>NC_059367.1:35400203-36600203 GCF_019703515.2 Myxocyprinus asiaticus
AGGCATGAATTACTGTGATCTGGTTTCAACATGACATTTAGCTCAATATCATTATGTTTTTCCTGTAACTTTAGGCTTTTAAGTTTCCATCCATACTGGAAGTGCAGCAAACCTGGAAATAGCTCTGAGCATAATAACATACACAAGGATGAATACATATGAGAATGGTAAATAGAGCAATGTTGTTGGCTGAGGCAGTCTGCAAAAAAAAAAAAAAACAACAAAAAAAAAAACTCTCCTAACAGAAAGACTGTATTCACAAAAGAGCAGCTTTCTGGCTGTGGTGAGGTTTTTGTTCATTCCTGTTTAAAAATGTACCACGATAGAGAACATGTAATATTAAATTTGTATTCTTTCTCTGATGTGACAGTTGTGAATTGACACGGACCTAAAGGCTACATGATGAGGGAGACCATTCAAAACGCTTTTAAACCAGCAGACTTTGGCTTCATCGCTATGATATCCACTAATGCTGCATGACTGACTGAATTAAGATTGAAATTGCAATATACTGTACGATTACTAAACCTTAAAAGGCTGCATTTCTGCGTTCACTGCGATTCGAGCTAGCCCTAACAGTATAAGGTAGCCCTTTGCTACATTTGTGGTCCTTCGAGCCAGATCGTAGTCGTGCTGGGAGTATGCAATGGAGTGATGAAGCATCGTGGCCCCCCTCCACTCGGCCCAAACGTCAGTTAAGACAGCCATCCTATCTGAAGGATTATGAGGTCAGTGCAGTGCGACCTAAGATCCGTGGCCCATCACGTGCCAGCCCGGCACCACACCCGCCTAGAGAGGAAGATCGGGGCTCACAGCCTCATGTGAAGTGGAGTAGACCCCCCGAAGCACATGACGATTATTTACCAAGTTTTGAGGAGAGCTATGATGACACAAGCCTGGGCTGGCGACATACCCCTATGCCCTACACTGAGGAGGGAGCCGAGCCAAGCTGGCTACACAGAGAGAGCATGCAGTACGGTTCCGCCTCACCTTATGACACTAGAAGGGAATCGCTTGAACTATCGGCCTCCGCCAGAGTGCAAGGAGCAGCGCAGCATGATCAGGCATTCGAGCATTGGCCAATGCCTCCCCTTCCATTACCAGAGGACTCGTTAGTGCCAGAGGAAGAGGAGGGTGACGGGGAGCTGCCCCCTCCGCCATGGCCTTCCTCCGACTACCCTCCAGAGTCGGCAGCTGTCGAGGAGCAGCAAGTGGTCATTGTCATAGACCGAATGATGAGTGAGCTACAGCTCATGAGGGACAGTATGACACCCAGCATCACAGCCCACACTCGTCCACATTCGACACCTCGAAGCCTGAACGCCCCTCAGCCTAGACGAGGTCCTGAACAGTATGACGGCTGGTCCCCAACCCTGAGACCAGGACCCCACTCGCCCATCTCACGTCCGCAGCCCAGTATGTATCACACCAATGCGGGATCCTCAACTCAGCACCCAACTAGGCCTGATATGAGCCAACCACTCCCCGCCAGAGGCAGACAGTTCTCATCAGTATCCGTGAGTCAGGGAGGAGGAGAGTATAGGGGGCCGGTGCCAAAGATTCCTCTGTTTATTCATAACGACCCAATGGAGTTCTCTCAGCTAAAATTATCGCGGATGATTCAGAGCTTTTCAAGTATCAGATACTTGTGGATCATGTGAAGCTTGAAGAGGCCTGTCTCATTGCCGACTCTTTCATCAACTCACCTAGGCCATACACAGACACCATGGCAGCCTTGACGTAGAAGTTTGGTCAGCCGCACCATGTAGCCTTGAAGCGGATTGCTGCAGTGATGGATTCGCCTGAGATTAAGAGAGGAGATATATCAGCCTTTGAGAGATTCTCTCTGCACATACAGTAACTTGTAGGTATGCTGCAGACATTAGGCCCAGATGGAGAAGTCGAGCTGAAATGCGGCTCACATGTGGCCCGTCTCCTTACCAAGCTTCCAATTGAGATGAGAGCGAACTTCAGGCGTCTGATGTTCCACCATCCTGGACACATTCCTACGCTGCTCGACCTGGCAGAATGGCTTCGATATGAATCGTGGTGCCAAGGATACGACAACCCTTCTGACATCCATGCCCCAGGGCTGTCTGGCTACTGAGCTGAGAAGCGTTGCAGTAAGCCCATAGCTACGGTTCTACATGGGGCTGAGAGTTATGCGTCGAATCAAGCAACTAGACAAGAAGTCCGGAGTTCATCCGTGCTGAGACGGAAAGGCAAAGTGAAACCCTACTGTCCGTATTGCGAGGGTACAGAGCACTTCCTCAATAGGTGTCCGGCTATTCAAAAACTCACTCGAGAGGAGGTCGTAGAGTGGATTAAAGTCAACAAGAGATGCTGGAGATGCGGGAGAGGACATCAAGCAGCGCAATGTGACCTCAAAAGGCTCTGTGATGTGTGCCAAGGAAAGCATCTAAGGGTACTGCATGATGCCAACGCACGCCCCAAGGTCGAGCAACCGAAAGCTGAAAGTTGTCTTGTAAGTACCAGTGCGGAAGTTCTTTACCTAGACAGACCATCGTCCCATTCTCATGTTCTGTTGAAAGTCATCTCCTGCGCAACAGAGACAGGACACTAGATACTTATGCGATTCTGGACGATGGATCAGAGCGGACGATGCTCCTTCCTGAGGCAGTTGACAAACTGGGCCTGCATAAGAAGCCTGAAGATCTCGCTCTCCGCACAATTCGATAGGAAGTTCAAACAATGAAGGGCGCTGCTGTCTCATTCAAAATCTCATCCCCCACTAATCCCAAGAGAACGTTCCAGATAGGGGAGGCCTTCACTTCACAACGCTTGGGTTTAGCAGACCACTCTTACCCCGTGGTCAGCCTGAAGAGGAGGTACAAGCACCTGGCAGACCTCCCCCTTGAACCATTTGAGCACGTCAAGCCGCTCGTGCTGATTGGTGCAGACTACCCCATCTACTTACCCCTGTTGAGCCGGTGAGACTGGGCCCTCCTGGAGGTCCGGCAGCCATTCGCACGAGGCTGGGATGGACGCTCCAAGGACCTGCACACCTTACCCAGTGGGCTTATCCAGCCGTGTCTCCTCACTAGTGTCTCATCCCAGACGACAGAGCTTATGCAGAATGTGGAGGAGCTCTGGAAGGTGGACATCCTGCCATACCAGAGTGGCAAACTGGCAGTGAGGTCAAAACAGGATAAGGAAGCGCTGGAGCTCCTGGAGACCAGGACGAGGCGAGTACAGGTTGCAGGCATCCTTAGATATGCCACGCCCCTGCTAAGGAAGCAAGGCGTCCCCCCACTCAGAGCTCCCAAGGAAGCCATCCTACTGAGCCTCAGGAGTCTAGAGAGACGCTTGGCCCGGGACCCTCTACGAGCTGAAGAGTATTGCGCAGCGATTCGGAAGTTGGTGGAAGCAGGAGCGGTCAGGAGGATCGACTCAAGCGAAGCCTCAGCCACCAATGAGTCGTGGTACATACCGCACCACTTGGTGAGTCATAACGGGAAGAGTCGTTTAGTCTTCAACTGCTCTTTTCAATTCCAAGGCCGAAGCCTCAATGACACCCTCCTTCCTGGACCAACACTGGGCGCCTCTCTACTGGGAGTTTTATTACGCTTCAGGGAACATGCGGTGGTAGTTAGTGGAGACATCAGAGGCATGTTCCACCAGGTTCAGCTCTTACCAGAAGACCAGCCACTCCTCAGGTTCATATGGAGGGACATGAAGCGCGATAACCCCCCTGAAGTCTTCCAGTGGCAGGTTCTACCATTTGGTACTGCGTGCTCACCGTGCTGTTCCACCTGTGCCCTCCAGAGGCATGCAAGAGATCATGGCGGGCCAGGAGAAGGAATCCAGCATTCGGTGGAGTGCTGTTTATATGTGGATAATTGCCTCCAGAGTGTGCACACCGCAAATGAGGCCAAAGAACTGGTGGACCGGCTCATGGAAGTACTAGCTTCCGGAGGGTTTGAGCTCAGACAGTGGGCTTGCAACATACCAGATGTACTCAGACATCTACCTGCAGAGGCGAGATCCGACAGCATGGAGCGATGGCTTTCCCATGACGAACCTGGCTTGTCGGAACTGGCCCTCGGCCTCAGCTGGCACTGGGGATCAGACACCTTAGGCTACAAGAGCCGACCTCTGGAGTATGGAGCACTGACGATGAGAAATGTCTACAAGGTACTGGCCTGACAATATGATCCCCTGGGATTTATTGCACCTTACACGATTCGTGCCAAGCTCATCGTCCAGAGCATGTGGGACAAGCCTCGTGACTGGGATGACCCATGTATCCCGCAAGACCTGCAGAAGGCATGGAAGGAATGGGAATCTGAGTTACACCTGCTACCACGCATCTCTGTACCCCGACCCTATGCTCCAGCCCTGACTGAACAGATGGTTGTTTCCAGGCAGATCCATGTGTTCAGTGACGCCTCCGAAAGGGTTTATGGCTCAGTCTCCTACCTCAGGACAGAAGATGTCCAGGGACGAGTCCATCTAGCATTCCTTGCAGCTAGGTCCAGGGTAGCACCCAGGAGGCAACATTCCATTCCCCGCCTCAAGCTTTGCGGTGCACTGACTGCTGCTCAATTGGCCAAGACAATCGAGAGAGAGCTGACGGTGAAGACGGATAAGACAATTCTTTGGAGTGACTCGACGACCGTGTTATCCTGGTTGCAGTCAGAGTCATGCCACTTCAAGGTCTTCGTGGGCACTTGTGTGGCGGAGATCCAGGAGCTTACGGCAGAAAGTACCTGCCACTACGTTGGCTCTGCACAGAACCCGGCCGATGATGTTACTCGTGGGAAGACCTTGGCAGAATTAGCTGTACCTAATCACTGGAGCCAAGGGCCATCTTTCCTCAGCAAGGGACCTGCTGAATGGCCATCCTCACCGGGAGAGATCCCTGAGCAGGATATCATGGAGTATAAGAAGATGGCTTCATGTGGAGTGATATCAAGAGCTGACAGACAGGAGGCTCATGGAGGGCAGCCATACCTGTCCTGGAAGAGTATAGTTGAGGCGGTAGCACAAGAGATGCATGGGGCGCCGGACCAAGACGAGCCCTTGACCACAGAGGACTATCGCCAGGCAGAGATGACAATCTTTCAGAGAATCCAATCTGAATGCTTTCCAGAAGAGTTGCGTCATCTTAAAGCAGGAAAGGCTGTACTTCGAAGTAGTCGTCTCCTTACCCTAGCACCGGAGCTGGACCCTGATGAGGGAATTATATGCGTGGGAGGGAGATTCCGATGGGCCGATTGGTTAGACCCTGCCTTTAAACATACCATTGTCCTGGACCCCTCCCATCCCACAACGAAACTCCTTATCCAGGACTATGATGTTCGGCTATGTCGTCCGGGCCCAGAGTGAGTATTCACTGAGATGCGTCGGAACTTTTGGATACTCTGTGGAAGAGAGGCCATATGGAGCGTGCAACACCAATGTCAGGAGTGCCAGTGTTGGAAATCGAAGCCATCGGTCCCAAAGATGGCTGACCTACCTGTGGCCCGTTTTCGTCTATACAAGCCGGCGTTCTACTCCACAGATGGGGAATTATCTATAAATGTCTTACCACTCAGGCAGTGCACCTGGACATCCTGCACGCTATGGATTCTGACTCCTTCTTGATGAGCCTCAGACGGTTCATCGCCCACCGAGGGAGTCCAATGGAGCTCTCTTCGGACCAGGGCACGAACTTTAAAGGAGGTGAGAAAGAGCTCAGTGAATGGTTTGATAGCATGTCCTCTGCCCTCAAACGACTCCTAGCCAAGCAGAAGGTTGATTTCCGCTTCAATCCCCCTGCAGCTCCCCACTTCGGGGGTACGTTGGAGAGGGAGATAAAATCTGTTAAGACTGCGCTGTATACTGTCATCGGAGTTCAACCTGTCTCTGAAGAAGTATTGCTTACAGTGCTACTAGAGTTCGAGGCTATACTGAACTCGAAACTGCTGGGTTACACCTCCTCCAGAGTTGCCGACTTGGATGCCGTGACTCCAAATGTCCTCTTGATGGGGCGGCTGGATGGAGCGCTACCTCCAGTGGTGTACCCTAAAAGTGAGGGACTGAGCCGGTGAAGATGGCGACACTGCCAATTCCTAGCAGATCACTTCTGGGCGAGATTCATCTGGTGCTACCTGCCAAACCTTCAATGCAGACAGAAGTGGCATGGTACCCCAGCCGATCTGACAGTAGGTTCAGTAGTCTTGTTGATGGACCCCCAGTTTCCCCGGGCACTCTGGCCAGTTGGCAGAGTGGGGAAAGTACATCCCAGTGTGGATGGGCATGTACGATCTGTAGATGTACAAGTTAAAGACAAAATCTACACCCGGCCTGTTGCTCGGCTTATTGCTCTTCCAGTCATACCGGATGCTGAGGAGGAAAAGGAATGCCTATCAATGACTCCAGATTAAGAATACGCCTTTACATGAGCAAATTGCACGCAATTTGGGGGCGGCTGTGCAAAAGGCGATAGAGAGAGTGTCGGAGCGCTGTCGTGCTAGCCAGTATGGGGACTTTTATTATGAAACGCGCTTATCGCGGATAGCCGGAAGAGACGCTGTTCATTACTCGGAGATCGGCAGACTGCCTCCGCCACTGCTCGCGATCGGGTTTTCTGCTTAAACTAGTGTTGGAGACGTGCATCGTCATTAATATCAGCCACAGTTTGGATGTAATTTGTGTTGTGTGCGTCCTATAAGAGAGAAACCACACCGTCCACCACAATCATACATCTCATGCTTCTACTGATATGTACCCAGCCCTCTCAAGAAGACAAGATCTGTGAAAGACAGTACTTAAGTTCTCCCTCTAACTGGCTCACGCCTCCCATCATTCTCAGCAACCCGTGTATGCTTATTAGCAGTGGTCCCAGAGCCCATACTGAGCAGAGAGTATTCATTCCTCTGGATGTTTCCAAGGAGGCCTCCTTGTCTCTATCACATACACCACTTTGGGCCCACTGCAGTCCTCAAGTCTATCTGTCCACATCCTGTTAGTAGAAACTGACTGATGTGCATGTAAAGGCTGACTCCCCTCTCTGATTTGATTATAGCGCATCTGTGAAAATAAACCTGTTCAAACTGCTACTTCCCTCTGTGGTGTTCTGACCGACACACCTGGTTCACTGTGATTCGAGCTAGCCCTAACAGTATAAGGTAGCCCTTCGCTACATCAACCAAAAATGTTCAAATCGGTGCATCCCTACTAAACAATGTAAGTTCTCACACGAACACACATGCCACTGTGAACAGGCTTCTCTCGTGTGCTTGCTTTTGGGTTGTTTCCCAACAAAACCTATCGTACATCTTCAGAAGACTTGAAATATGTCACACAAGCTACTTTTATGATATTTTTAGATGCTTTTAATTTTATTCAAGTCGTCATTTTTATTTGTATAGCGCTTTTCACAACACACATCATTTCAATGCAGCATTACAGAAAATCTTGCTTTAACAGAAAATTAAGCTGTAATATCTGTAATGTCAGATTCATCATTGTACAGTTTGATATATGCTAATTTAATATTATTGCATTTAATATAATAATAATTAAATAAATAAGTAAATAATAATTATATTTAGACTCCCAGTAAGGAAGCTAAAAGTGACTGTGGCAAGGAACACAAAACTGCATAATATGTTGGTTAATGGAGAATAATAACCTTGGTGGAAAACCAGGCTCACTGTGGGGGCCAGTTCCCCTCTGGCTATCAGCAGGAATATAATGCCAATATGAGTTATTTATGTGGACTGCAAGTCATGGTTTAAAATTAGGAAACTAAATAGGTATTAATGGCAAATGTTTAAACAAAATAATTCTGTATTAACTGTAAGATTAATTACTAAAATCTTAGAAGTCCACCCTGAATTAACTGCAGAAGTTCACATAGATACATTGTACTTTGTCATTTGGCTGATGACGGCTCTAGTAATTAATTTAATTTATTATCTATGTATTCCATTTTAAGAGTGAGTCCATTCTTTGACCAAGGTGATGCAGGCAGAGATCAGTGAGGTGCATTGCAGTTCGACTGGCAGCTTGTGGCAGTTAATTTCGGTAAGGTCCAGGCAGTTCGACTGGCAGCTTGTGGCAGCTCATTTTGGTTAGGTCCATCCTAAGTCCAAGGTTCAGGCAGTGGCCAATGAAATATCCCATGTCTTACAGTTGGAGTTGGCATCTATTCATCCTCTGTGAAGTTCATCGTAGTAGGCTGTAGTGATATCTGTAGGCACGGGCTGCAGTTGGTTGTCATCACTCAGTGACACAGCAGTAAGAGTCAGACATCATGCTCTGGTAACCTCAGGATATGTATCCCGAGGTTGAGACAGGGAACAATAGTATAATATTAGCTTAGATGCCATTCACTTTAAAACGGGATTATAAAATATGAGAAGTGTTTCCGGTTCCGACAGACATATCTAATGCAGCATAACTATGAGTTGATGGATAAATTAGGTGTATGCCTGGCTAAATAGATGAGTCATTAGTCTAGACTTAAACTAAGAGAGTATGTCTGAGTCCCGAACAATGTTAGGTAGACTATTCCATAATTTATGAGCCAAATAGGAAAAGGATCTACCTCCTTTTGTGGATTTTGATATTCTAGGTATTATTAACAGGCCAGACTTTTGAGATCATAGTGAATGTGATGGAATATAGTGTCACAAAATTTGCTTAAGTACTGTGGTACTAGACCATTCAATGCATTGAAAGTAGTTAGAAGTATTTTAAATTAATAAAAAATTTAACAGGTAGCCAATGTAGCGACGATAGAATTAGGCTGATATGATCATATTTTTTGGTTCTAGTCAGCACTCTAGCTGCTGCAAACTGAAGTTTATTTATGGAACCTGCGGGACATCCTCCCAGTAATGCATTACAATAATCTAGTCTTGAGGTCTTGAAAGCATGAATTAGTTCCCTTAAGACTCAATACACTCGACATGCATGCTAACACACATGGGAGTTGTCGTTCCACACGACCTAGTTGAAAACTCTCTACAATAATGCCAATATTCTAATATTGGCTATGGTGTTGAGCCCCACCCTTTTAGACGCGAAGCTGTCTGCTATAAAAGCAGATGCACAAACACCATTCCTCAGAATTTTGTTCCTTCAAGACAGTGATTCATCTCTCGTCTAGAAGCCCTCTACTGCTTCGCCGTCGACTACACGAGTCAGTGGGCGGAATCTTCACGGCAACAAGAAGACTTTCCGCTCCCCTGCAGTGCTCCGGCGAACATCAATCCGGCTCGCCGATTTTCGCTTTGCTGGTGAATGGGCCGCTTCAGCATCCTGATTCCCTGCAGCATTTTGGCAGGTGTTGTGTATCCTTACAAAGCAATTGCATATTGTCTATTGTGTGAAATATACTTACGTGTTCACGTCTGTTCCGTATGTGTTCCTTGTGCGAGAGGCACATCCTGCCGTCAGATCAGCATGAGAGCTGCATTCTCTGTCTGGGCCGCACCCACATAGAGTCAGCTCATGGAGACAGACTGTCTTGACTGGGAGGGCATGAGTCTCAAGATGCTGCGCTCTTCAATCGCCCTCCTTCTCGATCACGAGGTCGAGCAGGATGAATTTGAGGTGGACCTCATGCTGGCACATGCCCCATGAGCCCCTCTATCTCCTTCCAACGCGTCTATACCGATACATTATGTGCGTGACGAGTTCCGGCCCTCAACAGGAGCACACGGCCTCATCTCGTTTGTGGTTCTGATGCTGGGGATGATGATGATGTCAAGTCTCTCGCTGCATCAGGTGAGTGGTCAGTGGATAATGCTACTGCCTCTCCCCCCAGTGAGGGCGAGAAGTGTGTACACACCACTGACAAAGAGATGCTTTGCGTCCTTTCAAGGGCGGTCGAAGAGCTCGATATCGAGTGGTCTCCTCCAGAGGAACCTACACAATCTCGCCTTGATGAATGGTCCCTGCAGTCTGGACGCCATCAAGTGACCGTGTCTCATAGATCTTCCCCGTTCTTCCCTGAAGTTCATAACGAACTGTCAAAATCCTGGCGCATGCCCTATTAAGCTTGCTCGCGCAGCGATTACATACTCTGCAATATGGATTACAGGGAAGAAAACTGTTACCTTCAAGCTTTCTTCCCTTCTCCATTTATTTCGGATGAGGAACAATCCTTGCATTTGTTATGCTCTGTGCAGGCGCTACACGCATATGTTGAGCGAACTTGCCAGTTCAGACTGTCTGATCAGCTCTTTGTGTGCTATGGACCACGCACGAAAGGAATGTCCATCTCCAAGCAAAGACTTTTTCACTGGATCTTTGATGCGATTGCCCTGGCTTACGAGTCGCAGGGTAAGATCTGCCCAATTGGTGTTAAAGCACACTCAACTAGAGGCATGGCCTCCTCATGGGCATTGACGAATGGTGTGTGTGACGAGGAGGAGGGTGTGTCCATGACGTGAGGGTGCACGCCTGGAGCTGAGTAGCCCAATCAGCGGGAGAGAGATAAGAGGAGGAGCCAGGGATGCCAGAGAGTGAGACACACACACACACACACACACACACACACACACAGTGTCTTGTTGAGTGTTGATCAGGTTCCCGCCTCCTCCTTTCCCAAACCCTGTTACACTGGTGCTAAAACCTGGGAATGGAGGAAGATGCACCATCAGAGAGCCCTCGCCGCTGATGGAGGATGGCAACGCCGAGGAGGTATGATACGATGGTACTGGAGTGGTTCATTCCAAGGCGGAGGAGCCCGCTGCCTTCCATCAGGAGACGAAGGAGCCGCTGCCATCCGCCAGGGGGCGGGGGAGCTCTCTGCTGTTCACCAGGAAATGGAGAAGCCGCTGCTGGTCACTAGAGGTCAGAGGAACCGCTACCATCCACCAGGAGGTGAGGTCCAGTGCCATCGCCCGGCATCATGGAGGACCGCTGCCCAGCTGGCCGAGGACCGAGTGGTGGTGCGGTCGTGAACCAGAGTTTTTTCTTTTCTCTCTCTCTCTGTCTCTCCCGCATTCTCTTCCTCTCCACTCCCCTCATCCTACCCAGGTACCCAGGAGGAGGGGAAAACCAGCTGGTGAGGACATGGCCGAAGGGGTAACTCCTCCACTCCAGGGGGGGAGTAAGTCAGTCCGGAGCTTTCCCTGGCCTGAATCGGGCATAGGGGGTATGCGACGAGGAGGAGGGTGTGGCCGGGCTGTGAGGGTGCACGCCTGGCACTGAGTAGCCCAATCAGAGAGCTGTGTGTGTGTTCATGGTCGACATCTGTTATTATGTTCCAGTTTGATGTTATGTTCTAATTAAAGTCTTGTTGAATGTTGATCAGTTTACCACCTCCTCCTTTCCTGAATCCCGTAACAGTGTGTCTTTACAAGACATATGTTTTGCAGCAGGATGTTCTTCTCAAAACACATTCACAAGGTTTTACAACCTAGACGTTGCGTCTCTCTCTTCACAAGTCCTCTCTGTTTAGAGTGCTTGCTATTTCGTTTGCCAAACATATACTTATGCCTCTCCCCTTAAGTACGGATTCCCCATCATTTTACACAACTTCCTGCATCAGGTCGTTGTAAATTACCATAAAGTCACAAGCACTTTCATTATAAATAACTCCCTTTCTGACTGGGTTCGTGAAGGGGATAATTCATACTATATGACTATAGTTCATATATTAATTCTAAGTGCTCCTCTCCTGGCCCAACATGAGGGTCACTCACTTGCGGCATACTGTTTCGCGTCATGTTTCCTCTGTCGTGTAGCGCGGTGTGATGGGATTCTGTTCCCCACACACGCAATGTCAAACAGAATCTGTTTGTGCACCTGCTTTTATAGCTGACAGCTTCGCGCCTAAAAGGGCTCAAACACCATAGCCAATATTAGAATATTGGCATTATTATAGAGAGGTTTCAACTAGGTCATGTGGAAGGACAACTCCCATATGCGTTAGCATGCAATGTCTCGTTCCCTCGTCTCAGGAAACCGAGGTTACATATGTAACCGAGACGTTTTTCGGCATCAGAAATAGAGAGCATGTGTCGTATCTTAGCAGTATTTCTGAGGTGGAAGAATGCTGTTTTACAAACATTGGAAAAGTGATTTTCAAAGGACAAATTACTATCAAATATAGCATCTGTCTTTGCAGTAGAAGACGATGTAACAGTACATCCATCGAGAGTCTAATTATATTTTAGCGGCTTATTTTTAGAGGGCTTATTTTATTTTTTGGTCCAATAATAATTAGTACCTCTGTTTTGTCAGAATTGAGTAAAAGGGAATTTTTAGCCATCCAATCTTTGATATCATTGATACACTCTGGAGAACTGTGAAATTTCGTCAGGTTTCGAAGAAATATAAAGTTGGGTATTGTCGGCATAACAGTGAAAACTAATTCCATGATTCCTGATAATGTCTTCCAGGGGAAGCATATATAAGGAGAAAAGCAGAGGCCTTAAAACTGATCCCTGTGGCTCTCCATCCTTAACTTTAGTTTGATTTGACAATTCCATGTTTACACAGACAAAGTGGTAGCGGCCGGATAAATAGGACCTAAACCATGCTAATGCCTGTCCAAAAATGCCAAAATAATTCTCAAGCCTATCCAAAAGAATGCCGTGATCTATGGTGTCAAAGGCAGCACTAAGATCTAAAAGCACTAGAAGAGAAATGCAGACATGTTATTGAGGGAACAATACAATATACATTACATTTCTTTCTTTTGTGTTCTGCATAAGTAAGGGAAAAAAGTCTGATTTGGAAAGACATAAGGCTGAATAAATTTACAGTAGGTGGACTATTCCTTTAACAATATTCTTGTAGTTAAAAGATCATGGTACTGCAAGACCTTCAGTAGTCCATTGACTGACCCTTTTGCAGATATATGGAAGGACACTATCAAAGCAACATCTAAAAATAACCATTCATCCCCTAAAATAACATTTAGAAAGGGTTACAATGCATTTGCACTAATTAATATGTACATTTTGCAGTCCTTTTAAACAATTAATATATATTTTACAATATGTGGTAATCTTAAAACATCTCCTGTTTGTCTTGAAACAGACTGCATTGATTATTAACAGGCTATTATGTTCAAAACTGCTGAATCCAGTGTTTCTGAGTACATGCATGCAACACTTATGGTGCACTTTCAGGAAAATTGACTTTAAGGTCAATTAGAATAATATCATGCCTTTTATGTTGACCACCTCAGATTTTTTCTGCTCATTTTTTTTGCACACAGACTAAAATTTTGGTGCACACACCTACTGTCACGGTCCTGTCAGGTTGGGTTTCTGGCTGACGGGACTGTGGCATCATCATTCCCTGTCTGTCTTGTGTTTCGTGTCCGGGACATGGTGTCTGGATCCTGACTTCCTGTCTGGTTCGGTTTTTGTCTGTGTCAGGATCCAGACACTCATTCTCCATGTTCTGTTTGTTTTGTTCCAAGCGTGTTGACGTTTTTGCCTTCATGTGTTTCAGGTGCTGCTGGCACACGGAATCAGCGCTTCCATTGGAACCCTGATTGTTTCCATGGGAACGCTGATCATGCCAACTTTCAGCTGCGAGTGGCACCTGCCCCTTGTTTGTTCATGCCTATATTAATCCCCTCGTGTGTCATGTCCTTTGTTGGATTGTCTGATATAAAGTTAAATATAGTTCAGTGTTAAATGAATGTCTCGCTAGATTGTTGTTTGATGTGAAGTAACTAACCTCAGTCTCTCTGCCTAGTTGGTCCTGTCTCATGTATCTGTTAGTTCGCTGCATGTCAGCTGGGTTTCCATGGAGGATACCTCATCTTTGCCTGCATGTCGGGAGCTAGATCGCCCTACCCTGCTGGACGTCGTTCTGCACCTCACTAAGCTTCAACGGAGAATTCCATGAATCCTCGACATCCACAGTGACTGCTCACATTTATTGTAAATAAATCCTTTGAACTGTTTGTCTCACTATCGCTCGTTACACCTACTGTAAAAATTGGTAGCCTGCAATTGTTACATTAAGGAGCTATTTCTACTTGATCTAACACTTGCAGTTTGTCTGTGTGCATGTGTGTGTATGTGTGTGTGTGTGTACACTACCGGTCAAAAGTTTTGAAACACGACTGAAATGTTTCTCATGATCTTAAAAATCTTTTGATCTGTATGCTTAAATTTTTGAAATTAGTTTTGTAGACAAAAATATAATTGTGCCACCATATTAATTTATTTCATTATAAAACTAAAATGTAATTAATTATTTTTTTTTTTTTTTAATTGATGACTTGTACCAAATAATAAAGAAAAGCAGCCAATAAGTTCCCAACATAGATGTGAACTCCTTCAATTCTGTTAAAAAGCATCCCAGGGTGATACCTCAAGAAAATGTCAAGAGTACATGTCTGCATATTCTAGGCAAAGTTATACACAGTTTTGATTTATTTTGGATTTTGTTTAGTCACAACATAATTCCAATAGTTCCATTTATGTTATTCCATAGTTTTGATGACTTTACTGTTATTCTAAAATGTGAAAAAAAAAAAAAATTATAAAAATGAACGTGTGTTTCAAAACTTTCGACCGGTTGTGTATGTATGTATGTATTTAGGCTGATTTAGTGATATTAAATGTTTTGTTTTTTTTACTAATTAAAGCAGTTAATTTAGATGTTATACCACATATAGCACATTTTTCAGGTTAACATTTTTTTAGCATGTGTGTGCTAATGTATTCAGGTTGATTCAGTGATATTAAATGCAATTTCTTTTTTTTTTTTTTTTTTTATGAATGAAACCAGTTAGATTAGATGTTATACCACATGAAGCACATTTCTTTTTCTTTTCTTTTTTTTTTTTTTTTAGTTTAGGCTACACTGTAAAATCTTTTGTGAGGTAACCTAAAAAAATACCTTAATGACATTACACAAAAACAAAACAAAAAACATTTACTGGTTTTATTTAATTCAAAAATGTTATTTTTGAACTGACTAAAGTTACATGACAAATTAGGTTACACCAACAAAAGTATTTTTTTCTGGTAGAAATAGATCCTTGAGGTAACAATTGCGGGTTAACACTTTTTTCAGTGTATTAAGTATAGCATATACAATAAAGTCTAAGATATACAAAGCTATAGAAGCTTAGACTTAGAAATAAAAATGAAAACATTTTTATTTTTTAGTATGCAGTTTTCCAGAATTATATATGTTGTGTCATATACCACCACAGTTTGAGAGCCACTGATTTAATAGATTAGAGATTCGGATTTCCCTTCAGTTAAAATCATTCAGAGATTTATTTTTTTCTGTCAGCAAGGTCATGTATGCACCTACATTGCTGCAGTTTTCACAATTTCTCCATTTTTACACCCAGTTGACAGGTAGCCTGAGGGGCCCTTAGGGTTTGAAACATTTGAACCAGATTTTTACAGCTCCAGGTGTAATAAACTTCTAACAGCAGTTTGTCTGAGCAGCATTTTCGGTTCTGTATGTACAACAGATCTGAGGGAGCCTAACATGGTCTCCAACCTGCAGCCTGAGAGATCAAGAGCTAGTCACTTACTCATTTGGTTTGGTGCAGGTTGTTTGTCCATTCACATCATTCCTGTCATGCTCCTTGTGAATCAACAGTCTTATTATCAAAGCTTTCCTTACACAGTTGGCTGTCTTTGATGTATTGGGATAGCAGACCACTGAAAATATCACCTTTATCATAGAAGAAAATTTAGTGGATGGGGAAAAAAGAAGGAAAAACAGAAATGATGTACTGAATCGGTTGCCATGGTAACACCTCTTTTTTTTTTGTTGATTTGTCTTTTGTTGCTATACCTTATTTTCATTTTCGGGCTGTTGTGTTAACTCTATTAACATGTACAGACAGCTTCATAGGTTATTGACTGTGGTCTTTTTTTCATCAGTTTGCTGCCACCAATGTCTCCCTTTCAACTTTCCTTCACAACAGTTTCCTAAAATCCCTTTGAATAACTTTTTGTAGTGGTGCAATCTTAGCAATTTCTGAATAAATTGTGAGTGGTGCTTGCCAGTAAAAGACTTGCTGCCATGATACTATAGGGTACTCTGGGTGGTTACTAGGTGGTTGCTTACTGGCTTACCAAGTCAATAGAGCCCACATTGAAGTATCTTTGACATTCTTATCATGATATGGCTTGGGTCCCTCCTTTAATGTAAATCTAAGGGATTTTTTATTTTTTTTTTTTTATTTTATTGTCTGATTGCTTCAGTACAGCACATATCTCCACAGTAAACCACACCATTTGAGGTATCGTTTATGTCCTTTTCTCAAATGGTGCAGGATCAGTTTAGACTTAAGTTTAGGCTTAAGGTTAGGGGTTTGCTGAAATCCCTCACCATAAGTTTGAACAAAAATAATAGTGGTGTTTGCCTTAACAAGTAATACTAATCAGTATGTCAGTGTTTGTAGCAGTCTTTATGTATGTAGTACTTGTTGGTCTGTTAAAAAACTGTTTTGATAATAAACAAAAAAAGTAGGAACATGTGTGCTGGGATATCAGCTTTAGGTATATCCTGTACTTGTTTTCTGCTATATCTTAAATTAAAAAAAAAATTCAACTTTAAGTTCAAGTGATTTTATTTGGTTAAGAATGTACCCATTTTGCTGTTTCATATTTGTTTCTCCCTTTTCACTTACTGACAAAGACAAAAAGGTTGTTTTTTTTAGCACAGACTTAAAAATATACGTCACACCAGTTGTTACAGAAGTGATGTCAGCTCATATACCTTTTTCAACAAAAGATAAATCGATCATGTCTCATCTGTTCAGCATCTCTAGTGCTCTTAAAAAGTGATATTGTGATGAATTACTGAACCTGCATACATGCATATATCCTGATTGTGTTTGGTTCTACACAGATGTGTGTCATGCTGGTTGCCACTCGTCCCATAAAATATGGGATCATCCCATATTTAAAGATGAAAAGATGCGTCCTGCATTGATTCGATATGGGACGTGTTTGGAAGTTTTCCTTTGTTTCTATTCTGCATTCTCATAGCAAGTGCCACGCCCCTCTTAGTCCATTCATTTCCCTGGCAGCACCTAGCTCCACCCACTCAATTTCAGGCCAATCAGGACACCCTCACAGGCCTTATTAACAGTACCAGTGCCCATAGTTTCTCCTTTTTTTTCTTGTTTGTTGAACCGTGCAGAGGACTGTGATCTCTGCTCCTTGTATCCTGTATTTTTGTGTGCGTAATTGACAATGTAAGTGCCTTATGTTCTGTATTTTAAAAATTATTTTGTATAACATGAGTTCAGCCTAAATGTGCTTCTCATTTTCATGCATGTTTATGTTAGATACATTTTAAATTATATTTGAAGATCTAGCTGGCATTCAGCACTGTCATTGTTAGATTGCCTGCTTAGATAGGCATGTGCTTTATTTGTTTCAGATATGCATTTGTTGGGATTGTGGTACATGTAGATAGTAGCTTCATGCACTGTTTAGATTAGTTTACCTAAGTTTACTGCCTGTAAGTCTCCTAGTTTAATGTAACATTTGCAGATGCAATTTCCCTGAGGTGGCATTGCGTGTTGGGAACCTAAACCTTGGACTCCTTTGTCTTTCCTTTTAGAAACCACACACTCACAAACTCCCCAAAATACACGCTTGCATGTACAATAAATATTCTGAAAACTGACCTGACTAGACTGGATCTGTTCTCACCGACAGTCCCACTGGTTTCAAGCCAGCTGCCTACTCACTCCTCACCTCTCTCCTTTTCAGGAGGCATTATTTCATCTTGAAGATTTGTCCCATATTTAAGCTGTTCCGATGCCATCACATCGAAATCGTTCAAGATCGCTAATTTAACCATGATATTTATTGGAAATTTTCAAGTAGGTATAACTGCAGGCCGGAGATCTCCAAATGGGTGCAGAATCTCCAAAAGAGGGCGGAGTTACCCCAAAAGGGGGTAGCGGCAACTCCAAAAGGGGGCGTCACGTCCACACATGGTTAAGGTTAGAGGGTTAGGTTAGGGGCTCCCTATATCTTTGCTGGCGGTTTGGAGCACCCACCCCTTTTTGGTGCTCTGCCTGCAGCTATATTGTGGCAGCGGTGGTGTGGCTGAGCATCTGTCCGAAGAGAGAGAAAGCGGTAGGGGCGCTTGCACCTGAGCTAGATTATGTGTAACACCTGTCTCTAATTCCAGTGAGCATGGGGAGAGCGGCATATAAGCAGCCACACCACCAGCAGAAAGGGTGAGAGAGTCTGGCATAAAGAAGGCCACAGTGCTCCTGAAGCTGAAGCTGTTACGTATTAACCTGTTATGTTTATGAAGCTGATGTGTTTAAGTGACTATGTGTTTATGAAGCTGATTAGTTAAATGCCTATGTGCCTGTGAAGCTGATGAGTTTGTGAAGTTGTAAAGCACTGAAGTGGCCTATTAAAATTCCTATCTGAGCCAGGAAAACCTGCTTCCCTGTGTTCTCCTTCCCGCCTGTTGTGAAGCTGTTCGACATATAGCCTTCTCGAAATTTTGCCTACGTTGGGTAAGTGACCATCTGAAAAGTCCACATATTTTGCTAAAATGTGCTAAAACTGTGGAGGGTGTGTTAGGGGACCGTCTGAAAACATCAGCCAGCCAGATCTTAATAAGGAATTTATGGCCAGACCTTGAAGGTGCACTCAGTAACTTTTGTCTTTGTGTCATTTTGGAATTACAGTGACACCTAGCGGCTTGGATGGAGCATCATTTCAAATCAGTAGTTTTCAGTTTCAGATGCCATTGTAGAATTTTAGTATTCACAGTCAGCCATGATAACTTCAATCAGTGAGTGAAAGTGTCAAATAACAGGATGGTTACTGAGATTAAAGTGCACCTATTATGGTTTTTAAACGCGCCTAATTTTGTTTTAAAGGTCTCATTCAAAAGATTTACATGCATCCAAGTTCAAAAAACACTTTAATTTTCTCGTAATTTAAATTGCAGCATTACCTTTTTTTCCCAGTGTCAAAAACGACTCCTTCAATGATCCGTTCTAAAGGATTCATTCTGAACTCCTCCTTTCAGAGAGCCTACTCTGCTCTGATTGGTCAGATGTCCCAGTCTGTTGTGATTGGTCTACCACTTACAGCGCGTGTCGGAAAGGAAATGCCCACTGCCATATCCGAGTTTCAGCTCCATCTGAAATAATGTCTGTTTTACCTTACCAATTTGAGCACGAGTCCGACAATGAAGCATCGGAAGATAAACCCGAACCACCAATGCGACGAGAACAGGACATTTCTCAGTGGTAAGTTTATATGTAGTTTGACAGTAACGTGAGTTATACGGTTGGCAGAGGCTAACAGCTAACAGGCTAACAGCGTGCACTGGCTGTACATGTAAACAGACCAGAGGCGGGTTTTTTGTTACCAAATCACGTAGGTTAGTACAGGAAGTAAGTCTGAAATTAATGACTCGTTTCAGGTGTTCAGAATCGGTTCTTTCTTTTGGGTGTCAATAACTCCATATTTCGTGCACTTTGATTTTTGAAACTTTGCAGAATTTTTTACATTCACAAACAGCTATATAACACACTACATGAAAGGTAATATTTGAAAAACCATAATAGGTGCTCTTTAAGCGAGTAGTTTTCACCTGGTCATGTGATTGTAACATGTCAGCATCCATGTGCGGCCCCTCTCCATGTAGAATAAAACAGCTTTTATAAGGTTACTGATATGACTGGAGTCTTCATTTTAATGTGGGTGATCATGATTTCCTACAATACATATATTGCATAATCATGTCTTTATGAGTTAAACTTTTTTAATGAGGAAAAAAATTACTGAGTGCACCTTTAAAAATTGTAATTAAATACCCCTGATTATTTTCATGTAAATAAATGCATATTATTAACAGTGTTTTGTTTTTTCCATATTAACATGTAAGTTACAATGAATGTGTAAGATAAATACAGAAAAAAGTTTATATAAAATAAAAAAATAAAGTCTTGTTTCACAAGCCTGTCGCCTCATAAACCAGCTAAATGAGTCTTATATTCTGGCAAGCTTTATTGCTGTTCTTCATTAAAAGTAAAAAAATGCATACAAACTAAAATATACAGTCAAAATCCACAAGTAAAACCGAATTATTACCAATTCCAATTTGTTCAGAAAGTTGGGACTGAAAGAGTTAAGCATTTTAAACTCCAACTGGTAATAATTAAAGGTGGTGTGTGTTATTTTTTATTTATAATTACATTTTTCTTTGTCCCATCTAAATATGTTGAGACAAATATGCAATTTGTTGGATGATTTCCCCCAAAAGTATAAATGCTGTGGCTCTGTGGCAATATTTGTTTGCACATCCCAACCAGCCCAACGAAGCAAGATATGCTCAACCAATGACTTTAGGGTGGGACTGTCTGGCTTACCAATGGCAGATGGGGGAAGTGTTCGGAAAACCTGCTTGAAAACAATTTGCAATTTCGTTTAGTGATGCTAGCAGTGCAGAAATTACACACTTCACCTTTAAGTGGTTCATGTCTTAATTCTTCATTCCACTTCTGTCACTCACTCGACGTTGTGTCGATGTAGTGCCACTAGGGGTCGCTATTGAGAGCCCTAAACACCTCAGATCTTTGAGAAAAGGCCAATGAAAATTGCAGAGTGGAATTTGCATGCCACTCCCCCGGACATACGGGTATAAAAGGAGCTGGCTCGCAACCACTCATTCAGATTTTTTCTTCAGAGCCGAGCAGTTGTACTATCAGCGAGCTGAATACTACTGCTGTTCTATTCACCTCTTAAGATGCGTATGCTGTTGGATATACGGCGCATTTCCAGTGGCTTTCTCTCCTTCTGCACGACGAGTGCAGATTGCTTCGACAGCGCTAAAAGTGTGTATATTCCTGCTAAAGAGTATATTTTCTCTATTAGAGCACACACATTGATGTTGGATGTCTTTTTAAAGACGCGTCTTTATAAAGATGCCTTTCCGTCTTTGTGTAATTCCTGGATGTGGTCGCTATCTCTCCACTTCTGACGGCCACGGGTACTGCCTCACGTGTCTGGGCAGCGTTCATGGATGGTTCATGTTCTCATTGTGAGAATATGACCATGGCAACGTTGTGGTCTCGGCTTTCCTTCTTCTGGGGAAAGCCACTCTAGCTTCCCCCCGCGCCTCGCCTTTTACCTCCGGGTACGAGGCCGGCCCGGCTGGCACTGGAGGCGATTTATGTGGGCTTCAATGGGCGTGGCTCCGCCGGGTAAATCCCCGCGGACCTCCCATTCCCCAGCATGCTCGTTTGCCCCTGGCGAGTTCCGAGAGGAGACTAGCTTGCCCCAGGACCAGCTTAGTGTCCCTTTCGGAGCTCCGGAGCGGGATGAGTGCTCGATCGCTGCAACGGACAGCGTACTGGCGATGTCAGATGCCGAGGACTCGACTGGGCTGCCACCTAGGGTCGGCCCGCCCAGTCTGAGGCTGACGGCGAGATGACCGCCATGCTTGCCCGGGCCGCCGTATGTGTTGGGTTGGAGTGGAACCCCCGGGTGACGAAGATCACAGCGTGAGCATTCGGGCAGGCGATGTCCACTCTCGTGGTCCAGGAACGCCTCCTGTGGCTGAATCTGGTCGAGATGAGGGACGTAGACAAGGTTCGCTTCCTCAATGCCCCCATCTCCCAGATCGGCCTATTCAGCGACACCGTCGAGGACTGCGCCCAGCAGTTCTCGGCGGTGAGGAAGCAGATGGAGGCTATACAACACATCTTGCCCCGGCGCAGCTCAAGATCCCTTATCCCGTCTGCTCACCGAGGGTGTCCCCCTGTGGCTGCGAAAGCCCAGGCGGCACCGCCTCAGCCTGAGCCATTTCTCGGCCCCAGCGTAGAGCCCCCTGCAGGAAGCTGACTCCCCCTGCCTCACGGGCCGGCATGAGGTCACATAAGGCTCCTAAGCGCCCCTGAGACGGATGACCCAGGGAGCGAGATGTCTGCTGCAAACCCAGAGCTGGTATCCAGACCACTCCATCCCCCGGTGGAGGCCCGGGAGGTAAATCCTTGGTTTCCTTTTCTTTTATGTTCGCCACACCCCGAAAGGGCTGCGGTACCCACATTCCCAAAAGAGCAGTTTCGTCACTCCCTGGGTCACATAGCTAGTGTTTACGACTGCCGTTATTATGGCAACCGGGCACTGAGCACCTGCGACTTAGGTGTCCGGTCGCACCACACTCACACCCACGGCCAGGTGGTTGTGACGGACTATGAGAACGGTTAAAAAGTCCCTCCTTCCCGTCACTGACCCCCCTGATGCCAGGTACATGAAGCAAGGTAAGTGCTTAAAGGGTCCTCTCAGCGCAGCCACGAGTTCAAGACGAAGCGAGGCTCCTTGACGTGGCATTCCCTGCTCCCTCCTGCCGCGAGGCCCCACCCACAGGTACATTAAACGCGATCGTCCCCTTAGTGCCCCTCGCCCGGAGCTTGGACGCATGGTTAGCGCTTTCCAACCTGTCGCGGTGGTTGGCCAGGACCGTCTGACCCGGCTACGCGATTCAGTTCACCAGGAGCCTGCCCCGGTTCAGTGGCGTCTGCTTCACTTCGGTGAGGGGCGAGAGATCACAACCCTTCTGCGCAAGGGTGTGATAGAGCCTGTCCCTCCAGCCGAGATGAAGAAAGGGTTTTACAGCCCTTACTTCATCGTACTGAAGAAAGGCAGTGGGTTGCGGCCAATCTTGGACCAGCGAGTTCTGAACCGGGCCACGCACAGACTCCTGTTCAAAATGCTGACGCCAAAGCACATTTTGCCGTGTGTCCGGCATCAAGATTGATTCATGGTGGTAGACCTGAAGGACGCGTATTTTCACGTCTCGGTTCTACCTCAACACAGACCCTTCCTTCGGTTTGCTTTCGACGGCCGGGCGTATCAGTACAAGGTCCTCCCCTTCGGCCTGTCCTGTCCCCTCACATCTTCACGAAAGTCGTAGAGGCAGCTCTTGCCTCGTTAAGGGAAGTGGGTGTCCGCATACTCAACTATCTCAATGACTGGCTGATTCTAGCTCACTCTCGAGAGTTGCTATGCACACACAGGGACCTCATGCTCAGGCACCTCAGCTGGCTAGGGCTTCGGGTCAACTGGGAAAAGAGCAAGCTCTCCCCGGTTTAGAGCATCTCTTTTCGTGGCATGGAGTTAGACTCAGTCTCGATGATAGCGCGGCAGGTCGGTGCTGAACTGCCTGAAGTCGTTCAATCAGAGAACAGCGGTTCCACTGAAACACTTTCAGAGGCTCCTGGGGCATATGGCATCCTCGGCGCCGGTCACGCCACTAGGGTTGATGCATATGAGACCGCTTCCGCACTGGCTTCAGACTCTAGTCCCGAGATGGGCATGGCGCCACGGCACACATCATGTGGCCATCATGCCGATCTTCCACCACTTGTTCAGCCCTTGGACAGACCTTGCATTTCTATGGGCAGGAGTTCCCCTACAGCAAGTGTCCAAGTGAGGCTGGGGCGCCGTGTGCAATGGGCACGCAGCCGCTGGCTCCTCGACAGAACAGCAACTGTGTTGGCACATAAACTGCCTCGAGTTGCTGGCAGTATTGCTCGCCCTGCGGAGGCTTTTGCCGTTGATCTGGGGCAAGCATATGTTGGTCCGGACGGACAACACAGCGACAGTAGCATATATAAATTGCCAAGACGGCTTACGCTCACGTCGCAACTCGCCCGCCGTCTCCGCCTATGGAGTCAGTGGTGACTGAGGTCGCTGCGGGCCACTCACATCCCGGGCAACCTCAACACCACAGTGGACGTGCTGTCATGGCAGGTGACACTCGGGAGAGTGGAGACTCCACCCCCAAGTGATCCAGGAGATTTGGAGTCGGTTCGGCAAACCACAAGTAGACCAATTTGTTTCCTTAGAAACCTCCCACTGCCCACTCTGGTATTCTCTGACGGGGGCCCCCCTCGGCCCAGATGCGCTGGCACACAGCTGGCCCCGGGGGCTGTGCAAGTATGTGTTCCAAGGAGAAGGAGCAGGTCACCCTCGTGGCCCTGTATTGGCCCACCCAGTCTTGGTTCTCAGACCTCACGCTCCTCGCGATAGCCCTGCCCTGGCGAATTCCCCTGAAGAAGGACCTTCTTTCTCAGGGATGGGGCACCATCTGGCACCCGTGCCCAGACCTCTGGAACCTCCACGTCTGGCCCTTGGACGGGACATGGAAGACCTAAGTGGCCTACCACCAGCAGTGGTAGACACGATCACTCAGGCCAGAGCTCCCTCCACAAGGCGGCTTTATACCCTGAAGTGGCGTCGGTTCGTGAATTGGTGTTCTTCCCAAGCTGAAGACCCTCAGAGATGCACAGTAGGGTCAGTGCTTTCCTTCCTGCAGGAGAGGCTGGAGGAACGGCTGTCCCCCTCCACCTTGAAGGTGTATGTGGCTGCCATGGCGGCACACCGCGATACAGTGGATGGTAAGTCCTTAGGGAAGCACGACCTGATCATCAGGTTCCCGAGAGGCGCCTGGAGGCTGAATCCTCTTAGGCCATGCCTGTTCCCCTCATGGGATCTCTCAGTGGTCCTCCTGGGCCTCACGGAGCCCCCTTTGAGCTGCTAGAGTCAGTCGAGTTGAAAGCCCTCTCCTTGAAGATGGCCCTCCTGATTGCGCTCACATCCATCAAGAGGGTTGGGGACCTGCAAGCATTCTCTGTCAGATACCTGCCTGCAGTTCAGTCCAGGTGACTCTCATGTAATCCTGAGACCCCGGCCGGGCTTTGTGCCCAAGGTTCCCACAACCCCCTTCAGGGATCAGGTGGTGAACCTGCAAGCGCTGCCCCAGGAGAGGCAGACCCAGCCCTGTCATTGCTGTGTCCGGTGTGTACTTTGAATATCTACTTGGATCACACGCAGAGCTTTAGACGCTTTGAACAGCTCTTTGTCTGCTTTGGCGGACAGCAGAAAGGGAATGCTGTCTCCAAACAGAGGCTTGCCCACTGGATCGTGGATGCCATCGCTATGGCATACCAGGCCCAGGCCATGCCCGTCCCATCGGGAATACGAGCACACTCCATAAGGAGTCTGGCATCCTCGTGGGCACTGGCCCATGGCACCTCTCTAGCAGACATCTGCAGGGCAGCAGGCTGGGAGACACCCAATACCTTCGAGATTTTACAATCTCCAGGTTGAGCTGGTTTTGTCCCGTGTTCTGTCAGGTACGAACAGGTAAGTTCAGAAATACGGACAGCTGGCCGGGTGTATCGCTTGCGTATAGCAACTTTTCCCTCTAAGAGGCGAAGATATGCGCTTCTTTTCCCATGCGTGTTCACGAACCGTGAAGCCTTGATGTCCTTCCTCCCTAACCCTGTGGCTCACGAATTCAGCGGAGGAATTCGCAGCCGGAACCTGTACGTGTGCTAATATGTCCTTACTGAGGTAGGTGCTCCACAGGTGCCAGTTACTCCAGTAACCGCCTGTGATGTATTTTCCGCAGTACGGCCTCCCTGTCGGCAGACATGTCTCCCTTCAACAGAGCCCTCTCTGTCCAGGTCGCTGTGTTTGTAGAGCTCCTCCCCTTTCAGGCAGGACCTACCACCGCGCCTCTTCCATGTGCTGCTCTGAGCCCACATGATGTGCTTGCCACATGTTACCTCCCCTCCGGGGAGGATGTGGTCTCCGTGGGGTCTTTTCCCCCTGAAAGAATAGGATAGGAAAAGAACACCTTCCCCAGCGCATATACTGAGTGTTAAAATGGCCCCAACCGAATAACTGAATACTCTGTGGAGAGAAAACTTAGAGCGGCTGGTGTGGCCTGCTTCCATATTAGATATGTCCCCCCCCCCCCCCAGGGATGTGGGGAACTATACAATGTTTTTTCGGGCGTTGGGGGAGGCTACGTGCTACTACGCACGCAGCAGCTTGCTTGCACCGGCAGTCCACGTAACATGGTTCAGCTAGTTGTGGCGTTTCGTATAGGGACCCCTAGTGTCACTACATCGACATAACGTCGAGTGAGTGACAGAAGGAGAACGTCTCGGTTACTGTCCTAACCTCCGTTCCCTGACGGAGGGAACGCGACGTTGTGTCCCCCCTGCCACAACGCTGTATTACCCGCTGAAATGGCCGGAACCCTATCACTAGGCTCCTCAGCACTAAACCTGAAGAGTGGTTGCAAGCCAGCTCCTTTTATACCCGTATGTCCGGGGGAGTGGCATGCAAATTCCACTCGCCAATTCTCATTGGCCTTTTCTCAAAGATCTGAGGTGTTCGGGGCTCTCGAGCGACCCCTAGTGTCACTACATCGACACACATGTCTCGTTCCCTCCATCAGGGAACCGAGGTTATGACAGTAACCGAGACGTTCATCTTCCAATAATCACATCATTGTGAGGATAATTTATAAAACTGACATTTTAGCATAATAATGCCAGATTTATCATTCAGTCTGATAATAGTGATTGTGCTATTACAAGTGATGATGGTAATGATGAAAGCATTTACATGTATATTAAAGTTAACCAGCCATCTAGACATTGTTTATTGATGCAACATTGAACATTACACTAATTTTTACAAAATTGTACAGCTTAAATCGCAGAGTGAGGCTTCTCAAAATGAACTTTTCCTCATTTCTTATTAATTTTGTTTCTTGCTTTTCAAAGGGCTCATTATTGAACAAAGAATTCAATATTTTACATATTGAATTCTTTGTTCAATAATAAATCATTTCAATTACATAGAGTGTCCATGAAGTCATATTATTGCAGACAAGGTTTTATAGTGCATTTAGTAAGACACTGCATTCAGATGAAAAAAAAATATTGTTCTCTTCAAGGGAAATACAAATAAATGATAAATAATATCTTTCATGAAATATTATTGTAAAGCTGATTTTTAGTAGATTACTGCATGAATGCATTTACTTTTAATACAGTTCCTTTTGGAAATAAAGTTTTCAATTAAAATGAACCAGAGCTAACTCAGCACTGTGCTTCTCATAGCAATTAAAATGAATAATTCAAAACCATTTGAAAGAAGTTTTTGCCTATCCAGACAAAGTTTTAAACAATTTGTGTCAAAACAAGTTTTTCTGCAATCTTTCTATATTTCTCCAAATTTTAGAATAAGCATGAAATTACTGGTACCTTCCTGAGAAGCCTTGCAATTACAATAAATAAATAAAAAATGAATTTCTAAAGAGTTTTAATATTGCATGTCTTTTTAGGCTGTCCTTTTTTAATATTTTTGAAATATGCTGCTGAGAACATTTTTAATGCAATTATTTCTGCAATGGCATCTTGTACAGACATGTTTAAATAATTATTTTTTTTAATCATCTGAGACACATTTATGAAATCCTTGCTTTACTCCCAAATCTGAAATCTGGGTGAATATCAAACGTTCAATGCTACTGTTGCAGATTTTCTTCTGGGACCATCTCTGCATACCCGAAACAAAAATCTAAAGCCAGTTTCTTTGAGTCAAAAAACACAACTGTAGGTCGCCCATACCCAAATCACAGAACGTATGGGGAACCTTGAGGGTTAATCCAGCCACTCTTTCTGTACATTACCAGTAGACATGGCTTTTACGCCCAAGAAAGACCATCTGTTTTTGTCCACCAATAACAATATGCATGTGGAGAAACCTTACAGATATTTGGAGTCCTAAGTTGGCCAGGATTGATGTGAACACTTCATTCCAGAAGCTTGTAAACGAAGCCATCTATTAGCCTCTGTGGTTACAAATGTCTTTGAACTCACATCCTGGCTTGTTTCGGTCAGAGGACCACACTAGCTGTGGCACAGTTGTTAGCAGGTATCCCAATGCGTCGATGGCAAGTAAACATCTTTCTCAACTCGGCCCTGAAACGATCGTGCAACCACGCATACAAGAAAGGGTTACAGCAAGAAGAACTCATTCCACATAAGTGACATAACAACTGGATCAACAAGAAATAACGCTTGTCAATCAGGTCAATATCAATATCCCGAAGAACATTGAACACGCTTATTGGCAACCAGCAGATCCCAAATGCGGCAACGACCAATGACACCAGGCGAAATGTCTTCCGTTTCCGAGCCCGTTGGGCTTCAGCTTGACTTTGGGTACGATAACCTGGCACCACGCAATTGCGAAGCTTGACAGAAATGCACAAATAGGAAATGCAGAGAGCAGAGAGAGGAAGAACGTATGTTATGAAGAGGGTGCTGTAGGCATAGGCTAGTCGCTCTCGTTCCTGACCCATCCAGAACTCCTCGCAGATGGTGAAACCTTCATCTTTGAATTCTACATGGTAGGTGTGGGCCACAGCAGGAGCTACAAGACCACATGAGAGAATCCAGATGCCAGAGAGAAGATACGTGCAGGCCAGAACTGAGATGCGCTTCTTCAGAGGATGAACTGTAGCGTAGTATCTGCAATTTGAAATGACAGTTTTTAGGCCACATACACACTTATATGCTTTCGTTTGAAACTTTTGTCACTGTTTTCATTTTTCCAAAAATTATGTAGAGTTTGGGTATATAATGACCTGAACCTGACAACACATGGACCATAATGGAAGTTATTAAATATTTAAGGAACTGCAATTATGGACGACATATCCTGTAAGTGTGAGTTGAAAGTGGGAGGTTAAACTGACAAGTTCTATTTATCCACAGTTTTCCTGACCAAACATTAGTGGCGCCATGTTGACTGTTTTCTGTTTCCAGTCTCCATTAGAAGCAATGTAAAAGCTACCAAAACGATCAATAAACAGAACAACATACATTATAAGTTTTATTTGGAGTGAAAATGAGTTCAGGCTCAACTATTGCTGTTTTTGGCTGTAATAACAACTCGAAGTAGTTAATTATATCAATGTTACTAACCTTGGGCCACTCCTTGAACTTTAACTAGTGAGGCACTATCAAAGGACGGTCAAAGCGACTCTGTAAGTATCGGCATTATGGAGCCGCATGCTTTTTTATTTGGCTGTTTGTACAAATGTAATATGCTTAACATCACATTATCTGCTAAAAACATATGCCAATGCAAGTGAAAACGTCCTGGTTACTTGCGTAACCTCCGTTACCTGATGGAGGGAACGAGACGTTGTGTCGATGTAGTGACACTAGGGGTCACTCTTGGGAGCCCGAGACACCTCTGGTCTTTGATAAAAGGCCAATGAAAATTTGCGAGTGGTATTTGCATGCCACTCCCCTGGACATACGGGTATAAAAGGAGCTGGTATGCAACCACTCATTCAGGTTTTATGCTGAGGAGCCGAGACAAGGTCCGGCCATTTCAGCGGGTAGTTCAGTGTTGTGGCAGGAGGGACACAACATCTTGTTCCCTCCATCATGTTCTCCCTATCTGTCACTCACTCGATGTTGTGTTTATGTAGTGGCACTAGGGGTCCCTATACGAAACGCCACAACTGACTGAACTGTGTTACGTGAACTGGCGGTGTGTGATGGCAGACCACTGTGTGCCTCGTAGCCAGCACACCAGGTCGACACATAACCTCCCCCAACATAGTTATGAGTGTCGAACGGCCCTTTGGGGACAAGTTGACTACCCAAAAGATAGAGACAGGCTAACCCAGTCGTGGCCTCTTTTCCCCTTCTTTTTTTCCACTCCCTAAAAAAGAAGGGGGATTATCTGACTGGGCCGCCAGGTCTAGTCGGGGGGTGTCCCTCCCAAGGGGAGGACACCGTGGAGACCACACCTCGCCCAAAGAGAGGGGGGGATATTTAAGTGGAAAAATATGTCACATGGTCTTGACGAGCATGTGGAGAGTCTTCAAGGTAGATCCTACCCAACGGGGGAGGAGTTACTACAAACATGGAGACTGGGGCAGAGGGGCTCTGCCCAAGGATGACACAGTTTGCCAACAGGGAAATGAATTGGCGGAAGATATACATCGCATGGGGTGTGCCTTACAGGGAACCGCCACATGCGGAGCACCTACCCCAGAACAGGGCTCTTAGTTAGCACGTGTACTGGGCCGGCAGCGAGTCTCTCCGAAAACTCGACTGCCACAGGGCTCGGAGGAAGTCAACCAGGGAAGAGAGTTTGTGAACACTACTGGGAATTAATGGCGCACGTCTTCAGCTCAAAAGAGGTGGAAGGCGCTATGTGCAAGCAATACACCTGGCCGGCTATCCCAGGCTTATCTGCTTGTATTGCGTGCCACTACCTGGGATGAAACCGGTTCCACCCGGAGGTTGTAGAACCTTGCAAAGATGTTGGGTGTTGCCCAGCTCGCTGCTTTGCAAATGTCTGTTAGAGAGGCACCCCTGGCCAGGGCCCAGGAGGCCGCTACACCCCTGATAGAATGGGCTCGTAGCCCTACCGGGGGTGGCATGTCCTGGGCATGATATGCCATAGCTATGGCATCACTGAGCCAGTGGGCGATCCTCTGCTTGGAGACAGCGCTTCCTTTCCACTGTGCACCAAAGCAGACAAAGAGCTGCTCAGAGATCCTAAAGCTCTGTGTGCGATCCAAATAGATGCGTAAAGCGCACACCGGACACAGCAACGATAGGGCTGGGTCTGCCTCCTCCTGAGGCAGCGCTTGCAGGCTCACCACCTGATCCCTAAAAGGGGTCATGGTAACCTTGGGCACATAGCCCGGTCGGGGTCTCAGGATCACGTGAGAGTAGCTCGGACCAAACTCCAGGCATGTTTCGCTGACAGAGAACGCTTGCAGGTCTCCTACCCTCTTGATGGAAGTGAGCGCACTCAGGAGGGCAGACTTCAAGGAGAGTGCCTTAAGCTCAGCTGACTGCAAAGGCTCAAACGGCGCTCTCTGTAGACCCTGAAGAACTACAGAGAGGTCCCATGAGGGAACGAGGTGCGGTCTGAAGGGATTCAGCCTCCTGGCGCCTCTCAGGAACCTGATGATCAGGTTGTGCTTCCCTAAGGACTTACCGTCGACTGCATCATGGTGTGCTGCTATGGCGGCAACGTACACCTTCAAGGTGGAAGGGGACAGCCTCCCTTCCAACCTCTCCTGCAGGAAGGAAAGCACTGACCCGATTGCGCATCACTGGGGGTCTTCCCATCGGGAAGAACACCACTTAGCAAACAGACGGCACTTAAAGGCATACAGGCCTCGCAGTGAGAACATGAACCATCCACGAACACTGCCTCCGTGTGGGTCATGCCCAGTCACGAAAGACAGCGATCATGACCATCCAAAGTTGAGAGATAACGACCGCAACCAGGAATAACACACAATCGGAAAGGCATCTTTAAAAAGATGCGTCTTTAAAAAGATGTTCCGTGTGTGTCGCTCTTTTAGAGAAATAAACTCTTTCAGTAAATATACTCTCTTTCTTCTGCCAAAGCGCCCAGGGGCGTTCTCTGCAGTGCACCAGTGCAGAGGAGGGAGAAGCCGCTGAAATGCGCCGTCAGATCCAGCAGAGTTGAATGAACAGTAGTAATTCAGCTCAGTGAGCATGACCGTTTGGCTCCGAAGAGAAAATCTGAATGAGTGGTTGCATACCAGCTCCTTTTATACCCGTATGTCCAGGGGAGTGGCATGCAAATACCACTCGCTAATTTTCATTGGCCTTTTATCAAAGACCAGAGGTGTCTCGGGCTCCCAAGAGTGTCCCCTAGTGTCACTACATCGACACAACATCGATTGAGTGACAGATAGGGATCTCTGGAGGCCGGAAAACGAAACCAGGCTTCCGTAATGATTTGTGGAACACTTTGGCATTCAGGACAACGGTTGATTAATTTAGTCACAAAAAATTTGGTTTGACATGCCAAACATGCAGACATACCTCTAATTGCAGTTTTTTTTCTTTGTTCTAAAATGAGTTTGAACCATTGGAAGTATTGTGATGCTTTGCTTGAAAAGACATAATTTGTATTGTGTGCAGTATGTGCATGCTGCAGTGTTCTGGCTTTTTAATAGACACACGTTTCCTCACCTCCTATCCAGACTAGTTGAATGGGTCTGGAAATAAAAACCCAATGATAATATCATAAGGTTTCACAGACAGTATTCATGCATGTTTCACCACGGGTAAAAGCAAAAACAAACCAACAGACCATTTACTAAGATGACAGCCTAGTGCGCTTAATGTCTTCAACGTCTGATTTCAGGTAAAAGGTTTTCTTAATGCACCTATTATTTTACAAAGCTTATTTTCTAGGTCTCACAAGCTGTAACTTTATCGATCACAGACTCTGCACAAACACCTACACAGGGAATTTGATGGTTAAAGGATCAACCAGTCAGAAAAGTATTTGTCTTTTCACTAGAGTTCGGCAAAATTGGTTCTATTTTATTTATAAAATTGTCCATAATAATAATTTTACATTTATAAGTGCAAAATGTTGAAACTACATTGGAATTATAATGTAAAACTTTCCGCTACTTATCAGCAAAATGTTGCACTGTAACTCTATGTCAAAAATAAATATATGTATACTTTTTGCGATACCTGCCAATTGTGAGTACACTGAGAAAAGTTACCGGCAATACATTTTTCTCACCAGCCAAGACAATGTATTTTGTTTTATTTTTAATAAAACATATTTTTGTTCTTATGACAATGGGATTATTTCCTTAGTGACAAATAGGATTGGATTATCACGATACCAACATTTCAGAAGTTGGTACCAATATCAGTAAAATTTCACAATTCTCAATACCAATTTCAATACCACAGGGTGATATGCTACTAAACAAACTCCTTAAGCCTATATAAAAAATTAAATATCAAGGTAAATAATAAATGCTTCTTTCCCTCAAGTGTTTCTCAATTAAGTGAGCATTGCTTCAAGTGTTTTTTAAGTCGGACCAACTGAAATCTGTTTTGTTTTTCCCAAATCCTTTGTTTTCCATTTTATTTATTTTTTATGAATTTCATCTTTTAAAGTTTAATTCAATTTCATAATCAAAATTATGTCTAATCAAATTAATTCATAAAACTTTAAACAAATGAAAACAGAGCAATTACTTTTCAACAAAGCATTGCATTTTTTTTTTTTTTTTACCAGATGAAGTGATTCTGTTAAGATCCTCACAACATAATCTAAAACACAACAATGCTCTTTTTTTGTCAAATAAAGTGTTCAAAAGAGCATCAAAATATAAATGAAAACATTGATGAAAATTTTAATTCAGTAAAACAGCACTTTTGCTTGTATTGTACTGCATAAACATTATTATTATTAATTTATTATTATTATTATTATTGTTATTATCACTGTTGTTGTTATTACAGTGAATAATACAGTATACTGATATATTTATGTTTTATTTTGACGTGAGCCTTTATTCTGGTGGATGATTTTGACGGAAGCTTCACACATATAAGCAGTTCGCTACATGGCCCTGCCCCAGTGTAATTTTAAACAGCAATGCTGCAATTTTATTATATACACTGATGAGCCAAAACATTATGACCACCTGCCTAATATGCTGTTAGTCCTCCACGTGCCGCCAAAACAGCGCTGACCTGCTGATGCATGGACTCTACAAGACCCCTGAAAGTGTCCTGTGGTATCTGCCACCAAGACATTAGCAGAAGATCCTTCAAGTCCTTTAAGCTGTGAGAAGGAGCTGCCGTGGATTGGACTGGTTGGCCAGCACATCCTGCAGATGCTCAATCGGACTGATTAAGCTCCCTGTTCTGTCATCTCCTACAACAGTGGTTCTCAGCATTTCTTGGATGAACGCCCCCCCTACTTCATTACCTGACCTCATGCCGCCCCCTTCCACCCCCATACCAAATTATGTGACATAATCTGAAAACTGAGACTTTGTAACTTAGTTTAATAATTTTACAGTTTTGTTAATAAATTCAGCAGGCTTTCGCACTATTAATGTGAGACCAAACCTTGAGTTTCTTGAATTCAAACAAATGAGAGCTATATCTGGGCCCTATAAAATGAAAATACAAAGACAGGAAATAATAATGAAAGATATATTATTAATTTTATATTAAAAAATAAGTGAAATGACCTTATGGAAATTTACCATAGTTTTCTTTTTTTCTTTTTTTTTTTTTTTTTTTTACTGTGTTAACATAGTAAGCACATGGAATATGGATTTTTACTACCATGGTTAGATTAACTTGATTTCAATAAAACAAACTATAGCATTTTTTGTAATTATAAACCATAGGCCTTAACACATTTAAAAACAATAAATGCAAAAAATAAACATTTATAAGTTGTAACAAAAATTTATGATATTCCCTCACTCCCCTATGTTGCCTATTACAAATTTAATAGAGCTGAAGTAGTAATATGATAATATGTATTATGAATCTATTTCATGTTACTATATTCAAGGAATGGAAGGATTATTTGATATGAGATTCTGCAGAAAAAAACAGCATCCTAGATAAACTTCTGGTGTTATATTTTCAAGGTAAAGTCATTATAAGATGCACAAATTGTGGCAGGTTTTTTTCTTTAGTAATTGTTTTGTATGTATTTAATTTGAATCACCTGTGTCGCTTATATCAGCGAGGGTCAAGCTATCATTTATAAAGTTCGACTTAGACCATGTATTACAGGGGTCGGCAAACCTATGGCATGCGTGTTATCATTGGCACATAGAGAGGTAATCACTGTCAGAGAGAGGAGGAACTAGTATTTTATTTATATGAAGTCTCTTGCAACTGCATGCCATTCTACCTCTTGATATAATCCTTCCTTATTATCATGCAGCTTGTTTTATGTGGTCATAGACTGAATGAGAAGCTAACACTTTAAACACTATTAAAGTGTGACAAAACTGCACTAGTTAGTGGACGAGCACAGCACATGCAAACTATTCGCACATCACAAGCCACTAATACGAAGACACATATCAATTCAGGAAGCACTTATAAATACATCTGCTTTGTGTCAATCATGCTGCTTGGTTGAGCGGATGACATCCTTCATATTCTTGTTATATTTACTGCATTTTGCTTTCAAAACAACACGATGTAGGAAAGAAGATACACAATCAATGTTTTGAGATTTCCAACCCAACAAACACACTACTGTACAAAAACCACAATGACGGTCAGGCCCGGCTCCATAGGGGGGCCTGGGTGAACCTGGCCAACCCAATCATAAGCTTGGCGCACCTTGGCAACCACACTTCCACCTACCCCTCCAACTATCTGGCCCACCAGAGGGTCCTGTGGCACACCTTATATCTTGCTGGAGCCAGGCCCGATGACAGTGACTCTCAAACTAAAACTAGTTTATTAAGGGAAAAGAACAAACACACACAGTGTGGTTCAAAAGTCTGATTCATGATAAACCTGGAAATGAACAAAGTTTCTGGATTTTGATAATTGTATAAGAAATATTTAATATTTCAAACAATCTTGATATATAAGAGGCCATTCTACTATAAAAACATAGTGTAAATTTCAGAACTCAAAACTTATTCCCCAATGCAATAAAATAAATTATTGAAACCAAGCTGTTCTCTACTTCTGCGACTACCCAACGTTATTTGGGGGCCCATTCATTCATGAACATCTCTACAGTGAAAAAACATCAACAATGAGAGAAAGAGCAGGACAAACAGGCCTAGTATGGCCTAACTATTCCTGAACACCAGAGGGGACCCATATGGACTATTTGAATTATTTTTGTATACAAACATGCACTAGAAAGATGTCTTTGACCACTGTCATGTGTCTGGTGCTGCTTTTAAAAGACACAGTGTCAAGTTACAACTCTGAAAAGGAGAGACCATTTGGTTTCATCAGCTGCTCTGGGTCTTGCTGTTTTGAGCACAAACTCGTTCTTTCTCTCATCTGCACTATAATTGTTGGTGTATGTAAACATGCAATAGATGGACATCTTTGACTGTTTTGATGTGTTTTCAGTGATGTGATACTGTATGTGTGTATGTCTGGACTATGTATGTGCAATTTTTTTGGCTCATATCAGCGTGGATTGTATATTTTTTTGGCTCATGTAGAAGTTTTAAGGAGGCGCTTAGGCTAAAACCGAGCGTTTCAGACAGAGGGCCAGAGACATGGTAGAAAATTATCATATTTTACAAATTATGACTGTTTTGGTGCAAAAAAACTTTACTAACATTATCAGTGAACCTCAGGGAATATGATTAAATTAAAAAAGAGCACCCCTTTAAATTAGAAAAAAGTCAAATATAAGCATTTTTAAGAGTGCACTTAAACTTTTGAAACACATACACACACTGACAAAATTTTACCTAAAAATTTGCTTTATATGGCATGATGAATAACAAGGAAAATTAAAAATGGCACTTCATTTCAAAAAGGTTGCCGACCCCTGATGTATTATCTTGCAGTTCCTAATAACGTTCCCGACCACAATCTTTACTTCCATTTGGCCTAAATGCATATTAATTTAAGACCCTAGATTCAGGTACAGTACAGCCCTTCTTCTTGTAGTTAATACATAGACATGCATCAAACATGCAATACTAGTAAAATATCTTGATACAATTATGAATTTCTCAAATAAACACAATCCAAAATACACACAAATGCGTTACTCACCTGTCAACCCCAATCGCTGTCAGTGTGAACACTGACACATACACTGTCACGGGTTGAATGAGGAACACCAGGTAGCACATGAATCTCCCAAACACCCATCCTCGAGGATTGAACGCATATGCCAGGGTAAAGGGCACGCAGGTGGCACACATCAGCATGTCGGAAAATGCCAGGTTACCGATGAAAAAGTTGGTCACGTTGTGCATCTTTTTGGTATGGCAAATGACGTAAAGTAGCAGGTAGTTACCAAAAACTCCAACCAGCACTACAAGAGCATAGCAAGGGATGATAAGAGGTTTAAAAGACTGAAGAAGCTCCACACCGACAAACTGTGGGTTGCGCTTAGTCGTATTTGTTGACTGAAGCATAACTTCGTAGATTTGACCCATGCTGGAATTCTCCAAAGTAGCGTTGTCCAGGCAACAAGAGGGCATGGGACTGCCAATCGAATCGCTACCACTGTCATCCATTCTTACAGTTGGAATAGTCCTCTTGGAGACCTAGAAGGGTCGGGGTTGTGGGATATTAACAAAGAAATATGTTTTGGTTAGGTTGCCCCTGTTCAATAATGGTAAATATACTAATCTAAAGATATTTTACTCTGCAAAGAAGCTGCATCAAAGTGGCAAATATACAGTTTGTTTACACAGACATTTTTGCCGCACAGATGCAGCCTAAAGGTATTTTCACTGGAATCAGGAGTAGCCTTTTCCAGTCCAACTGCTTTTCTGTTATGTGAAGGAAATTACCTGAATTACCTGGAGCTCAGTCAACATGAAAACACCATACAGTCATTCGCATAGAGACGTTTTCCAAGAACATATCATGCAATTTTTTTTAATATAAATTAGTCTACAAAAAGGAAAAATCTACTTTCTAAATGATAGATAGATGAACAGAAAATATTTCAGCACAGAAAAGTTAAAATTTAGATAAAAGTAATTAAGAGAGGTCTAAACTGGCCAAAATAAATAACTGTCTATTCCCATGGAAAAAAATTGTGGTACGCCACTATTCATAACCAAATCAACTCTTTTACTCAATTTGCAATTCAAAGTAGCAGATGGATTGAAATGTCTGTGATGAGGAAGTGAGCCAACTGAGACAACTATGTCCTGAGGGGGCGAATGGTGAAGTGTCAAACTCTGCCAAACATGCAATTAGCACCATCTAGGTGCTAGATTGTCACGAAAGTCGAGTTGGCTCAACATAATGAAGTTTAAAGTTTTTCAAACTTTAATGAGCACAGTCATAATTCTTCATACACTTTCTTCAACAGCTGCATCCTTTTCTCAATACCAAACTGTTCTCAGCACAGCAGTGTTTCTGAACATCAAAGGTGCACCAGTGTTGTCTATAAGCCCTTCATTATCTTGTCTTGCCTTGCTTATAAAGGCTGGTTTCTGTAGCACTTTATTGGTATAAACGAGTCAGCGGGACTCAAGAATTGTCTTCTCTCAATACATGCGCTGTCAACACAAACAGCAGTAAACAGAAACTTCTATGGACACTAATAAAAGCAGACATGATGTTTGAGCTTTCTGAGTCAAAGATGCATCTCGGCCGCAATCACACATGCGTTTTATGTGGTGCTTGGTGTTGAAATGCATATGAGCCTCATTCATCAGTGCCCCATAATTTAGTGAGAAAATGGCTCATAGATTTGGAGTAATTGCTCTTTGGTCTTTCCTGTAACAAGCTACTGAAAAGCAGTGATTGTGTTTTCTATTTTTTTATCTTTTCCTTCTATTAGTCACGTTCACACATACAGCCTTTTACATAAAATTACCTACAATTTCCAGTTTAGAGGTCATGTGTGAACACGACCCTTTTGAAAATACTGGTAAATGTTACTGTGGGAATTTTACTTAATGTGAAGTTACCTATAAATTTCCTTACTGATGGTATATGTGAACAGAGCTAGAAGATTACTGGTTTGAGTTCGTACGAGATCAGGGATTGCTGATGTAAGAACATTCTGACGAAGATGATGCAATTATTCTGCACCGTGAACACCGGTGACTCAGAGTCAGAAGTAAGAAAAATGTCAACAAACTGGTCAGCAGCACTTCTCTTCATCCGAGCAGATGAATAAATTTCCCAGCAGCTGAAAGGAACAGTTAGCGATTTTGCCATGTATTCTCTGATGAACCCACATTATTCGTGCAGACCTCTGCCCTCGGATGCTAGCAACAGCATTTTGTTCTCTGTAGTTCAACAAGTCTCAATTGAAGTCTTTGCATATGGTGTCGTTGAGTCTCAAGCAAGTGAATAAATGAAAACATTCACCAAAAGACTGAAAAAACACCAACATTTCCGACTGCATACGTTCAGCTACAAAATCACACCCTGCAATGTTTTTAAACTAAAAGCCTACGGCGCAGCCGTGTTAAGGTCATTTCCAGCAAACAACCTCACATAGTTAAAGGGCATTTGGTGCTAATGTGTAAATGGTAGCAAAACAGAAAAAAGACGGATAGTAGTAGCAACTCAACGTTTTTCCTGTAATTTATCTGGTTGCATGTGTGAATGGGGCTAATGTCTATTAGTGAGTTATCAAGTTTGTTACAAGAAAAACAGTGAGAGTCACTCTAAACTAAAGTGTAAGAGCAGCACAGATGTGTAAAAGATTTAGATATGTGTCTTTTGATTTTTCTCTGTGACATTAAAGATTTTAGCAAGCAGGTGGTGACAAAAGACCATTTTTGTGTTATGAGTGAGTTCAACTGTGACATTCATTTAAGTCAGCTTCCAGTCACCGAGCAGTTTCCTTGAAGTCATCGGCAATTGCCTCTCACTCCATGATCGCTCGGATTACTACTAGACTACAACTGGGAAATACAGCTTCAGCATTAAAGCTTATCACAGCTGAGAGACACAACAGACAAAGTAATCACACATGCTCAAAGTGCTTACCTACCAGAGTTTCTGCATTTGGAGCAGAATTTAGATGTAAACATTCAACATGGCGCAGGAGAGAAACTAACCGGCTACCGCGAAATACTCAGGGAAGACCCCGCTCAGAAGGCTATTTTTTACACAGGCAAAATTATCTTCAGCAAGCTGACTAACACTAAAGATGAGGAATAGAGTTAAACAGCTATAGCTATTCTGTTCATCTCTGCTTGGGAGGCGTGACAGACCCAGGTAATCGCACACGCTCAATCGCTGTCCCTTTCTCTCTCTCAAACACACACACACATAGTTTAGATGTGCACATCTAATTTGTAAGGTAATCTAATTTGTTATGCCTAACTTTTATAAGCCTAAATCACACACACACACACACACACTCAAATACACAGTTGCTTGTGTGATATATATATATATATATATACACACACACTACAGGTCAAAAGTTTTGAAACACTCATTCTTTATTATAATATTTTTTTTCACATTTTAGAATAATAGTAATGCCATCAAAACTATGGAATAACATAAATGGAACTATGGGAATTATGTTGTGACTAAACAAAATCCAAAATAAATCAAAACTGTGTTATATTTTAGCATCTTCAAAGTAGTCACCCTTTGCCTAGAATTTGCAGACATGTACTCTTGACATTTTCTCAACCAACTTCTTGATGTATCACCCTGGGATGCTTTTTAAACAGTATTGAAGGAGTTCCCATCTATGTTGGGCACTTATTGGCTGCTTTTCTTTATTATTTGGTCCAAGTCATGAATTTCAAAAAAGTTTATTTTTTTTATTAAATGTTAGTTTTATAATGAAATAAATTAATATGGTGGCATAATTATATTTTTGTCTACAAAATTAATTTCAAACATTTAAGCATACGCCTTCAGATCAAAAGATTTTTAAGATCATGAGGAACATTTCAGTCAAGCGTTTCAAAACTATTGACCGGTAGTGTATATACGAATATATATATATATATATATATATATATATATATATATATATATATATATATATATATATATATATATATACACTACTAAATTTGGGGTAACATAGAAATGTTTCTCATGATCTTAAAAATATATACTGTATATATATATATATATATATATATATATATATAATCTATATTTACTTAAAATTCACTAAAACATTTGAAAACAAATATTCCATTATCCATGGACAGGACTGTTGGTATATATTGAAACTGACACAAATGAGAGCTAAGTAGATATTTTAGGTCTATTTTTAAAACATCATTGGCAAAAATGCCAAATTCATTTTTGTAAATCATGTCTTTTGAATTCTCCACTGCAATGAATTGGATTACAGGACTGATCCATCCTTGCTTTTAAGCAATTAGTTCGTGTCATTACTCCTAGGTGGTTACAGAAGTTGCTGCAGGGCATTTTACCTTTTAAAATGTTTTAGTAAAAAACATATGATGTAATTATCAGGGCTGTTGATTTAAAATTTTAACTTAGTGCGTTATAGAATAATGTCACGTTAAAAATGACGTAATTACGTATGCAATTATGTAAACATGCCTCCTGACACATATGTTAATTCCATAATAAGCCTTGATGTATTTGCGTTCCGCAGTCAGCTGGGGGCAGTCAGCTCAGCCTCAGCTTGGGGCTATACCATAGGCATAGGAAAGAGCAGTATTGCCAATTGGGGAATTTGTCACCAAACTGTGCGACTTTCTCATGGTTGCTGAGATAAACTTGGTGATTTTTGGTGATTTTGGTCGATTTTTATTATTATTATTGCAGTAACTATTATATTATTATTAATAATTATTAAACACACATGCAAAGTCATACTATGTGATAAATATGCATTGCCACATCGCAATTGCAAAACCCTTTCTTCAATCAGAGGCAGGTGCAAATGGACTCATTTGCATCACCTAGGAATCTGTCTGTTGCTGAAACTGAATGCACCTAAATGTACACTGGACCAAAAGCACTGCTTTGATGATAAAAATAAATAAATTAATTAATAAGATTGACCCACACTTTATTAGTGAACTTGTGCCCATTTTCTATACTTTTTGTAATATACACACACATTCGTAGGCCTATAGAGTATACAGTGTGTTTCCTGATTTTTTTAGAGGGAGGACTTTAGATGAGTTTGGCCAACATAGTCTCTTAAATGAACATTTCTGTAACTAAATTTTTGCCAACTGAGTTCTACATGCTACATTCTATATTATGCCACAGTTTCCTGGTGAAATAAACACTAGAGGTGCTACATCAACAGTAAGTTTTATTCACCTTCACATGCATCACGAGTGCAAGGGCTGATTATTACCTTATAAACACTTTTATTCTTACGGCTCATTAAAAAAACTATACAATTTAATGCTTGTATAACAGACCCACCTATATTAATACACTTATTCCAACGTAATTTGCTTGTGAGTAAGCTCACCTGTTAGAGCATGAAGACTGAGTCTCTGAGGATGACCGAGGCTCCAGCCAGACAAAAGTGTCATAGGAGCAACATGAAATGATGTGGTTGTTTCAGAAAATGAGTTTTTCATGTTGCATTTGCTTTTAGGACAATATCTGTAAGATTTAGTTGTTGGTTAAGGATAAGGATGTCTGTTTTATTTACCTTTCATTTGCTTTAAAGACACTATTGGTTTAGTTTAGGTGTTGGTTAAGTGTAAGGATGTCTGTTTTGTTCACCTATCATTTAAGACACTATCGGTTAGATTTAGGTGGTGTTTTAGGGTGTGTTCACACTTGGCAGGTTTGGTTCGATTAAAACAAACTCTGGTGCGATTGTTCTGTTAGTGTGGTTCATTTGAACAAGTGTGAACGCTGCATTCCGAACCTTGGTGCGCACCAAACAAGCGGACCGAGACCGCCTGAATAGTGGGTCTCGGTCCGCTTCCAAACGAACTCTGGTGCGGTTCGATTGATATGTTAACACAACATGGACCAAAGACGTCTAAACGGACCAAAAACAGGAAGTAATTTGCCTAATACTGACCTCAAGCATACTTGGATCTTCTCATCATAGGAGCTATGTTGCCCATTACAGTTCAGTACAGGTGTTGGAACCGCCGTCAGCCATCCTTGCAGCATATCTTCGTTTGTGTGTGCAACGGAGGAATTCCTGGTGCTGTTTTGACACCTTTACAGATTTTATTAGCTCTTAGTTTGTTCTCAGCTGGTAAAAATACCACTATATATACATATATAAATCTAACGAGCACATTTCACCCAGCAGCCAGCATTGTTTTGGATGTTTGGCAAGTGCCGTCGCAAAATATACATCATAAAAACTGTCCAATCAGGTTGTGACTTTTTCCTGATGTCTTTTGTTTCATATCTTTAGTTTATGTATTAAAAATGGCAGTGTGAACGCTAAGCGAACCAGGACTAAATGTATCATTTTCTTTTTTGGTCCGGACCAAGAGGACCAAGAGAACCGAACTACAAGTGTGAACACACCCTTAGGGTAAGGATGTATGTAATGTTTATCTCTCATTTGCTTTTAGGACAATACTGGTTAGGTTTAGGTGTTGGTTAGGGGTAAGGATGTCTGTTTTGTTTACCTCTCATTTGCTTGTAGGTCACTATTGGTTAGGTTTAGGTGTTGGTTAAGTGTAAGGATGTCTGTTTTGTTCACCTCTCATTTGCTTTTATGACATTATCGGTTAGGTTTAGGTGTTGGTTAAGGGTAAGGATGTCTGTTTTGTTTACTTCTCATTTGCTTTTAGGACACTATCGATTGGGTTTAGGTGCTGGTATGTGGTAAGCATGTCTGTTATGTTTACCTCTTATTTGCTTTTAAGATACTATCAGTTATGTTTAGGTGTTGGTTTAGGTGTTGGTTTAGGGTACGGACGTCTGTTTTGTTTACCTCTCATTTGCTTTAAGGACACTATCAGTTAGGTTTAGGTTGTGGTTTAGGGTAAGGATGTCTGATTTGCTGCCACTTTAACTGTGGTTTTCTACCCTGCCTTTTTAATCATTACTCGCCGAAGCAGATCCTATTGCATTGAGGCTGCCACTGCATCGCCATATACCAGTGCTACCGCTTCATATGGCTGTGCACAGTTCCTTTCATCTAAAGAGTCTACATTTCATTCCCACACACTAGATTGTTTAAATCCTGTTCTAGTGCACAGGTGTTTCCTCTTAGCAGCGCTTCAGCGGTCTCTCTCACTCGCTCTCTCTCTCTGATTTTCTGGGGGTAGTACAGAGGTAGTATGGAGAATCTCCTCACAAAACTATTTCAATGCAGATACATCAATCATGCTAGACATATATTGTATAGCAGGTGGCAGTCATGCAATACTCCTAAGGAGCGAATGGCCACAAGTGAATAATGATGCAAGTCCATTTTCTCCATTTGCAGTGCAGAGCTAAAGCTCTTTTATTTCTCAGATAATTTCATGCTGTTTTTCACATTGTTTTTAAAGCTGTATTTTCCAGTAAGCCCTCTTTGCAGCCCTCTTTACTCTTAGATAATTGTATGCTTTTGATCACATTACTGTTTCTAAATGTCACTAATATTCATTTTCTCTTCTCTCTAGACTTATTTCCCAGAAACTTCGACCGCATGCTTTCCCCTCAAATAAGCATTAGCAGAAGTTTTCCCTCTACCGGCGCAAGTGCAGCCCACTCTCCAGTGGCCATGGATCTAACTTTTCACAGATTATTTCTTATTCACAGGGTTGTGAAATGTCTTCCTAGTATAAGTTTCACCTAAATATGACTATTTTGTCTACAGCAATGCCTGAAATTATGCTTTCCGCAGGGGTTTCACCAATGTTACTTCCAGCAGCTCTCTGCGAGAGCCCATTTAAATTCCTGTCACTGGATTGTATGGAGATTTACCTCCCGCTTTCTCTATCTAGGTGTCTTTCCAAGAATTCACCATTACCTACCGAGGAGCCAAAGATGGCAAACATTTTAGTTAAGAAAGCACAACTGTGGTGTTCCTGCCATTGGCTCAAAAACATCCCTAAGCAGCACAAATGTGCTGTCAACGTGCCACAACTGCGGCATCTTTCAGGTGATGCAACAACTCCCATAACACCACAAAGCAGTGCAAAGGTGCTGTACAGGTGCCGCAATGGCGGAAACTATCAGGCCGTGCCTAGATCTCCCATAACACTACAACCATGTTTCCTGTTTCCTCTTATAAAAGTCTAGGAGCATAGCACATAAATATATACCCATCGCAAACCGCAATTTGGCAAGGTTCTTTAATCTGCACCACCCGCCATTCGAATGACGTGTGGGCTCTCGTGTTCGGACAGTGTGAGCCTATGCAATTTGTCCACAGGTTCTCCTGTTTAAATCGCAATGTGAGCTTTCCCGTCGAATTGCAGTGTGGGCTCTCCCGTTCGAATGCAGTGTGAGCCTCAGCGCATTGGTCGCAGGCTCTCCCATTCGAATCGCAGTATGGGCCCTCCCATTCGATCACAGTGCAGGCTCTCTCGCTCTAATCGCAGGGTGGGCTCTCCCATTCGAATGCAAGGTGAGATTTCACGTCATTCACTCCGTGGGCTCTCCCGTCCGAAATGCTGTATGAGCTCTCCCGTTCGAGTGCAGTGGTGGTGCAGTAAAAGCTCACGGTTAAAATGAGCCCAACACATAATAAATAGAGCCTGATATAACCTCCAAAATAACCTTGTGCTTTCCTTACAGGCATGTGTAAATGTAATAAAGCCATGTGTGCCTCACTTGATTCTGCCGCAGCAGCGCCCTACTTGGTACCGCCACAGTAGTTTTTTTTTTACTATTCCATCTCCTCTACTCCACTGCCTTGACTCTGCTCCTGCAGGAGGCTCACTTTACTGTGCTGCCGCAGCAGTATTTTACCATGCTTCCGCTAAAGCCCTTTGTCTTTGTTTCACAGCAGCTGTAACGAGCATTACAGCTGTGGTCACCATCTTCTCCTGTTCATTTTAAGCACCATATTTCCCTGTCTCTGGGTAGACCATCGAATGAGGCTACTGCCGCAAGTGAGTTGATCTGACAGTATACCTATGGTACAACTCCCTATTGTTATACACATGTCCTTTAATCTAAACCTTCCACCCGGATCGGGCCCTTACTTACTGCCTCCGTAAGCTGACTGATTAGATGCAATATATCAATGGTACAGCCCCTATGGCTGCATAAATGTCCTTCATCTAAACCTTCCACCCAGAACAGGCCCTTGCGTGAGGCTGCCTCCACAAGCCGGCTGCTTCAATGCAGTTTACCAAAATCTAGCTCCTGTAGTCCACCCTCTTAGACAACTCCACACCATATCTATGGGTTCAATACTAAAAGCCATCTCTCCCAGAACACTGCAAACTTACTGGACAGCTTTGAGTTCCTTCAAAAACTTCCACAGAGCATACAACTTAGTTTTTCCAGATTTTACCCTCTTCTCCATATCCCCTGTCATATCCCACCTCCATAATACCAAATCAATTCAGCCAAGAACAATCAAAGTCTATCTCAGCAGCGTACATTTCTTCTTTAAACTCAACCACGGCCAACAATGCCCTTCCATTACAAACCCCAGATAGCTCTCCTTATCAAGGGTTTACACAAAATGAATCCCACCCGTCCGGACACCAGACAACCACTAACCATCGACATCCTAACCAAATGCCTTGTTACTCTTCACTTCGGTCTATTTTACCCCAACAAAACAAGAACCCTAGACGCCATGTTCAATTTGGCTTTCTTCGGCTTCCTCAGAGTCTCAGAACTCACCATTAACTCCACCTTCAACCCAGCCATCCACCCCACCTTCTCCGACCTCGATTCTTAAATCATGACACAATCCATTTCAACATCAAACAGAGTAAAACCAATCAATTGAAATGTGGAAATTTAGTTTTCATTTTCAATCTGCCAACCCCCATTCAGTCATACCAGTCCCTGGCCTTTTTTCTACTCCAGAGAAACTCTCAAATCACCTCTCCTCTTGACCCGCTATTTGTTGATGACAAAAACCTCCCCGCGTCTAGACATTGGTTTCTAAAGAATCAAAAAATGATCCTCAACAGATCCAGCATTCCTACCAAACATTTCTCTTCCCATTCCTTCCGCATAGGGGCCGCTACTTCAGTCACCCAGAAAGGTCTATCTGAACACCAAATTAAAATGCTCGGTCGGTGGTCATCCCACATCTTCGAAACATACATTCGATCCAACCTCCATCACATCAGACAAGCACACCAAACACTCGCATCTTTTTAGGCTCGGACCATGCCTCCCTACTATTACGCTAACCTAGCCCTGCCGGGCTCATATCCATCTGGATGTAGCGAGGGCCCTCCCGTTCGAGTGCGCGTGAGCTACCACGCCTGGCATGGACTCTCCCATTCGAATCGCCATGTGGGCCCTCCCGACCAGATGCGACACGGGCTTTCCCATTCGATCACAGAGTGAGCTTTCCCGTTTATATATCAGGGGCTCTCCCTTTCAAAGCGCAGCAGGAGCTCTCCCGTTTGAATCGCAGTGTGACCCCTTCGTTCAGGTGCTGTGGGGGCTCTACCCTTCCGAATCGCAGTGTGATCCTTCATGTTCTCAACCATGAGGGTCTCCCATTCGGATTGCAGTGTCCTATCTGAACAGCGAGCTGGAGGTACCAGGATTTGTTTGTCCCCCAAGCGCAATGGGCCCCCATTCTCCTTATGTGATCCAGGCCCTTGCGTCAGAAGGATTGTAGCTCTGCATCTCATCTAAATAATGTAGGCTCCCTCCTTCTGATACCAGGAGGTTTTGCTTCAGATATCGTTCGGCCCACTCCATGGTGGATGAGGACCTCCTTCCCCATCTGTGACATTTGAGAGCCCATGCACTTTTGACTCATAGGCTCCATGTCACGGATGCTGTGGCGGGACATACTCCAGCTCTATTACTTTAAACCCTCCAGTCCAAACACTGCTTCCGCAGGAGCATTTTCAGAGTGTCACTACCGCAGCAGTGTATGCTCACGACTTTTGGTCGATAAATGCAGCAGTGAGATGCGTCCCAGCGCTAAGCTTATGAAATCCTAATGCAGCCCCTTGAGCTTCCTGCATTTCACACTACCGCAGCAGTACCTTAATCACAGCTTTCGCCGTAAATGCATCGACATGCTTTCCAAATGTAGCTCCCGCCAGAGCCCCTTTCAAAATTGTACTGCCACAGCAGTACCCAGCTCATAGCTCCACATGGTGGACATAGTAGAGAGACGTTGGTCCAGCCAAAGCAGCAGCAACGCATGCTCACGACTCCAGGTTGATAAAAACAGCGTCGAGATGCATTAGCCTTTCAAATTAACAAATCCCCAGTTGACACTGCCACTGCAGTACTTGCTCCTGTATACAAATATTTAAAAAACGCAGCAGCGTAATGTGTCCCAGCATTAAAACTCCATACAGCTCCCCTGCAAATTGAAACTCCCAAAATAACTACCGCCAATGCGCAACAGTTGCCCCGCTCACAGCTCCCGCAGAAACTAGGCAACAACCATCCCTCATCATATATCTTCATCCCTTTCAATTCACCATTTTTGGGGGGGTTCTTCCGTACTACCAATCCTAAGGATCATCTACATCAATTCAACCTCTAAGCATCCAACTTGCTGTCCTAAACACTTCTTGCATCTTTGGGGGGATACTTCAGAGCTCGAGTTGAAGCTGCTTCATCGATCCCCTCCTCCATGGACAGCAAGCCAAATAAGTTTAACTTTAATAGCTTAAAGATTATATGGGCAAACGAACTCGTGAAATGAAGTTCCTAAACGTAAATTCAGGAGGAGCAAATCCATCTAATCTTTCAATTAACAGCCAGAGTATATAAGCAGCTGCTTACCTCTCTTCGGTCACAGCTGTTTCCAGAATCCCTCCACCTCCCCAACTCCACCTTTATCCTAGGCATCTTGCCCCACTTAATCATCTCCTATTAATAGTCCCGGGGGGATACTTCAGAGCTCGAGTTGAAGCTGCTTCATCAAGCCCCTCCTCCGTGCACAGCAAGCCAAATAAGATTAACCTTAATAGCTTAAAGATTATATGGGCAAATTAACTTGTGAATTTGCCTTTAGGACACTATCAGTTAAGTTTAGGTGTTGGTTAAGGGTAAGGATGTCTGTTTGTTCACCTCTTATTTGCTTTTAGGACACTATTGGTTAGGTTTAGGTACTGGTTTAGGGTCAGGATGTCTGTTTTGTTTACCTTTCATTTGCTTTTTGGACACTATCGGTTGGGCTTAGGTGCTGGTTTAAGGTAAGGATGTCTGTTATGTTTACCTCTCATTTGCTTTTAGGACACTATCGGTTAGGTTTAGGTGTTGGTTAAGGGTAAGGATGTCTGTTTTTCAACTCTCATTTGATTTTAGGACACTATCAGTTAGGTTGAGGTTGTGTTTGGAGGTAAGGGTGTCTGTTTTGTGTGGGCCAGTAGGGTGCTACCAGGACACCCTGTTGCTCGTCCTCCCTGACCTTGCACAGGGTCTGTGCAAGCAGGCTCACTGGGGAAAATGCATATTTGCGCAGGCCAGGGGGCCAGCTGTGTGCCAGCGCGTCTATGCCGAGGGGGGCCTCGGTCAGGGCGTACCAGAGCGGGCAGCGGGGAGGATTCTTGGGAGGCGAACATGTGCGCCTGTGCCTGTCGAATCGACTCCAATCAGCTGGACCATCTGAGGGTGGAGTCTCCACTCTCCCCTGATGGTAACCTGTCGTGACAGCACGTCCGCTGTAATGTTGAGGTTGCCCAGGATGTGAGTGGCTTGCAGTGACTTGAAGTGCTGCTGACTCCAGAGGAGGAGACGGCGGGCGAGTTGTGACATACAACGAGAGCGCAGACCACCTTGGCAGTTGAAATATGCTACCATTGTCGTGTTGTCTGTCTGAACTAACACGTGCTTGCCCTGGATCAACGGTCGAAACCTCCATAGGGCGAGCAGAATTGCCAACAAATCGAGGCAGCTGATGTGCCAATTCAGTCATGGACCCGTCCAGAGGCCGGCGGCTGCGTGCCCGTTGCAAACAGCACCCCAGCCCGTTTTGGAGGCATCTGTCATGACCATGACGTGCCTGGAGACCAGTTCTAGAGGAACACCTGCCCGTAGAAACGAGAGGTCGGTCCAAGGGCTGAAAAGACTGTGACAGACCGGTGTGATGACCATGCGATGTGTCCCGTGGCACCATGCCCATCTCGGGACTTGAGTCTGGAGCCAGTGCTGAAGCGGCCTCATATGCATCAACCTGAGCGGGGTGGCCACCGCCGAGGATGCCATATGCCCCAGGAGCCTCTGAAAAAGTTTCAGTGGAACCGCTGTTCCCTGTTTGAATGCCTTCAAACAGGCCAGCACCGACTGGGCGCACTCGTTCGTAAGGCGCACTGTCAAGGAGACTGAGTCCAACTCCAAACCGAGATAAGAGATGCTCTGAACCGAGAGGAGCTTGCTCTTTTCCCAGCTGACCTGAAGCCCTAGTCAGCTGAGCTTTGAGAGCACCAGGACAGGCCGAAAGGGAGGACTCTGTACTGATACACCTGACTCTCAAACGCAAACCGCAGGAAGTGTCTGTGTCGAGGAAGGATCGAGACGTGGAAGTATGCATCCTTCAGGTCTACCGCCGTGAACCAATCTTAATGCTGGGCACTCGCCAGAATGCGTTTTTGCGTCAGCATCTTGAACGGGAGTCTGTGTAAAGCCTAGTTCAGTACTCACAGGTCCAAGACTGGTCGCAACCACAGCCTTTTTTCGGTACGATGAAGTAGGGGCTGTAAAACCCCTTCTTCATCTCGGCTGGAGGGACAGGTTCTATCACGCCCTTCCATAGGAGGGTAGCGATCTCCGCGCAAGGTAGCAGCATTTTCGTCCTTCACCAAGGTGAAGTGGACACTGCTGAACCTGGGCGGACGCCCGGCGAAGTGAATCGCGTAGCCGAGTCGGATGGTCCGGACCAGCCATCGCAACAGATTGGAAAGCGCAAGCCACGTATCCAAGTTCCGTGGAAGGGGGACCAAAGGGACAACGTCACCGGACGTACTGGCAGGTGGGGGCCTCGCGGCGGGGTGGAGCTCGAGGTGCCACACCACGTCGTGGCTGTACTGAGTCTAAGGACATCGAAACACTTACCTGGCTCCTTGTGACCACCCCCGGAACAGCCTGGGACGGGGGAGGAAGAGGCCTGTCCTCATGACCCGTGGAGACTGTCACATCGGGGGCGGATTTGTGCCACAGCTGGGTGCTCAGGGGCAGGAGACCGCCGCAGGAGCGCCAAACCTGCCAAATAGAGTGGTGGACGGTGGTCGTGATGACGGCCATGCACACCGGATACGTGACCAAGGGAACAAGGAAACCGCTCTTGCTGAACTCTTGAATACTGCAGCCACTTGGGCATGCAGCACAATTAAATGCAAAAGGTAACAAAAGGATGGAGAGATCTGCTTACCAGCTCCAGAGCAGCGGGTTTCGTCGTCCCTGGGTCGCCTGTCTCAAGGGTGCTTTGAAGCCTTTCACGGGTTCCGGGCGGCCACGAGACGGGTGGCGTCTGCTTCGCAGGGGGACGCCCTTGGCGATGAGTAGACGGGGTGCGGGATTTGAGCCGTGCCGGGGCAGGATATGCCGGCTAGCATCCGTCTATTGCTCCACCGTCAAGAACTGCTGGGCAAAGTCCTTGATGGTGTCGCCGAATAGGCCAGCCTGGGAGATGGGGGCAGCAAGGAATCGTGTCCTGTCGGCCTCACCCATCTTGACCAAAGGTGGCACTCCTGGACCACTAATGTGGACATCGTCCGTCCGAGAGACCGTGCCGTGACCTCCGTCGCTCGGAGAGTGAGGTCAGTTGCCAAGCGCAGTTCCTGCATCAATCCCGGGGCTGAACTACACTCGTGCATTTCCTTTAGCGCCTTGGCGGCTTGCAGGAGAGCCATGGCGTGCAGGGCGGAGGCGGCTTGTCCAGCGGCACTGTAGGCCTTGACCGTCAGAGACGACATAAACCTACGGGCCTTGGACAGGGGATTTGGGCACCCGCGCCAGGTGGCAGTGCTCTGCGGGCATAGGTGCACCGCGAGCGCCTTTATCCACCGGGGGATTGCCGAATAACCCTTGGCCGCCCCTCCATTGAGGGTAGTGAGGGCAGGGAAGCTGAAAAGATCGGGACCGGGCAGTAAAAAGTGCCTCCCATGACCTTGTCAGCTCTTCATGCACTTCCAGGAGGAAAGGAACGGGGGCGGGGCGTGGCTTTGAGTGGTGCCACGAGCCCAGGAACCAATCATCGAGCCACGAGGGTTCAGGGAAGAGCAGAGGGTTCCACTCTAGCTGACGCTCGCGGCTGCCCGGGAAAGCATGTCATCATCTGTGGGTCAGCCTGTGACTGGGCAATCGTCCCCAAAGGGAGGAGCCCAGCTGAGGCTTCCGACTGGATGAGCCCGCTCTCTGATGCTGCGCTCGAGAGCTCATCACTTTCGCGGGCTCCGAATAAGAGGTCGAACTCGCTGTGAGACGAGCCGGCGGACTCATCCGGAAGCCCGATCGGGGCAGATGAGCGTGCTGGGGAATGGGGGGGCGGGGCGTGGCTTTGAGTGGTGCCACGAGCCCAGGAACCAATCATCGAGCCACAAGGGTTCAGGGAAGAGCAGAGGGTTCCACTCTAGCTGACGCTCGCGGCTGCCCGGGAAAGCATGTCATCATCTGTGGGTCAGCCTGTGACTGGGCAATCGTCCCCAAAGGGAGGAGCCCAGCTGAGGCTTCCAACTGGATGAGCCCGCTCTCCGATGCTGCGCTCGAGAGCTCATCACTTTCGCGGGCTCCGAATAAGAGGTCGAACTCGCTGTGAGACGAGCCGGCGGACTCATCCGGAAGCCCGATCGGGGCAGATGAGCGTGCTGGGGAATGGGGGGGCGGGGCGTGGCTTTGAGTGGTGCCACGAGCCCAGGAACCAATCATCGAGCCACGAGGGTTCAGGGAAGAGCAGAGGGTTCCACTCTAGCTGACGCTCGCGGCTGCCCGGGAAAGCATGTCATCATCTGTTGGTCAGCCTGTGACTGGGCAATCGTCCCCAAAGGGAGGAGCCCAGCTGAGGCTTCCGACTGGATGAGCCCGCTCTCCGATGCTGCGCTCGAGAGCTCATCACTTTCGCGGGCTCCGAACAAGAGGTCGAACTCGCTGTGAGACGAGCCGGTGGACTCATCCGGAAGCCCGATCGGGGCAGATGAGCATGCTGGGGAATGGGAGGTCCGCGGGAGGATACCCGGCGGAGGCGGTCCCATTGGGGTCCCCAAATTGGCCCCAGTGCTAGCCGCGCTGGCCTCATACCTGTGGGAAAAAGAACCGAGGCAGGGAGCCTCTGGGGTGGCTTGCTTTCTTACGAAGGCGAGCTGCGATCGCATCGTTGCCATGGATATGTCCTCGCAATAAGAACATAACCTTCCACGAATGCTGTCTCCGCGTGAGCAGTGCTCAGGCACGAAAGACAGTGATCATGACCATCAGAAGGCGAGAGATAACGAGCGCAACCAGGAATAATACACAATCGGAAAAGCATCTTTAGAAAGACGCGTCTTTAAAAAGATGTTCCGTGTGTGCTGCTCTTTTAGAGAAATATACTCTTTTAGAGAAATATACTCTTTTATTTCTGCCGAATCGCCCAGGGGCATTCTCTGCATTGCACCAGTGCAGAGGGGGGAGAAGCCGCTGAAATGCGCCGTCAGATCCAGCAGAGGTGAATGAACAATCGTGGGTATTCAGCTCAGTGAGCATGACCGTTCAGCTCCGAAGAGAAAATCTGAATGAGTGGTTGCATACCAGCTCCTTTTCTACCCGAATGTCCAGGGGGGTGGCATGCAAATACCACTCGCCAGTTTTTACTGGCCTTTTATCAAAGACCAGAGGTGTCTCGGGCTCCCAAGAGTGTCCCCTAGTGTCACTACATCGACACAACATAGAGTGAGTGACAGATAGGGAACATGCCTTGACTGTTTTTCAATTAGAATTTTACTTTTAGTTTAATTTTTAGTTATTGCATTAAACATTTTTAACCCCTTTGGCAAAGTGGCTGTTTGGTCCAAATTGATATTACTCTGGAAATAATAATAATAATAATAATAATAATAATAATAATAATAATAAACTTTAAAGCTATTATAAAAAATAAAATAAATAAAAATCGAGACATTTAATGAATATTATCAAAATGTCAGAGGGTGTGAAAAACAGGACCCAAATACAGAGGACAATGTTAATGAGTTTATTAGTTACAACACAAAAGTTATTTTCAAACAAAGTCAAACCCAGGTGACGGTTTCCCCCGACACGCTGGCAGAAATGAGGAATCCTGGGAACTGGGAACTGGGCGGTGGGGCAATGATCTCCCCCAACATGCTGGCAGAGAAGACAAGCGAAGGCGAGCTAGAAGGTAACCACACTTCTAGAAACAGGCAACCAACAGACACACGAGAGATCTCCAACTTGGAAACAAGAGAGCTCGATTAACATTTGACAGCAAACAATACATTCACACTGACAATCCCAATAACAATTATCCGACCTTGGACATGACACATGAGGGAATTTAAATAAGCGGGGAAACAAACACGGGGCAGGTGCTGCTTGCAGCTGAAGGTTGTAATGATCAGCGTTCCCATGGAAACAATCAGGGTTTCCATGGAAACGTTGATTCAGCATGCCAGCGGCACCTGAAACACATAAGGGCAAACGTAAACACGCTTTGACAAAAACAGACAGGGAACGATGATGCCACGGTCCTGTCAGGCAGAACCCCAACCTGACAAGTTGACCGCACCGTGACACAAAAGTGTTAACAATATTGAGATGTGTTTGTTTAGATATATAACCCACACCAAATTATAATCTATTCAACAGCAACATGAAACACTCCTGATGCAAACAGCAAGTCATATCTATATTAAGTTTAAATAAACAGCCAGTCTGTCTCTTTTGAGTATGGTATGGATTTATTCTTTGCCAGCAGCATACTGTGAGTTTTCTTATACCGCACTGGGAGTCAGTGTCCCCTCCCTACAAGAGCTCCCACTACACCCGGCAGGTACAACACACAGACTAATGAAAGTACTGAGGTGCTCTTTGGGGCTCATGTTAGAGCTGAAAGCTCAGGTGCACAAACAGAACAAGTGCTCCTGTGGTTTATTGTACATAAAATATTACTGAAACACACCAAAAAGCATGAATGTAAATCTACAAAAACACTTGAGAGCAATGGATTGCAAAGCATATTTGTGTATCATTTAGACGTTTATGATTTATACTTTAGGATTCACAGTGTTTTCATTTTGACTTTCATTTATGGTTTTTGGTATAACTTCTTAGAACATAATTAATTACCCTTTATCTTCCAAATTGCTAATGCAACATAGCATAATCTGAGTTTGAAGTTCAGACTATAGATATTTATCTCATGCTTTACTACATACCAAATGTGTCTGCCACAAAATGCATTCTTTTTTCTTTTCTTCTATATAAAAATCTCATACTCAGATAGGGCTAGGTGATATATCAAATAATAATCACATATGACTTTTCAATATAAAATAAAGCAACACTGTAAATATTGAGATTATTTCTAAATAAGGTTTTTATTCTGCCATTCATTTTCTAAAAACATTATCATGTTAAGAAATTAGATGTTTTAATAGCGTCTCTCATTTAAACCTCACTAGCAAAAATGGCGTTAGAGTTGGTAAGTTTGATATAATTTTGTGTATCAGTACTAACTATTCATTTCAATTAATTGATTTAAAAATTTGATTCAATTATTAATTTGTGCCAACACTTACAGATTCTTTGAACATCTCCATTGCATTTTTAATTTGTTAAAATATTTTAGTAAAAATGTTCATGCATTGTAATATTGTTGCATATAAGTGAAAATTATTTAATAGTCTTCTTTTAGTTAATTTGGTGAAAAACTATAGTGTATAAAACATGTTTATTATTTTTAACTAGATTTACTGTATTATACTTGCATTAAACAGTCAACTTGACTACATTGGTTGTTTGCTTAAAATGATGAATTACAATTTTCTGTTGAAAAAAAAAACATAATAAAAAAATAAATATCAAGCGCTACTATATATTTCATATATATTACAACATATCAGAAGTAGAGAGCTGACTTTTAGAAAAAAAAAAACATTTAAGACTTGTGAAACGGAAAGAATAGTGACCTTCAGTGTAGGGCTGGGCATTGATGCAGATTCTGATTCACAAGATCTTGCGGAGGCTCCACACCAGAGACGGGCCACGGGGGCGGGCTGCGGCGGAGCCAGTGTTGTTGCTGCAGGAGGGCGCCCTTGGCGATGAGCAGACAGGGGGTGGGGTCTTAAGCCGCCAGGGCAGGATATGTTGTAAAACCTCCGTCTGCTTCTTCACCGCAGAGAACTGCTGGGAAAAGTCCTCGACGGCGTCACCAAACAGGCCAACCTGGGAAATGGGGGCATCAAGGAACCGTGCCTTGTCCGCTTCTCCCATCTTGACCAAGTTGAGCCAAAGGTGGCGCTCCTGGACCACCAGGGTGGACATCGCCTGCCCGAGAGACCGCGCCATGACCTTCGTCGCCCGGAGAGCGAGGTCGGTCGCCGAGCGCAGTTCCTGCATCAATCCCGGGTCAGAACTACCCTCGTGCATTTCTTTTAGCGCCTTGGCCTGCAGGGCGGAGGCGGCTTGTCCAGCGGCACCGTAGGCTCTAGCCGTCAGGGATGACGTAAACCTACAGGCCCTGGATGGGAGTCTCGGGCGCCCATGCCAGGTGGTGGCGCTCTGTGGATACAAGTGCACTGCGAGCACCTTGTCCACCTGGGGGATCACTGAATACACCCTGGCCGCTCCGCCATCGAGGGTAACGAGAGTGGGGGAGCTGAAAGACCGGACCCGGGCAGTAAAAGGTGCCTCCCACGATCTTGTCAGCTCCTCATGCACTTCCGGGAAGAAAGGAATGGGGGCGGGGCGTGACCATGGGCGGCGCCCCGTGCCCAGGAACCGATTGTATAGCCACGAGGGTTCAGGGGAGAGTGGAGGGTTCCACTCTAGCCCGACACTCGCGGCCGCCCGGGAAAGCACGTCCGTCATTTCCGCATTGGCGTGAGACTGGGTGACCATTCCCGAAGGAGGAAGCCGAGCCGAAGCCTCTGCGTCAGACTGGACAATCCCGCTCTTCGATGCTGCGCTCGATAACTCATTGTCTTCCAGAGCTCTAAACGAGAAGTCGAACTCGCGCTGAGATGAGTCACCGGTCTCGTGCGAGAGCCCGATCGAGGCAAGCGAGCGTGCTGGGGAATGGGAGGTCCATGGAGGAAACCTGGCGGAGGTGGTCCCATCGATGTCCCCAAATCGCCCCCAGTGCTAACCGACGCGGCCCCAAACCCATAGGTAGAAGACCGATGCGGGGAGCCGCTGGGGTGGCTTGCTTTCGTAACCACAACATCATCGACACAACGTCGAGTGAGTGACAGATACGGAATGTGCATTTTCTGGTGTTTTAAGTATTCGCTGTCAATATGTGATTTAAATAAAGTGCACATGACCGTTGTAATCTCAGATAATCATGATTAAAGCAAGTCATTGCGGTCAGGCAATTATATATCTTAATAAGTTCTAAAATACATATCTTATTCTTAAGGCATCAAGGTGTACTATCTTACTGCTTGATTTTAAGGATTGATCAGCACAAGTGGGTTTCTTACAATATTTATAGTAGCATTGCAATTCATCTAAGCAAGTACTGTATGACTTTTTTAGATTTAACATTTTCTTGCTAATTTGCAACAATGCAATATCAGTAGCAACATCGAAGTAAAAATATAAGCGAAACGACTAACTGAAATAATAATAATGAAACAATACATGTGTGATTTTTAATCTTCTACAGATTAAAGCATGATTAATATAGTTATCCATTCATGTCAAAATGAGGAACATTTTTGGAAAGAATAAAACTTTGTTGTGTGTTTTACATTTAAAAATGTAAATAATAAAGAAGATAAATAAATGTCAGAAAATGACTGAAATATAGCATAACGCTGCACTCTGACAATTTAAGAATTTGCCAGCTATCATGTCTCTGGTGTTATCAATAATTCACTGTATTTTATCTGTTGGAACAGTTCTCTGGGTGATAATTGAGAGTTTCTTACTTCACTCATACCTCTTGATACCAAACCTCTGTTTCATGTTTTCATGGAAATATGGAACTCATGGCATATGACAGCTGGCTGGATTGTCACATCCCATGTAGTTATACTGAATGCAAACATCCTGCAGAAACATTTCTTCAGAGAATTCTCTCATTGCTTTCCTTAGACATCACAATTGTGGTCTGTCGGTGCCGAATTCTGCATTGATCAACATAATCAAATACTCTCATTTGATTTGTTACATGATAAATTCACTCTTAATCATTTAATTGTCAAGTTATTTAACTTATCCTGCCACTGCATCAGCCAGCCATTGCCACCGCTGGACTTGTTTTGCTTACAAAAAGGGCACTGGCGCTGTTGCGTGACGTCAACGCATTCTAAGATGATCTGTTTTGATTTAAAATGATTTAAAAATCGATATTGAGATCGCTTAAATGAAGATCGCAATGCATCGAAAATCTATATTTTTACCCAGTCCTACTTCATTGTCTACCTCAATGGCACAGCAACTGGAGATCATGTAGGGTATTTCCTATTAAACATGGGATGACAGTAGGATCTATAGTTCAGATCTCAACTGAAAATTGGTTGGATCCATCCATTCGCATCAGAATGTCAATTGTATTCCACAAGGATTTGATGCTGTGCGTCTCATGTCAACACTCACAAAGGTTCTGTATGTGAAAAGCTACCAATATTACCTCAATATCACAAATTCACAGTGGGATATTAAAGGGATATTAAAGTATCCAAATTAAAGGAATTAAATAATATGTCATTATTCTTAAAAATTTTGTAAATTATGGAACATTTCCACAAGTTATCGCAACATCTGGTGCAGTCTTTTTCTCCCAAGGTTTCTTTCTTATCGACTTAAACATCAAGGGAGTTTTTCCTTTCCAGTGTTACCTTTGGCTTGCTCACTAGGGGGTTTGTAAGGCACTATTCTTTGTAAAGCTGCTTTGGAACAATATGTATTGTAAAAAGTACTATTCAAATAAAATGTATTTGTACTGAATCCATACAGTATTTTAACCTCACCTTGGCCAGGTGTTTTCTGTACATCAGTCTGAGTACAATGTGTTTCAGAATTTTGTCTGTGCAAGCATCAAACAGATGGCTGTTTTTTATACACCTCATGCTTTACACTTTTATTTATAGTGAGAGTGGAGAGAGAACAGTAAACGGTGAGTAGAAGGTGAAGGAAGGGATTGGGAAATGATGCAAGGTGGAATGGAACTTGTGCTGCCGATGTGAGCATCAAAGCTTAAAGTGACTGAGAATGTGCATTCATCGCTGGGCCAGAGCTCTGACATAGCTGTTTTTTTTTTTTGTTTTTTTTTTGTTATTAACATTTTTATTGATTCATAAATTAACACCAAAAATACAACAACATCTATATAATGGATCAAACACTTTAAACATTAAACCCCCACTATATCCCCTCCCCCTACCAAACTCTCAACCCACACTGACCCCCCCCACAAACACCCCTGTGGTCAGTAGAATATAGAAACACACACAGAAAACTAAAACAACAACATAAAATAACATACAATAATCAAGTATAATAAAAAAAAAAAAAAAAACTCTAAATTACTTCCTCCACTGCCCCACCTCGAGATTCCCTCAAAAATGCTAAATAATTGCCCCATTTCTTATTGTAAGATTCCTAACCCCCATCCTAATGCTCGACCCCTCCTCGAAGGCAGCCACCCTCCCCCTGCGCACCACTCCGGGAACGAGGGTGCTCCATCCGACTTCCAATTCCTCAAAATAACCTGCCTACCAATCATCACACTGGTCAAAACCCAGTCCTTCATGTTCTTATCTACAAAATCCATGACCTCCCTATCTCCCAAAATACAGAGTCTGGGGCAGAACGAGACCTGAGTGCCCAACAAATCACACACAAAACTTTGCACCTTCAGCCAAAATTCTTGGATCTTAAGGCACCCCCAAAAAACATGGATGGTGTCTCCATCTTCAGTATGGCATCGCCAGCAGATGGGTGTGTCCTTAAGACCAAGTCTATACAATCTAGAGGGGGTCCAATAAAATCTATGTAAAATCTTAAATTGTATAAGGTGAACCCTTGCATCTCTAGATGCAGACTTTATGTTTTTTAGAATCCTTGCCCACACTCCCTCCTCCAATAACAAGTTTAAATTTTTCTCCCATAATCTTTTGAGAGAATTTAAAGCTCCGTCCCCCAGACTCTGAATCAACAGGGAGCAATACACCGATGCCTCATGACCCTTCCCAAAAGCAGCAATCACCACTTCCAGAGTATCTGCTGCTCTAGGGGGGTGTATGCTACTCCCAAAAACAGAGCAGAGCAGGTAGCGTAGCTGTAAATACTTCTAAAATTGAGATCTGGGAATCCAAAAATGTTGACTCAAATTTTCAAAAGATCTCAATACTCCACCCTCATACAGGTCACCAAGTGTATTAACCCCCCTCACAATCCAATCTGACCAACAGAAGGGGGACTTATTAATACATAGTTTAGGGTTCAGTCATATGCTCAAGGCTACGTTTAAACAAATATCAGAATTAAACACTCTGGACACTTTTGTCCATATCGAGTGCAAATGCAAAATAACGGGGTGCGACTTAACCTCTCCATCTAGTTTAATCGAAAGGCTTTGCAGTGGTGAGATAGGGGCAAGAACTTCCTTTTCAATACAAAACCAGGGAGGAGCTCTCTCAGGTGGAAGTGACCAATGAACCAAATGTCTAAGACTGAATGCATAATAATAAAATAAAATCTTGGGTAGGCCTAACCCACCTTTGTCAATCGGCCTATGTAACTTACTGAAATTTAACTTGGGACGTTTACTATTCCAAATGAAGGACTTCGCTATGCTATCAAATTGCTTGAAATAAGAGAGGGGTACATCTACAGGGAGAGATTGTAGCAGGTAGTTAAATTTTGGAATACAATTCATTTTAATAACATTAACCTTCCCAATCATCGATAAGTGTAATGAAGCCCACCTGTCCACATCATTCGAAAACCATTTTATTAAGGGATCAAAATTAACTCTGACTAAATCAGACAAATTTGCTGGGAATAAAATTCCCAAATACTTAATTCCCTGTTTGGGCCACTGGAAGGCACCCGGCTGGAAGGCCGTTACTGGACAGTACGCTGTCAAAGCCAAAGCTTCGGATTTAGACCAATTGACTTTGTATCCTGAGAATTTGGGAAAGGAGTTAATAATTCTGTGGAGGCAAGGCATAGATCTAGTAGGGTTGGAGACGAATAATAAAATATCATCTGCGTTAAGCAGAAGCTGATGTGCCACACCTCCCGCCGTCACCCCTGGAAAATCATCTTCCTTTCTTATCGCGGCTGCTAATTTTTCCAGAGCAAGACAGAACAATAATGGGGAAAGAGGGCAACCCTGCCGAGTGCCCCTATCCAGAGTAAAATAATCTGAATTAACCCATTTGTTTGCACCGCTGCTACAGGGTGTCTACTAAGTAACTTAATCCAACCAATAAATGCACTCCCAAACCCATACCTTTAGAAAATCTTAAAAAGATAATCCCATTCTACCATATCAAACGCCTTTTCGGCGTCAAGAGAGATGGCAGCAACCGGAGATTGATCATTCGCTACTGACCACATGATATTGATGAGACGCCTAATATTATCAGAAGAGCTACGGCCTCTAATAAACCCCACCTGATCTATATGTATAAGTGATGTCATAACTTTACTTAATCGATTAGCCAGAATTTTGGACAAAATTTTTACATCTAACTGGATCAGGGAAATTGGGCGGTAACTTTTACACTCGCTTGGATCTTTGTCCTTTTTTAGAATCAGACTGATCCGGGCTTGTGTCATAGTTGGCGGAAGCTTTCCGTTCTTTAATGATTCCATATAAACTTCTAACAAAAGTGGAGCCAGTTCTGTAGCATAAGATTTGAAAAACTCAGAGGAAAAGCCATCAGGCCCTGGAGCCTTGCCTGTAGGCAAGGCTTTAATTACCTCATCAAGCTCCTCCAAGGTTATCTCAGAATCAAGAGAATTTTTTTGCACAGTCGTCAGTTTAGGGAGATCTAATGGTTCCACAAAGTTCCTAATATCTTCATCAGTGGATGAAGACGTGGAACCATAGAGATCAAGATAGAACTCTTTAAAGGCATTATTAATATCAATAGCCGAGGTAAATATTTCACCTCAAGCAGATTTCACTGAGGGAATGATAGAAAAAGACTCTCTCTACTTTATATATCTAGCCGAAAGTTTTCCTGCTTTGTCACACGACTCAAAGTATGACTGTCTTGCCCTGAATAACCAAAACTCCACTTTCCATGACAAAATAGTATTATATCTATATTTCAATCAGGTCAATTCTCTGAGGCCATCAGATGACATACGGCGCTTCAGCTCTGCCTCGGTACTTTTAATATTTCCTTCCAACTCCACAAGTTCTTGTGCTTTGGATTTTTTAATGAATGAGGCATACTGTATGATCCGACCCCTAAGAACCGCCTTAAGTGCCTCCCAAGCCACGCCCACAGAGGATACTGAGGACCAGTTGGTCTCCATATGAACACTGATTTCAGTCTTTAACATTTGTTGGAAATCAGGATTTTGCAAAGGGACACATTAAGGCACCAACTATATGATTTCTTTTTCTCTGTATATGGCAACACCTTTAAACTCACCAGAGCATGATCTGAGACTAAGATATTTCCAACTGAGCAATCAACAACAGATGAAATGAGGGATTTGGATATAATAAAAAAAAAATCTATTCTAGAATAAATCTTATGGACTGATGAAGAAAATGTATAGTCCCTACCAGATGGGTTCAAAAGTCTCCAAATATCTGTAAGACCAAGATTTTTACACATCCTGTGAAGCGTCAGTGTTGCTCTAGGGGACTTACACACTTTTGTTTCACTATGATCAAGGACTGAGTCCATCAAAAGATTAAAGTCTCCTACCAATATTATATCATGAGGAGTGCCAGCAACTTGCAACATCCCTTCAAGATCTATAAAAAAGCCTTGATTATCAACGTTAGGTGCGTAAATATTAGCCAAAATCAACCTTTGCCCTTGAATTTCAACTAACACAATAATTACTCTTCCTAATTTATCTTTAATAATTTGAATTGTAGATGTTTATTTATCAGTATAATGACTCCCTTGCTCTTACTTGAGCCAGCACTAAAAAAAACATGTCCACCCCATATCTTCCCAAATTTTTCAGCTTCCTGTGGGAGAGATGTGTTTCTTGAAGAAACACTATATCATATTTCTTACGTTTAAGAAAAGAAATAACCTTTCTTCTTTTTATGGGGTGCCCCAACCCATTTACATTCCATGTGGAGAGAGATAGTACACTCATATTAACAACTGACATATTGATATAATAAAAAAAAATAAACTGTGTGTCAAAAACAAAATTATACAGACCACATCCCCATTAGTGAAACAATCAACCCCCAAACATCCCCCCGAACAAAACAAACAGAAAAAAGAAAAATGTGCGCATTAACCCCGCGCATGAAAGCGCCAACCGGCCACAATCCCTCTAAACTCAAAAGGTCCATGAACGCCCACGAGCCCCCACGATAACTTTGCCAATGGATTGCTAAATTTTGCCTCACAAATTTGTGAGGCAAAATTACATAACAGAAAATACTTTGTAAAATAAACCCAGTCAATAGGAAGAATGAACACAAAGAACGTTTAGATTCATTCACAGAACTGTCTCAAAGGTGTGTTCCTCCACAAAACAAATTCCAGCTGATATAAAACCATTCAGATTCCTCAGACAGATAAACGAATGTTTAGTGAGCTGGCTGTTATGAGTTCAGCGGATGACATAATCATTCCAATGTTTCATAAAAAAAAACTCAACAAAACAAACTACAGCCAGCAGGAGGAATAAGCACGAAGAACGAACACATTAATCCACAGCTGTTCCAAAGGAGTGTTATTCAATGGAACAAGCTCCAGCCGCTAGGCGGAACCAATACAAAAAGAAACAAAACCGGCATCCCGATTCCCCGGATGATCGAGTCAATTCACTCGGAGGCCGCATAAAAGTATATACCATGACTTACACAATCCGTCAGCTTTATAAAAGACATCCTTTGTGTGAGCATGTAGATATTTTGCGGTCATCCATAGTGTCCACTCTCAATCTGTCCGGGAACTTCAATGCAAAAGTAATCTTTCATCAATGCAAAAGTTTCTTTAAGGAAAATTGTTATTCACAAAACAAGCTCCGGCCGCTCAGCGGAACCAATGCAAAAAACCTAAAATGTCGCCCAGCTTCCTCAAGAGTAAGTACAGCGAGTCAGACCCACTCACATGAGAAACATCCAATGGTTTACTCAGACATTGATTCTATAAAAGACATTGCCAGATTTGGACATGTAAATACTTTGCGACCTTCTATTCTCAATTTGGCCGGGAACTTCAGAGCAAACAAGATCTTTTTCTGATGTAAGAGTTTCTTACATTCATTGAACCGATCGCGTCCGGGAACAAGAAAATATTATAGTTCTTCCAAGAAAGCTTCCCTTTGCTCCTTGCCTGGCGCAACACAAGATCTTTATTGGATGATCTCAAAAATCTGGCCAGAATCGATCAGGGCCTGTCTCCCTCAGCAGATCTATGAGCTGGGACTCTGTGAGCTCGCTCGATTTCCAGCTTATGGCCTGTTATGTCGAGCAGACTTGGGAAAAACTCGTCTAGGAATTTCACCATATCTCTGCCCTCCTCATGCTCAGGAATTCCAATAATTCGAACGTTATTCCTGCGGCTTCTATTTTCAAGATCTTCAAGCTTTTCAAGGAGATGTTCCAAATCAACTTTGGTCGCGGGTGGATTAGCGGTTAATTCCCTCTCCGAAGATTCCAAAAAATCAATTCGTTTTTCAACATCAGTCACTCTTGTACCTAACTCAGAGAATTTTATTTCCATCGCCGTAATCGATGATGTATTACAGCAAGATCCTCCAACTCAGCAAGAATCTTTGTCAACATCACCGACATGTTGGACAACTGACGCTGGATCTCCTCTCCCACTGCGCCAACCAAATCGAGTCCCCGGTCTGTAGGCCTGTCGGGGCTTTCATCCTGAACACGTAAGTGTCTTTTAATGTCTCCAGAACCCGAGGATTTTGACTTCTTTGCCATGTTTTGCAACAAAGGGCAAATGTATAACTGGGTGTTTCAAATTTCACCAGATTATAACATGAGAATAATCGAAAATTCAGCAAAGTGCACAGAGCTCGTCGCTAACACGTCTGCTCCTTGCAAGGTGTCACGTGACCCTCCTGACATAGCTGTTTTAACAATTTTGTTAAGTGCCTCCTTTTTCAATCCTGACAAGGCAACTTAAATTCAATCTAACACTATGGTTTAAACAAATACAGAAAGACCTTGAAGTAAAATGCATGATTGGCTATTGATTAAAAAAAACGATAGAATGAATAACTTTATGGTATACCTTTAGTTCCCTATCTGTCACTCACTCGACGTTGTGTCGATGTAGTGACACTAGGGGTCACTCTTGGGAGCCTGAGACACCTCTGGTCTTTGATAAAAGGCCAATGAAAATTGACGAGTGGTATTTGCATGCCACTCCCCCAGACATGTGGGTATAAAAGGAGCTGGCATGCAACCACTCATTAGATTTTCTCTTCGGAGCCGAACGGTCATGTTCACTGAGCTGAATTCCCATGACTGTTCATTCACCTCTGCTGGATCTGATGGCGCATTTCAGTGGCTTCTCCCTCCTCTGCACTGGTGCACTGCAGAGAATGCCCCTGGGCGCTTCGGCAGAAATAAGAGTATATTTCTCTAAAAGAGTATATTTCTCTAAAAGAGCGGCACACACGGAATGTCTTTTTAAAGACGCGTCTTTTTAAAGATGCCTTTCTGATTGTGTTATTCCTGGTTGCGCTCGTTATCTCTCGCCTTCTGACGGTCACGATCACTATCTTTCGTGTCTGGGCACTGCTCACACGGAGACAGCATTCGTGGATGGTCATGTACTCATTGCGAGGACATGTCCATGGCAACGACGCGGTCGTGGCTCGCCTTCGTAAGAAAGCAAGCCTCCCCAGAGGCTCCCCAACTCGGTCCTTTTACCCACAGGTATGAGGCCAGCGCGGCTAGCACTGGGGGCGATTTGGGGACCCCAATGGGACCGCCTCCACCGGGTATCCCCCCGCGGACCTCCCATTCCCCAGCACGCTCGTCTGCCCCGATCGGGCTTCCGGATGAGTCCACCGGCTCGTCTCACGGCGAGTTCAACCTCTTATTCGGAGCCCGCGAAAGTGATGAGCTCTTGAGCGCAGCATCAGAGAGTGGGCTCGTCCAGTCAGACGTGGAAGCCTCAGCTGGGCTCCTCCCTGCGGGGACGATTGCCCAGTCACAGGCTGACCCACAGATGACGACATGCTTTCCCGGGCAGCCGCGAGCGTCAGCTAGAGTGGAACCCTCCACTCTTCCCTGAACCCTCGCGGATCGATGATTGGTTCCTAGGCTCGCGGCACCGCTCAAAGCCACGCCTCGTCCCCGTTCCTTTATTCCTGGAAGTGCATGAAGAGCTGACAAGGTCATGGGAGGCACTTTTTTACTGCCTGGTCCCGATCTTTTCAGCTTCCCTGCCCTCACTACTCTCGATGGTGGGGCGGCCAAGGGCTATTCGGCAATCCCCCGGTGGATAAAGGCACTCGCGGTGCCCAAAGCCCCCGTCCAAGGCCTGTAAGTTTTCGTCATCTCTGACTGATGGCTAAGGCCTACGGTGCCGCTGGACAAGCCGCCTCAGCCCTGCACGCCATGGCTCTCCTGCAGTGCGCCAAGGCGCTAAAGGAACTGCACGAGGGTAGTTCCGCCCCGGGATTGATGCCCAGCCCCGGCATGGAGCCCACTGCAGGAAGCAGACGCCACCCGTCTCGCGGCCGCCAAGAACCCATAAAAGGCTTCACAGCACCCAGGGACGACGAAACCCGCTGCTCTGGAGCTGGTAAGCAGACCTCTCCATCCCCCGGTCAAAGGCCGGGAGGAGAATCTTTTTGTTCGGTTTCCTTGTTCTCTGGGTCACGTATCCGGTGTGCATGGCCATCAACACAACCACCGTCCACCACTCTATTTGGCAGGTTTGGCGCTCCAGCGGCGGTCTCCCACCCCTAAGCGCCCAGCTGTGGCACAAATCCGCCCCCGATGTGACAGTCTCCATGGGTCACGAGGACAGGCCTCTTCCTCCCCCGTCCCAGGCTGTTCCGGGGGTGGTCACAAGGAGCCAGGTAAGTGCTTCGATGTCCCTAGACTCAGCATGGCCATGACATGGTGTGGCACATCGAGCTCCGCCCCGCCGCGAGGCCCCACCAGCCGGTACGTCCGACGATGTTGTCCCTTTGGTCCTCCTTGCGCGGAGCTTGGACGCGTGGCTTGCACTTTCCAATCCGTTGCGATGGCTGGTCCGGACCGTCCGACTCGGCTACGCGATTCAGTTCGCCAGGCGTCCGCCCAGGTTCAGCGGTATCCACTTCACCTTGGTGAAGGACGAAAACGCTGCTACTTTGCGCGCGGATATCACTACCCTCCTACAGAAGGGCGCGATAGAACCTGTCCCTCCGGCCGAGATGAAGAAGGGGTTTTACAGCCCCTACTTCATCATACCGAAAAATGGCGGTGGGTTGCGGCCAATCTTGGACCTGCGAGTACTGAACCGGGCTTTACACAGACTCCCGTTCAAGATGCTGATGCAAAAACGCATTCTGGCGAGCATCCGGCATCAAGATTGGTTTGCGGCGGTAAACCTGAAGTATTCTTCCACGTATCGATCCTTCCTCGACACAGACCCTTCCTGCGGTTTTCATTCGAGGGTCAGATATCAGTACAAGGTCCTCCCTTTCGGCCTGTCCCTGTCCCCTCGCATCTTCACGAAGGTCGCAGAGGCAGCCCTTGCCCCGCTAAGGGAGGTGGGCATTTGTATTCTCAACTATCTCGACGACTGGCTAATCTTAGCTCACTCTCGGGACATGTTGTGCGCACACAGGGACTTGGTGCTCTAACACCTCAGCCAACTAGGGCTTTGGGTCAACTGGGAAAAGAGCAAGCTCCTCCCGGTTCAGAGCATCTCTTTTCTCGGTTTGGAGTTGGATTCAGTCTTTTTGACAGCGCGCCTCACGAACGAGCACACCCAGTCGGTGTTGGCCTGTTTGAAGGCGTTCAAACAGAAAACAGCGGTTCCACTGAAACTTTTTCAGAGGCTCCTGGGGCATATAGCATCCTCAGCGGTGGCCACCTGGCTCGGGTTGATGAATATGAGACCACTTCAGCACCAGCTTCGGACTTGAGTCCCGAGATGGGCATGGCGCCACGGGACACATTGCGTGGTCATCACGCCGGTCTGTCACCGTCTCTTCAGCCCTTGGACCGACCTCTCATTTCTACGGCCAGGTGTTCCCCTAGAACTGGTCTCCAGGCGCGTCGTGGTCACGACGGACGCCTCCAAAACGGGCTGGAGCACTGTTTGCAACAGATACGCAACCGCCGGCTTGGCACATCAACTGCCTTGAGTTGTTGGCAATTCTGCTCACCCTGCGGAGGTTTCGGCCATTGATCCAGGGCAAGCATGTGTTAATTCAGATGACAACATGGCAACGGTAGCATATGTCAACCGCCAAGGCGGTCTGCGCTCTCGTTGTATGTCACAAGTCACCCGCCGTCTCCTCCTCTGGAGTCAGCAGCACTTCAAGTCGCTGTGAGCCACTCACATCCCGGGCAACCTCATCACTACAGCAGACGCGCTGTCACGACAGGTTACCCTCAGGGGAGAGTGGAGACTCCACCCTCAGGTGGTCCAGCTGATTTGGAGTCAATTCAGATAGGCACAGGTGCACCTGTTCGCCTCCCAAGAATCCTCCCCACTCCCCTCTCTGGAACGCCCTGACCGAGGCACCCCTTGGCATAAACGCGTTGGCACACAGCTGGCCCCCTGGCATGCACAAATATGTGTTTCCCCCAGTGAGCCTACTTGCACAGACCCTGTGCAAGGTCAGGGAGGACGAGGAGCAGGTCATCCTGGTAGCACCCTGTTGGCCCACCCAGACGTGGTTCTCGGACCTCACGCTCCTCGCGACAGCCCCACCCCACCCCTGGCGAATTCCCCTGAGGAAGGACCTTCTTTCTCAGGGACGGGGCACCATCTGGCACCCGCGACTAGACCGCTGGAATCTCCATGTCTGGCCCCTGGATGGGATGCGGAAGACCTAAGTGGTGGTAGACATGATCACTCAGGCTACGGCCCCCTCTACGAGGCGCCTGTATGCCTTTAAGTGGCGTCTGTTCGCTAAGTGGTGTTCTTCCCGACGGGAAGACCCCCAGAAATGCGCAGTCGGATCAGTGCTTTCCTTCCTACAGGAGAGGTTGGAAGGGAGGCTGTCCCCTTCCACCTTGAAGGTGTACATTGCCGCCATAGCAGCACACCATGACGCAGTCGATGGTAAGTCCTTAGGGAAGCACGATCTGATCATCAAGTTCCTAAGAGGCGCCAGGAGGCTGAATCCCTCCAGACCGCACCTTGTTCCCTCATGGAACCTCTCTGTAGTTCTTCAGGGTCTATAGAGAGCCTCCCTTTGAGCCTTTGCAGTCAACCGAGCTTAAGGCACTCTCCTTGAAGACTGCAATCCTGACTGCACTCACTTCCATCAAGAGGGTAGGAGACCTGCAAGCATTCTCTGTCAGTGAAATGTGCCTGGATTTCGGTCCGGGCTACTCTCACGTGATCCTGAGACCCCGACCAGGCTATGTGCCCAAGGTTCCCACGACCCCTTTTAGAGAACAGGTGGTGAACCTGCAAGCACTGCCTCAGGAGGAGGCAGACCCAGCCCTGTCGTTGCTGTGTCCGGTGCGTGCTTTACGCATCTATTTGGATCGCACACAGAGCTTTAGGATCTCTGAGCAGCTCTTTGTCTGCTTTGGTGCACAGCGGAAAGGAAGCACTGTCTCCAAGCAGAGGATCGCCCACTGGCTCATTGACGCCATAACTATGGCATATCACGCCCAGGACATGCCGCCCCCGGTAGGGCTTCGAGCCCATTCTACCAGGGGTGTAGTGGCCTCCTGGGCCCTGGCCAGGGGTGCCTCTCTAACAGACATTTGCAGAGCAGCAGGCTGGGCAACACCCAACATCTTTGCAAGGCTCTACAAGCTCCGGGTGGAATCGGTTTCATCCCAGGTGGCACGCAATACAAGCGGATAAGCCTGCGGATAGCTGGCCGGGTGTATCGCTTGCACATAGCGCCTTCCACCTCCTTTTGAGCTGAAGACGTGTGCCATTAATTCCCAGTAGTGTTCACAAACTTTGTTCCCTGGTTGACTTCTTCCGAGCCCTGTGGCAGTCGAGTTTTCGGAGAGACTTGCTGCCGGCCCAGTACACGTGCTAACTAAGAGTCCTGTTCTGGGGTAGGTGCTGCGCATGTGACGGTTCCCTGTAAGGCTAACCCCATGCAATGTATATCTTCCGCCAATTCGTTTCCTTGTTGGCAAACTGCGTCTTCCTTGGGCAGAGCCCCTCTGCCCCAGTCTCCATGTTTGTAGTAACTCCTCCCCCGTTGGGTAGCATCTACCTTGAAGACTCTCCACATGGTCGGAAAACCATGTGATGTATTTTTCCACTTAAATACCCCCCCCCCCTTTGGGAGAGGTGTGGTCTCCGCGGTGTCTTCCCCTTGGGAGGGACACTCCCCGACTGGACCTGGCGGCCCAGTCAGATAATCCCCCTTCTTTTTTAGGGAGTGGAAAAAAAGAAGGGGAAAAGAGGCCACGACTGGGTTAGCCTGTCTTTTGGGTAGTCGACTTGTCTCCAAAGGGCCGTTCGACACTCATAACTAAGTTGGGGGAGGTTACGTGTTGATCTGGTGTGCTGGCTATGAGGCACACAGTGGTCTGCCCACCACACACCGCCAGTTCACGTAACACAGTTCAGCCAGTTGTGGCGTTTTGTATAGGGACCCCTAGTGTCACTACATTGGCACAACGTCGAGTGAGTGACAGATAGGGAACGTCATGGTTACTTGTGTAACCTCTGTTCCCTGATGGAGGGTATGAGATGTTGTGTCCCCCCTTCCACAACGCTGAACTACCCGCTGAAATGGCCGGACCTTGTCTCGGCTCCTCAGCATAAAACCTGAATGAGTGGTTGCATACCAGCTCCTTTTATACCCGTATGTCCGGGGGAGTGGCATGCAAATACCACTCGCCAGTTTTCATTGGCCTTTTATCAAAGACCAGAGGTGTCTCGGGCTCCCAAGAGTGACCCCTAGTGTCACTACATCGACACAACGTCTCGTTCCCTCCATCAGGGAATGGAGGTTACACAACTAACCATGACATTTTCCCTTTAAATGCAAATGTACAGTTGATCAGTTGATCTATTATCAGAAAATACTTTCTCAGAGGGTTTGAAATGTTTTGTCTAGCTGCATGGGCACATTCAGACAGTGAAAACATATTTCATTAAGGAGGAAGATGAAAAACAGGAATTATTTGTTTACCAAAGTGGTGACGTAAATCAAAGAATGGGATTAGAATCCTCCAGAATCCGATTATATTGCAGGGATATCCCACTCACATATTAATGCACTGACATAAAGACGGCATGACTGCTAATAATGCATGCATCTGACAAGCTGTCAGGAGAATAAACACTATGAAATTTTCAGTGCCCATGAGATTATGAAACATATTTAAATGATTTCACAATATTTTTACTCTTTGAAATGTACAGTGTAGGTAAGGCAGCATCCTTAAGCCTCCCAGAAATAATGACAGGTTCTGAAAACATATATAACCCCAAATTACAAAAACAAAACTTTGCAATGCCTAATTCTGTCAAAATACAATATATAAAGTAATATGGTTTTCTGAAATCAAGTGGCAAAATTCTATTTCGTTTTATTATTGATGCAATAATATGATGATGCGAATGATATTCAAAAGCTATGCCAAAGGGTAAAGTAAGATTTTCAGTAAATAACGACTTAAATTTGCGGGCTGTACGTCACCCAAAGCTAGACTTGCAAGAGACACATGGACTACTTTTAAGGTGCTTTTATGGTGCTTTTTATCATCTTTGGAGCTCGAAAGCCACTTTAGTATATACTTGTATGGAAAAGATCAACATAAACTCTTTGCAAACTATCTCCTCTACATAAGATATATAAGCTCTACTGCAGAATAAGAGTAGTAACATTTTACATTAATATTCCTTTTGTTAAGGTTTTATATTTATTTATTAATGATTTATAATTCATTTACAAATGCATAATAAATCCTTAATATGTGTTTATAACAACATGCATAAAAAGGGTGACTTTCATGCAATATCAGCCAAACATTGAGCCATTTTACCTCAAATGTTATAAATGCTTAATAACTAGTGCTGTTTTTTTTTTTTTTTTATTATTATTTGTATTATAGTTAATCGTGATTAATTGCAGATTTTGAAGTGGCTGAAATTTGATACTATATATAATTATTTTCCTGTCAGAATGCATTTATTTCCATCTATAAAACAATATGTAACAATATAATGCCTTATTATCATTTTTCAAACAAAGCCTTCCACAGTGTAAAGATAGAAATGTATTAAAATGGCACAAATTCAAGTAAAATTAAACGTTTCACAAAGTCTAAGTGGGAGTTTGACTAACTGAAAGAACTAGTCCCACATAGATTGCATTTTCATTGCAATGGGCATTAAATCTCTTAAACTCTCATCCTCCACAATATTAATCTGCTGGTAGACTGTGGCTATCCGCTTTTTTACAGCAATCATTCATGATTTCCATCAGGGTATCAGCGCCAGCATCAATTGCCGCTTTGAACTCCACAAGAAAAGCGCTTGCAGACAAAAACATCTCATTCTACGTTTTGGTGATAGTTAAGACTTGGCATGCTTCTGTGGCAAGGGCATAGATTCGTAGGGTTGTATTGTGAAGTGGGGTGTGGGGGCGTTGTACTAGTCTTGATTATTTGGGGGTAACATCTCCCGATCACTCCCAGAATCTACGCCCCTGATCTGTGGTAATTAAAATGAGCCTTACATAGACTAAAAAAATACTTGATTTTTTTCACAAGTTTCATCTGGGCTTTTTTTGTACATCAAATAGTGTTGAGAGGTCTTTTCTCCGTCATTTTATCACTGACTCAGAAGCGCTGTTGTATGTGTGTTTGTGGTGTGTGTTTCAGAGTAATGACTCCGAGCAGACACATCGCAAAGGTTCTGCCCTTCCAGCAAGTGTTTATGCTGGTTTACTTTGTATTAAAAGTAAATGCGTTAAACGCAATTAAGAAAATTTAATGTTTTTTTTTAATTAATCACGTGTTAACGCATTAATTCTGACTGTCTCAGATGTGGAGGCAACTGGGATTCGTCCTCTGCCACCCGGATTGAGGTGAGTCACTACGCCACCATGAGGACTTAAAGCGCATTGGGAACTGGGCATTCCAAATTGGGGAGAAAATAGAAAGAAAAAAAAACATTTAATAAATACTAACAAGGAGAGTACCTGCACTTTTTTTTTTCCAGTCACTAGAATTTACTTGAATGGTGCCAAAAAATACATTCTGTGTACAGTTCTGTGGACAGAAATGCCTTGTTGATGAGAGAGTTCAACAGAGAATGGCCAGACTGGTTCGAACTGACAAAGTCTACCATAACTCAGATAACCGCTCTGTTCAATTGTGGTGAGAAGAATAGCATCTCAGAATGCTAACGCAATTAAGAAAATGTAATGTTTTTTTTAATTAATCACATGTTAACACATTAATTCTGACATCTCTATTAATAACACTTATTTAACATAAGTTAGCTGTGAAAATATACCTTAATGTAAAGTGGACACATGTGAAGAATATTTTAAAGTGTTGCCAACATTAGAAACCTATGAACATAAAGTGCATATAGTTTAATGGTTCAGGCTTTATTGTATAATATATGCTGTGAATAAGCATGAAGTGTTTTTACAGAGGACTTAATGTAACTAGGACTAATTGGGGCACCACTCAGGTAGCACCAATCTTTTGACATCAACGTGACATTACAAGTCAAAACATTACAGTACTGAATATTATAAACACAAAGCACACTGTAGCAAATGACAATCTCTCCTTTTAATCTTACTATAATAGCCTATTTTTGCTGCATTGTGAAATAAATCATGAATTATAAGGACATTTTATGTTTTTGATAATTACTGGAAGTATAAATACAAGTAATTATTAAGCATTTATAACATGTAAGTTAAAATGCTCACTATTTGGCAAGTATTGCGTGAAATTCACCCTTTTTATTCATGTTGGTATAACTGCTAAGATTTATAATGCATTTGTAAATGATGTATTGGTCATTAATTAACCCTTTTATAATCCAGTAAATGTAAAGTGTTGCTAACCATGAAAGTTATAATAAGGATTTGGAACAACATGATAACAGGATTTTCATTTTTGGATTGACTATCCCGCTGAATAGCCTACTTATCTCCCAGATAAATAAAAATAAAAGAAGCAGCATGGATTAGTCTCACTCCAAGCAATTCAATGAAACCATCAGTTTTTTTCTGGCTTTCTGTTTGATCAGCCAGCAACTGCTCAAAAAACATGCAGTGAAATATATTATGACATCAGGTCGGAACATAACGCACAGTTTTCAGTATACACTCGCGAATACGCAACTCTGTCTGTCATATACACGCACTCACATACACACAGTTTGCGCACTATTGTTTAATCAAGCTGACGGGAAAGTATTTATATCAGATACATTTTGGTAATCACTTCCATTAATTAGACTATTGCATTATAATGCATATTAACGTATTTATATATATATATATATATATATATATATATATATATATATATATATATATATATATATATACTGTATTGTTCCAACGTCTAATTACACTTCTACAACTTTTACTGATTTATCAAGTCGTTTTGGGAACGTGTCTTAAACTTTTCTATAATACTTATATTTTATTCGGTAGGCTATATGCATTGAGAAGTTTTGTAGGCAAAGCAATAAAACAGAATTGCTAGATGTAACAGACGATAGTAAAGAAGACGTCTCACCTTTAGGAACAGGGATGCGGTTTAGGTTTTCCCTCACAGACGAGGAGACGCTCAGTCAGTAAACTCGCGCGCGTCCGTGTATCATCACACGCGCTATCGGACCTGAGTGAGAGCCTCAGCTTTATATTTCCCTCTGGAGGGGCGGAGTAGTATAAAGATTATTTCCTTTGAATTATCGGAGAAGAGAATAAATTCAATTAATTAATTCGTGTTTTTTTTTATTATATATTTGTATGCATATAAGTTGTGTTTTTATGTTTAAATCTGATTCATTTATGGCACTCAATGGAATAGTTTACCAAAAAAGTGAATATTCTGTCATTATTTACTCACCCTTATATCTTTGCAATTTTTTTGAAAAATCTTCTAACGGCTCTTTTCCATAGAACAACAGTTAACAGTGTCCAAAAAGGACTAACATTGTTTTTTTGTTGTTGTTGTTGTTGTTGTTGTTGTTGTTTTGTTTGTTTGTTTGTTTGTTTGTTGTTTGTTTGTTTGTTTGTTTGTTTGTTGTGCTAGACAGATACACCGATCAGCCACAACATTAAAACCACCTGCCTAATATTGTGTAGGTCCTCCTCGTGCCACAAAAACAGCGCCAACCCGCATCTCAGAATAGCATTCTGAGATGCTATTCTTCTCACAACAATTGAACAGAGCGGTTATCTGAGTTATGGTAGTCTTTGTCAGTTCGAACCAGTCTGGCCATTCTCTGTTGACCTTTCTCATCAACAAGGCATTTCTGTCTACAGAACTGTACACGGAATGTATTTTTGGCACCATTCAAGTAAATTCTAGAGACTGGAAGAAAAAAAGTGCAGGTACTCTCCTTGTTAGTATTTATTTAAAAACAAATTCTTCCCTTTTTCTCCCCAATTTGGAATGCCCAAATCCCAATGCGCTTTAAGTCCTCATGGTGGCATAGTGACTCACCTCAATCTGGGTGGCAGAGGACGAATCCCAGTTGCCTCTGTGTCTGAGACAGTCAATCCGTGCATCTTATCACGTGGCTTGTTGAGCGCGTTACCGTGGAGATATAGCGTGTGTGGAGGCTTCACGCTATTCTCAGCAACATCCATGCACAACTCACCACGCGCCCCACTGAGAGCAAACCACATTATAGTGACCATGAATAGGTTACCCCATGTGACTCTACCCTCCCTAGCAACCGGGCCAATTTGGTTGCTTAGGAGACCTGGCTGAAGTCACTCAGCACACCCTGGATTTGAACTCGTGACTCCAGGGGTGTTAGTCGTTGTCTTTTCTCACTGAGCTACCCAGGCCCCTCTTGTTGTTAGTATTAAACTTGAATTTGGGGGGGGGGGGAGAATATACTCTTTGTTAAAATAGACTTTTTGCTTGCAACATATGTTTATTTATAGAAAGAATATTTAGATCTGCTAAAGTCTGTATCTTTGTCAGTATCAACACACATAAGAGAACAAAGGCAATCTAATGTAGAACTGTCTTTTTACACAAAATAAATGTAGCTTAAAACTGAAAAAGAGCATTATGTCTGTTTTTCCTTTTTTTTTATTTGTATTATCCTCCCATTCAATGAGGGCAAAATTTGCCTTCCTTATCCTGCACACATTAATTTGCACACAGGAGCCAGATACTTGTGCAGATAATAATAATTAGAAATGGTGAACAAACTGACTTGATGATGTTCAGGTTTGAGAACGATGTAGAACCAAACACTGTCAGTATATATGCATAGGCAAGTTCAATGACAATTCACATAATCTTTTTACGAGCACTACCGAAAAGAATGGAGAATAAAAGCAAATTTTCCTATGTATTTTCTTTGAAGGTTCGGTTTTCATAATTGTTTTTGCCTCTTGTGAAAAAAGGCTGTGCATATGAGCTGACATCACTTCTGTAACAGCATTTTTTTAAGTCTGTAGTTTTTTCTGCACCCAGCAGCTAATTTGCATAAATACATTTGAGTGAATAAGACGCAATGAAATGTGCTCCCCCAAAAGTTGCTGGTTCATGTTTTGTAGAAGAATGAAACTGAACTATATCCAGACAAGCTTAAACACTTGCGTTCCTCTGGAACTGGACCACGGATAGCTTGACGAGCACCAATGCTGTTGCATGTGTTGAGTGTTGTTAAACTCACGGCTGAGTTTCGCTCAGAGAGTGTTTGGATGTTTACCGAAATTTTATCAAGATCATTTGGAAGGTCAGATAAAAGTGATTGGCGGGCCGCATCAAATCACTGACTTACATTAAATAAAGACATTACATTGTACCGGGAGACTCTGAGAAGTGGTGGTACGTAAGAAAAACTGACGGTACTCTGTAAAGTAAATTATGGAAGTGCAGGTATTGCATACCGCTGCGTACCTCCCCACTTCAAGCACTGCACACAACAGTCTCTAGAATTTACTCAGAATGGTGCCAAAAACAAAAAACATCCTGTGAGCGGCAGTTCTGCTGATGGAAATGCCTTGTTGATGAGAGAGGTCAACAGAGAATGTCTATGGTAACTCAGATAACCGCTCTGTACAATTGTGGTGAGAAGAATATAATCTCAAAATGGGGGGCCCAGTCGCGGCATCCTCCATCCTACACTCCCCCATCAATGTTTGCGGGAGGACGCATATGTAAATGTGTTCAGCAGAGCTGAGTCAGTGCACAACGGTGAGCCTGTCCATGTAGCACATGGTCATATAGTAACAACATATCATTTTTGTGTGAACATGCAGGCACGCATGAATCAAGCACAGGGATGTGTAAATGAGCTTCTCTCATGAAGGTGCATAAGAGATCTGGTCTTTTTACTAAAATAAGGACTGAAGTTTTGCTTTGTATCTCAACCAAAGCAATTGTATTGCTTCAGAAAACATGGATTAAAACACTTGAGTCGTATGGATTACCTTTATGCTACCTTTATGTCCTTTTTAGAGCTTTCAAGTCTCTGACCCCATTGATTTACTTTGTGTGGACAAAAACACATCATAGAGTATTACCTTTTTAAATATCTCTGTTGGTGTTCCGCAGGCTTTTCAAACCTCTCCAAGAACAGTTCATGAGAGGACAATACAGAGTAGGCCACTGCTGTTCAAAAAAACATTTGCACTTCTGAAGTTTGCAGAAGAGCACCTAGATATTCCACAGTGCTACTGGAAAAATATTCTGTGGACAGATGAAACCAAAGTTGAGTAGTTTGGAAAAAACACACATCGCTATATGTGGAGAAAAAAAGGCACAGCATACTAACATCAAAACCTCATACCTGCAAATGGCTTCCCAAAATAAATTCCCAGGTTTATCAGGGCATTGAAGGAGAATGTAAGCCTGTAAATCAACAACAGAATGGCATCAAAAGGAAAAAAAATTACCTTCTATAGTGCCCAGTCAGAATCCTGCCTCAACCCAATTGAGATGCTTTGACATGGCCTCAAGAGAGCAATTCACACCAGATATCCCGAGAATATTGCTGAACTGAAGGAATGGTGTAAGATTCTTCCTGACAGTAGTGCAAGTATGATCCGCAATTACAGGAAATGTTTGGTGGAGGTTACTGCTGCCAAAGGAGGGTCAACCAGTTGTTAAATCCAAGAGTTCACAGACTTTTCTCAACCCACACTGTGAATGTTTTACACAGTGTGTTAAAAAAAAAAAAAAAAAACATTCAATTGTCTGTCTGTTGGTTTAAGCAGTCATGTTTGTCTACTGTTGTGACTTAGTTGAAGATCAGATACATTTTTATGACCAATGCATGTCGAAATCCAGGTAAATCCAGGGGTTCACATAATATTTCCTGCAACTATAATTTTTCCAATACAGAAATGTGACATACACACATATAGAGTATGAAATATGATCACATATGATTTTCACTGATATTAAAAGTGACATACCTCATGAAAACGTCTCCGGTTGCACATGTAACCTTGGTTAAGTGAGATAAAGGGAATGAGACATTGCTGTAAGCAGTATGGGGAAATCCTTTCCTCGACAACCTAGTTGAAACCCTTGTACAATAACGGGAAATGTCTGATTGGCAATGGTGATTTGAGCTCTGCCCCTTTAGGCGCGCAGCAGTCTATATAAGCGGGCGCTCAGTCACCATTACTTCAGATTTTTCTGACTGAGGGACAGAGGGCATTACTCTTTCCTCAATTCACTGAAGTAGTAGTGCAGCTAGCTTTTGCAATGTCTCATTCCCTTCATCTCAGGGAACTGAGGTTACATGTGTAACCGGAGACGTTCCCTATCGATTCAGTTCACTTGACATTGCAGTAAGCAGTATGGGGTACGGAACACAGAGATAGTTGCTACATAAACTTTAAGTGTAGACGGGGTAAGACCAGCATCTAATTGCTCTTGAAGGAATGTAAGGATCTCAGCTATGGAGCAATTTACTGCCATGCGAGGAGCACCAGTATGCAGTATGACTTGCCATTTTAGCGCATAGAGGCATCTCGTGGATGGTGCTCGAGCCTGTAAAATGGTGTTCATTACCGACTGAGCTCCATTCAAGGGCCACACATGTAGGTTCAATTGCTCTGGCTGAGGATGCCAAATCGTGCCCTGTGCTTGAGAGAGGAGGTCCCCCCTCAGTGGTATTTCCCATGGAGGGGCATCCAATACCTCTATCATCTCCGGAAACCAGGACTGACTGGGCCATATCGGTACCATCAACAGAACCGTTTTCTTGTCCACTCAGACTTTGCTGATGACAGAATGAAGGAGGTGTACTAGGGGAAACGTGTATTTGTGTTTCGCAGGCCATTTGTTGACCAATGCGTCCATGCCCAGCAGGGCTTGGGGGCATGGTGAACCTGAGGGGACAGTGGGCATTTCATGCAGAGGTGACTTAAGTCGACTTTTGCTTTGCTGAATACTTCCCAAATCCTCAGAACTGTCTGAGGGTAAAGTCTCCATTCCCCCGGTAGTGCTCCCTGGTGTGACAACAGATCTGCCCTGTAATTCAGGTGGCCCGGAACATGTGTCGCACGTAGGGAGAGGAGATGACACCTGCTCCATGTTGGAGTTGTGTCATGCTCATTAATTGTGGCTATTTTATGTATGCCACCACTGTTGTGTTGTCCGAATGAATCAGAACGTGGTGATTCACAGTGTCAGAATGAAATTCCCTCAAAGCTAGAAAGACAGCCAGTAGTTCATCGCACACCGCACCTCAAACTATGTTGGACACGTCTGTGGTCACCACTTTTTGTCTGAATACTTGACCCAGAATAACACCTTGATTTTAGAAGGCTAGAGCTGTCTAAGGTGCTAAAGCAGCCAGACAGTGGCAATTTACCCCAATGCGCATGCATTGTGGTACATGTTGTTTGAGCTAATACTGGAGAGGTCATGCTCACAGAGTTGAGTTGAACCCCTAAAAAGTAGATTTGTTGGCTGGGGGAAAACGTTGCTTTTCACCGCTCATTTCCAATGGGGCAAGTGCTGTATCGATACATTTCGCGAGCCAGAGACAGACCAAAAGAAAGGACTTTGAACAGATACACAGTTCCCTTGAATGCAAATCTCAAAAATCCACCTTTAACGTGATGCAAAAACCTGCACTTCAGGTCTACTGACACAAACCAGTCCCGTGGATGGATATGCGATAGGATTTGTTTTCTGGGTTAACATTTTGAATGGCCGCTGCGTAAGCGCATGATTCAAGCATCTCAGATCTAAAATGATCCGAAGCACACACCTTTCTTTGGAGTAAAAAAATAGCATCTGTAAGCCCCGCTGTTGGCGTCACAGTCTGGGACAGTCTCCATCACGTTTCTCATGAGGAGATTGTGAATTTCTGTGCACAATACAGGCGCGTCTTGTGGTGGGACCACAGATGACAAAATGGAATTGAAGCGGGGTTGCTGGCATATGAGCTGAATCGTATACCTATATATAATCGCCATGTTCCATTGTTCTCAACACCCAATTTAACACGCCTGTGAGAGCTTGCCATGCGTCCGTGCAGCAGGACAGATGGCTTATTGATTCACTCACTGTAGGGGACAGAGCGCCGCTTACCATAGGGAAGTCATGGTGTGGGGGTGTTATAGACTTACACGCCCGTTAGGGCTCATGCACAGCGAGAAGTGGGCTTATTGATTCGCTCGCTATAGGAGACCACAGGAAAGCAGTTGATCAAAATGCGTGGGGTATGATAGACTGACATGCCCGTGAGGGCATCCGTGCAGCGAGATAGCTGGGGCTTGCTACAGGAGACAGAGCGCCGCTCATCACAGGGGAGCGGTTGATATAGTGTGTGTTAAATGTTTATGTGAACACCATACACAGAAACAAATTTGTGCGCTATCACTGCGACCTACTGCGGGGAATAAGAAGCACGTTAATATGTGTGTCTTGAACAGGCAACGAGAATATCTCTGACAGAATCACACAAAAACAACATAGACGAGACCTCCCGGTGAACACCAGTGGGGAGGAGAGTGAACAGTGAACTTTTCTGCTCACGTGAGAACACAGTTTATGTGGACAAAATCACACAGAAACCACATATGCATATTCTCCCGGCAAACTCAAGCAGGGAGGGCAAATGAATGGCATGTAAATGTGTGTGTGTCTAGAGAAAGTACAGCAAGAGTGGACACAACAAGCTCTTTCTCAATTGAGTAATAACATTGTATATGTGAACACAACACACACAGAACGACATTTGTCATCCCGGCATTCCTGCTTCTTGTGATTACATTCTTGAACATAACACACCAAAAAACACATTCGTCTATAATCCCGGCACACTCGGCGGGGATGAGCAGTGTGTGATGAGTATCCTCCGTGGACCACTCACACTGAGGCTGTGAGAGACATGGCATTATCCCCATTGTCAGAACCGCCGAACGTGATGAGGCCATGCGTTCCCACAGAGGGCCGGAGCTCATCATGCGCATCTCGTACCAGTGAGGATCTGCGTTGGAGGATTGAGGGGTTCGCAGGGTTTGTACCGCGCGAGATCCTCCTCAAATCCATCTAGCTCAACCTTGCGGTCCCGCCGTGCCCCCTCAAGTGGTCCCTCGGGTATCTAACACAGAGGAAGCAGGTGGGAGGGTGCACAAGGCAGAATCGTCCCTCAGAACAAGGGCAAATCTTGAGCAAAGCGTCCTGAGGCTCATGTTCTGATGGCGGGATGTGTCGCCCACATTCGGAACACTTGCGGAACGACATCTTTAAAAAGACGCGTTGCACGCAAGCGGCTCTTTTTGTGAAAAAGCCTGTAAATAAAATACAATATATATAATGGCTGCTTCGACTCTGTATACATGTAAAACAGCTCTCCACGACTGCTCATATGTTCTCTTATCTAAACTTTCCACCCGGAGCGGTCCATCATGTAAGCCTGCCTCCGTGAACGGGCAATTCTCCGGCTCATGCCTCTCAAGTTCTATTACAGCTTCATTTTGAACATGAGGGAAACAAAATATTAACAATAGAATTCAATCACCATTCCAATGCTCCCCAGTGTTTCCATCTGGTTCTCCCACACAGGTGATTCCTGTCAGCCTCATTACCTAGCCGCACAGCACGTTTATGGCGTGATCCATTCAGCGATTCTGTTTGTCAACTTCTCACATAGCTGCTGCACTGCACTCGCTCTGACAATTCCACAGCACACTGCAGTTATACACAGCCTCTGTCCGAACAGACATCGAAATCGGCTCTGCAAGGGGTGGATTACGTGCCACGTCCCAACTCATTCATATTCATTCTGCAAACTTTCCTCCTCTCAGCATTTGAGCTCACCTCGCCGCACAGCCCTGATAACATGAAGCAAGTGCTGCTACAAGCTTCCATTCATCTCTGCTCTATAACATCACATTCCCTCTTTCCGTCAGGACAAACGCTTCATGGAGGTAAAATCAATTTATTTTACAGACAGTCTTCTAGGTAATCTAGGTAATTTAATCCAACCAATCACATCACTAGAGTAAGTGTATATAAACAGCCACTTACCTCTACATGGTGTTGAGTCTTCCAGCATCCCTCCACCTCCCCTTTCTCCTCTTATCTATTTATTAATAATTAATCTAAGTATGGGGGGTATTCGAGCTCAGGTCGAGCCTCGAGCCCTTCACCCAGGACAGCGAGCCACAAATGTTTTACACTATCCTCTAAGCAGTGTTACATTAACTTAAGAACTACTGAACTGTATATACAGTATATATATGAAAGGATACAATACCCCTGCCAGAATTCTGTGAGAAAGCAGGTCAGTGCTCGCTGAGGCGCTGCATGGTCAGCGTCTGAAGAGAAGACCCATTCACTGCGAGCGTTTTCGACTGCGAGGTGGTGAAAACTTCACCGGAACACACAGGGGAGCAGTAATCCTTCTTGCTGCAGGCACAAGAGCACAGGTGACAAGTCATCTTGTTCGCATCTCACAGATAAGAAAAGTCAGCTGAAATTGCATCTCGACCGCGAAGAGGAGAGGGTTTCCTAGACGAAGTCGAATGTTTGTAGTCGTGAAGGAAGAAAAATCTGAAGTAACGGTGATTAAGCGCCCGCTAATATAGGCCGACTGAGCACCTAAAGGGGCAGAGCTCAAATCACCTTTGCCAATCAGAAGATTGGCGTTATTGTACAAGGGTTTCAACTAGGTTGTCGAAGAAAGTATTTCCCCATACTGCTTACAGCAATGTCGAATGAACTAAATCAAAAGAGAACATATATTTAATAAAATACTACAAAATTATATACACTAACCGACCACTTTATTAGGTACACCTGTACACCTACTTATTCATACGATTATCTAAACAGCCAATTGTGTGGCAGCAGTGCAATGCATAAAATCATGCAGATACAGGTCAGGAGCTTCATTTAATTTTCACATCAACCATCAGAATGGGGAAAAAATTTGATCTCAGTGATTTCCACCGAGGCATGATGAGCTGCAGCCTCAGCTTTCTGTTCTTGGCTGACAGAAGTGGAACCTGATGTGGTCTTCTGCTGTTGTAGCCCATTTGCCTCAAGCTTTGACATGTTGTGCATTCTGAGATGCTATTCTGCTGACTACAATTGTACAGAGTGGTTATCTGAGTTACCGTAGCCTTTCTTTCAGCTCAAATCAGTCTGGCCATTCTCCATAGAGCTCTTTTATCTATAAGCCGCAGGCTTCTGGTATGAATGTAGCTCTGCAGAAATGATTTTAGGTATGCTGGAGCAGACCTAGTGACTGTTCTGTATGCCAGCATCAGAGCCTTGAATTTGATATGTGCAGCAACCGGCAGCCAGTGAAGAGAGACAAGGAGTGGTGTAACATGCGCTCTCTTTGGTTCATTAAAGACCAGAGGTGCTGCTGCATTCTGGATCATTTGCAGGGGTCTAATTGTGCATGCAGGGAGGCCTGCAATGAGAGTGTTACTGAAGTCCAGTCGTGTTATGACAAGTGACTGAACAAGAAGTTGTGTGGCATGTTCAGAGAGGAAGGGTCTTATCTTCCTGATATTGTAGAGTGTAAATCTACGTGATCGTGCTGTCTTTGAGATGTGGTCTGTGAAATTTAGTTGGTTATCGATGGTTACCCCTAGATTTCTGGCCGTTTTGGAAGGCGTTATTGTAGTTGAACCCAGCTGCACGGTGATGTTGTGTTCAACAGCAGGGTTGGCTGGAAAGACAAGGAGTTCGGTCTTGGCTGGGTTAAGTTGCAGGTGGTGTTACTTCATTCAGGCTGAGATGTCTGCCAAACAGGCAGTGATTCGAGCAGTCACTGTGGTGTCACTGGAGCTTCATGCGTCTCTCTCTCTCTCCTCTGCCACTGTCTCCTCTCCTTAAATACTCCCGCCACATCTCACTGGAACACAAGTCCGGTGTGGCACACAGGTGGACCTCATTCACCACTTATCTTTCCGACCTCGCTCTGCCCAGATACCGCTCGGCCCTGCCCTGCTTGCCACATAATCCCATCGCCAAACTCAGGTTGGGGAATTCTCTGACCTGTGACCTACCCGCCGCATGGTCTCCGGGTCCGACCCGCACATGCCTAGCGGGGGAGGGAGGGGAGAGGGAGAATAGAGAGAGAGAGGAGAAAGCAGAGAGAGGAGAGAGAGACGGGCTCGCCGGCCACTGACATGCCTCAGCTCGCTGTACTGCTTCCGTCCACGATGCCAGGCAATAGCACTGGACCCCTCAGCCATCCCTTTTGGTTGCCGGTTGATGCAGTGTTCCAGCACCACCAGATCGAGCACTCCCTCGGCGTCGCAATCCTCAGTCAGCGGCGAGGACTCTTTGACGGAGCATCCTTCCTCCTTCCTGGGTTTCAGCACCAATGTAACAAGGTTCACGATGGGCAAGGAGGAGGCGGGAACTGGCAGAACAGTCAACATAACTTTAATGATATAAATAAACTTAAAGAAACATAAACACACAGACACACACACACACACACACAGTGACCGCGTGTGTCTCTCTTTCTCTAACTGGCACCTCTGGATCATCTTTATTCCCCCTCCCAGCTGATTAGGACAATTCAGCACTGGGCGTGCATCCTTACGCTCCGGCCACGCCCTCCTCCTCGTCACACAAGCAAATCTGGCACCAATAATCATGCCACGGTCTAAATCACTGAGACCACATTTATACATATATATATATATATATATATATATGCTAAAATATAAAAAAAACTAACCATATACCTGTATATGTTAATATATATTCATATATAGCCATATATCAGATTTCTGCATTAGAAATGCAAATGGTGCATTTAATAAGAGCACACTGGAATCTCATCTGCCCTACACGTAATGAGGGTCAAGTAAAAATGTGATAATGTGACAAATCTAAAGACGTGATGGTCTTTGCTGCTGGCCCCTGGTGTCAGTGCTAAGTATGTTTATTTTTCCATCTGATGTTTATTGAATGCAAACACACGCAGGGCTCTACCCTTTGACCAAATCTCTCACAAGCAGAGCTGCAGTTTGAAAAGAGATTTGAGTTGAACTTAGAGGTTGAGAAAACAATTTAGATTAATATATTTTCTTTGATCTCCATTGATTTTCTGAAGCTCTCACTTTTGTTGTGTGATTCATTTACACCATTATCCACTAACAATTCCATCGCCTTCTTTGTCTTGCCTGTAAACCAAGTCACACTTTCTTTTTCACTGTAATAGGTTTAGAGATATAAGAGAGAAATACCTCAAAAACTCTTAAGATTCATTCCAGATTTTCTACAATTGTAAGAAAAGAGAGGACACACATGCATCTGTTGCAGAAAAAAAAAACATTCTCAAGTCATACAAATATGGAACAACATAAGGGGGAGTAAATGTTGACAGAATTGTCATTTTGGGGGGTAACTATCACTTTAATGTCTCGTTGAATGTGTATTGTGTTCTACTTATTTTTATTGGATGCTGTATTTTATCGGCATCTTATTTTTCCCTTCCTTTTCTTTCTTATCACTTTCATTGTATTTAGATGCTTTGGAATAATGAAAGCATTCATGCCAATGAAGTACTTTAAAATTCCATTTGAAAATGGGGTCTTCAATGAGACCATGAATCTAAAAAAAGAATGGAAAACTGATTTACCTTCTTAATATTCTCCTTCCTACATTTCTCATCGATTTGCTCTATTATTTGTGTTGTTATTCATAAGTGTTCTCAGACACATCTGTTATTGCAAGGGTATCTGGGAAATGTATTGAAGCTCTGGCCTTGGGCCTGGAAAACAAAACAAAGAACACCTTTCTGCTCTGTGATCATTCAGATGTGTTTTAAGTAGACTCTCCCCCTGATAAATGTGGAAGGCAACACAATCAATCACAGCAAACAACTTACCTTCAGTTTTAGGGATTGTTTGGTGACTGAATTATTTTTATAACACAAACTGTGACACTCCAAACCATTCGAGATGAACTGGTCACTTGGCATGCAAAGTGGAAATGGCTACTGATTTTGGATCATGACTCTTGTGAATTACATAGAGGGTGAATGGACAAAGCAGACTTTAAATTACAGACGATGGTAACCGTGGTGACAGGCATATTCTAGTTTGTACAGCTCTCTAGAATAGGAAGCAGGGGCAGATCTACCAGGGTGGCAAACGGTTGCAAGTGCCACCCTAAGAAAAGGCATTGCCACCCCATCTGCCACCCAGTGTAAGTATAAAAATTTATAAAATATAAAAGTAAGATGCTGACATTATGTAGGGGTTCATTCATGTCGAACTTCCTCAACTCTCACTGGACGCACAGATGACTTCACAGACTGATCGTGTGATTGATGAGAGCGGCAGCCAATCATGTGTTAAATTGTGTGATAGGTTAAAGAAGCGGCCAGTGGCGTGATGGGTTACAACAGTAGCCAATCACGTACTTGCTGCTGCAGCACATGTGCAGTGTTTAGGTACTCGAGGACTTAGGTTTTTTGAGCTTATTTCCTCAACCACAACAACAATATGACAATATGGACAAATACATGGAGAAAAAAGAGGTAAGAGATTAATTTCTCTTTTTTTCCCAAAGTCTTAACTGAATGATTTTTCGATATATTGCCATCAGTTGAGACATGTCCTCAGAACTTTCTGAAATAGCTTTCGTCAGGTATGTGTATAATCTAGATGAAACATCTCCAGTTCTTGAGTAGTAGTTTCTATTTAATCTGATCTGTGTATGTTTTGATTGGCGCTGGAATGTGTTATTTAGATTTTTATGCTAAATGTTTGTTATGGCTATTATCAGTGTCATTTAGTGTCAGCAGTTTTTTCTTTAGCTCATGCTCTTTTCTGGGAGATAGAAAAACAAAATATATCCCCCATTATGATGTCCTTCTCGGCCATATTGTTTGTGTGCATGTAGAGTGTATGTTTTGTCTTTGGCTGTGTCTCGTTTGGAAGGACGTGTCCTCCGGAGGTCACATTTCTCGGCCACATCTCAGCCATTGAGGCTGTCTCGTTTCAGAAAAGCGAGTAAGACACTTCGAATGCAGCCTTCAAATGTGACTTTCTTTCACGGGAATTCGGAGGATGCATGAGGTGTATCCTTCGTGGGCACTCACAACCCACAATTCTTTGCTTCAACGGAAATGTCTAAAAAAATGTAACGCCAATTTGCCCCGTAAATATGATGTTCAAATGCGAGTAATGTTAATTCCCAAGTTGAAGTACCTCAGTAGATGGGTGCAGATTATATAATATGTATAATTATATTAATATATAATGAAAATAAAGTATTAGACTAAAAGTACACCTGTAAAATCTATGTATTTTTCTCTCTACATCTTTATAACTCTCCTAAAATGTACCTCATGCATTCCCTTCCAGAGGGACTTTGTTCCCTTCTCACTCAAAGTGCTCGTGCTTGTTAAAAAGTGGCGTGCTGTCATAGCAACCATGTTACATTCCGTTTCTGTTCATCCAACTAAGGCCGTCTCATTTAAACAAGACTTGTTAAAAGAAGGACACTCGGTATACTGCATCCTTCAAAGGATGCGACCTCCGGAGGATGCATCCTTCCAAACGAGACACAGCCATAAACTCCCTCTCTCTTAATCACTCTCAGGTGTGGGGTAACCAGGTGAGCTGATTGTTAATGGGGTGCACCGGTGCACAGTGTGTTTCCTTCTTATTAAACCTGAGTGTTCCATGGCTGGGTTGTGCGATGGGAGACTGGTGCTCGTGAGCTGTGCCATCTTGGTCACCGATGCTCTCGCGCAGAATCCTGCTGCTGGAGAGTTTGTGGTTGTCGCTGTCTGAACTTCAGAGTTAAATGTTTTTAAAAAAAATACAAAACAGTCAATAAATGTGTCTGTGTTTCCGCTACTCTCGTCTCCCTGCATCTTTTATTGCATTTTATGTTTAAAGTGTAACACCCATCCACTGACATACAGATGCAATCTTGGTTTATTACAATAAAAAGATATATTTGGGTGAATTAGAAACCAGAACCTCTAAAAACTATATGCAAAAAGTAACCACTAGACCAATATGTCATGTTCTTGATTAAATTGCTGATCTATGTGTTCATCTACTGACTAACAAAATCCCAAGACTGATAGTGGCAGATGTAAAAACGAAATTAGCATATTATGTGAAATATCTATTTCAGTGCTTGAATCGGTCCTTAAGAATGACTGTTTATCAAAATAGGTGATTTAAAAGAATATTTTATTGTGCATGAAATAATTCATATTCATGAGTTTCGCAGCACTGCCACCCAAAGTACAGTTTTCCTAGAGTTTATTTTTTATTTAGAACTAACTTTGTGTTAATGTTCCCTTTCAATTGGCTTATTCCATCTGTTAGGAAGTTGATAGGCCTTCAGGTTTTATTAGCAGAATAACATTGGGTATGAATGCACTCTCCATCCATGGGTACACTTAACAAAATAAAACAGTTTGGCCTATATAATGTGGCCCCCCTTGCCACCCCATGGAAAAATTTCTAGATCTGCTCTGATAGGAAGTTAAGGGACCGGTGGAAGTTTACTTCAAGTTTGATCTCATTCACATTCATTTGTATCTATTCATAAAGTGAATATGATGCCTTTATGAACATTTGGAAAGATGATTAAATGTTCATTATCAATTTACTGACAACATCTAAAATGTAAACCATTTACATAAAATAATCAATTTAACATTTGAGATAAATCTTTACAAATCATCTAAAGACTTATCCGATCTGAAATGGAGTTAATTAACAGAGGTTCGGGAGGAGCATGTTAATTGTAATCTGACAAATCACAGCCCGCGAGAAGGAGTATATAAGCCACTGCTTACCTGCTTCCTGTGACTACTCTCCTGACATGAAAGTCTTTCCGGAATTTGGCCCTGCCCATTGCCCATTGCCCATGAACAGACCTAGGCAGTCGGATCATCGGATGCAACTTCGCTGCAAAGCATTCGGCTCTACCAGAACAGCTCTTCCATCCAATCAATCTCGTTATTCAACAAAAGCTGCCACAGCAGCTCTTTTGTTTTTGGCAGTGTTGACGGCTACCATGTTAAGTGTTATATTTTTTACCCTGTCTTTCTTTCTATGCTCCATTCGCCAAAGCAGTTTATAGCATTAAGTTGCTTCCGCAAACTGACTGCTCCGGCTCTTTAAAAATGAGAATCAGCTCTCTACGACTGCTCATATGTTCTCTTATCTAAACTTTCCACCCGGAAATCAGTGCGAGCTTCCTCCGCGAAAGGGCACCATTCCGGCTTCATGCCATTAGAGTTTCATTTTTTTTGAAAGCAAGAGAAACGAAGATTAACTATTCAATCCAACTACCATTTCAACCCCCAGCATTTTCAATCAGGTTCTGCCACACAGGTGATGCCTGTCAGCCTCATTACCTCGCCGCAGCTTGTTTAGGGCGTGCTCTATCCAGCGATTGTTCATCATCTTCTAACATGAATATAACGATTGTTTCTTCCTCCAAAGTGCCCTTTGGAGAGTGATTTATTCTGAACACAGAGGCATCACGCAACAGAGAACTCCTTCCAATCAACCGATATTCTAATGACAACTTCTTTTCAAACCAACGCAGACATTTTAACACAAGCTCGCTTCCACGCAGCACTCGCTCTGACCATTCCACAGCATACTGCAGTTATACACGGCCTCTGTCTGAGCAGACACGAGCCGAATTCGGCTCTACAAGAGGCGGATCATGCGCCACGTCCCAACTCATTTATAATCGTCCTGCAACGTGTCTTGCATTATTGACATATATTGATGTATATTGTACAGCAGGGGGCAGTCATACTCCTAAGGATCGAATGACCACAAGTGAATCCTTCAATGATTATTGCAAGTCCATTTGAGGTATAGAGCCAAAGCTCTTATTTCTCAGATAATTTTATGCTGTTTTTTTCCACATTGTTTATTAAGATGTATGGTATTCCCCAGCACATTTCTCCTGCATTTCCGTATGCATTGCAAAGCTTCAACTCTCTTTTCATAGATCATTATGCTTCTGGTCACATTTTTTTCTAAATGTTACTAATATTTATTTTCTCTCTCTCTCTCTAGACTCATGTACCCAAAATGTCGACTGCATGCTTTTCCCTCTAATAAGCATTAGCAGTCCACATGTTTTCCCCTCAAATAAGCATTAGCAGCCTGAGGTTACCCCTCTACCGGTGTAAGTGCAGCCCACACTCCAGTGGCTGTGGCTCTAACTTCTCACAGATTTCTTAGGGTTATGAAATGTGTATGTTTCACCTAAATATGTATACACTATATTGCCAAAAGTATTCGCTCACCCATCCAAATAATTGAATTCAGGTGTTCCAATCACTTCCATGGCCACAGGTGTATAAAATGAAGCACCTAGGCATGCAGACTGCTTCTACAAACATTTGTGAAAGAATGGGCCGCTCTCAGGAGCTCAGTGAATTCCAGCGTGGTACTGTGATAGGATGCCACCTATGCAACAAGTCCAGTCGTGAAATTTCCTCGCTACTAAATATTCCACAGTCAACTGTCAGTGGTATTATAACAAAGTGGAAGCGATTGGGAATGACAGCAACTCAGCCACGAAGTGGTAGGCCACGTAAAATGACAGAGCAGGGTCAGCGGATGCTGAGGCGCATAGTGTGCAGAGGTCGCCAACTTTCTGCAGAGTCAATCGCTACAGACCTCCAAAGTTCATGTGGCCTTCAGATTAGCTCAAGAACAGTGCGTAGAGAGCTTCATGGAATGGGTTTCCATGGCCGAGCAGCTGCATCCAAGCCATACATCACCAAGTGCAATGCAAAGCATCGGATGCAGTGGTGTAAAGCACACCGCCACTGGACTCTAGAGCAGTGGAGACGCGTTCTCTGGAGTGACGAATCACGCTTCTCCATCTGGCAATCTGATGGATAAGTCTGGGTTTGGCGGTTGCCAGGAGAACGGTACTTGTCTGACTGCATTGTGCCAACTGTGAAGTTTGGTGGAGGGGGGATTATGGTGTGGGGTTGTTTTTCAGGAGCTGGGCTTGGCCCCTTAGTTCCAGTGAAAGGAACTCTGAATGCTTCAGCATACCAAGAGATTTTGGACAATTCCATGCTCCCAACTTTGTGGGAACAGTTTGGGGATGGCCCCTTCCTGTTCCAACATGACTGCGTACCAATGCACAAAGCAAGGTCCATGAAGACAAGGATGAGCAAGTTTGGTGTGGAAGAACTTGACTGGCCTGCACAGAGTCCTGACCTCAACCCGACAGAGCACCTTTGTGATGAATTAGAGCGAAGACTGTGAGCCAGGCCTTCTCGTCCAACATCAGTGTCTGACCTCACAAATGCGCTTCTGGAAGAATGGTCAAAAATTCCCATAAACACACTCCTAAACCTTGTGGAAAGCCTTCCCAGAAGAGTTGAAGCTGTTATAGCTGCAAAGGGTGGGCCGACGTCATATTAAACCCTATGGATTAAGAATGGGATGTCACTTAAGTTCATATGCGTCTAAAGGCAGATGAGCGAATACTTTTGGCAATATAGTGTATTTTGCCTTTTCTACAGAAATGCCTGAAATTGCTCCATCCGCAAGGATTTCACCAATATTACTTCCAGCAGGTCTCTACGAGAGCCCATCTAAAATCCCTTCAACGGGATTGTTCACAGGTTTTCCTCTTGCTTTTGCTATCTAGGTGTCACTCCAAGACTTCACCGTTACCTTCCAAGGAGCCAAAGACGGCAAACATTTAAGTTGCTAGAAAGCACACCATGGTTCTCCTACCATTGGCTGAAAACATCCCTAAGCAGCACAAATGGGCTGTCCAGGTGCCAACTGCGGCATATTTCGAGCTTTGCAACAGCTACCCAACTGTGGCATCATTCCTGCAAATGGCGCAAATGCACTGTCCAAGCGCTGCATTCATGGGCTTGTTTTCATCTTATCAAAGTCTGGGGGCGTAGCTCATAAATATATATACATATCACAAACCACAACAACCCAACAAGTTCTGTACTCGGCGCCACCTGCCATTCGAACGCAGTGTGGGCTTTTCCAATCAGACGCAGTGAGAACCTATGCAGTTTGGGCCACAGGTTCTCCCATTCGATTGCAGTGGCAGTGTAATAATCTTAAAAGCCTTTTAGTTTTTCCTGTTAACCTTCGCATTGGCATTTCATTTGCTTATGGTCGAAATGAGCCTGACACACAATAAGGTGTGCCTAAATGTGATAAAACCATGTGTGCCCTATTTGATACTGTAGCCACAGTACCCCACCAGATAATGTGCTGCAGCGCCCGCCCACGATAGATACTGCCACAGCATTACCCGCATACTCTCAATTATGCCACAGCAGCACCCCTTTCGCATTTTGATACTGCCACAGCAGTGCCCTGCCATGACAAACGTAATAAAGTTGTATTCTTAACTAAAGTTTTGCTTCCCTCAAAGCTGCATATAAATGTAATTGACACATTTTCATAAGTAACCTTTTGCTTCCCTTACAGACGTATATAAAGGTAATAAATTGACGTATTCCTAACTAACCATTTGCTCCCCCTACAGGTAAATACAAACTAACCTTTGCTTCCCTTATAGGTGTTGATAAATCGAATGAAGTCTTTTGCGCCCTACTCGATACCACAGCAACAGTGCCCCACCTGACACTGCCGCAACAGTGCCCCATCCATGCCAAATGTGTGTACGTGGTTATTAATATTTTCTTCACAGGCACTGCAGCGGTCCCACGGGAGCCCCTTTACCATGCCCCCAAATACTCAATCCACTGAGGCAACAGTACTCTAAACTCTGCTCCTGCAGGAGGCCCACTTACTCTACAGCCGCAGCAGCATTTTACCATGCTTCCGCCGAAGCCATTTGTCTTCGCTTCTCAGCAGCTGCAGATAGCATTACAGGAGATAGCGGTCACCACCTCCTCCTGTTCTTCTCAAAGCACCATATTTCCCTGTCTTGAGTGAGGCTACCTTTGCAAGCAAGCCCCATTCGATTGCTTGCTGGGCTTACCCGTTTGAATGCCGTGAGCTCTCTCTATAGAGCAGTCTCCCGTTCAAATCACAGTGTAAGCCCTCCCTTTCGAATGCAGCATGAGCCAACTCTCGTTTTCACCTTCCCTGTTTGCATGCTGTGAGCCTATCCACTTCTACGACGAGTGGTGGTCTCCCGTTAGAATCGCAGTGTAGCCCTCTCGACCAGCCATCGTTCAAGAACGCACCTTCAAACACATGCGTAAAGCGCTCCCTCTATACAGATTTTGGGGGGAAGAACAATTCAGAAGTATCCGCCAAGCCAATTTACCAAATAGAATTGTTGCTGGCTCGCTGTCCTAAATACTTCCTGTCATAGTCATGGTACCGATCTTTCATCTTAACACGTTTTTGGGGGGGTAATCAGGACTCAAGTCGAGTCTTGAGCTCCGTGCCCTCCAGTATCAACACAAGATTACATTAACATATGAACTACTGAAATGGAGTTACTTAACAGAGGTTCGGGAGGAGCATGTTAATTTTAATCTGACAAATCACAGCCCGCGAGCAGGAGTATATAAGGGGGATAATCAGGACTCGAGTCGAGTCTCGAGCTCCGAGCCCTCCAGTATAAGGACAGCAAGCCAAATACATTTACTGCTTCAACACAAGATTACATTAACATACGAACAACTGAAATGGAACACTATGAACCTCAAAGGGTTTGTAAATATTTGTACATCAAAATTTGTTCATTCATACAATTTACATAAAGATTTTTAGTTTTTAGATGCTGCCAATGATCTGATATTTGAAGTATCAGTGTCTATCCAACCATATTTGTATGAATACCAAAACAAAAGAGACCATATTTTTACTTCAGATTGGGGTATTCTGTGACTTTATATTCTTGACACTTTCCCCACTATGCATCCATTTCAATGTCACTTTTCTCTGGTGTTTTTAAAGGTCTTTGTCATTTGGTGCCACCCAAATCACAAATAATTATTTGATTAGATGCTACAAAGTCAAACTATTGTTACTTTTTTAACAATAAATCTTCCTTTGAAATAAAGCATAGTGGCATGTGATACAAGGCAAAAATAAAGAAATAAATATGTGGCATAATTTAGAACCATTGTAAATGAACACCATTGTAAATGAACTCCAGAAAAAACTATTAAAACTTTACCATAAACATAATTATTTTATTTATTATAATTAATGGCTGCATTTAGAGTAGAATTAAAGAATATTTCTATTTCCATATTTTTGTGTACCTGGAACATAACTGGGGTTTGAAAGAATTAAGATGAATTCAGTTACATATGTAATTCATGTGAGCTATAAACGGACTAGCAAGGATAATTGGAAAGGATGTGCAAAGGTGTGCAACATATACAAGTCTCATGCATTTAAATTATTCACAATCTGTCTTCGATCAGCAAAACAGATTTAGGAATCAAACTTCATATTTAGATTGACCAAGACAAAGATAAACAAGATAAAATGTGGAAACACGCAAAAACACAAACATACATGATACGTGCACGCATACACAAACACCACACATTCAGAGGCTAAATTTGTCTCATGCTGTGTGAGCACAGATAACATTTTAATTGCAATAGTACTGTAATTATTTATATTGTTGGGAAAATATAATGCACAATGTTACAGTCAATAAGGAAATAAATGGTTTTGTACAGGGGGTCAGATATTCTACATAAACAAATAAACACAGGCACATGCAGAAAATAAATGCTAACACATTTTGTTGTCAGTGTCTTAGAGACAGCTGTGTATATATATTCATGCACTAAAACTCATTAATTTGACGCAAACATGACTCATCAAAAATTTCACAGTTTCACATGCCCTCTGCTTGTTTTGGTGCACTTCTGCAGTAATGTGAATAATAAAATGCAATTAACCATATAATAATGCATAGGATTGCAAAATAAATAGGCTTTTAAAAGGGAGAAGAAAACGCTTCTTATATTTTTTTATTGTAGTAATGTCAAATAAAAAGTGTCCAATAAAACTTTTCACTTGGTAATATGGCGAATATATACAAAGAATATATGGTTCAGGTAGATAGATAGGCAAGGCTTTTCACAATTTATGTAGCTGTGATAAATTGCTGCATTGGACTTGGCAATGTGTTAAACTGGAGTTAAACTGGCAGTTTCTTAGTCTGTTGGTAATAAACATCTTCTCTAGACCAACACTAGCAGAGAAAAACAAATGACAATTATTACTGTAACTTTTATCATGTTAAACGTGGGCAAATCACCCCCCATTGCAAAACAGCACAATATCATAAAGTCAACACTGGAGTTTCTGGTTTCACAAACATGCTATTGCTCTTTATTAATATCATATTACAAAAAAATCAGCAAGTTTCTGCATGGCACCACATATTATTACTAAGTCAAAGCATAATTTAAAAATAAATAAAGTGGTTATGTCTATTGGATGCCTCTAGCAATGGTTTCTATCTTTGGCAAATACCTTGGTTGACCAGCCTTGTGTGTGTGTGTGTGTGTGTGTGTGTGTGTGTGTGTGTGTGTGTGTGTGTGTGTGTGTGTGTGTGTGTGTGTGTGTGTGCGGGTTTGTGTGGTTTACGAGGATTTTTTTTTAGGTTACAAACTGGTAATTACAAGGGTATTATGCTATAAATGTGGTTTATGAGGACATTTCAAGTGTCCCCATAAATCAAATAACTTTAAAAAAAAACATACTAACTGACATTTTATTAAAAATGTAAAAATGTAGAATGTTTTTTGTGAGGGTTAGGTTTAGGGGTAGGGTTAGGGGATCGAATCTATAGTTCGTACATTATAGAAATCATTATGTCTATGGAAATTCCTCATAAGGATAGCCTCACCAACGTGTGTGTGTGTGTGTGTCTGTATGTGTGTGTGAGAGAGAGTGTGAGTGTGTAATTATGAGTACACTTCATTTGATTGCACATAAAAATGTTTGACTAATAAAAGCTTTTTGTGAAGGATAAGTGGATGTGTCATTCATTCTATTTCAAAAATGTCTGAAGTATAGAAGACCCCTTTCCACTTTGAGAAAGTACAGAGATTTAATACCAAATAATAGATTTTTATATTTTCTGAAGAAAATGTGATTGGTGCTTTGCGTTTTGCCAAGCACCTTTATGATGCTAGGATGTTGTGGTTGGTTTCCAAGGTGTTCCTATGCAGCTCTAAGATGTTCTAAGTGGTTTTAGTGCATTGCTATTTTGTTGCTAGGGTATTCTGTGTGGTTGCTTAAGTCCACTTGAACCAGTGTTAGAGTGTAGTTCACTAAAAGTACTAACTTAATTTTACATACAACTAAAATTTTCAGTACCGTGACAGTAGTTCAGCTATTTTCACAATAGTGTAGCTTTTCCAGTAATGAGCTACATTTTCCAAAGAGTAGCGGTGCAGTGTCACAAATCACTACACTTGTCACATTGTAATGTGACAGGTGCAGTGTCACAAATCACTACACTTGTCACATTGTAATGTGAATGCAGCACTGGAGCCAAGGGAGTAATCAAGCATGTTCACCTAATCTGTCCTCTCTCTCTCTCTCTGTCATTTAGTGTTGGGAAAACCAAATCATAAAGTGACTAGTTTTTTTCTGGATAGTTCAAAAATATGCAAATAAACCAGTTAAAATTAATGATTCCCTTAGTGAGTTGGCTCTTTCTGACGGTTCATGTAAATGAACTAGTTCACATAAATGATTCACTGATTCACTTGAGACCCGTGCAGCCTTAATTCGACTTTGCCTTCTTTTTTTAAGCAAAATATTTAGTGCAGTGCTGCTGTTTATCGCTATATTTTGATTAAGTTAAAATAGGGTGTTTTATACATTTACATTACATTTAGTCATTTAGCAGACACTTTTATCCAAAGCGACTTACAAATGGGGAACAAAATAAGCAATTTGTCATACAGAAGTCAACAATATCTTCAGAATCGCACTGCCAAGTTCTCACAGTGGCTGGAGTAGTATAGAAGCTAGCTCAGAAGAAAGAGACAGTTTTTTTTTTAAGTAAGAGCATTTAGTGTTGTCACCCTATTTGTTTACAGGGTTTGTACAAGGTGCTTGAAGTGCTTGAAGTACTTGAATTTGGCTTTTTCAAATTTAAGTCCTGGAAAACCCTTGAAAATAGCAATTTTTACCAAGAGGAGCTTAAAAAGTTCTTGAATTATAGAAAATCTTAAAATACGTTGCTAAAATCATTTAATATACTGTATGAAATGTATTTTTTTATTTTCGGAAAAACACGACGACAGACCACTAGACCTGCTGAAGCAGGCAGCGCATGGACTGCGCTGTCACGTGGCACCTGTTACTTTTGGCAGCGCTGTTCAGAATGGGCCAATCACAATCAAGTGTTACTGGAGGATTTAAAAATATATATATTTTATAGATAGTGCTGTTGCGGATTTAACAAGTATGAATCCTTGCAACTATCAGTTTTAATTACAATTTACTCTCCAGAGTGAAAAAATAATATGAGATGTAAAACGTTTTGATTTATTTGAATGCAGATCAATGGAGGATTCAGTTTTTTTGAGCCGTCTAGTGCCCCCTTCTGTAAAGAAAGCTTTGTGTCTCACAAAATAGGTTATTTCTGACATTTGGATCAATATCAAAATATGTTGACAAACATGTCCCTTGACTTTTTTACTCATGAAAAAGCTTTCAAATAGTGAAAAAATAAAATAAAAATAATAAAATATTAATAATAATAATAATAATAATAATAATAATAAAATAACCTAACCTTTAATGATATGAAATAGCTTGACTCTGTTTTGCAAATTTTTTAGAAAATATATTTGAAATTGATAATTGCCTGAAAAAAAAATCCTTGTTCCCTTCATCTGGTACGCCACTTCTATGACATATAAAGTTATTTGTGTATTTATTTTGTACTTATTTTTAATAAAAGCATTAGTGCAAGGCCGAACAAGTGTGCAAAAAAGCAAAACAAAATTATTATTAATAATTTAAATAATTTAAAAATAATGTTTGTCCCTTGATTTCATGTTATTGGTTTTATCAATGTTAAAACCTTTTTTTTTTTTTTTTTTTTATACAACAATTTGTAGAAAATAATTTTTAAGGTTTAAGTTCACAGGCTGCTTAAATATGCATATAGTGATTTTTCCCAGCATGGTAAAAAGTTATTCACATTTTAACTAATATTTTCACACAAAAATATTTGATGTTGTACCCCATTGAACCCTCAAAATGTGGTGTTGTAACCCATTTAACCCTCGTTAGTGTTAACTTGGTGTTAACTTGCTTCGTTCGTGAAACAAAATTAAATAATAAAAGAAAGAACAACAGCCGCCAAGTTGTCCTTTATGAGTAAAAATTTATGTCAACATGTTACAAAATGTTTACAATCAGCGTTTATAGGCATATATATATATATATATATATATATATATATATATATATATATATATATATATATATATATATCATGAACGGGTAATTTAAATAAGCAAATTAACTTTAATTAATTAATTTTGACAAATGTTGAATTTATATAATATTTTCAAGTTTGCACTTAAAGTAAGTTATTTAATGTAGAAAGTACTTCATCTTTACTGATATATGAACTGTTGAATAGTTTACCCAAAAAGGAAAATGCTGTCTTTTACTCACCTTAATGTAATTTCAAACCAACATGACTCTTTTCTTCTTTATAACACAAAAGGGGGATTTCTGGTGGCAGGACATAAATCACAGTAAAAGTATTTGAAATTAAAGGTGCAATGTATTCCAAGTTTTCTGTAGTGATATGATCACTTTGACACGAAGACCTAGTCAGCTGAGGTGCGAGAGCACCAGGTCCCTGCGCGCACACAACACATTCCGAGAGTGAGCTAGGATTAGCCAGTTGTTGAGATAGTTGAGGATGCGAATGCCCACTTCCCTTAATGGGGCAAGGGCTGCCTCTGCGACCTTCGTGAAGATGTGAGGGGACAAGGACAGGCCGAAAGTATGGACCTTGTACTGATAAGCCCGACCCTCGGATGCAAACCACAGGAAGGGTCTGTGTTGAGGTAGAATCGAGATGTGGAAGTATGCGTCTTTCAGGTCTACCGCCGTGAACCAATCTCGATGCTGGATGCTCGCTAGAATGCGTTTTTGCATCAGCATCTTGAACGGGAGTCTGTGTAAAGCCTTGCAGTACTCGCAGGTCCAGGATTGGCCGCAACTCACCGCCTTTCTTCAGTAAAATGAAGTAGGGGCTTCAGAAGCAGAAGTAAAACCCATTCTTCATTTCGGCCGGAGGGACAGGCTCTATCGCACCCTTCCATAGGAGGGTAGCGATTTCCGCGTGCAAGGTAGCGGCGTTCTCGCCCTTCACCAAGGTGAAGTGGGCACCGCTGAACATGGGCGGACGCCTGCCGAACTGAATCGCATAGCCGAGTCGGACAGTCCGGACCAGCCATCACGACGGGTTGGAAAGCGCAAGCCACGCGTCCAAGCTCTAGGCGAGGGGGACCAAGGGGACAATTTCGTCGGACGTACCGGCGGGTGGGGCCTCGCGGTGGGGTGGAGCCTGAGGTGCCACGTCGTGCCGTGGCCGTGCTGAGTTCAGGGACATCGAAGCACTTACCTGGCTCCTTGTGACCATCCCCTGAACAGCCTGGGACGGGGGAGGAAGAGGCCCGTCCTCGTGACCTGTGGAGACCGTCACATTGGAGGTGGATTTGTGCCACAGCTGGGCACGCAGGGGTGGGGAGACCTCCGCTGGAGCGCCAAACCTGCCGAAATGGAATGGTGGACGGTGGTCGTGATGACGGCCATGAGCACCGGGTATGTGACCCAGGAAACAAGGAAACCACTCTTTTGCTGAACTCTTGGGTACCGCAGCCACTTGGGCATGCGGTGAAATTAAATGAAAAGGTAACAAAAGATTCTACTCCTGGCCCACCACCAGGGGATGGAGTGGTCAGCTTACCAGCTCCAGAGCAGCGGGTTTGTTGAATAGCTTCCGTCTGCTGCTTCACTGCCGAGAACTGCTGGGCAAAGTCCTTGACAGTGTCGCCGAACAGGCCAACCTGGGAAATGGGGGCACCAAGGAACCATGTCTTATCGGCCTCTCCCATCAAGACCAGGTTGAGCCAAAGGTGGCGCTCCTGGACCACCAAGGTGGACATCGCCCGCCCGAGAGACGGAGGGCCAGAGGGCGAGGTCGGTCACCGAGCGCAGTTCCTGCATCAATCCCGGGGCGGAACTACCCTCGTGCAGTTCCTTTAGCGCCTTGGCTTGATGGACATGCAGGAGAGCCATGGCGTGCAGGGCTTAGGCGGCTTATCCAGCGGCACCGTAGGCCTTGGTCGTCAGGGATGATGTAACCTACAGGCCCTGGAAGGGAGCTTCAGGCGCCCGCGCCAGGTGGCGGCGCTCTGCAGGCATAGGTGCACCATGAGCGCCTTATCCACTGGGGGGATCATCAGATACCCCTTGGCTGCCCCACCATCGAGGGTAGTGAGGGCGGGGGAGCTGAAAGATCAGGACCGGGCAGTAAAAGGTGCCTCCCACGACCTTGTCAGCTCCTTGTACACTTCTGGGAAGAAAGGAACCAATCATCGAGCCGCGAGTGTTCAGGGGAGAGCGGAGGGTTCCACTCTAGCCCAACGCTCGTGGCTGCCCGGGAAAGCATGTCATCATCCACGCGTCAGCCTGTGACTGGGCGACCGTACCCGAGGGTGGAAGCCCAGCTGAGGCTTCCATGTCCGACTGGACGAGCCCACTCTCCGATGCTGCGCTCTAGAGCTCATCACCTTCGCGGGCTCCGAACAAGAAGTCAAACTTGCCGTGAGACAAGCCGGCGGACTCATCCGGAAGCCCAATCGGGGCAGACGAGCGTACTTGGGAATGGGAGTTCTGTGGGGTGATACCCGGCGGAGGTCCCATTGAGGTCCCCAAATCGCCCCCAGTGCTAGCCGTGCTGGCCTCATACCCGTAGGTAGAATGTCCAAGGCAGGGTGCCGCTGGGGTGGCTTGCTTTATATGAAGGCAAGCCGCGAACGCAACGTTGCCATGGTCATGTTCTCGCAATGAGTACATGACCCATCCACGAACACTGTCTCCGCGTGGGTAGTGCCCAGACACAAAAGACAGCGATCGTGACCATCAGAAGGCGAGAGACAACGACCGCAACCAGGAATAACACACAAACGGAAGGGCATCTTTAAAAAGACGTTCCGTGTGTGCTGCTCTTTTAGAGAAATATACTCTTTTTTTTTAGAATATACTCTTTTATTTCTGCCAAAGCGCCCAGGGGCGTTCTCTGCAGTGCACCAGTACAGAGGGGGAGAAGCCGCTGAAATGCGGCATCAGATCCAGCAGAGGTGAATGAACAGCCGTGAGAATTCAGCTCAGTGAGCATTGACCGTTCGGCTCCGAAGAGAAAATCTGAATGAGTGGTTGCATACCAGCTCCTTTTATACCCGTATGTTCGGGGGAGTGGTATGCAAATACCACTCGCCAATTCTAATTGGCCTTTTTTCAAAGACCAGAGGTGTTTCGGGCTCCCAGGAGTGACCCCTAGTGTCACTACATTGACACAACGTTGAGTGAGTGACAGATAGGGAACATAATTTGAGTTGTTATTTACTATCAAATTAAAGCAATAAAGCTCTGAAAACCTCATTGGTTCTCATTGCATCCTCTGAACAAACTTTTAAGTAGCACTGATTACATTTACTGTGGTTTTATGGTATTTTTCCCTCTTTTTTAGCTTTTTTTTTAAGTCACCGTCCACTTACATTATGGCCAATAAACACTATGAAGATTTCAAACATTCAACTTTTGTGTTCCACAGAGGAAAAGATATACAGGTTTGGAGTGACATAAGGGTGTGTTAGGACATACTTCTCATTTTTGGGTGAACTATTTCTATAAGACTGGTGTGACCACTTTAATATCAAGTTAATGTTAATGATTAACTTTCTTTTGTCCAAAATATACATTGAAGCAAGAGAGGAGATGCTTGCAGAAGATCTTCCAGTTATTTAATGTGGCATTACTGAGGATTATATGAGTAGTAAATATTGTCAAACAAAAGTTTTTGTTTCATCAGAATGATCTAATACTGTAAGTGTTGTCATAGCAAATAGAGTAAAGCTTGAAAGTTCTTTTTGCAGATGTTGCATGGTTTTAATACTGTTCTAACATGTTTTCCTCTTACAAAGTGGTGCTGATACACCATATGAAAATGGCTTTCACCAGGATGGTTCAAGTCCTGATCAAATGGATGGTGTGCAGGGGAATAAGGATCAAAGAGGGGGTAATTGTAGCCTTCAGTGCATACTTTCTTTTTTAACATGACTTTTTCGCCCTATATGAAAAATATGCTCATTTCCTGCAATGTGCTATTGCAAAGATATGAGTCAAGAATCATTCAAAGATGTCCTGTGTTCCAGAAGAGACTATTAACACCGAAAATTAAAAATTGTTATATTAAACATGATGATGCCTCATGATGTTTCAAACCTGTATGACTTTCTTTTCTTATGTGGAAACAGAAAAGGAGATATTTTTAATGAATATCACAGCCCACCCTTTCAACACAACAGCAGTGGATAGAGGCTCAATTTAAAGCTTAGAGGACCCAAAAGATGTCATAAAAGTTGTCCATGTGACTTGTGCATCTAATTTCAAGTCATCTGAAGGCATACGATAATTAATTTTTTGTGAGAAATAACTTTAAATGATAGAAGCTCCTTCGAAGTGGTTTGTGTTCACGGTTTCATTTTTGTTTATTTTTTTTTTTAAGCTTTAAAGTGAGGTGAGCCTGTGATGTTTATCAAAACATCTCCTTTTATGTGCTCCTAAATGTATTTTTGGGTGAGTATTAAAGGGTATTTAAGTTAAAATGAAATGTGTAGTAATATTTTTAAAGCGAAATGGCAAAAAAATAATAATAATAATAATAATAATCCTACTGTATTTGATGACAAATTGTGATTCTGAGATGTTCATTCTGTGGCACTGTGAACAAAAATGTGAAATTACTGAATGTTTAATTTTATTAAATAAACACGATTAAACATCTAGTTGGCAATTTTTAATATGCTTTATTGAGTACAATTTGCCATTCATAAGGTACAAAGTGCTTGTCACTGGTGCAGTACCCTTAAAAGGCCACATTTTTACCTTTTCAAAGGGTACATTATAGTACCATATCACTGAGGTCCAAGTTAGTCACCAAGGGTACATTTTGCCTCTTAAAACATACAAGCTGTAAGGGTACGAAAATGTAGCCACGTTTAAGGATACACGAATGTACCTTTGAGGGTACTGCCCCAGTGGCAAGCTATTGTACCCCTAAAGGTAAAAATTTTGCACTTTCTTTCTGACAGTGTAAAGATTTAAAAGATCTAAAATGTATGTAAATTATTGTGTCTGGCAATGCAACTTATTATTATGGTGACTATGTAAAAATATCTTTTGTTCTTATGGCATTGAACGAATGAAAAACAACAACAACTGTGATGTGATGTTTCGTTCTCTTCTAAAAAGTTTTTTTTTTTTTTTATCTCTAATATCACATTTTATGTGTATAAATTGTATGTGAATATATCCAACACTCTAACAGTGCGATCTCTGTATGAAATATATGATTTGTTTTATTTTTATTTTATTTTTTATCATATTTCTGAAATATCTAAAATACCTGTCTTTTTTAAACAAAAATGGATGGAAAGACACATCTTATTTGCAAAATTAAATAACAGGTACATTGAGTGTGTTTCATCATATTTATTTTCATTTTAAAGCAACAGAATTTAAATTATATCCACTTAATCAGCAACAGCGCATGAATGTGAATCCCACGATATCTGCCTTTGATCTCGAAGGTGTCTGATCCAGTACGAAAAGTGAGAATTGTCCAACTTGACAGCTCTTATTTTACTCCTCCCCTGACTGCAGCTGTCTACTCTCATCTACTTTCAAGGCGAGATGTTTGGCATTTCAAACGAGCCAATTGTTTCACCCATTCCCTCAGGGACTCAAACTGTGGGCTTTGCCCCTGAGATGGCCTGCCTCCTTGCTATGGGGCTTCCCCAGTCTGTAGTGCATACATTGCAAAATGCAAGAGCACCGTCTACTAGAGCAGTGTCTGGCAGATTTTTAACTCATGGTGTTAGGCATGCCAGTAAGACCCATATGCTTGTGACACCTCTACAATTTTTTTAGTTTTTTTGTTTTTTGCAGGAGCTATTTGAAGATGGTAAATCACCAGTTACGCTTAGAGGGTTTGTGGCAGCTATTCTGGCTTCACGTGGTGATAGTCTACCTGTGTCAGGCAATGCCCTGATTTACTAGTTCCTTAAGTGGGCAAAGCATCTTAGGCCTCTGAGAGCTATAACCCTGCCAAAATGGGAGTTGGAGAGAGTCCTTGATGATCTTCTAGTCAGTCCCTATGAGCCCTTGCTCACAGCAGACCTGAAGTGGTTATCAATGAAAATTGCCTTTCTTTTGGCTATTACTACAGCTAAAAGATTGAGTGAATTACAAGCTCTGTCTGTACATAAGGATTGTTGCAGTTTCTTACCTGATAATGCTGGGGTGATACTTCAACCGAATCCAGCATTTCTTCCAAAAGTAATGTCCCAGTTCCATCTTAACCAGAAGATCACACTAAATACCTTTTCTCCTCATCTGAATGAGTCAGATGAAAGCCGACAGTTGTTTCATTTGTGCACAGTTAGAGCGCTTAATACCTACTAAAAACATACAGAGCAGCTCAGGCATACTGACCAACTCTTTGTATGCTTTAAACCAGAGTTTCTCTGTTGTCCCTCATCTGTAATTATGGACACAATTCAACAGGCTTACAATGGGACAGGCATACCTGGTAAGATCTGTGTACATTCCAAAAACAGACTGACCACTTCTTGGGCTTGGTTCAGAGGGGCATCTTTGGCAGAAGTCTGTGAGGCTGCCACTTTGTCAGTCCCATCGACTTTTACACGATTTTATAGATTGAATGCCACTGCAGGCAACTCTTTCAGTGACTGGGGTTACCCCACACAACCTAAAAAAAAATGGAGAGGGAAATTGAAATTGTTTCCCTTTTCTATTATCAGTTTTCTCATAAAGGGATGGGAATAGATCCAGGCACTCAGCTGAAAAATTCTCTTCTCGACATGTCTTATAGTTCGTCCCACACATATGAATATGTATCTGGGTGGAGAGATAGTCTCAATACAATAGAGAACGTCATGTTGCATTGTAACCTTGGTTCTCTGAGGGAGAGACTATCTCTCCACCAGAGGGTCGCTCAGAGATGTGTGTCATCAAAATTGAGAAAGTTATGCGCAACATCCGGCCTTATACATTGGCGGCCAAAAGTTTGGAATAATGTTTTTGCTCTTATGAAAATAAATTGGGATTTTTATTCACCTAAGTGGCATTCAACTGATCACAATTTACAGTCAGGACATTAATAATATGAAAAATTACCATTACAATTTGATTTTTTTTTAAAACTATTTCAAAGAGTTCTCATCAAAAAAAAAAAATTCCTCCACGTGCAGCAATGACAGCTTTGCAGATCCTTGGCAATCTAGCTGTCAGTTTGTCCAGATACTCAGGTGACATTTCACCCCACGCTTCCTGTAGCACTTGCCATAGATGTGGCTGTCTTGTCGGGCACTTCTCACACACCTTACAGTCTAGCTGATCCCACAAAAGCTCAATGGGGTTAAGATCCATAACACTCTTTTCCAGTTATCTGTTGTCCAATGTCTGTGTTTCTTTGCCCACTCTAACCTTTTCTTTTAGTTTTTTTCTGTTTCAAAAGTGGCTTTTTCTTTGCAGTTCTTCCCATAAGGCCTGCACCCCTGAGTCTTCTCTTTACTGTTGTACATGAAACTGGTGTTGAGCGGGTAGAATTCAATGAAGCTGTCAGCTGAGGACATGTGAGGCATCTATTTCTCAAACTAGAGACTCTGATGTACTTATCCTCTTGTTTAGTTGTACATCTGGCCATCTGGCCTTTCTGTCCTTGTTAGAGCCAGTTGTCCTTTGTCTTTGAAGACTGTAGTGTACACCTTTGTAAGAAATCTTCAGTTTTTTGGCAGTTTCAAGCATTGTATAGCTTTCATTCCTCAAAACAATGATTGACTGATGAGTTTCTAGAGAAAGATGTTTCTTTTTTGCCATTTTCTACCTAATATTGACCTTAAGACATACTATTGCATACTGTGGCAACTCAAAAACAAACACAAAGATAATGTTAAGCTTCATTTCACTAACCAAATAGCTTTCAACTGTGTTTGATACAATGGCAAGTGATTTACTAGTACCAAATTAGCAATTTAGCATAACTACTCAAAGATAAGGTGTTGGATTGATGGCTGCTGGAAATGGGGCCTGTCTATATTTGATCAAAAATTAATTTTTTCAAATAGTGATGGTGCTGTTTTTTACATCAGTAATGTCCTGACTATACTTTGTGATCAGTTGAATGCCACTTTGGTGAATTAAAGTACCAATTTCCTTCCAAAACAACAAAATCTGTACATTATTCCAAACTTTTGGCCACCAGTGTATATCTCAGGGTGGGTGTGTCTGTTGCGCATGTGATTATGAGCTAGACTGTCTTACCAAGTATCCACATCACATGCCACCTGTGGTGTCATAGTCCCATACATATGTATCTGGGTGGAGAGATAGTCTCTCCCTCAGAGAACCAAGGTTACAATGTAACCTGACATTCAGATTGTTTTCCCTCAGGTCACTCTCTTATCCAGGAAAAAAAATTTCCATCAATGTTGAGAGCTACCTGTTGTTCTTCCTTGACAAAAAGGCGGCTGCTGTGCCTCCGTCAGCTGGACACTTATAACCTCTGGCACACTGACAGTATTGACTCTCCTCCAGACAGATCACTGCTGAGCATTCATGTAATGAATGCCTCAGGATCAGTGAGGTCAACGGCATATGTAATATGTACATTTCTTGAATGTCTCAAGACTGCCAAGGAAAGTTTATCCATAGTCCACAGAATGAATCTCTCTCTTTCTCTTCTGTACACTTCTCTAACTTTTATATTCTGGTTTACTTTATTTGTAATAAGTTCACATAAATCCATTTGCTATTTTTTGTTTACTTTTCACAAATATATATAAAAAAATAAATAAAAAAAACATGATGCACTTCAGCTTTAAATTACAGTTTTTATAATTGTAATACCTAGGGCTTCTAAATAGCAGCACCGAATCAACAATGACTGTATTTTTATTTTTAAATCTCTTTTTTAGTACAATGCTTTATATACAGTATGGAGTTTTAAACGAAGATTCGGGAGGAGCTTGTCAAGTTAGTCCTGTCATCACAATGCAAGTACATATATGCAGATGCTTATCGCATGGCCCTCTGCTCAGACTGAAGCTTTTCAACTCATCCGTCAAAATTCCTCAATTGCAGTTATTGGGGTTTTCCAAAATCTATTCCACTATTTAACTAAATATTTAAATATGTTGTGGTATATTTGCATTCTTCCCTCCTTGCTTTGCACTCTGTACATTAATGAATGTGTGAGGCCAGCAGAGCCTCTATTGTTTGAAGAGGCTTGACTCTACTTGAATATTAGTAGGTTCCTTAAGACAATGTTCTACAAATGGTATACTGAGTTTGTATTATTTTCTATTTGTCGCTACTTGCTAGTATGGAAACTTGAACACCAAACAAATTTATTAAATGCCGTTGTTAATCATGTAAAACAAATTGATAGGTATGTTAAAGTTAATATTGATTCCATGCAGTCAGAGTTTGACTGAGAAGCAGACCTGTCACTGAAGCTACTATAGATAACAGGGACAGTGAATACTTATCTCATTTTCTTGTGAATATTGTTTGTTTGATTAATATTAACGATATAACAGACAGCAGCAGGTCTATTAGGCTGCATTTATACATTGCACAGATTGGATATTTTGAGATATAAGATTTTGATCCTGTCTGCTACACTCATGTATATAAGACAGTACATTGTTTTCAAGTTCAGTGTTTACATTCATATCGCATCAAGAGGGGCAATTTGACTAAGAAGCACATTTGACTGTTCACGCGACAGCTGCATTCAAAGCAAGACATGAGCACTCTATAGAGCATGTTCAGACATACGCATGTGAGAGTTTGAAAGCAGTCAGCTGTAGTCAAACAGTGTGCTGGCACTGAATTTAGTCAGATTTTTCCTGCCGTGCAAGCCCCCGGCCGATTCTTTCCTGTTGGGAGAAAACACCTGCAAATAGTCGGTGCTTGTGTAGTCGTGGCTCATATCATGTGAGTGGTATTACGAGCGAAGCCAAGGGAATTACGAGCAGCTTACGACCTCGTGATCATTTTTAAACATGTTGAAAATATTCCAGCACCGCCAGCTTGAATTCACAAGGTGTGTGCAGTTAGATGAGCTGATTTGACAATCTACCTGAAGTTGACCAGTCAGGAGTCAACATAAACCATAGAAAAACGAACTTTGACAGGAGCAGCGAGCCCTGTACGATGTGTCATGCAATGTCTACTATAACAAGGTTGTCAGAGATTACATTTTACAGAGGATCATTCAAGAGCTACAGCTGACAGGTGAGTTGCAGTGTGTTTTGGCTAGCTAGCTATCGTGTTTCCATTTCTACAGGGTTTTAAATTAATGAATACACAGCCTAGCTAGACAGATCATGTTGATTATTGGTATGCTGGTAGAATTTAATGTTGCTGTTTGTTTTCTGGTAATTGTTTATACAGTGGATAATGTCATAAACAGTAAATTATGTAATAACTAGAATTGCGCAAAAATTCATGTGATTGCGTCTGGATTCTCGTGTTGTGTACCTTTGCATCTGTATGATTAGCAGGTAAACTGACTGATAACATGTGCAGAGGCTCATGATCTTCCAAGTGTCAGAACCCGCACCATGTACACCCGGCCTTAGTGCAGATGCTTCTGGTTAAAATGAGCCCAAATACACAATACATAGAGCTTATATAACCTTCACAGAAAGACTTGTGTTTCTAAATGGCTGTAGCATCTGGACCAATCAGACACACAATTATTCATTATTTAATGAATAATCCAACGGACGTCTTAAGACAGTAACAAGCAAAGGTCCAAGTAGGCCCAGGTAGACTCCGAGATGTCTGCTCTCCCACTAATCATTATCTGCTCTTACGCCCCCTTTGCTGACACTGGTCCAGCAACTAGTGGACCTCAGAGACATTCCAGGTGGGGAAGGTAGCCACATGCAAAAGCAAAGAAATGTGGCTGAGAAGAAACTCACTCCATTCCCCCATAGGAAAGACACATAAAGCCCATAAAACAGACTTTTCTTCATTAATTTATAGACAAACTGTTCTATAAATGAATGTGCATATCCTCAGGACATTGTGTGTATGATTATTACTCTCTCATATAGTGTCTTTTGTACTGTATACCGTTTTGTGCATGCTTTATGACAGAACCACCTGATAATTTAAAATGATTGGTATCATGCTTCCTATCAAATTAATCCTTGTGTGATGCCCTAAACATTGGAGTATAGCACCCCTTATAACATGCATTGTATGCTTGTTATATTAATCAGAGCATAAAGGGGCACAAACTGCTAGCTTACTCCAATCATGCAAATGAGTAAGCTTCCAAACAAAGGAACTTTTCTGGAACTTGAAAATTGCACCTTTCTCATTGGTCAAGCCAAACTCGAGAGGACTGACCTCCCTCTGGAGTTAAAGGGCACTGTTGGAGTGACCTCCCTCCCTCTCTCTCTCTCTTCCCTCTTCTCTTTCTCACTTCTTCTCATCGTTGCTGCTCGTGTGGGACCGGAAACACCCGGTCCAACCGTGAGGTCGCGGGCCGGCAGGCCTTAACACATCAAGCCATGTGTAACTTCCTCGACCATGACGGAGTCAAACTAACACCGCAAGTTCATCACCATTTCTTCATTCAACACAGAAGAAATTGATTGCAACTTCAACAAGGAACCATCAAGACTTTCTCCTGAGACTGCATCCGGGCTCTCTCTCTCAACAGTCGAGGCATTGCAAGTATCGTACAATTAACTAACTAAACAGAGGTTTAGTATAAGCTGTGAACCCCTTTGTTAACAAAGGTGCTTTGAAGTAAGAAACTGATGGTTCTTTCAGATGGTTAAATGACACTTGTCATAGCTTCTTTCCCATGTTCTATTCCGGTTTCATTCACTTTCACTTTTCCATTTCCCATGTATGCGTGATTTGTGTGTATGTGTTTGTGTAGATTAGTTATGTGTTCGTGATTAATTAAATAAAGCTTTTGTGTACATTCTTGCAAATTGATTCTGGTCTGCTTGTAAATCAACATCAATTTAACGATTTGATCACAGCTACATGCTAAGAAAGAGTAATTTTGCTGAGAGTTGATAGACGATCAATACTGAGTGTTCGCTGGATGAACAGATTAATTGATTGTAATGTTAATTCAGCTACATTAAGTTAATTCTATTAACTGATCCAAATATTCATAATTGATTATAACGAGTTGTGATTAATTATTCATATTTCCTTTTTAAAGATAATTTGACTGTGGTATATTTTGATAAATAATCTCATCCCTGTTTTTAAAAGATGTCGCTTCAAAGCTGTACCTAAATATGTGTAATATTATTTTCAATAAGCCATGAGAATAATATTACTCCAATAAGAGAATTAATCATAATTCCCTTATTAAAGCTAATTCCTTACAATAGAAATTGTGAGCGAATACAATGAGATGTATTACAATTTTCATGGTGGATTTTATTCAGACAAATAATCTTGTTATTTGTCATTTATCTAATTTATAATGGCTGTCGAACGCGACTAATTCCATTATACATTTCTTTACATAGTAATGTAGAATAAGGACAGTTTAATTTAATTCTTAGCTCACACATACTGTTTCCCTACATATAATGGTGGAGGAACGCAGGCACTTTAACCCATCCTGTGTACATTTATACTACCAAATTTGCTACATATATTGGTGGTCGAATGTGGCCACGATTCGTAAACAAATTAATTAATTATTTACATATAAATTTGCTACATGGCAAAGATGGAAGTCTGCTCCCCCTGGCCCTGGGTCCTAATACCTCTTTGATAGGTGAGGTGTTTCTCTCATTAAAATAATATCCTCAATATGGTTATTGTTTTAGAGCTTCCCTATTCGATTTTTTAGGTTGGAGTTAGACAATTTATTATTCATTAACAATCTTAATTGCTTTGAGTTGTTTATAGCACTTGAGAGACATCTCCTCAAGTGCAAGAATTTACATTTTACTGCTATATTATCTTTAAATGTTATTAATGCAAGTTATGTATTTATATTTTGCAAAACTGCTGTCCATAACCTTTTGCTTCCCTTATAGGCACATCCACATAGCTATTTCTATTCCCTCTTAAGGTGATCACAGTTTAATTTTGACAAATGTTTTATAAAAGTGAAACTACAGGTGTTTCCACACCTTACCTGATATATCTGCAGGCTCCCTTCACCCCTGCCCACTGTCAAGTGCACACTGGGACCTTTACCATTCCCATTGCAGGTGTCCGTGTTCCTTCACATTTGTGTCCACAGATTCTCTATCGCTTCCTTCACAGAATTCACATGACAGTTTTACCTAACCCTTTCACATGTATGATCAAACTGGTGTAATCAGTCATTATAAACCGGTGTGATTTGCATTCATGCTGCTGTTAACCAGCAAAAGAAAGACTGAAGCAATTGTCATAATGAACCAGCTGCTCAAATAGTCTTTTTAACATCACGATATCTTTGTTTTAATATGTTACAAACATTCAAACAATCACTAAATAAAAGTTTAAACTGTTACCATCGGAGCGGAATATTTTGATGCAGCGATGCGGCCATGTTTTCTGATGTCAAACAAATAATATACAAACTAGTCAGTCCACTTGAGCCATCTCCCATTCCGTCTGTCACTCATTCTAACCACTTCTGGTGCTGGAAAAGTGGAAGGACTAGGTTTTTAGAACCTTCTATGCTTCTGTGGCGAACTCACAACCCTATGCTGCATTACATATAAACAATATGGTGGCACACCTAGTGCATTCGCAATTGCATCTTATCTATCATAATCAAACATTATAAACATCTAAACACCACATTATATGTTTGATAATATATAATCTGACCTTCAGTGCAACTGCTGTGATATAATCTGTCCTCCAGTGCATCAGCTGTGAAGTGTAAGATTTTTTTTAATTACAGGGTGCATTAAAAAACTCACGCTGGGGGATCCATCAGTATAGGAGAAACTCACGTGTGAAAAGGTTAACTCATATGCATATATCGTCAGTGATTGAATTCATCTTTCTTTAAAGCACCATTACACTGTACTAAATATTCCACTGCCTCAGCAGTGCTTTAATTTCCCATCCAGACAGAAGAACCTTTACTATTTTGTCTCAACTACTCCACTCCTGCAGCAGTGCTTTCAATCTGCTCCCAAAGTAGCTCCTTTTACAATTCTGTCTCAACAACTCTACTGCTGCAGCAGTACTTTCATTTTGCTCCTACAGGTACCCCTTTTACTGTCTTATTTTCTCCACTTCCACAGCAGTACTTTCATTCTGCTCCCACAGGAAAACCTTTAATATCAGCTCAACTTCTGCACTGCCACAGCAGTGCTTTCACCCCTAACTCCGCCAGAATAGTCACCACCACAGCTGCAGTAATTCCCTCCTCCCTACCAGTTCACAAATGCAATAAATTTCTCGTTTGCTCTGCTTATATGCACCTGTTGGGTAGTTAGTCATAACTACAAGCATTACCCCTTTGCTTGCCTTTGCATAACCAACTCCTACTGTCCTTACACACTTGTCAATGACTACATTTACATGAACACCAGAAAGTGGCTTATTGCAAGAAAGCGGATTAATGTTAAAGCAGCATTCCGGTGTACAAGCACTGTATAAGTGGCGTACTCTATACTGCCATTTACATGCGGCTCAGTCAGTAAGCAGCTTTCTCCACAGCAACTTAATTTCCCTGCAATGCTTTTGTAAATAACAAACATGGTATCTGAGGAAGACTTCACAATTTTATTATCAATTGCTTTGCTTTAATTTCTAGATATTTCAGAGTTGTTGCTGTGTTTGTTTTCTTAACTTTCCATCGTGTTATGCAGCGGAATTGCCCTGCAATAGTGGGGTTTCCCTCTTATGTTTTTCTCTGGGATTCCATCAATGTACGAGTGCATATATGTGAACGGGGGTGGCCTGTTTAATCTGCTTAACAGACAAAATATATGATGAATATATATATACAATTAATAAATAAGTAAATTAATTCATACAGTTTTTAACTAAACAGCGTATCCTGCATAGGCCAGACAGGCAGTATTACAGGGCAGTAGCGTTCTCTGGTGGGGGGCATTCCCATTAATATGAGATAGATGTGGCATATTCGGGACAGTTTCATTCTCCGTTCTGCTTGCCCCTCTTATTTAAAATGAACTGGGATCTTGTGAATTACTTTTTTGAGCCGCTCCATGTGCTTTATTTTGCCATCCAGTCTCACTTCTGCTGCTATCTGTTTGCATCACAAAAATAGGATAAGCAGCCTGCCCACGGAAAAAGTGTCTTTGCCTGCTGAAATGCAAATGTGGTGAAAAGGATGATAAAAGTACAGGTCAAGTTAATAAAATCACAAAATAAAATCCATCCAGCACCTAATATACATGCTGTACATTTGTGATTTACATGGTTCACTCTAGAATGTTCCTTTGGAATTTCTCACCCACTTGTCTCTCACACAAAGTCTCTCCACACTGCGCCTTACCCTGCGTTATCGTCTTTTCAAACCCTGCTTTTTATCCAGTGTAAAATAACGTTTCACACTTGTAATTATGAAAAGAGGTCAGCACTGCTTTTAACCCAGCATTATGAAACCTTGCTCGTTAGCACCGCTCTTTGTGATGAAGAGACAGAAGGCTATTCATTTTTGCATGTGTCTTTGTGTGTTAATTTTTTGTTTTGTTTTTTGAAGACGAAAGATGGAGATGCTGATTTGTTTGGCAACATTTTCACACAAGAGAAGCTCCATTGACAGGTTGTGTGCCATCTTTTTCTTTTACACACGCTGTGGTAGCCCAGTCGAGTTTCAATCACAGCATAAAAAGCAAGAGGATGCTGACAACATTAAGGCTACATTCAGTAAACTGACCCATAAAAATGGATTTTCAAATGAAGCAACGTCATCTGCTTATCCCCTAAATGTGGCCGAAAAAGGCAAAATGAAATTTTCGTCCTTCTGCATTAATAACCAATAATTATCTGAGGTAACCTTTCGAACTAATTAGCTTTCAGTGTCATGTTAGTGCATCATCAAGCCTGTTTGTGGTTAAGGTGACAGGTGTGAAGAAAGTGACATTTAGCCAAATATCAATGGAATTCAAATTATTGAATTATCTCAAAATTGAAAGACTGAAGGACATTCAGAGTGAAGGACTGAAAGATATTATGTTCAATGAAGGAGCAAAGGAGGAAGTTGCTCTTTACCTAGTAAGTTGATGTTAGCTGCAATGGGACTCTCAATTCATTTATAAATTAGTCAGTATGTTGATGGAACATCCTGATTGATTTCATCCATTCTGCTTGCTACTACATTGACAAGTGTTGTGTTGGTGATTGGAAAGATTAAAACGCATTGTTAACTATCAAGAATATTTCAAGATATCAGAAAAAGCTCATCTGTGTAGGGGAGCATAATTGTTAGCAAAAAAGATATAATAAAGCCTGCAATCTTTTATTGGTTTGATTGATTAATACATATCAACATCCACCTGAAAATTCCCTCATGGACCACCACTAATGTATTTTTCTGTATCTGTTTCTTAAATTATATTTTAATCTTAATTGTGTTTTATTTTCTAGCAGGGTAAAATGTTTAAATATTATTTTGAATATTTGGTGTGTTTTTAGGGTTATTCAGGTCATCTTCAGACAGTGACGATAGAACACAACCACTTATTGTTTTCACATCACAGTACATTTAGGGTAAAGTGAATGTGGAAACACCTTGATAAAAATCTTGAATGAGCTGAACATTGACCTATTTCTGAGGACATCTTTGAAGTAACCCCCGGTAGGGCTATTGCCTCCGGATATCATGCATAACACCTATTACAAGATGGTTAATGCACCCTCAGAGAGGGATGGTGATTGTGAAATGTCTCATATCACAAGTGTATAATTTGGAGGACACGAGAACAGCACTCTAAATAAATGACCTTTGTGAACCTTTTGATGTGTGTTTGTGTTATTGTTATTCAAGAACAGCAAGGCCATGTGCAACATGGTCCAGTTAAAAAAAAAAAAGTGTAAAAGTATCTATTTTAATGTTTTGAGAAGTGTTACTACCTTTTTATGAAAAAAATATTGTTACTTACTCATGCCAGGAAACAACACAAACACATATGTACCAACTGAAGGAGAGAGACTTTTTACATTGATGTACTGTATGATTTAATCTACAGTATTTAAAATAAACTTGACACCCTTAAGTTTTTTTTTTTTTTTTTTTTAAATATCAGTGTCTGATGTTACTTAAACTGTCTGTTATTTATGTTGAGGGTAGATGAGTGAATTGCACCTGTACCGGCTTTAAATGGCACTGTGAGTGCAGTGTGCTTTAAGTTAATACTGATGTAATAATAACTGTACATTTTAGTTGTCATGTTTAAATGTGTTTTTGTTCATGTTTTCAGGTCTTTTATTTTGAAATTAGTTCACCTCCTTGTCTAGTCATGTGATTATCCTGTTTCCCTCTTGTTCATGTTCCTTGTTCTCATTGGTTTATAGTCTTGTTATTGGTTCATGTTTCATTGTCTTGTTATCAGTTTTGTATTTTCATTGGTTGTCTTTTTAATTTGTTTACCTAGACTGTGTATTTATAGTCCTCATGTTCTCTAGTCCTGGGTCGAGTATTGTTGACGTAATGTTGTCAAGTCAAGTCAAGTCATGTCAAGTCGTTTATGTTTGTTTTGTTTTGGATTCACGTTTTTGGATTTATTGTACTTTCTAAAATAAAACTGCACTTGGGTTCTCACTTCATTATTGTCTCATCCTTGTCCGTTCCTGTCTTCTGCCTGTCCTGCCTTGCCCGAACATTACAGAATACTCGACCCCCAACATGAACCCAGCAGTTTGCCTCATACGGTTACGCCAGGGAAACCATTCCATGGGGGAATATGTGGAAGACTTCTGCACTCTGGCCAGCAAGGTGGATTTCAATGAGATCGCCCTCAAAGACTTTTTCCGTTTTGGGCTAAATGAGCCATGCTGCCTGGATTCAGAATTACTTGGCATTTGGTTGAATATATTGACTTTGCTCTTCGATTGAGTGGCTTAGCCTTCACTGTGGGAGTGGCTGATGAGGAACATGGCACTCCAACAGTAACCGTCACATCCGAGCCCTCAGCCGCCCTGATTTCTCCATCGTCCACCAAGCCAGCGTTCCCCATCGTCCGCCGAGCCAGCGTTCCCCGTCATGGCTGCCGAGCCAGCGTTGCAAGCCTCGTCCGTCCCAGAGCCAGCTCCAGCCCTAGAGGAATTTAGCTCGGAGCTCGGAGACCACTATGGCTCCAGTGGTCTCTGAGTTCCCTTCAATGGAGACCACTTTCTCCCCAGCTTTGGTGGTCCTGGAGACTTCCTACATTGTGCCTCCCATAGTTCCGCCCCTGGAACCTCCCACAACTCCACCTTCCGATTCTCCCACAGCTGTGCTCATGGCCGTCCGGCAGCAGAAGAGAAGATGGGCTCCTTCTCCCCAGGCACTCACGACCATGGGGTTTTTCCCCAGTCGCTGCCAGTGTTCACGGCCACGGAGGCCATTCGCCTGTCACTGCCAGTGTTCACAGCCACGGAGGCCGTTTGCCTGTCACTGCCAGTGTTCACGGCCATGGAGGCCGTTCGCCTGTCACTGCCTGTGCTCACTACCATGGAGGTCATTCCCCTGTCACTGTGAGTGTTCACGGCCATGGAGGCCATTCCCCTGTCACTGCCTGTGTCCACGACCACAGAGGTCGTTCCCCAGTCGCCTCCTGTACTCACAGCCACAAAGGCTGTTCTCCCATTAATGCCAGTGTCCATGATCATGGAGGTTGTTCCCTCATCACTGTCTGTGCTCACGACCATGGAGGTTGTTACCCTGCCACTGCATGTGCTCACAGCCACTAAGACTGTTCCCCTGTCATGGCCAGTGCCTGAGCCTTTCACGGCTTCCCTCCCCACAGAGGTTGTTCTCCTGTCCCCTCCTGTACTCACAGATTCGCTCCCTGAGTCTTTCACCGCTCAGCCCTCTGAACCGCTCCCTCCTGAACCCTGTCCAGCAACCACAGCCCAGAAATCTGTCCCTTCTGTCCTGTGGCCACCTCCCAGGCCTCCTGACTCTGTCGCCGCCCTGCGGTCACCCCCACCCAAACCGCTGGAACCCGCTCCCTTCCTGGAGCCGCCACCAAACATGTAAGCAGACCTCCCCATCTTTTTGTTACCTTTGCATTTAATTGTGCTGCTTGCCCAAGTGGCTGCAGTATTCAAGAGTTCAGCATGAGCAGTTTCCTTGTTCCCTGAGTCACGTATCCGGTGTGCACAGCCGTCATCACGACCACCATCCACCACTCTATTTGGCAGGTTTGGCAGGTTTGGCAGGTTTGGCGCTCCAGCGGCGGTCTCCCACGATTCAGTTCGCCAGGCATCCGCCCAGGTTCAGCGGTGTCCACTTCACCTTGGTGAAGGACAAAAATGCTGCTACCTTGCGCGGAGATTGCTACCCTCCTACGGAAGGGCGCGATAGAACCTGTCCCTTCAGCTGAGATGAAGAAGTAGTTTTACAGCCCCTACTTCATCATACCGAAAAAAGGTGATGGGTTGCGGCCAATCTTGGACCTGTGAGTAATGAAATTGGCTTTACACAGACTCCCGTTCAAGATGCGGACGCAAAAACGCATTCTGGCAAGCGTCCGGCATCAAGATTGGTTCACGGGGGTAGACCTGAAGGACGTGTCCTTCCACATCTCGATCCTTCCTCGACACAGACCCTTCCTGCAGTTTGCATTCGAGGGTCAGGCATATCAGTACAAGGTCCTCCCTTTCGGCCTGTCCCTGTCTCATCGCATCTTCACAAGGTCACAGAGGCAGCCCTTGCCCCGCTAAAGGAGGTGGGCATTTGCATTCTCAACTATCTCGACGACTGGCTAATCTTAGCTCACTCTAGGGAAATGTTGTGCACACACAGGGACTTGGTGCTCTTACACCTCAGCCGACTAGGGCTTCAGGTCAACCAGGAAAAGAGCAAGCTCCTCCTGGTTCAGAGCATCTCTTTTCTCGGTTTGGAATTGGACTCAGTCTCTTCAACAGCATGCCTCACGAACGAGCGCGCCCTGTCATTTTTGGTCTGTTTGAAGGCGTTCAAACAGAAAACAGCGGTTCCACTGAAACTTTTTCAGAGGCTCCTGGGGCATATGGCATCCTCAGCGGTGGCCACCCCGCTCGGGTTGATGCATATGAGACCGCTTCAGCACTGGCTTCAGACTCGAGTCCCGAGATGGGCATGGCACCACGGGACACATCGGTCATCACGCCGGTCTGTCACCATCTTTTCAGCCCTTGGACCGACCTCTCGTTTCTACGGGCGGGTTTTCCCCTAGAACTGGTCTCCAGGCACGTCATGGTCACGACGGATGCCTCCAAAATGGGCTGGGGCACTGTTTGCAATGGGCACGCAGCTGCCGGCTTGTGGACGGGCCCGTGACTGAATTCACACATCAACTGCCTCGAGTTGTTGGCAATTCTGCTTGCCCTGCAGAGGTTTCAGCCGTTGATCCAGGGCAAGCACGTGTTAGTTCAGACAGACAACATGGCAACGGTAGCATATGTCAACCGCCAAGGCGGTCTGTGCTCTCGTTGTATGTCACAACTCGCCCGCCGTCTCCTCCTCTGGAGTCAGCAGCACTTCAAGTCGCTGCGAGCCACTCACATCCCGGGCAACCTCAACACTACAGCGGACGCATTGTCACGACAGGTTACCCTCAGGGGAGAGTGGAGACTCCACCCTCATGTGGTCCAGCTGATTTGGAGTCGATTCGGACAGGCACAGGTGCACCTGTTCACCTCCCAAGAATCCTCCCCACTGCCCGCTCTGGTACGCCCTGACTGAGGCCCCCCTTGGCATAAATGCGCTGGCACACAGCTGGCCCTCTGGTATGTGCAAATATGCATTTCCCCCAGTGAGCCTACTTGCACAGACCCTGTGCAAGTTCAGGGAGGATGAGAAGCAGGTCATCCTGGTAGCACCCTACTGGCCCACCCAGGTGTGGTTCTCGGACCTCACGCTCCTCGCGACAGCCCCCCACCCGGCGAATTCCCCTGAGGAAGGACCTTCTTTCTCAGGGATGGGGCACCATCTGGCATCCACGACCAGACCTCTGGAATCTCCATGTCTACCCCCTGGACGGGACCTGCGGTGGTAGACACGATCACTCAGGCTAGGGCCCCCTCTACGAGGCACCTGTATGCCTTTAAGTGGCGTCTGATCGCTAAGATGCGCAGTCAGATCAGTACTTTCCTTCCTGAAGGAGAGGTTGGAAGGGAGACTGTCCCCTTCCACCTTGAAGGTGTACGTTGCCGCCATAGCAGCACACCATGACGTAGTTAACGGTAAGTCCTTAGGGAAGCACGACCTGATCATCAGGTTCCTAAGAGGCATCAGGAGGCTGATTCCCCCCCAGACTGTGCCTCGTTCCCTCATCAGGACCTCTCTGTAGTTCTTCAGTGTCTACAGAGTGGCCCCTTTGAGCCTTTGCAGTCAGCCGAGCTTCAGGCACTCTCCTTGAAGACTGCCCTCCTGACTGCACTCACTTCCATCAAGAGGGAAGAAGACCTGCAGACGTTCTCTGTCAGCTAAACGTGCCTGGAGTTCAGTCCAGGCTACTCTCACGTGATCCTGAGACCCTGACCGGGCTATGTGCCCAAGGTTCCCACGACCCCTTTTAGGGGCCAGGTGGTAAACCTGCAAGCACTGCCTCAGGAGGAGGCAGACCCAGCCCTGTCGTTGCTGTGTCCGGTGCGTGCTTTACGCATCTATTGGGATCGCACGCAGAGCTTTAGGATCTCTGAGCAGCTCTTTGTCTGCTCTGGTGCACAGCGGAAAGGAAGCGCTGTCTCCAAGTAGAGGATCACCCACTGGCTCATTGACGCCATAACTATGGCATATCACGCCCAGGACATGCCGCCCCCGGTAGGGCTACTAGCCCATTCTACCAGGGGTGTAGCGGCCTCCTGGGCCCTGGCCAGGGGTGCCTCTCCAACAGTCATTTGCAGAGCAGCAGGCTGGGCAACACCCAACACCTTTGAAAGGTTCTACAACCTCCGGGTGGAACCAGTTTCGTCCCAGGTAGTGGCATGTAATACAAGCAGATAAGCCCGGGATAGCCAGCCGGGTGTATTGCTTGCACATAGCGCCTTCCACCTCCTTTTGAGCTGAAGACGTGTGCCATTAATTCCCAGTAGTGTTCACAAACTTTGTTCCCTGGTTGACTTCCTCCGAGCCCTGTGGCAGTCGAGTTTTTGGAGAGACTCGCTGCCGGCCCAGTACACGTGCTAACTAAGAGTCCTGTTCTGGGGTAGGTGCTCCGCATGTCGCAGTTCCCTGTAAGTCTAACCCCATGCGATATATATCTTCCGCTAGTTCGTTTCCCTGTTAGCAAACTGTGTCTCCCTTGGGCAGAGCCCCGCTGCCCCAGTCTCTATGTTTGTAGTAACTCCTGCCCCGTTGGGTAGGATCTACCTTGAAGACTCTCCACATGGTTGGAAAGACCATGTGACGTAGTTTTCCACTTAAACATCCCCCCCTCTCTTTGGGCGAAGTGTGGTCTCTGCTGTGTCTTCCCCTTGGGAGGGACACCCCCCGACTAGACCTGGCAGCCCAGTCAGATAATCCCCCTTCTTTTTTAGGGAGTGGAAATAAAGAAGGGGAAAAGAGGCCACGACTGGGTTATCCTGTCTCTATCTTTTGGGTAGTCGACTTGTCCCCAAAGGGCCGTTTGACACTTATAACTATGTTGGGGGAGGTTACGTGTCAACCTGGTTTGCTGGCTATGAGGCACACAGTAATCCGCCCACCACACACCGCCAGTTCACGTAACACAGTTCAACCAATTGTGGTGTTTCGTATAGGGACCCCTAGTGTCACTACATCGACACAACGTCGAGTGAGTGACAGATAGGGAAAGTCATGGTTACTTGTGTAACCTCCGTTCCCTGATGGAGGGAACGAGACGTTGTGTCCCTCCTGCCACAACGCTGAACTATCCACTGAAATGGCCGGACCTTATATCGGCTCCTCAGCGTAAAACCTGAATGAGTGGTTGCATACCAGCTCCTTTTATACCCGTATGTCTGGAGGAGTGGCATGCAAATACCACTCACCAATTTTCATTGGCCTTTTATCAAAGACCAGAGGTGTCTCGGGCTCCCAAGAGTGACCCCTAGTGTCACTACATCGACTCCATTACCAGATAATATTCCCAATGAATATGCTGAGTTAGCAGAGGTGTTTAGTAAGGAGCAAGCCACCAAGTTACCGCCTCATCGCCCCTGGGACTGTGCTGTTGACCTTCTTCCTAACACTTCTCCACCTAAGAGCCTTGTGTATCCACTGTCCATTCCAGAGACCACGGCCATGGAGGAATACATTGAAGAGGCTCTCTCGTATGGTTTTATCAGACCATCCACTTCACAAGCAGCCTCCAGGTTCTTCTTTGTTGACAAGAAAGATGGCGGCTTAAGACCCTGTATTGACTATCGAGCGCTCAACGCAATTACAATTAGGAACCGTCACCCCCTGGCTCTTATACCTTCTTCACTGAAGCAGTTACATGAGGCCAGATATTTCACAAAATTGGACCTCAGATCTGCTTACAATCTCATCAGAATACTTGAGGGTGATGAATGGAAGACAGCGTTTCTCACCACCAGGGGCACTATGAATACTTGCTCATGCCCTATGGACTCGCCAACTCGCCTTCAGTTTTCCAGTCTTTTGTTAATTAAATCTTTAAGGATCTCCTGAACCAGTATGTCACAGTCTACATAGACGCACCTTGATCTATTCCCAGTCCATGGGAGAACATGTCAACCATGTAAGAATTGTTTCGTCATGCCTACTACAGAATAACCTATTCGTCAAAACTGAGAAATGTGAATTTCATTTTTCAGTTTTGTAATCCAAGAACGTGGTAGACAATATTAGCCACTCGGGAGTTGAGATGGATCTCGCCAAGGTGAAAGCCGTCATTGACTGGCCCATACCTATGACTGTCAAGGAGTTACAATGATTTCTAGGCTTCACTAATTTCGACCGCAGATTCATCCGTAACTACAGTACCATAGCTGCACCTATCACCTCCCTTCTTAAAGGAAAACCAAAGCGGTTGGCTTGGATGGAGGCAGCAACAAAGCCCTCAAGAAACTCAAGTTCAGTTTCAGCTCAGCTCCAAATCTCAAGCATCCAGAACCTCAAATTTACTTCATAGTAGAGGTCGACGCCTTTGATTGTGGTATTGGTGCTTTTCTCTCCCAACGTCACGGAAACCAAGGCAAGTTACATTCTTGTGCATTCTTCTCCCAAATGTTAACCTCAGCAGAGAATAATTTATGACCTCGGTAACAAAAAATTATTGTCTATCAAAGCTGCTCTAGAAGAATGGCGACACAAGCTAGAGGGTGCATTCCAAGTCATCATGGATCACAAGTATCTGGAATTCATCAAGGACGCCAAGTGTTTGAATCCTCGCCAGGCTAGATGGGCACTCTTTTTACTCATTTCAATTTTACAGTCACATACCATCCAGGAAGAAAGAATAGTAAGGCCGATGCACTGTCACGTATCTATGACTCTGTCGATGCACCCATCAGATCAGAAAATATCTTACCCTCCTCAATTATCATTGCACCCATCAAATGGGATATCATGGAGGAGATTCAACGAGTCCAGCAAGAGGAGCCTTCCCCTCCTAAGTGTCCCACTGGCAAGATCTACATTCCATCCAGTCTTCGCAACAGAATCATTCAATGGGTTCATACATCACTCACTACTGGACATCCTGGAATTAATCGTACAAATGCTCTGGTCAGAAATTAAGTCTGGTGGCCCACGATATCCAATGACGGAGCCTTTTGCCAACTGCTCAACATCAATGTCAGTCTCACCTCTGGATATCATCCACAAGCTAATGGACAAGTGGAGCATCTCAATCAGGAGATTGGTAGATATCTGAGGTCATTCTGTAGCAAGGAGCAGGAGAAGAGGAGTATCTTCCTCCCATGGGCAGAATATTCCCAAAACTCTTCTACAGGTCTGACCCCCTTCTAATGCGTCCTGGGATATCAACCTCCCTATATCCTTGGTCTGGGGAGCCATCTGAAGTGCCTGCCATGGATGATTGGATTAGAAGTGAGCTAGATTGGGACAGTGCTCATGTCTGTCTCCAACGAGCCATTCGATCTCAGAAGATCCATGCTGACCGACACAGATACCCCTATCCTGAGTATCAACCAGGTCAAATGGAGTGGCTTTCAACTTGGGACCTATGCCTGAAACTCCCCTGCAAAAATCTGAGTCCAAGGTATGTAGGTCCCTTCAAGATTTCAAGTCAAGTTAATCCTGTCGCGTACCATTTAGAATTGCTTGCCACTTACCGCATCTCTCCTTCTCATGTGTCCCTCCTGAAACCGGTCCACGAGTCACCAAGTCCCAAGGCTACTGACGAGGGACCTCCTCTGCTGCTTGAAATCGATGGAGCTCCTGCCTACCTAGTTCAGGAGATTCTTAATTCTCACAGGAGGGGTGGTCAAACAATACCTCGTGGACTAGGAGGGATATGGCCCAGAGGAGAGATCGTGGGTAGCAGCTAAGGACATCTTGGACCCATCACTCATCAGAGACTTTCATCAAGCCCATCCAGATCGTCCAGCCACCAGACTAAGAGGTTGTCCCAGAAGAGGAACACCTAGAGGTGTTTTTAAAGGGGGGAATCTGTACGTTTGAGCAGTCTCCCATCCGCCAGAGGGAGCCCTCACCTGAATTCTGAACTCAGTCACTTCCTGTTTCCTGCCACATCAGTTCCTGTTATATCACTTCCTGTTCACCATGTGTATATAAGCCATGCGTTCACACTCTCACTTTACAAAGCATTGCCAGTTATCTGCCTTACCAAGCGTTTATTCTCTGCCATTATTTTGACTCCTGTTATGACCATTGCTTACGTTTGCTGGATTCACATCTCTTGATTACTGTTTTGGATTTGTTTGCCTGTGGACCAATTTCTCTGTGTTTTGACCCAAGCATGTGGCCTGACTACGTTTGATGACTACTGTTTGGAATGTTTGTTCAAATCCTCTAAATATCCACAAATGGAATCCTCTCAGCCTACCTCTTCATTACACAATGCATCGAAGTTGCATTGAGCAAATTAAGCAAATAATAATTATTGGGGGGGGGGGGGGTTGGGCTGGGGTAAGGTAATGAAGTAGGGGGTGTTCATCAAAAAAGCTTGATGACCACTGATCTAGATAAGCATCACAGTCTTTTCTGACCCACATATGCATTTAAAGGAGGTGAAGTTATAATTTATAAGCATTCTAGGGTTAAGGTCAACTTACTAAATGGAAATAAAGAATGGGATGGATTTAGTGTAGAACCAGTACTATTACGGTCTCAAGGCAGATACATCCTTCAGCCCGAACCGTCAAATGAAAAAGTCTTGTTATAATAAAAGAAAATTGTGATGGAGTTTGAAATGAAAATTCAGGTGAAGCTTGGTCATCAGGTCAATCACAACAAAAGGGCATATAAGCAGCAGTTTACCTTACTTCTAATATCTCCTAGGTTGTGCATCAAACTAAGCTTCTTAAACTTCTTACCTTTTGTCTCTTCTTGACAAAAGGTAAGAGCACTTCTGGAAGAGCACACAGTCATTTCAATGTATTTTCTAGTGGTACTCAATCCAACCATCTCGACGCCGATGAAAATCCCATTTAAATTCTTCTACTTCTGGGACACAGCTCCCATTTAGGAGCAAGATCTCCAACCATTCACAAATGGCCAGTTGATAAAATCCTGTTTACACTATATAGCCGGAAGATCCAGGCCCTCTTTAACTCCAGCCACGAGGAGTTTTTCAGTTCTTCTTGGAAAATACCCAATATATATATATAGAAGTATTTCTGCCAGTCACTCCACACTGGACGGAAAGCTACATCTAAAAAAAAGCACTTATCACTCGACCAATCCGCAGCACCCATTTTCAAATAGTCAAGAACTTAGCCAGCCACCTCTCGCCCACAGCCTCAGTCGAACAATACATTTCTCTCTGCCTTGACGGTGATCCAAGGGGTACTAGCCAATATCGATGGATGGATACAAGCACAGGACAACCAGTGACGTTCCTAAGTTTTGAGTTCTCCTATCATCCCCAACACTGTGGGATCAGATCTGCAGGAGATGTTCACAATCACTTTGCAATCACCTGGGAGCCACACCTTCCTGCCCAGGAGAATTCTGTGTTCCACTGTTCCAGCAGCCTCAATACCTTGGGAGTGCCTTTTTTCCCCACCAGCTGCAGCCATCACTCCCCACTTGAGGGCCCAAATCCTGGCAGGTAATGATATTAAACTGGTTAAATATTGTCATGCTACGAATCAAATGGAAACATATAGTTGACTGTGGTGATATATCTGTTGTACTAAAAGAGAGCAACCATAGGCTGAGAGCCTTACTTTGGCAGAATTTAACATTGCATTTGGAGTATACAGGGATGTTGTATGCGAAATTCAACCCGATAAGAGACAAGAGCTGGATACTTACCTTGCCTTCGGCATTGCCATCGCATTTAGCCATTTCATAATCCAGCACTTTATGAATACCACAATTCCTTTTCAGCAAAAGCTGCCATATACATTCAGCACTTTAACCAAAAACTGGATTGGACCGCTGTTGACTTAGCACTAATCAGAAGGCATTTTAATGGTCATCGCACTCTCTCCTGCTCACTGTATGGATCCTTCTCCCACACTATGTCACTGTGTCCAAACTCTGCGATCACAGTGTTTCAACCCAGACATAGCAAAGCAGATGACAAATGTTCACAGGATGTGAAACCAACTGTTTTTACCACAGTGGTTCCACTACAACAAAAATATCTACAATTATTCTATCTTAAATTCAGTCATGACAACTCTCAGAAAGATTTAGCATGTTAATGTAAGTATGACATATTGATGGGATATTGGTCTTGGTGGATTTGATCTGCTACATTGCTGCTGATGCTGGCGCTGCTGCAGAATAAGTATGGAGACATTTCTACTGCTAGAAAATACACAGAGATACTGAGTTAAGCATGTGGACATGCTGCTGCTCCTGCTGCTGCACAATTAGAAAAACAAAAGACATGCTGCATCAGCATGTATGAAATTATGCTGCTCAATTAGACATAAATGCAAAGAGAGAGTGTCCAAGTTGATTGGTTATGTGATTACACATCAAAGGACCAAACAGCTTACGCCATGTGAGCCAATTGGCTTGACATATCACATGTGAGTGAGCTGATTTGCTAACAGATAACAATTTCAAAGAACCTATCAGTTGCACAATTCAGTATTAAGCCTGAACTTAGTCGTTTTTATTAATCCAGAAAATTGTTGATAGTTTATTAGCTAGGAAAATAGAGAAAGATTATATGATTGGCCCCTTTGATGAATCACTTGTAGGGAATACAATTATACCCAGTAATGTGACCAGTATGAACAATGAAGACAAGGAATCAAAGTTGAAGTTTCAATCATTAGAGAAAGAGTTTACTGAAGACAAAGTTATCCGCATTTCCAAAGGCAAAGCCAGAAACAGAAAATTAGTTGAGGATCTAACCTCAACTAAATTACAGTATAAAAACAGTTAACAGTTATAGGTGAATGAAAATAAGTTTTTTTTTAAATTTATAGGCTTCTGAGTTAACCATATAGATATTTATCGAATCTATCAAAATATGGTGAACTGCTGTTTTACGCAGAAGAGGTTATTTAGAAACGTAACATTGATTATCTGGAACCACAAAGTCTCAGTTGGTCAGCAGATAATCGTAAATCTTAAAACCAACAGGACTCTTCTGGTGCCAGAAGGTGACTGACCAACATCGGATCACCTGGCTCCAATCACTTCAACAATTCCTGTAATTGATTTTAGAGAAAGACTATAGGAGAAGGATAGAAAGATAAAAGAGAAAGGAAAGACTGCATCTTAAGAGAAAGGAAAGACTGCTTCTGTCTAAGGGCTGAATGTTATCGAGACCCAGGCTGAATGTTTTTCTTCTAGAACAAACATTGAGATAACTCACAGCTCTCAAGTACACACTTTTAGGGCCTGAATATTTCTAGGTGGAAGGGTACAGAAGGTTTATACTTTACCAAAAACTTAAACACAACAAAACTCTTGCTTAATTTTGATTATAACAATTGTTAGTGAAAGTATTCAACTTATCAATAGGCCGAAGAGGCAGCGGTAAACTGCCCCTTCACCCTTTTAACACTTGGTAACACTTTACAATAAGGGTACATGAATAATCATGAATTAATATCTGAATTAATACTTCAGCATGAATTAATGATAAGTTAAGGCATGGACTAATCAAGAACTAACGAAGAGCTAACTTTAATACGACTGGAGTCATGTGGATTCATGCATGAATAACGTCCACCTTAATTACATGTTAGCACGTTTGATAGTAAATGCATTTCTTAACATTTGATAGTAAACTCCCAAAATGTTACATCAAATGTTTGTTACATATTAAATCAAACAGGCTTTACCAGAAAGAATATGCAATACTTCAACCTTGAATTAAACATGTATTATTTAATATTTCATAAATTTACAAACTTTTGCTTTCTGCAGTTTTGCCACAAACATTGTAAGATGACACAGGATTATTATTTTATTGATCCATTATTTACATAGATCATTGTTATCAAACAGAAAAACATATTAATAATTGCCGATAATTTGATCTCAACCTGTTTTGCGTGATTGTCCCTTTTCCTTCATATTTACCTTATTTCATATTTACCATATTTACCACTTAGTTCACTCGTCATTCAGACCATATAATAATAATAATAATAATAATAATATGTTTAATTTATATAGCGCCTTTCCAGAGCTCAAGGACGCTTCACAATAAAGAACAGTAACATAACAAACATATAGACAATCATATGGACAGTGGACAGTTGCCCAGTCTGGAACAAAAAACATATGCAGTTGCATATAGCAGATATCAGATTGTGCAAACAATTAGACATTTCAATCCAGTACAAGTAAGCATACAAATACAATGAGCAGTACATGAAGCATATACACATTATGACTGATAATATTGAGAGAAAAAAATAGGTTTTAAGCTGAGTTTTGAATTCAGAGATAGAGGTGGTAGTTCGGAGTGCCAGGGGAATTGAGTTCCATATCTTAGGTGCCACAACAGAAAAAGACCTGCCACCCATTGACGAAAGGCGGAATCTAGGAACAAGAAGAAGTTCGCACCCAGAAGATCTGAGTGTGCGAATAGGAATATAGGGAGAAAGTAAATCAGAAAGTTAAAAAGGAGCTAGACCGTGGAGTGACTTAAATGTAAGCAATAGAATTTTGTATGCAATACAGGATGCGACAGGTAGCCAGTGAAGGTTAAATAGGATAGGAGTAATATGTGCAGATCATTTAGTGTAAGTTAGTACTCTCGCAGGAGAATTTTGAATGTATTGCAATTGGAAGATAGAGTGTGCCAGTAGTCCAGAAAAAAGGGTGTTACAGTAGTAAAGGTCGAGATGTAATAAATGCATGGACTAATGATTCAGCATCTTTCGGGCTAATGTAGGAATGAATTTGGGCGATACGACATAGTTGGAAAAATGCTGCTTTAGAGAGTTTGTTAATATAGGCATCTGCGGTCAATGAAGGGTCAAGAATGATACCTAAGTTTTTGACAGTGGCAGATGGGAAAATTAGAGTAGCATCAATGTCACACCTAGGGACATTAGTTAGATTTTTTGTTAGTGTTGATGGACCAATTATTATGATCTCAATTTTACTCAAGTTTAATTTGAGAAGGTTGGAGTTAAGCCAGCCCTTCAATTCATTGATACATGAGGATAACAAGGCAGTCTGGTGAATAGAATCTGGCTGGCAAGCTGTATATATTTGTATATCATTGGCATAGCAGTGATAGTTAAAACCATGACATTTAATAATTTGTCAAAGAGGCATAATGTAGATAATGAATTGTAATGGACTAAGAACTGAGCCCTAAGGAACACCTTGTTTGAGTGGGACAGTGGGGGATTTGTAACTGTGCATAGAGATGTAGTATTGCTTATCCATTGAGATATGAAGAGAACCAGGTTAACACAACGCCTGAGATACCAATCTCTGAAAGGCGAGAAAGTAGTAGTTTGTGACAGACAGTGTCACAGACAATATATAGGAAAGAGTGCCCTCATTACTGGATCAATATTTGGTTTTTATTATGTGTCATTATTTTTCATGATTACTTGGTAAGTTTCATCAAAAATTTAAATTTTGTTGTTGATGATGTTGTTGATGATGTTGATTTGAACATTTAAAAATGTAAATCAACACATAATTTGTTGAACTTCATCCAAAGAGTTAGCTAACTTTCTGCCCGGAACTACAGTATGTGGAGAGTTTGTTTCTGGTGGGGCACTTATAAGCTGCTTACTCTACTGTTGGTGTTAGCTGTTTACCACGCTTCTCTGTAATGGCATTTTTAATCTGAAAATATTGGTTGTTTTGAATTATTGACTAAAGTAAGTAAGGGTCACACACATCATGTGATGTACAATGTATTTTGTTATTTGAACGTTTTATGTCCTAACATTAGCCTATTAGCATTGACATCCAGTGAGATGGGGAGAGACGAAACGAACATTATAAACCATCTAAAAGTGTCTTTACAGCTAAGTTTCAGGTTTTCTTTTGAGTCTGTATATGTTTTAAATGAGATATCATTCAATATAGTTTACTTGCATTTCATATTTCTTTAAAATTGATTTGTAATTCATGTAGTTTACACATATTTAATTTTTGCCTTTTTTTGTGTTTAATATAACATTATAATGTACTAATAAGAAATTGGTGATTAAAAAGAAAATTCTATTTAATTTTTTGAGATAGGAAACTATGTATAGGCCTGTTTATTTTTTACTTTCATCTATATTCTGTCTGCATAATTTAAATAATTGTTTTTTTTATCATAGAAAAGCATGGCTGATGCACATAAGGTCATTCATGACTTTACTTGAAGGGGCACATCATTATTAACTACTCATATACTTATCATGAACTCGTGATTTGTTAATGCAGCATTATGTCATGACTTTACTTGAAGGGGCACGTCATTATTGACTCATTAACTACACAAGTACTACACTTAGTATTCATGTCAGTTAAATCACATATCTTTTATAAACTTTTGGTGGTTTGTCATGAAGATGTAGTCATAGAATGCGTGTGTATGGTGAGTAAAATTAGTTGTGGGACCAACAGTGGTAGGGTGAGGGAATGGGATGGAGAATCATGCAAAATTGGTTAAGATAAAATAATTTGTGGCAATTATTAATATATTTATTTTATTAATATGTTTGATAAGGACGATCCATGTAAATAATGGCAGAATAATCCTGTCATCTCATGATGTTTGTGGAGAAACTGCAGACAGCAAAAGTTAGTATAAAATTATAAAATATTAAATAATTCATGTTTAATTCAAAGTTTAAGTAATGCATATTCTTTCTGATAAAGCCTGTTTGATTTAACATGTAATGTAACAAACATTTGTTGTAATATTTTGGAGTTTACTATCAAATGTTTATTAATGCATTAATTATCAAACATGTACTGACATGTAATTAAGGTGGTCGTTATTCATGCATGAATCCATATGACTCCAGTCATAGTTAAGTTTAGCTCTTCATTAGTTCTTGATTAGTCCATGCCTTAACTCATCAATAATTCATGCTTAAGTAAGTATTAATTCAGGTATTAATTCATGATTATTCATGTACACTTATTGTAAAATGTTACCCATTTATCATATAAACCCCATTGGTGTAGGTACATGGAAATTCTATGGTTAAAAAAAATCTAATAATTGATCTATTTTCTCCTATTTTTGGTTGTAAAAGTAGTCCACAAATCTTAAACAAACTATCTGAAGTGTTGTGCTGGACCCTTTCAAACCATTGTAAAATGCTGTTCGTACTCCACCTGCTCGACGGTTTCCCCATGGTAGATTGTCCACATACCCAACCTTATCACTGCAATCATTCTCGTAAAAAAACTCTGAGTTCCATTTTCAGAGGAGAAAACCATACGCCTGCAGATAAATTGACTCATATTAGAGAATTTATGAAAACATTCATGAACACACATTCAGTCACTAAACCTTCCACAAGCTTCTCACAATAAGTTGCTGGAATGTTGCCCTATTCCTCCAGACAGAACTGGTATAACTGAGTCAGGTTTGTAGGCCTCCTTGCTCGCACACACTTTTTCAGGTCTGCCCACAAATTGTCTATCGGATTGAGGTCAGGGATTTGTGATGGCCTCTCCAATACCTTGACTTTGTTGTCCTTAAGCCATTTTGCCACAAATTTGGAGGTATGCTTGGGGTCATTGTCCATTTGGAAGACCCATTTGCGACCGAGCTTTAACTTCCTGGCTGATGTCTTGAGATGTTGCTTCAATATATCCACATAATTTTCCTTCCTCATTATACCATCTATTTTGTGAAGTGCACCAGTCCCTCCTGTAGTAAACCACCCCCAAAACATGATGCTGCCAATCCCATACTTCACGGTTGGGATGGTGTTTTTTGGCTTGCAAGCCACACCCTTTTTCCTCCAAACATAAACTATGGTCATATATTTTTGTTTTATCAGACCAGAAGACATTTCTCCAAAAAGGAAGATCTTTGTCCCCATGTGCACTTGCAAACTGCTCTCTGGCTTATGTATGGCGGTTTTGGAGCAGTGGTTTCTTCCTTGCTGAGCAGCCTTTCAGGTTATGTTGATATTGGACTTGTTTTACTGTGGATATAGATACTTGTCTACCTGTTTCCTCCAGCATCTTCACAAGGTCCTTTGCTGTTGTTCTGGGATTGATTTGCACTTTTCGCATTAAACTACATTCAACTCTAGGAGACAGAATGTGTCTTCTTCCTGAGCAGTATGAAGGCTGCATGGTCCCATGGTGTTTATACTTGCATACTATTGTTTGTACAGATGAACGTGGTACCTTCAGGCATTTGGAAATTGCTCCCAAGGATAAATCAGACATGTGGAGGTCCATTTTTTTTTTCTGAGGTCTTGGCAGATTTTGTTTGATTTTCCCATGATGTCAAGCAAAGAGGCACTGAGTTTGAAGGTAAGCCTTAAAATATATCCACAAATACACCTACAATTGACTCCAGTTAGCCAATTAGCCTAATTGGATAACTGCCTAAAGGCTTGACATTATTTTCTGGAATTTTCCAAGCAGCCTAAAGGCACAGTTAACTTAGTGTATATAAACTTCTGACCCACTGGAATTGTGATATAGTCAATTAAATGTGAAACAATCTGTCTGTAAACAATTGTTGGAAAAATTACTTGTCATGCATAGTTTTGGCAAGTCGTTTAGGACATCAACTTGTTCCAGCAATGCTCCATGCCACAAGCTGCATTAATATCTCTCTCTCTATCGCTCTCTCTCTCTCTCTCTCTCTCTCTCACACACACACACATGTTGGTGCGGCTGTCCTTATGAGGACTCTCCATAGACATAATGTTTTTTATACTGTACAAACTATACATTCTATCCCCAAACACTACCCCTAAACCTAACCCTCACAAAAAACTTTCTGCATTTTTAAATTTTCAAAAAAAACAAAACAAAAAAAAAACATCATTTAATGTTTAGTAAGTGATTTGAATAATGAGGACACTAGAAATGTCCTCATAAACCACATTTATAGCATAATACCCAGTTTGTAACCTAAAAAATGTCCTCGTAAACAACCCAAATCCGCCCACACACACACACACACACACACACACACACACACACACACACACACACACACACACAGAGAGAGAGAGAGAGAGAGAGAGAGAGAGAGAGAGAGAGAGAGAGAGACAACCTCTGTTTGGCAGTCCTAATGAGCCATGTAGCTACATTACCCAGTGTTTGTGACAGTACAGTATTAGTTAGTTGTGTTTGTTAATGTGACTAACATTTGAGGATGTGTTCTTAGATTTGAATAGTCGTTGCTGTATCTTTAATTATTTTCCCACATTCTTTGCATCTAGTCAGTCTTCCTGAAGTTCCTGCTTCTGAGGACACTGCAAATAGAAAGATACAATTTCCAAACAAGAGATCCTTACTGGAGTCATGCAACAAACTGCTTCAACCTGCAGCTCTCACGGCTTGGATAAATGGTGTGACATCATATGTCAAGAGAGGTTGCGAGTTGCGGCTGTCTGGTCACAGTCCAGAGCGCAACAACCCGTGAAAATTTGTTTGGATTGAATCCAAGAATGTCTATAATAGGGATGTGTGTAGTATGAGACAGTGGGGAAAAAAAGACTAAATGTAACAAAACAGAAGATAAACAAACATCTTCGGTGTAAAGCGGCATCAGTTAATAAACAAACTTCCAGTATCCAGGATGATGGGGTTCAGTTTACAGTCCAAAACCACAAGTATTACTGGCACAGATGGGACGAGTAAATGCCATGTTGCATGGGACTCTTATTACATTTCGGGGTACATGCAGAAATACGTAATCAAATTCTATAATAAGGGTCAGATTTCTTCCTTTATGATATCAATAGTTAATGTTAAAAGACTTGAGATATTCACAAGTCCTTTTGTCGAGTCAAGTATGATGTAATTTCAGGCTGAGTTGGAAGTGAATTTTGGAGTCTATTAAAATTAAGGCACTATCTCGAGTCCCCATCTCTGCTTTTACATCACCTAAATTTGATCATGAGAATTATTCTACAGGGTCATTCATTTATATCCAGACTACTAGACATCTCTAAATTAGTTAATAATCTACATCAGGGTTCCCCAATTAGTTTTTACCAAGGACCATATTCTGTAAACAATGCAAAGTCAAGGGCCACGGCCGTCGATGTAATGATAAATTGTTTTGAGCTGCTGCTATTATTATTATTATTATTATTATTATTATTATTATTGTTTTTATTATTAAAAGTGTCACACATAAATATTCAGATTTTTTTATTAGTTATTTTTCTCAGTATTAGTAGCCTGTTTTATTTATTCAAACATTTAGGAATTTTGTTTGTATGCAGATACAAAAAAAAAACAAAAAAAAACAACACAACTATGTCAGCTGAAAAAAAAAATAACTTTAATGAACAGTCTGGATCTCCATGTCGTCCATGCGAGTCAACTGTTCCTGGACATCTCCAAACGGAATCTACTCCCTGCACTTTCCCTAACTGCAGATTAAATTATTAGACCTATTAGCAATAATATTGTTATTGTTCTTAAGGATAATATAAAAAAGAGCTGCAATAATTTCAATAAAATAAGACCAATAGTATTCAATAGAATGAGCCAATGTTTTCTTATATATTATTTTTAATATTAGGCAATGCATCATATTTTTTTCTGTACAATGTTATTCTTAATGGTCACTATTCCACGTGTATTTATATCACAGTACCTTGTTGTAACAGTTCGGAGAAGGAGGATGCGGGAACCGGATTAACAATTAACAAGACTTTAATTCCAACATAATCATAACAACACTCGTCGACACACACACAAACAGTTCCGTGTCTCTCTCTCTCTCTTTCTGGCAACTCCGGATCCTCCTTTATCCCTCTCTCGCTGACTGGGCTTTCTCATGGCCTGGCCATGCCCTCCTCCTCATAACATACCCCCACCGCCCGATTCAGGGATTTCTAATTCAGATTTCTAATCATTCTAAATCCTTGCATTCCCGAGTGTGAGCTAGTCCTGCTCAAATGCCACTGAGATATTGCTACACAGCTCATTCAACCATACATCAGACACTCTTCCTTCCAACTACTAAATATCCTCTAATGATACTGTCTTACCTCTCCCATTGGACATCTGGACAAACCCTTCAAGCACACGCAGGTGAATCCATTTAAATTCTGCTTGCAAAATTCTTCCTATACTTGTAAATAACTAAATAATATTGGCTTATCGACAGATATTTCGCAGACGCTTTGAGACGCGAGATACACTTTGCCATTGTAAGTGATGTCTAATCAGGACGTAACTGCTGTCTCAAGTTATACTCTAATCTACCTCAGGGCAGCTCGGCCTCGAGCTCGCCTTTCATTCACAGAAACATTTCTTACGATCAAAAGAAAGCCATAACAGTTAATCCTTCATTGCATAAACTTCACATGCACGTAAACTGGGCCAAGGCTCATCCAGTTAAATGCCACTCATAGCTGTGTTATGATTTATGGGCTCCCTATAAGTGTTTAATGCTCTGTGCTACCCACACACCGAGAAGGGCATGTATGTGCAAATTTGACTTCTGACTAGTCCGATCATTTGGAATACACATAGACACTTGAGTCGTGCAGACTGGAGTTCAGGTGAAAAACCCTATTATGGCATACATTTAAATGTCCAAACTTTTACACAAAAATGCGTTTAACACTCTCAAGCATGTCTACATAATTATTATCAAAATAATATAAGTTGCCATACACGACATGACTTGTGTGATACAGTATTTCACACGAAGATGATTTGGTTTATTTCTGTGCCTGTCACATAACCCAGTCACAAGGACCTGCCGGTACTTACGTGTCCACCAGCATGGAAGACACATGTCTAGACAGCTCTCAATCCTCTCTAGACAGCTACCGTTTACAATATACAAAGCCAGTGTGTATTGTCTATCATTGTTTTCAGTACATATAATCTTATTAATGTGCGATTACAGTTGGAAATATACCAGCTTTGATTCCAAATGCCAAAACAGTGTTGATTTATTACACTTTTGTTTACCCAGCCACAGTATTGCCACAATGAATGTGTGAAATCACCATTTCAAGTCTGTTTGAAGTCAGAAATAAACAACATTGTGATTAAAGCACTAAATCCAGCAGAAACTCCAGCATTAAAGGCATATTTTGAATTCCTGTCAAACTTTAAAACATGAAATGAGTCATATCAGACTTAATCTATTTTTCAGAACATACTTCCTTTTGCTCAAATAGTTCCCAGTCAAATTTTTATGTAATTATTTTACTGCAGGCTTCAGATACCTGCCAAGTTTATTTCTTTGATTGCTTTAACATGGTGTTTACAGTATTTACAGATCGACAGATTTTCACAGAGGTGGTTCCCTGAGATTCAGGTATGCCACCCCTTTAATACTGTATTTCATCCAGTGATTTATGTGATTTCTCTTCTCTAGCCATAGGTCTCTGAAGCTTCTACACCCAGCTACTCCTGCATTATAGAGAAGGCAACAGCCACACAATGACTTGTCCAACTCTCCTAATTGGTTAATCGCCTTACTAGTCATTTGTCGAGTGTGGGGAATTCTTCCGTCCCACTGAGACCATCCCACGGGAGGTTTATCATACATGATTATCAAATGCTGCAACTGCAGCATTGCATCAGTTATTCACACAGGTCTGCTGTCTGCTATCATCACCATAGTGACACCGTACTCAGCTTGTAACTTAAATTGCATGACGATTGAGGTTTGCCTGTTTGTTTCCTTAACTTTGCATTGCGACTTGCAGCAGAATCGCGCTGTAATAGTGGGGTTTCCCTCTTACATTAAACTTCAGATTTCCCCTAATGTAGGAGCGCATGTACACAAATGTGGGGGACAGTCGATATTTTACACTGGCGTGTATAAATGGGTATAGTTATGCAGTAATACGATATAGTTACTGTATGTGCTTTCCCACTGTACTCCCAGAAATGTTGAATTCTTTCCACTGTGTTAACTTGTTGTTGGTCTCCATCCTATGATGTTTGACATTTGGTCTGTTCACGCACATAAGCACTCTTCAAACACCTGTCAGATTGCTGCTTATGTGTCTACATGGCCACATTAAACTGCATTCTCGAGGAGAAACCTTGGTGTGTTAAACCGCTTTCACTTAGTCCCTTAAGAAGTGCAAGAAATCGTGGTTCTGGTTTACATTACATATCAGAACATCGCTTTCTGCAAAGACTATGGAATAAGCCGTTTTCTTAAGTGCATATAAGCATGATCAGCAATGCCCTACTTGGCTACCGCAATAGCCACGGAAGATCCCTCTGTCAACTAATACTGCTGCGCTGTATTTTCAAGCCTCAGCAAGGTGTACCATGTGTACTGCATGGAAGCCAAACCCCTCATAGAGAAGTCATCCAGCCAAACAAATTTTAACGAGCTTAAACAAAATAATTTTCCATTTTAGCGAGAATGGTCCTGACTGAACTATAGTTAATATAGTACACTGCCTATAGTTTCAACTATATGTTGTTTTTATGTATATTTTTATTATACCTATATAGTCACTTCTTTAATCTTATCTTGAATCAGATGGGCTAATTACTGTAATTCAGGGATGTCCAAACTCCGGCCCACAAGCCATCTGCAGCCCGTTGACTGCTCTGATGTGGCCCACAAGAGATTTAAGAAACAGAAAATAATTTGAGCCGCTATTGAGAAATTATATGAAATTCATATTCTGAACACTTGATGTTGTTATCACGTAGCCTACAGTCAGTTTACACAGCACATCAGATCAAATCAAATCACTTTATTGTCACTCAACCATATACACAAGTGCAATAGTGGGTGAAAGTCTTGGGTGCAGTTCCAAGCAACATAGCAGTCATGACAGTGATGAGACAAATACCAATTTACAATAAACATCCGATTTACACAACACAATTTACATATCTAATATATACATAATTACTCACAACACAATATGCAAATAATAATATACAATGTACAGTATACAATACACACAATATAGAATACACATACACACAATTAGAATACACAGTACACAATAAAAATAGTATATATAAAATATCCAGTAGGTTGTATTGTGCTGTATTGACATTTAGGCTGTCGGTTGATAGTCAGTTGCCAGTGTGTTGTTAAGAGAGAATATAATTTATGACAGTCCAGTGTGAGATTAATTGCAGTGCTGATGTATATTGATCGTGAGAGATCAAGAGTTCAAAAGTCTGATTGCTTGGGGGAAGAAGCTGTCATGAAGTCGGCTGGTACGGGTCCTTGATGCTGCGATACCGCCTGCCTGATGGTAGCAGTGAGAACAGCCCATGGCTCGGGTGGCTGGAGTCTCTGATGATCCTCCGAGCTTTCTTCACACATCGCCTGGTATAGATTCTCCACTAGCGTGTTTTTTTTTTTTTTTTTTTTTTTTGCAGTCACCACCAGCTTCATCCACAGGCAGACTTTTGGGGGTTTGGAATACTTGAGAGTTCCAAGGATGAAGTGTCATGCAAAAAGAATGATCCATTTGTGAAAGGATAGGTATCAGGTGAATTGGCCTGTGTGAATTTAGCTGATGACTGATCACCTCTCTAAAACAAGGAACATTAATAACAGTCCCTAAAACAATTAACAACACAATAGTTTCTAAAATGATCATATTAAAATGATCTAATATTTTATACTCTTCATACTTTTCACAAGGACAGTTTTCATGTGTTATATAGGCCTATATTATTATATGATAATAAATCCACCGTCCACCCGCAGCACCCCCTGTGCAAAAACTGTTCTATGACAGATGCTACAATTAAATGACTAAAAAATAATAGTTATGCCTTGCATCACTTCTTAACAGAAAAAATGTAATCTGATTCTGATTATTGTGATGGGTCAAACACAATACAGCAGCTCTATAGCTCTACAGTATAGTAGCAGTGACACTGAATGGACGTAAAAAGATAAAATTGTGAATACGTGAGCACAATATTTAATATAAGCATATCACTGTTCAATTACAAGTGTTCATAGTAAGTGAAATAGCCTCTCCTTTTTTAGCATGTAGGGCCTACACAAGCATACTATCAAAGTGTGATTAAAACTTGCATAACATTAAGCAAAGTCCAAAAACTTTTCTCAACCTGTCAAATATCCAGTATATATCTGCCAGTGCAAATATCCTGATTATATTTGGTTCTATACAGCTGTGAGTCAGCCCTCTAAATCACGAACAGCATTAACTCAGTTTGTTCTTCTTTTGCCAATGATTACCTACACAAAAATCTGGCTCCTGCACTGGCTATTGTGGGCAAATTCACAATATTTGCAGGACTATTTTTTTCCTCACAGAATAGGATGATACTTTAAAGTGAAAATGGAAGAATAGACATTTTATCTTTTTTTTTATTTTTATTGAAATGCATTCATAAGTAAACATGACATTTTTATGTGACTATTGTTTTCATATGTGGGTTGATATTGTGAGAGGGCTTTAGCAGGTCTAAATGTTTCTCCTAAGTTTTCATTTTGTAAACTTTTGAGAATTTTGTGAATTTGTAAACAATAGCCCTAAAATGTTACAATGATTATTATGTCTCTCTTTTTTTTTTTTTTTTCAAAGTAAAGTTGATAAATTATTTGTTAGTTAAAGGTGCAATATGTAACAATTTTCATGTAATATTTTTTTTTTTGCCAATGTGTGAATGGCTTGTAACGCAACTTAAAAAATGAGCCCTTCCCGGACTTCCTAGGTTGCCTATTAAAGCCTGTAGACTGATTTTCATGCAAAGGAAGCGGGTCACTTTTGCCGGGAAATCCAACAGATGAGATGTTTATGCGCGCTCCCGAGAGCCTTGCCTCAGTCATTAATAGCTTCTCTTCCGCTATTCAACAGTGTCAACAAACTGCTACACAAACTCTGAGTAAGCCAAAAAAAAGAAAAAAAAAAAAGAAAAAAATGTATCTACTGAATCCAGTCTGGCCAAGCAGAAATGTGATCGTGGTCGAGCAAAAACTAGAGTGAACATCGGCAGGGCATTTCATTCCTTCGTTCGGTTTTGGGGATCAAAATCGACCGAATTGGCATTCTTCTTATTGGACAGGTAAGCTTACATAAATGCAAAGCATGTGAAATATAGTACCATAAGGACTGATCTGTGTAATTTTAGCTAACTTGATCTTGCCTGCTAATGCTGACGAATTGCAAGCTACCTTGCTTCGTAACATTCAAATAATTTCAACGATCTTCTCTTTATACTAAAAGTCAGGTATTCAGGATAAATTTAAGCAAATACACTGGTTTCTTATTCGTAGTACAACATATGACATACAAAACATACAATAGTGCAACATAACAGTGCAGTGCAACAGTAAACTGTCCGGTATAGTTCAGTAGTATGTAGCTGTATGTGTGTATCAGTATGCTATGTTAGCTGATAAATAGTTTTAGTTTAGTCTCAGAGTTTGTAGTAAAATAATCATAACTGTGTAATTTTAATTATGCTACCTCATCTGTCAGCATGATGCCAGTGGATCACATTCAGTCTCTTAGTACATTACGTCATTGTTTTGGCTGATGCTCGCTCGCATCCCTATGGAGTGTGTGCACGGGCGCGAGCACGAGCAACAGGTAGCTGGCTGCAGTTCACTTAACGGCCACAGGTGTCATTAATAACAAGGGTTTCTGAGTCTTACATACTGCACCTATAAGAGTATAAGTCATGTTTGTTCTTCAGGCAGATCTTATGAAGGAATTTATGGCCAGACCTTAAAAAATTACAATTTAATATACAGTATACCCTGTGACTATTAATATGAATAATAGTCAGTATTAAGGGTGTTTTTTAAGTAACATTTTACTTGTGATGAATGTGTTAGCTAAAATAAATATGGAAAAAAGTTTGGCCCTGCCGAGTTTTCATCTGGATAATCTGGCCCCCGCAAAAAAGTAGTTGAAGAGCCCTGTTATACAGTATATACTGTGTATATACATATATATAATAAATATAAACATATTGGCTCTATCACCCTACTCTCTCCTCTCCACCAATAGCTGATGTGTGATGAGAATACTGCCATTGTATTTACCTTTTCACCAAATCTGCCCTTCTGTTAACCTTCTAGACATTTCTCAATTCAATTCTATTGTGTGTGTGTTTGTGTGTAATGTATTTATTCTCCAACCTTCTTAAATCAGGTAAAGATGTTTTACATTTTGCATTTATTTTTGCATAGACAGATGGTAAAGTGTATAACTCAGTCTCTCTCACTCTCTTTTTCACTCTCACATCCTGCCTCTCTTTTGCTCATCAAACAAATGATCCATGCAGGAAATGTAGGAGAGAGAGGAGAGGCAGACAACAGTTAAAGGAAACGTTATTGCCATCCCTTTGATACTCCTGGCAGATTTTATCCAGAATGTTCTAGGTCACTTTTCCATATGTACTCACATGTTCTGTGAGTGTATATTCATGGTTAACTGATGAAAGGTGATCTTCAGTTTGAGCTCCTGCTGAGAGAGGAATTGAACATGATGGTCTTACAGGTTCCTGTGTAGTTGCAAAGCATATCAAACAGATGCAGCTGGTAAAATGAGAAGAATACTTTAAAGAGTCAAGCATGGTAACCTCAAAAACATGGGGGAACATAAAGGGGGATAAAGAACTAGTAAATGCACTGGCAGATATATACTGGATATATACTTATATTTGACAGGTCGAGAAAAGTTTAATGTTATGCAAGTTTTAATCACACTTTGTGCTTGATAGTATGCTTGTGTCGGCCCTACATGATAAAAAAGGAGAGGCTATTTCACTTACCAAAACGCTTGTAATTGAACAGTGATGTGCTTATATTAATTATTAAACTCACGTATTCACAATTTAATATTTTTTACGTCCATTCAGTGTCACTGCTACTATACTGTAGAGCTATAGAGCTGCTGTATTTTGTGTGACCCATCACAATAATCAGAATCAGATTACATTTTTCTGTTAAGAAGTGATGCAAGGCATAACTATTATTTTTTAGTCATTTAATTGTAGTGTCTGTCATAGAACGGTTTTTGCACAGGGGGTGCTGCAGGTGGATTTATTATCGTATAATAATACATGCCTATATAACATATGAAAACTGTCCATGTGAAAAGTATAAAGAGTATAAAGTATTAGATCGTTTTAGTATTATCTTTTTAGAAATGATTGTGTTGTTAATTGTTTTAGGGACTGTTATTAATGTTCCTTGTTTTAGAGAGGTGATCGGTGATCAGCTCAATTCAAGCAGGCCAATTTACCTGATACCTATCCTTTCACAAATGGATCATTCTTTTTGCATGACACTTCATCCTTGGAACTCTCAAGTATTCCAAACGCCCACAAGTTTAAAATCTCTTGTGGGCCGCATCAGTGCAGTCAACAGGCTGAAGATGGCATGTGGGCCGGAGTTTGGACATCCCTGGATTACAGTAATTGGTCCATCTGATTCAAGACAAGATTAAAGAAGAGAAATCTAGATAAGTGACTATGTACTGTAGGTATAATAAAACATAAATAAAAACAACATATAGCTGAAACTATAGGCAGTATACTATATAAACTATAGTTCAGTCAGGACCATTCTCGTTAAAATGAAAAGTTATTTTGTATAAGCTCTTGAAAATTGGGAGTGATTTTTGACCACGTAGCTCTTGTAGTTTTCATTGTAAAAACTCCAGTGGCTTTGTTTGTAGTGATTCATGTTTAGTTTCTAAGTGCATAAGCATCTTGGACAGTTTAAGGCTCTCCTTTGCTAAGATGTCACCAAAAATTACACTGTGGTCATGGATCCCCATCGCTGGTCTGAGTGAAGCCATATTCTAAGTACTTTTCATCATATTTACTGCTTTTGGCCTACTTTCCTTTTGACTCTGTTTCTGTTGGATGCTTTTTAACATCAGCACCAGTTAGAAATCATTTCATTACTAATCTGCTGTCCAACTAAGATGACTACAAATGTACAAATTGCTTGACCCACATGACGTCTTCTAATCAGCAGTAATTAGTTTATATCAAGTCGCCGGTAGGTGGTGCCATTATGCAAGTATTTTTTACACTCGTTCAATATAAAAGTTTTCCCGCGACCCCTTTGGGACCCCCTGGGGGGACGCAACCCCCAGGTTAAGAACCACTGAACTAAACTATCACCAGAACAGCTAAAAAGCGTGCTCCGGTCCTCACAACTGATGACGACTGAATGCTGTTGCATGTGCCAATGAGCGTTGTTACTCACCGCTGATTGCTGAGTCTTGCGCCTATTAACACTGAGTGTTGCACAGAGAGCACTCTGGCATTTCAGATGGTGAGACAATTTGATCAAAAATCAGTCGGAGGGCCAGACAAAGATGATTGGCAGGCCGGACTTGGCCCGCGGGCTGCCAGTTGACTAGTCCTGCTGTATAACATGTGTGCTGTGTTCTTTTCCACAAGTCCAAATCTGTCATTCTGTCTTTAAAATTCAAACACTGAAATCTGCTCCATCTCACTGACCTTTTCACTTTTTGGATGTAAAAGACAATATCACGCTATCAGCCTTCATCCAACTATAATTCAGAATCAGCAACCCTGACCTCAATTATTCTGACTCTCAGAAGACTGATGTTACTATGCATATCACTAATATAGCTAATGCTGCTTCACTGGTTCTGTTCTTTATCATAATGCATATTCACATCATGTTTTCCATGGAAGATAAGAGAATGCATGAGCGCTTTTCACAAGCACAGACAAGAGAAACTACTGTTCCCAGTGCAATAAAAAGTTTTTTAAATCAACATGAAACAAAATCGAATCTGTTTACTTAATTCATGTTCCTGGTATTCTTGTGAATGATTCATCGGTGCATTATTTTAAAAAAACAAAAGTGTTTGTAACTTTTAATCAAAACAGTAATAGCTTGCTCTTCATCTGAAATGACTTTCTTTTTCCGAAATACACTGATGAACCAAAACATTATGTCCACTCAAAGGTGAAGTGAATAACGTTGATCATATCCTAACAAGGCCATATGTTAAGGTCTGGGTAGATTAGGTGGTAAGCGAACAATCAGTTTTCGTAGTCAACTTGTTGAATGCAGGAGGAGAAATTGGCAGCATTAAAGACATGAGCGACTTTGACAAGGCCAAATTGTTATGACCAGATGAGACTGGGTCAGGGTATCTCTGAAACGGAAAGGCTTGTGGGGTGCTCCCAGTCAGCAGTGCTGAGCACCTACCGACAGTGGTCTGAGGAGGGACAAACCACAAACTGGCAACAGGGTGTTGGGAGCCGAATGCATGAGGGCAACGAAGGCTATCCCATCTGGTCTGAACCAACAGAAGGTCTACTGCTGCTCAAGTCACAGAAAATTTTAATAATGGTTACAGGAGGAATGTGTCACAACACACAGTGCATCGCACCTTGCTGCGTATGGGCCTGCGTTGCCGCAGTCTGGTCAGAGTGCCCATGATGACCCCTGTCCATCATTAAAAGTGCCTACAATGGGTACGTGACTGTCGGAACTGGACCTTGGAGAAGTGGATAAAGGTTGCCTGGTATGTTGAGTCCTGTTTTCTTTTAGATCACGTGGATGGCCGTGTACATGTGCGCCATTTACCTGGGGAAGTGATTGCACCAGGAGGCATTCTGGGAAGACAACAAGCCGGTGGAGGGATTGTGATGCTCTGGGCAATGTTCTGCTGGGAAACCCTGGGTCTGGCCCTTCACGTGGAGGTCAATTTGACACGTGCCACCTACCTAAACATCGTTGCAGACCAGGTACACCCCTTCATGGCAATGGGATTCCCTAATGGCAGTCACCTCTTTCAGCAGGATAATGCGCCCTGCCACACTGCACACATTGTCCAGGAATGGTTTGAAGAACATGATGAAGAGTTCAAGGTGTTGCCTGGCCTCTAAATTACCCACATCTCAATTCGATTGAGTCTGATCCATGGCGGCTCCACCTCGCAACTTACAGGACTTGAAGAATCTGCTGCTAATGCCTTGGTGCCAGATACCACAGGACAAATTCAGGGGTCTTGTAGAGTCCATGCCTCGGCGGGTCGGCACTGTTTAGTCGGCATGCGGAGGACCAACAACATATTAGGCAGGTGGTCATAATTATTTGGCTCATTTGGTGTATTTCACATTACAGAAGTAAAATGGATTGTGAACAGCAATACAAATTGACTTTAATAAATATCAAAATGCTTTCTTTTGAAAGCTTTTGTGAAAGACAGAACTCTGCAAGTTTTGCATACATAACCCCAGAATCAAAGTCAAAATCCATTGAAGAAAGACATTTGCCATTAAAACGTTTTTTATTTTTTATTATTATTTATTTTATTTTATTGAATTTATGCAGTTCTAGGTTTTTGCCCTGCTATTTACCTGCTTACAGAGGAGGATCAACCCTTTTCTTCCAGTCTGTCTTTAGTCTTTCTTCTTTTTTCTTTCTTTCTTTCTTTCTTTTTTTTTTTTTTTTTTTTGCCTAGCTTCTGCTTCACAGATCATTTCAATCAAAACTGCCTCCAGAAAGATTGCTTCTTCACAAATCAATATCCAACAAATTACCACCTGGCTTTACTTCTAAAGCCAATACTGAACTAGCTGTATGTGGGCTAGTATATTTCCTACAGTTGAAACCAAGTACTGTTGGCAGAATCACGGCTAGTTCTAAAGATAAATACAATTTAAAAGGGTATGGCAGGACAAAGACACAATCAAGTCAGCTGATCACTTACTGATCATCATGCTGTTCCAGTTAAACTTAAACTGTGGTTTATTGGAAGAGGCAAATTGCAGGCAAAGAAGGAAACATGTTGACAACTGGTTTCATCCAGGCAAGGCCAATTTACATTCAGGCTCATAGGGTTATAGATTATCAGTCAAAGCTGACTTTTTGGCTACATGGTGAACTGAGGACACAGGACTTGAAGCTGCCAAGTATGATTTCAGGCCAAAGTTGACTCCACTAGTTTAAACTTTTTTTAGCTTCATTTCAAAATAATTAATGTAAAAAACAACCTGAAGTGAAGCACTTGGACTTGGAAACACATATTTATAAAGATTTTAGCTAGGCTAGGATAAATTATGCATGACAATCTAGTCATTATTGTTAAATACAGTCCTTAATCCAAGATATTAATCAATAGAAAAAAGTGGAGGATGTGGATTTAAGGCCTTTTCACACAAAACGTGAGATTTCCCTGCAATTTCTTGTGTTGATGTGTTAGTAGTCGCTGCAGTTAACAGTTACCAAAAAATTGTGTAATCATTATTGCTTTGACCTTATAAAAGTTTTAAAATATTGAATCATGAGTCAGACTGAAGCATGAAACAGAGTCTTGGAGCATTTAAATGTCATGTTTAATTAGCAACTGCACAGTTAGAACATGCAGGGTTTTGTTGGTTTTTGAACAAATGTAAATAACACAGATGAACATGGCAATAACGTTACCAGACAACATTTGTTCTGAACAGTCATTGTGTGTGTGCATTATGCAGTAATTTTAAACAAATGGAAGTTACACAAGTAGATCTGCATGGCAGTAAAATATTATCAGTATCATTCTAATTGACAACATTTGTTTTAATAGTTAATAGCCTATTATTTTTACACAAAAAATACTGTAGTGTACATGCTCATACTGCCGGTCAACTTGTGCAGCAGGTAAAATTCTTGAATGCTTTCTTTCTAGTTGCACAAATAAATTGCTGCAGCTTGTAGAGAAATCCATCTTCTTTTTTTATCAGTTCACTAGAGAACTTGCTTGCTTGTCTTATGTACTTGTTCATCATTGTTTGCAAACTTTTTAGTAGTTCTTCTACTCATCCATGATTGGCAGAGTGTAGACCAGCTGAAAGGTGTGCTGCGCTAGTTACTATACCGAGTAAAATTGACTGTTGATCAGTGCCACGTAATGTAAAGGTGTGAATGTGCTAATAGTGAGTATTCGTGTACCTTTTGTTGTGAAGCGGCCATTTATTGCCAGTTCCTCTCTCTTTTTGCATCATGTTCGGTGTGAAAGGGCCACTGGGGCACATTTAGTGTGGACTAAGTCTGTTTGACATCAGAGTTTAATTGTTTTTTATTGCTGTGAAAGGAGTCTTGTGAACTTGTGTCTGCATCAGCGAAAAACATCTGAGTCGGCTTGCAAAGGTGTCTGGGCAGTTCATGTTACCAACATTGCAATTGGCAATTAAAATGAAAGCAATCTGGCCTAACTCTGAAAGTTACCTCATATCTTTGCATGCTCCTGGTTGCAGTTACAATAGTAAACTGCATTAGCATTTATGCTTGTCTTTGAATAAATTGCAGGAGCAGTGTTTTCAGTGGGAGAGTGTAACTCCCTTTGGCGTGGACTTTGTGCTTTGTAACTTTGCATACCTTTTACATGCACAAACAGCTATATTACACACTAAAGGAAAGGTAAAATCCCAAAAAGCATAATAGGGCCTCTTTAACACTTTATGCTTACTTCAGTTAGTAGCGTGGCGAAGGGCAGCAATTGAAAAGACAGGTCTTGTTAATGCTTGATTCTGACTGGTCACAGCATTCTGAGGATAAATACTTAGGTATAATGACCGCTGAACTGTATAATTGCACAAGGAACCATTTTCCTGCATCAGTATGCTAGTCAGTCAATGTCCATTTATTTATTTTATTTGGTACGTAGCCATGTAATAAGTAGGATAATGTACATTTAGTCTGTCATCACAAAATTAGCCCATTCAGAGTGATAGAAGTGCACATTATCACTTATATAACATTTAAACCTGTATGCAGTAATTACTATGTAGCAAGGAAAAATATTAAATAACTAAAATTTATTTCAGGCATTATATATATATATATATATATATATATATTTTCAATCTCCGCCACAAATGTTAATTTGTGTATTTAATACAACACCTACTGTATGTAGGTGCCGCCCTAGAGGCAACGGCTCAAAATGCCCATTTAACGAAAATAAATAAATTAAAAAAACTTCTTTAGAGTGATACTAGACTGCACATTATCCCTTTTGTAACATTACAACCTTCAACAAAGTGCAGTAATTACTATATAGCAGGACAAAATATTAAATAAATAAACTGAAATGATTTGAAATAAAATTTATGTCATGTATTATATAGTTGAATAGTATCAGTCACAAATGTGAATTTGTGTAATTTGTACCTGCATACTAACACCTACATCTGTGCCACCCTAGAAGCAACAGTTCAAATTGAGAGTTTAGAAGATCTCCTATAATACTGATACTTCTACATGTGAAGACTGACAAAGAAACCAGGGGAAACAAGGGCTTAAATACACAAGGGCAAACAAGAGGAGGAGGAACACCTGGGGAAAACAATCAGGGGAAAACCAATTATGAAAGGAAACTACAAAGGACTACAAAACTAACAGGAAACAGGAACGGGGAACTAAACAAGAATTTAAAAATAAAAGTCTAAGCACAAAAACAGGGAATACGTTTTTTAGAGTTCATAAGTTGTTCTGCATCTGATCCAGTCAATATACAGGGATGTTATGTTGATCAGCACTAACGAGATACACTGGCTAATACGTGTATTGAAAGTTTTCTCTTTTTTGCCTGTGTTTTTATGTACATAAGGTAAAGGGTTGAGCTGGGGCAGAGCTCTAATGGTCCGTCATTAATTTTTTTCATTGTCCACCTCGTCAGTGAAAGCTGGTGAAATGGAGGCAGAGCATATTACATCCTCTCTCAGCCTGTATAATCACATACATGGTAATGCTGACGCACACGTAATTACAGGAGATAGAATAGAGAGAGAGAGAGAGAGAGAGAGAGAGAGAGAGAGAGGGAGAGAATTGTGGGTGACCAGGCAAAATCATAAGTTATTATTCTCTGACTCATATCTCCTTTATTTTAGGTCACCAAATTGATCTGAAATGTGAAAAGTATAAATTATGTTTAACGTTGAGAGATATGGTACAAAAGAAAAAAAAAAAGAGTATAGCCTATATTGGTCATTATTAGGAAATTGTTCCAGGAAATTTCAGACTTTTTCCAATCTTTTTGTTTGAAAAGGTTATCTGTTTAACTTTCAAGATGTCATATGTTCCCACTTCAGGTTTTTTTTTTTAATTGTGCATTTATTAAAGGTGCACTCAGTAATTTTTCCTCATTAAATAAGTTTAACTCCTAAAAACATGAATTGTAATTTTGCAATATATGTAGTAAATCATGACCACTCATTAAAATGATGACACTAGTCATATCAGTAACCTTATAAAAGCTGTTTTATTCTACATGGAGAGGGTCTGAACATGGGAGCTGCCATGTTAAAATCACATGACCAGCCGTATACTACTTGCTTAATCTCAGTAACCATTGTGTTATTTGACACTTTCACTCATTAATCATGGCTGACTGTGAATAATACATTTCTACAATGGCACCTGAAACTGAAAACAATTGATTTTAAATGATGCTGCATCCAAGCCGGCAGGTGTCAGTGTAAGTCCAAGATGACACAAAGACAAAAGTTACTGAGTGCACCTTTAAACTATTACCTCCAATCCAAAATAAGCAGTTACACTGAAAACCCTAAAAAGTTTTATTGAGTAATGGCATCTCCAAAACTTGTGTAATTAAGTTGTGTTCAAATAGAATGAACATAACTATTTAAGTTAACTAAATGCAAGTAGACTATACTCAGATTTGCTATTAAAATGTTGTTGTTTGTACTTCATTTTAATTGAAATTTAGATTAAAAAAAATAACACAGCTCAAATAAAGATTATAACTGATTCTAGGTCAATCATAAAATAAACTTAATTCTACACAGAAATGCATGTATGCCTGTACTTTAGCTGCACATGCACAAGGAGAACTGAGATCAAGTAAACAGGGTCCAACTTGACCAAAGGGGATACAGATCACTCAAATGGTGTCATCACTCACACACACATGTTGGTATTTGTGGTTTACAAGGACTCTCCATATACATAATGATTTTTATACTGTACGAACTATAGATTCTGTCCCCTAAACCTAAACCTACCCCTCATGCCCATTGCCGTGTGCAATGGGCATGCAGCCGCCGGCTCCTGGACGGGGCCGTGACTGCGTTGGCACATCAACAGCCTCGAGTTGGTGGTCCAGCTGATTTGGAGTCGATTCGGTCAAGCGCAGGTAGATCTGCTCGCTTCCCGGGAATCCTCCCACTGCCCACTCTGGTACACCCTGACCGAGGCTCCCCTCGGCACAGATGCACTGGCACACAGCTGGCCCCAGGGGCTATGCAAGTATGCATTCCTCCCAGTGAGCCTACTTGCACAGACCTGTGCAAGGTCATGGAGGACGAGGAACAGGTCATCCTAGTAGCACCCTACTGGCCCACCCAGACTTGGTTCTCGGATCTCGCACTCCTCGCAACAGCCCCCCCTGGCGAATTCCCCTGAGGAAGGACCTTCTTTCTCATGGACAGGGCACCATCTGGCACCCGCGACCAGACCTCTGGAACCTCCACGCCTGGCCCTTAGATGGGATGTGGAAGACCTATGTGGCCTACCACCCGCGGTGGCAGACACAATCACTCAGGCAAGGGCTCCCTCTACGAGGCGCCTGTATGCCTTGAAGTGCCGTCTGTTCGCTAAGTGGTGTACTTCCCGACGTGAAGACACCCAGAGATGTGCAGTCGGGTTGGTGATTTCCTTCCTGCAGGAGAGGCTGGAGGGGCGGCTTTCCCCTCCACCTTGAAGGTGTCCGTGGCCGCTATAGCGGCGCACCATGACGCAGTTGACGGTAAGTCTCTCGGGAAGCATGACCTGATCATCAGGTTCCTTAGAGGCGCGAGGAGGCTGAACCCTCCCAGACCGCGCCTCTTTCCCTCATGGGATCTCTCCGTGGTCCTACGGGGAACTCCATTTGAGCCCCTGGAGTCAGTTGAGCTAAAGGCATTCTCTTTGAAGACTGCCCTCCTGACTGTGCTCATGTCCATCAAGAGGGTATGGGACCTGCAGGCTTTCTCTGTCAGCGACACATGCCTGGAGTTTGGTCCGGGATACTCTCACGTGGTCCTGAGACCCTGACCGGGTTATGTGCCCAAGGTTCCCATGACCCCATTTAGGGATCAGGTGGTGAACCTGCAAGCGAAGCTGCCCCAGAAGGAGGCAGACCCAGCCTTGTCGTTGCTGTGTCCAGTGCGTGCTTTGCGCATCTATTTGGACCACACACAGAGCTCTCTGAGAAGCTCTTTGTCTGCTTTGGAGGACAGCAGAAATGGAGCGCTGTCTCCAAACAGAGGATCGCCCACTACGTCATTGACGCCATCGCCTTGGCATATCACTCCCAGGATGTGCCACCCCCCTTGGGGCTATGAGCACACTCTACCAGGAGTGTGCTGGCCTCCTGGGCCCTGACCAATGGCACCTCTTTAGCAGACATCTGCAGAGCAGCAGGCTAGGCAACACCCAATACCTTCGCGAGGTTCTACAATTTCCTAGTTGAGCTGGTTTTGTCCCATGTATTGTCAGGTACAAACAGGTAAGTGTGCGGGACAACTGGCCAGGTCTACCACTTGCCCCTCCTGGAGGGGGAGATGTGCACTTTTACCCCCCAGCCGTGTTCATGAATTCGTGGACCCTGGATGTCCTTCCTCCTTAGCCCTGTGGCAGGCGAGTTGGCGGAGAAATTAGATGCCGGCCCAGCACATGTGCTAATAGGCCCTGTGCTTGGGTAGGTGCTCCACATGTGCCGGTTGCCTGTATGTAACCCCGTGTGATGTATCTTCCACAAGACGGTTTCCCCGTTGGTAAACCCACGTCTTCCTTGGGCAGAGTTCCCTCTGCCACCGGTCGCCATGTTGTAGAGCTCCTCCCCACTGGGTAGGACCTACCACGGGGTCTTCTCCACGTGCGACACTGCCGACAAGCTCGGTAAGACCATATGACGTATTTCCACACAATTACCTCCCCTTCGGGTAGGGTGTGGTCTCCGCGGTGTCTTCCCCTTGGGAAGGGACATATCCCCGATGCGAACACTTAATGGTCTCCAGCTGAACAAGATTTCAATTCTTTTTTGGGGAAAATAAAAGAGAAGAGGCCACGGCTGGGGCAGCCTGTCCCCATTCTTGGGCAGTCGAATTGTCCCCGAGGTGCAGGGGACCATACGACACTCATAGGAGCGTTGGGGGAGGTTACGTGATGGCCAGGTGCACTGGCTACGAGGCACACAATGCCCTGCCCATCTCGCACTGCCAGTCCACGTAACACAGTTCAGCTAGTTGTGGCGTTTCATATAGGGACCCCTAGTGTCACTACATCGACACAACGTTGAGTGAGTGATAGATAGGGAACGTCTTGGTTACTTTCGTAACCTCCGTTCCCTGATGGAGGGAACGAGACATTGTGTCCCTCCTGCCACAACACTGAATTACCCGCTGAAATGGCCAGAACCTTGTCTCGGCTCCTCAGCACAAAACCTGAATGAGTGGTTGTGAGTCAGCTCATTTTATACCTGTATGTCTGGGGGAGTGGCGTGCAAATTCCACTCACCAATTCCCATTGGCAATTCCTCAAAGATCAGAGGTGTTTGGGGCTCCCAAGAGTGACCCCTAGTGTCACTACATCGACACAACATCTCGTTCCCTCCATCAGGGAATGGAGGTTATGAAAGTAACCAAGACCAACCTTTCGGTTTGCTTCAGAAGACATAACTGATCGACTGGAGTCGTGTGGATTATTTTAATGCTGCCTAAATATGCAATTTGAAACATCAAACAGCCAGCAGCCTGATGGCACCCATTCACTTGCATTGTATGGACATACAGAGATGAAATGTGCTTATAAATATCTTCATTTTGGTTTTGCTGAAGAAGGAAAGACATACACATCTGGGATGTCTTAAAGGTAAGTCAATCCTGAGAGAATTTTCATTTCTGGGTGAACTATTCCTTTAAGTCTGCTGGGGTTCATAGTGAAAAGAAAATAGTGCTCATCACAGTACAGTCTTTTTCTAAATTGTGGTTTTGGCTGCCCTGCTTGTACATATGAGGGATATAAACAGATTAAACAAACATTGCCCCAGCACCAATGTGAATGAATAAATGATATTTATATGGTGCTTTTCTGACACTATACTTAAAGTGCTTTACATATCGAACAGGGGACTCTCCTCACACACCACCAGTGTGCAGCATCCACCTGGATGATGCAGCAGCAGCCATGGTGCACCAGTACACTCACCACACACTAGCTGTTACAGTTATATAGCCAATTCAAGGATGGGGATTATTAGGAGGCCATGATTGATAAGGGCCATTGGAGGGAATTTGTCCAGGACACCAGGGTTACACACCTACTCTTTGCAAGAAATGCCCTGGGATTTTTAGTGACCAGAGAGAGTCAGAACCTTGGTTTAACATCTCATCAGAAGGACAGTGCCTTTTTACAGTATAGTGTCCCCATCAATATACTGGGGTGTTAGGACCCACACAGACCACAGGGTGAGCACCCCCTGCTGACCTCACTAACACCTCTTCCAGCAGCAAACTTAGTTTTCCCCAAGAGGTCTCCCATCCAGGTACTGACCAGGCTCAACCCTGCTTAGCTGCAGTAGGACCAGTCTAGAGCTCCAGGATGATATGGCTGCTGTGTTCCTGAATGTGCAGAATTAAAAGATCCTTCTAGGAAAATAATAAACAGTTACACATTTTATGAATGAAAGGGAGACTCTAAAAACCCTTGCCAATGAATCATCACACGAAGAAGGTGTATATGTTTGTTTTGCAGCATGATGTAAAGTGCCTTCAAACTCCACAAACAAGCAATTCAAATGAATAATTCAATGTGTTTTCAGAATAATAATACTCTGATAATATCTGGAAACTCTTGTCAGAAGTAGTGTAACATGTCATTAATGAAGCACATCCAATTGTGAGAGAGCCTCTTTATACAGTATATAAACCACTAATGACAACAGAACATATATTTCTCTCTGTTTTGTCCCATTTGCTTGAGACATCAAAACAAATATGAAATAGTAATGAAATGTGCAAATATGTATAATACCCTTGCTCTTCAATGATGGTACTGTAGAGTGGCTGTGTGATCATCTGAGTGCTCAGATCGTGTTGCTCTGGACTCATATCTACATAAGCATGGATATACAGTAAATGATTGACATTCCTGAGTATGTTTACTCAAGGTGTAGGAAGTAGTGTCCCACAGCCAATGTTTCATTACTTTCATTTTGTTAACCAGCTTTTCGATTAATTTCTGTTCAGTGTAGGTTGCACGACTGGGTTCATTTCTATCTTATTATAGGTGAGGGGAAAAAAATAACAAGAAAATACAGCCACAAAAGCACATACAGTATGTCCATGTTCCTAAAGGAAGTGCATACTGTTATTTTCTAAAGTAACATGTAAAATTTCATTTCTCATTTCCTTCAGCTTTTGTTGACATCACAATAATGTAATCACACTGTGACTATGTTTTTTTTTTCTGTTTTGTTTTTTTTTTTACTGCTTTTTCCAGCATATTTCCAGAATATTTCCAGGTGCAAAATTGTGCGATTATTCCTACAATATTGCTGTCTGAGACATATTTCAGAGATCTTTTGGTCATAGGGCACAACTGGATTGCTTAAAGGGTGTTCAAACCTACACTGGACAAAGTGACTGAAAGTCTATTACTGTATACTGTATTTCATTTTCTTATGATATGAGCAACAGTGGCCAATTGGCGATGCAACAAAATTGAGTACATCTGCAAATGAAGTTTCATAACAAAGTTTGAGATGAGCATGTTCATTTAATCCGAACAATCACATCGCCAGAGTAAGCGTATATAAACAGCTGCTTACATCCATGCTGCGACAATTCCTCCACCACCCCAACTCCTCCTATCTATTCATTAATAACTCAACAAGTCTGGGGAGTATTCAAGCTAGGGTCAAGTCTCGAGCCCTCTTCCAGGGACAGCGAGCCAAACGTGTTTACACTATCCTCATGGCAGGATTACATTAATTTGCGAACTACTGAAATAAGCAGAAAGAAAGAGAGAAGGAGATGTTCAGTTAAAATGATTGATAATAGCTTGTCTTTATGATATGCGCATAAATATCTAATATTTAGCACCCCCTTCGTGTTATGATCATACTATAAAAATTAACTCAAATCCACTCTTGAAGAATGAGCAATCTATGATCTCTTTTGCCACATCTAACTCCAGGCAGTCCAATTTAGAGTCAGGGCTTGCTGACGCTCGATTAAAGTCTTAGAAAAGATGTATATCGTACAGTATGACATACAGTGAAATACATGCGATACTGCACAGTCTGCCTCTTGGTTTTAATACAAGAGCTCTGCAGGGTCATATCGTACAATCTGACAAGCAATAATCGCACAGGACAGAAAAAGTGCAGTGTTTAAACATCATGGATAATGAAGACCTGCTGGTTGTTGTGAGATATTGGGGCAATGAGGGTGTTTGATCCTCCAAATCATACAGCACTTACAATCCTCGTGCAGTGTTTTGGGTGCAATTCAATCTGTATACAATTGTTTGTCCGCAGCTGTGAGTCATCACCCTAGGGCAGTTAAACTCATACTCAAGAGCTGTCAGAAATTCAGTCACTGCTGGACTTCACAAGAAGTAGGCTGTTTGATGTATTTTAATTGTATTGGACTGTCACTGTGTGGGTGGATAGTTATAAAGCAAAGTCAACATGCTGTCAACAGTTGTCACTTTTGAAGAAGAAAGCTCGAGGAGTAGATTATCAACAAATTCAGTATAAGACAATTAAAGTAAAAGACAACTAGGCCAGACTTAGACAGAACAACAAGCATCTGGGTGTCTGCAAGGGTTATGGTGGTTTTGTGTTTTATTTTTTTTACATATAAAAAATATTTAACTAATTTTACTCTTTAGATAGGCCAATGAAACAAATTTGCATGCCTTCATTCAGAAAGTTATAAAAAGTTTACATCTGTGAGAAACTACAAAGAAAAAAGGTAACATTATGTAATGCTATTTTTACTAACAGGTAATTCTGGGGAAAAGGGTATGATAATCCAAGAATGCACATTTTGTTTATGTACATCATGTTTCATTTAATGTAACAGTACTTTGATATGCTGCTAAATTTGTGCCATACTTTGAAATCTACACATTTTATAATGTGAATCAATTAGTTACATATTCAGAATTAGGCTTTTTCTTTTCCCACTGGTCAAACTTGCATTTGTGATGTAATGAGCCCCAAAAATTTTATTAATGAAATCAACAATAGACCCTTTGAATATCAAATTTACAAAATATGATGTTTGTATCTGTATAATGTTTAATGTGTGTGTTCATGTATTTCATGTCTTTTATTTTGAAAAGGTTACTTCCTGTTTCATGTCATGTGTTCCCTAGTCATGTGATGTCCTGTTTTCCCTCCATGTTCATGTGTCTTGTTTTCATTAGTTCATTGTTTGATTATCTTGTTTAGTGTTCTGTTTGTTCATTGGTTATGTTTTCCATTGTCCTTTGTCAAGTATTGTAGATGTTTGGTAACGTTGTGTTGTGTCATGTTTATGCTATGTCAAGTTTATGTCAAGTCAAGATTATAGTCACGTTCATGTTTATGTTTCACGTTTGTAGTTTGGGTTTTTGGTTTTCACGTTTATTAATAAATTTGCACTTGGGTTCTTCATTCCATCGTCATCGTCTTCATCATTGTCAGCACCAGCAGTAGCATTGTTACAATCTGTATTATGACATGCTTTACATGCTTCCTTTTTTGAAAAACACATCCCTTTTCAGAAGGGCAAACTGGAATTATAGCTATGGTCATGTGACCCACCCTCATGTGTAAAATACCTAAGCAACTGTTCTTAGACAAGACCTGTATTTTGAAGACTAATAACAACCAATGATGTGAGAATTGGACTGATATTTTTTTCTCTCTCTCTCTGCTACACTACACACTTCAATGGATCAGCATTTATGATCTTCTGCCTGGGGGAATTTTTTTATTATACATAAAGGGAAAGGGAAACATAAAACAGTTCATTAACTTTTTATATACCACCCAACTGCAATGCATGAGGGAATTTGATGTTATTTAATTTTATGTGTAGGTCTGTCCCTATACTCTCCTGCTGACAGGGAAATGGTTTCTGGTTCCCAAATTGAATGTGTTGGGGCTTCGTTCAGGAGCGGGATTGGTTATTAGCAATAATTAATAATTATCAAAGATAATTATTAATTATTAAAATCAATAGAACATTGATTAGAATCAATATTAGCTTATTAACCCTTCAAATCAACAATCATCAAAGATAACTCAATTATTTAAATCAATAGAATATTAATAAGAATTAATATTGCCGGGGCACCACCCTGGTACTTCAAGTGGAAATACATCACATGGTCTTACCGAGTCTTGTCGGAAGTATGTCATGTGGAGAGTCGCGTGGTAGGTCCTACCCATGGGTGGAGGAGTTTCTACAAGCACGGCAACCGGAGCAGTGGGCCATCTGCTCAAGGAAGACATAGTTTACCAAGAGGGAAATTATTTTACGGAAGATAAAACACATGGGGTTACCTATGGGGAACCACCGCATACGGAGCACCTACCTAGGTACAGGGCCTTACCAGCATATTTACTAAGCCGGCAGCAAGTTTCTCCGCAAACTCGACTGCCACAGGGCTAAGGAGGAAGTCATCCAGATATCACAGTCTGTGAACACTACTGGGAGTCAAGAGCGCACGTCTTCCCCTCAAGGGAGGGGAAAGGCGCTATGCGCAAGCGGTACACCTGGCCAGCTGTCCTGGAACTTACCTACTTGTGCCTGCCACTGCACGGGATGAAACCGACTCAACCCGGAGATTGTAGAACCTCACGAAGGTGTTGGGTGTTGCCCAGCCCGCTGCTCTGCAGATGTCTGCCAAAGAGGCGCCACTGGCCAGGGCCCAGGAGGCTGCCACACTCCTGGTAGAGTGGGCTCGTAACCCCGCAGGGGGTGGCACGTCCTGAGCTTGATCAATGACCCAGTGGGTGATCCTCTGTTTGGAGACAGCGCTTCCTTTCCGCTGTCCACCAAAGCAGACAAAGAGCTGCTCGGAGCTTCTAAAGCTCTGCGTGTGATCCAAATAGATGCATAAAGCTCGCACAGGACACAGCAACACCAAGGCTGGGTCTGCCTCCTCCTGGGGCAGCACTTGCAGGTTCACCACCTGATCCCTAAAAGAGGTCATGGGAACCTTGGGCACATAGCCGGGTTGGGGTCTCAGGATCACGTGAGAGTAACCCGGACCGAACTCCAGGCACGATTCGCTAACAGAGAACACTTGCAGGTCCCCTATCCTCTTGATGGAAGTGAGCGCAGTCAGGAGGGCAGTCTTGAAAAAGAGTGCCTTAAGCTCAGCTGACTCCAAGGGCTCAAAGGGAGCTCCCCGTAGACCCTTAAGGACTACAGAGAGGTCCCACGGGGGAACGAGGCGCGGCCTAGAGGGGTTCATCCTTCTAGTGCCTCTCAGGAACCCGATGATCAAGTCGTGCTTCCCCAAGTACTTACCATCTACTGCATCGTGATGAGCCAAAATAGCGGCTACATACACCTTCAAGGTGGAGGGGGACAGCCGCCCCTCCAGCCTCTCCTGCAGGAAGGAAAGCACCGATCCTACTGCACATCTCTGGGGGTCTTCCCAACGGGAAGAACACCACTTAGCAAACAGACGCCACTTCAAGGCATACAGGCGCCTCATAGAGGGAGCCCTAGCCTGAGTGATCGTGTCTACCACCGCGGGCGGTAGGCCACTTAAGTCCTCCGCGTCCCGTCCAAAGGCAAGACGTGGAGATTCCAGAGGTCTGGTCGCGGGTGCCAGATGGTGCCCTGTCCCTGAGAAAGAAGGTCCTTCCTCAGGGGAACTCGCCGGGGGGGGGATGTTGAGGAGCGTGAGATCCAAGAACCATGTCTGGGTGGGCCAGTAGGGTGCTACTAGGGTGACATGTTCCCCATCCTTCCTGACCTGGCACAGGTTCTGTGCGAGTGGGCTCACTGGGGTAAACGCATACTTGCGTAGTCCAGGGGACCAGCTGTGTGCCAACACATCTATACTGAGGGGTGCCTCAGCCAGGGCGTACCAAAGCGGGCAGTGGGAGGATTCCCGGGAAGCAAACAGGTCTACCTGTGCTTGACCGAATCGACTCCAAATCAGCTGGACCACCTGAGGGTGGAGTCTCCACTCATCCGTTGCGGTGTTGAGGTCGCCTGGGATGTGAGTGGGTCATAGTGACTTGAGGCGCTGCTGACTCCACAGGAGGAGACGGCGGGTGAGTTGTGACATGCGATGGAAGCGTAGACTGCCTTGGCGGTTGATGTAAGCTACCATCACTGTGTTGTCCGTCCGGACCAACAAGTGCTTGCCTTGGATCAACGGCCGAAACCTCCGCAAGGTGAGCATTGCTGCCAACAACTCTAGGTAGTTGGTGTGCCAACGCAGCCGCGGGCCAGTCCAAGAACCGGCGGCTGTGTGCCCGTTGCATACAGCACACCAGCCCGTCTTGGAGGCGTCTGTTGTAACCACGACGTGTCTGGAGACCTGCTCTAGGGGAACCCCTGCCCGTAGAAATGCGAGGTGGGTCCAAGGGCTGAAGAGGCGGCGACAAATCGGCATGATGACCACATGATGTGTCCCGCAGTGCCATGCCCATCTCGGGACTCAAGTCTGAAACCAGTGCTGAAGCGGTCTCATATGCATCAACCCGAGCGGTGTGGCCATCACTGAGGATGCCATAATCCCCAGGAGCATCTGAAAAAGTTTCAGTGGAACCGCTGTCCTCTGTCTGAACACCTTCAGACAGTTCAGCACCGACTGAGCGGGTTCCTTCATGAGACGCACTGTCATCGAGACAGAGTCCAACTCCAGACCGAGAAAAGAGATGCTCTGACCGGGGAGAGCTTGCTCTTTTACCAGTTGACCCGAAGCCCCAGTCGGCTGAGGTGTCGAAGCACGAGGTCCCTGTGTGCTCATAGCAACTCTTGAGAGTGAGCTAAGATCAGCCAGTCATCGAGATAGTTGAGAATGCGGATGCCCACTTCCCTTAGCGGGGCAAGGGCTGCCTCCGCGATCTTCATGAAGACGCGAAGGGACAAGGACAGGCCGAAGGGGAGGACCTTGTACTGGTACGCCTGGCCCTCGAAGGCAAACCACAGGAAGGGTCTGTGTCGAGGTAGGACCGAGACGTGGAAGTATGCGTCCTTCAGGTCTACCGCCGCAAACCAATCTAGATGTCGGACACTCGCTAGAATGCGTTTTTGCGTCAGCATCTTGAACAGGAGCCTGTGCAAGGCCCGGTTCAGTACTCGCAGGTCCAAGATTGGTCGCAACCCACCACCTTTCTTTGGTACGATGAAGTAAGGGCTGTAGAACTGGAGGGACAGGCTCTATTGTGCCCTTGCTCAGGAGGGTCGCGATCTCCGCATGCAAGGTAGCGGCGTTCTAGCCCTTCACCGAGGTGAAGCGGATGCCGCTGAACCTGGGCAGGTGCCTGGCGAACTGAATCGCATAGCCGAGTCGGACGGTCCGGGTCAGCCATTGCGACGGGTTGGAAAGCGTGAGCCATGCGTCCAAACTCCGGGCGAGGGGGACCAAGGGGATAATCGTGTCGGACGTACCGGCGGGTGGAGCCTCGTGGTGGGGCGGAGCTCGAGATGCCATGTCGAGGGGACTCAAGCCCCATGGCCTTGCTGAGTTGAGGGACATCGAAGCACTTACCTGGCTCCTGCCACTCACCGTGAGCTTGGCCGAGGAGGGGGGAGGAGGAGTCTCGTCCCCGAGGTCATTCGGCACTAATCCCGTGTGGGGGTATTCGTGCCACAGCTGGGCGCCCAGGGGCGGGGGTCCGCCACTGGAGCGCCAACCCTGCCAAAAAGGAGCGGTGGACAGCGGTTGTGATGACGGACGTGCACACCGGACATGTGACCCAGGAAACAAGGAAACTGCTCTTTTGCTGAACCTTTGTGTACCGCAGCCTCTGGGGCATGCGGCGAAAAAGGAAACAAAAGATCCTCCTCCTGGCCCTCCACCGGGGATGGAGTGGTCTGTGCACCAGCTCCAGAGAGATGGGTCTCCTTGCCCCTGGGTCACCCATCTCAGGGGCACTTCAAAGCCTTCCTCGGGTTCTTGGCAGCCGGCCATGAGATGGGGGGCATATGCTTCCTGCGATGGGCTGCACGCCGGGCCATGGGGGCAGGCTGTGGCAGAGCCGGAGATGTTGCTGCAGGGAGACGCCCTTGGCGACAAGCAGATGGGGTGCAGGATCTTAAGCCGTGCCAGGGCAGGATGTGCTTTATAGCCTCCGTCTGCTTCTTCACCGTCGAGAACTGCTGGGCAAAGTCCTCGACTGTGTCGCCAAACAGGCCAACCTGGGAGATGGGAGCATCAAGGAACCGTGCCTTGTCAGCCTCTCGCATCTCTACCAATTTGAGCCAGATGTGGCACTCCTGGACCATGAGAGTGGACATCGCCTGCCCGAGAGACCGCGCTGTGACCTTCATCGCCCAGAGAGCGAGGACGGTCGCTGAGCGCAGTTCCTGCATCAATCCTGGGTCAGAACTACCCTCGTGCAGTTCTTTTAGTGCCTTGGCTTGGTGTACTTACAGGAGAGCCATGGCGTGCAGGGCGGAGGCGGCTTGTCCAGCGGCACCGTAGGCTGTAGCCGTCAGGGTTGACGTAAACCTACAGGCCTTGGATGGGAGCTTCGGGCGCCCGTGCCAGGTGGCGGCACTCTGTGGACCGCGAGTGCACCGCGAGTGCCTTGTCCACCTGGGGGATCACCGAATACCCCCTGGCTGCTCCACCATCAAGGAGAGCAGGGGAGCTGAAAGATCGGGACCAGGCAGTAAAAGGTGCCTCCCACAACCTTGTCAGCTCCTCACGCACTTCCGGGAAGAAAGGAACGGGGGCCGCTCACAGCCGCGCCCCGAGCCCAGGAACCAATCGTCGAGCCGCGAGGGTTCAGGGGAGAGCAGAGGGTTCCACTCTAGCCCGACACTCACGGCCGCCCGGAAAAGCGTCCTTCATTTCCGCGTCGGCCTGAGACTGGGTGACCGTTCCCGAAGGAGGAAGCCCAGCTGAAGCCTCAGCGTCAGACCGGATGAGCCTGCTCTCCGATGCTGCGCTCGATAACTCATCATCTTCCGGGGTGCCGGACGAGATGTCGAACTCGCCCTGAGATGAGCCAGCGATCTCGTCCGAGCACACGATCGGGACAAGCGAGCGTGCAGGAGAATGGGAGGTCCGTGGGGGGATACCCGGCGGAGGTGGTCCCATTGAGGTCCCCAAATCGCCCCCAGCGCTAACAGGCACGGCTTCATACCCGTAGGTAGAAGGACTGAGGTGGGGAGCCGCTGGGGTGGCTTGCTTTCTTACGAATGCAAGCCACGACAGCAAAGTTACCATGGTCATGTTCTTGCAATGAGGACATGATCCATCCAAGAACGATGTCTCCACGTGGGCAGCGCCCAGACACGTAAGACAGCGATCGTGGTCATCGGAAGAGAGATAGCGACCGCAACCTGGAATAACACACTAACGGAAAGGCATCTTTAAAAAGATGTTCCGTGTGTGCTGCTATTTTATGAATGTTAAATATACTCTTTTCAGAATATATTCTTTTTTTGCTCTGCCAAAGCACCCAGGGGTGTTCTCTGCACTGCACAGGCTCAGAGGGGGAGAAGCTGCTGAAATGCGTCATCAAATCCAGCAGTCTTTAGCGAGGTGAGTTTTTTTTCTTCTTTTTTTGGGAGGAATTGTATTCAGTGCACTGAATGCAACCGCTCAGCTCCGAAGAGAAAATCTGAATGAGTGGTTACATACCAGCTCCTTTTGTACCTGTATGTCCGGGGGAATGGCATGCAAATTCCACTCGCCAATTCTCATTGCCATTTTTTCAAAAGATGAGAGGTGTTTCGGGCTCCCAAGAGTGACGCCTAGTGTCACTACATCGACACAATGTCGAGTGAGTGACAGATAGGGAACAATTAATAATCAATACAATGCAGTCGATAAATTTCTGACTTCCAACTACAAACTAAACAGTAACATGATTAGATATGCCTATAATACATGAGAGGAGGATAGAGGTGTGTGTGTGTGTGTGCGAATGGGTGTATGTGTGTGTGTGTGTGTGTGTAAGGAGAGAAGGAGTGCACAAAATGGCAGGCGTGGCTCTCGTAGAGAGTGCGTCACGCAGGGTTTCCGGCCAGAGAATGTGGTCGCGAATGTGGGTGGAGAGACTGGTTAATGGCATCTGCCCGCTTAACACGTGTCTCTGCTGGTACGATAACTTAGGGTCAAAGCTGGGCTCTATCACCAAGTTATCTGTTCACCAAATGTGTGTGTGGGTATGTTTGTGAGGGGTCATGTGTGTGTGCAGTTAGTACGAGAGAGAGAGAACAGGGTGACAGCACTGAAGTCGGTTTAGCGATCGTGAGAGAGACGGCAACCGTTAGTTTTATCACTCAGAGATGTGGTGAATGGCTCCTAATCCATCCACCGTGGTCGTTGGTAATGGATAAACTCAGTGTGCCGGTCTCACCTGCGATGGCAGAAATGCACAATCTCATTCGTGGTAACAGTAAGTTACAGTAATACCTTGAGTATTATTAGCAGAAATGAGAGGACTCGGCAGTCTGTAAACTGTACAAGCAATAGCCTTGATACACAAGAATAACACACTATAATAATCTATCTCTGCCCAGACATAAACCTCTTACTTGGGTAGAATGTGACCAGAGCCTGCCAGATCCAGCTCTGGTCCAGCCCGATGTCGCACTCCCGCCACTATGTGTCACAGAGTGATGACTACTAACTGCAGCCTGTGCCAGCCGGACAGTGAGGGAGACTTTGATGATCACTGTCTGTATAACTTCAATCTACCATGATGGACTTCACAGAGGATGAACCGCTGCCAACTAAAACCATACAACAAGGCATATTTCACTGTCCACTGCCTGCACCTCGGACTTAGGGTGGACTTCACCAGAAATGAACTGCCAGAAGCTTTCAGCCGGACTGTGATGCACCTGCATCATCTTGGTCATAAAATGGACTACACTCTCTTAAAATGGAATACAAAGACAATAAATTAACACCTGCTAAAGCCTTCGTCAGTCAAATAAAAAGAACATTTCATCTATGTGCACTTCCGCAGTCAATTCAGGATGGACTTTGAAGATTCTAAATTATTAATCTTACCGTTATACAAAATCCTTTAGTTTAAAGTAAACATCGCCCACTAACATCTACTCAGTTTACTCACATAAAAAGCAAGACGTGTATTACACATAAATAACTAATATTGCCATTATAGTCATGCCGTTTAGTCAAAGGGGAAATTACTCCCCCAGTGAGCCTGGTTTCCCCCAAGTTTTTTTTTTTTCTTCTCTCTATAAACTAACATCTTTTGGAGTTTTATGTTCCTTGCCACAGTCGTCTTTGGCCTGAAGACAATAATTTTTAAGGCATGATTTTCAACTGCGCTTTTCACTTAAACCGCACAATGAGAACTTTAAGACATTACAGCATCATTTTCTGTTACAGAATAATTTTCTGTAAAGCTGCTTTGAAACAATGTGTGCTGTGAAAAGCGCTATACAAATAAAAATTACTTGACTTGAGTATTACAGTTTAGGTCATACTATTTCAGAATAAGAAGTTTTGTATTTAAAACAATAAATTTTAGTCTGTGCCATTAAATGTTCAGGTCAATAATTTTTTGTGTGTGATTTTGCTAATGAATACTTCCTGTAAGCATATAAAATGTGAGGGAAATTAGAGAATGTTGCTTGATGTTTACATAAATAGCTTCAAACAAGGTATCGGGTTATGTACTGATGTACTTTTGTTTTCTGTTGTGGGTAACTGTTTTAGCATTTTTAAAAATTACACAGCTTCCTCAGACACAGTACTAATTAACAAAAATGTCCTTAAAAGTTATATAATGACATCTGCAGCTTTGCTGAACGCTTCCACTTAAAACACCCCACATGCACTGACATGGCTTGTAAATTTTATATTTTCAAAAACAACCAGCAACATGAAAGAGGCAGCAAAGATTATTGCCATTCTTTTAGTGAATTATGGCTATTTTATTAATTAAAAGTAAAGTGCAGTTTTCTGGCTTTTTCTTGAAGTGCGAACTTCAGAGAATAGCTGTCTACATGAACCTAACAAATTAAAAGTTCAAATGTTTTAGTGTCCTTGGTACTCTTGAATATATGATGCGTATCTTTTGAACTTTCAAAGATGACTAATGAAAAGATGATTGAATAAGATGAATTTATGTAAGATTCAGTATGATCTTAACAAGGGGTCAGAGTGAAGAGGTCAAGGCTCGGTGGATCTTCAGAAGTTAAATTTTCTTTTGTGCATATCTTTTGAACCTTTTGTCCTAGAAACAAAATTATTTTTTGTGTGATTACTCTCCCCTTAATGACTCAAATGAACCCCCATACATTATAACTCCACCCATTATAGTAGCTGCCATCTTGGATAAGTATGTTTACAGTTTAAAAGTTTGATGTCCTTCAAACCTTGTCTGATTTGCCCAAACAATGGCTCAAAATAATCACCAGACCAAGCCGCAGAGAAATGATAGTAAAGAAGTTTGCTTTTGTTTAAAAGTTATGGCATCACAAAATTAACAAGGTCGATGTGAAAATGGATTTAAGGCTGTATCTTGGCAACCCTTTGTCCTATCAAAATGAAACTTGGTATGCTTCATGAGGACCATGATCTGAGGGCACATGCAGAGTTTTGTGACAGTGCCACCTATGGGTCAAAAAAATTGCTATTTTTGCCCGTAACTTTTTAACCGCATGTCCTTAAATCATGAGGATGGTGTCTATTGTTCTGAGGGTCATAAGGATTTCAACAATACCATTTTTTCCCATATCAACTATAATGTCCCTCCACCATATTGAAATTATTGAAAAAATGATATATCTTTTAAATACATTGTCAGATTAAAATAAATAAATAAATAAATGGTATGCATCATTGACAACATGTCCTAATGATACTTGAGCAGTTTGGAGACAGTGCCTCCTAAAGTTCAAAGATAACCTACACTTGAGTGCTGACTCTAACCTCAGGGAGTCTCTTTGCCACTCAATGGGCATGTCAACTGAGTGGCTCAGTGTGTTAATGTACTGCTTTATAGTTTGAAAGTTTGTGGGTTTGATTTGCAGGATGACTAGTGATAGAATTTATTTTACATTGTACTGGAGATCTTTGTTTTTTGTTTACTGAATAGATGCAGGGCTTATCACAGATCATTTCTGTTTGCAGGTATACTTCTTGTTCTTCTTTGTCTTAGTGTTGTTCTTCTGATATATATGGGAGTGATACCTTTTGAAAGGACTGAGAAGTTTGGAGACAGCATCATATGTAGTTCAAAAGAACATGATCTGTTTAGCATGGTTATCGTGCAACATGCTATGATAACTTAGCATGCTAATCGGTTAGCATGCTAACCGTTGGATTTTCTGTATTATATGGCTATTTGATCACAATGCTATCCGTAGGGCAGCATTAGCTTAGCACTCTAATTGGTTAGCATGCTAATCAGTTAGCAAATACATTATGACTGGTCTGTTCTTTATTTCTGTTGTTTGATATCAGACATATCAGCACACCACCATTTTAAATATTTATTTTTTTCAAAACCTGCAGACTCTCAGCTTGGTATGTATCTTTAGTAACTCTGAAACTTTTCTGTTTCTGTCACTTTTTTGGTGACTTGTGAAGTAGTGTTGGGTTGCTTAGTATATATTATTCATGCAATGTGTTGTGCTTACTATGGTGTAGTGCTTGCCATATTGGAGATTTTTGAATTCTGTTTAATGAATGGTTGCTGGGCTTTTCCCCAAGCAAATTTTTATTTTCCCCTTTGTTGAAAAGTTACATGAATATAAAGCTGATCATGGTAACAGCTGTGATTGGCTGTGATTCCTCTAAGCTTGATATGTCCCTTTATTGACTGGCAACCCTGTGTAGTGTAGTGGATAGCACATTGAACTCTAGAACAGAGAGTCATGGGTTAAAATCCATCCTGGGGTTCTGTGATCTGTGAGATTTTTGGGTTGTGTTTAATGTTGTGCAGTGGTTGCCATGCTGGTGCTTGGCCCATTATGGCTGTTTGCAGCAATATTTATTATTATTATCACATTTTATACATCAGGCTTTAAAGGTCATTATCCTTGTGAGACCCAGAAATTAATTTTTGTGTAGGACTTTTGTTATTTAAAAATATCCTACCCCATTCATGCAACAATAGGAAATCTTGGAATATATTAAGAGGACACCCAGGGATTTTCAAAGATACCATATGTTTGGAAGTATGGCCATGACAACTTCCTCTATTTGGTCTATAGACCTGTATAACATTACATGTGATCACATCAAATACATTATATATACGTATATGCATATGCACTAGACTACACTATTGTGATAAACACATTTAACATGATTTTTCTAATCTATGAAATTAAGCAAGCACAAGTTGCTTCAATTCATCAATTACTATTTTTGAAATATCAGTAACAATACAAACATTATTGTTACTTTAATTTGATCAAAATCAGCAAATATTTTACATAAAAAAGACATTAGCATTGCAATACAAAGGCGCCCTTACAAAAAATCTAAACTAGCCGCAAATTTGCCTCTCTTTATTTTTACACGCAGATGAGCATTTGATTCAGCGCAGATGTTTGCCAGAAATGTGTAGCTCTTCGCTGGTAGTGGTGAACCTCCAGCAAACCTTTGGCAACAATGGACAATTTGCTGCAAGTTGTGGGGAATAATAGCCATTTTCTATACTTTTGAGGCATAAGCAATTAGGAAATAACACTTACTACCCAGAAAAAAAAGAAAAAAAATTGTTACACAGTGTTTTCATATAGGTTTTGCTTAAAGAATGGATACCCTGAGCACATCTATCTGAAAATCATCTTGCATTCATGCATATTTACATATCCAGATGAATGAATGAACATTACATTTATATAGCACTTTTCTGACACTATACTCAAAGTATTTTACACAGTGAACAGGAGAATCTCCTCAACCACCACCAGTGTACAGCATCCACTTGGATGATGCAACAGCAGCCATAGGGCACCAGTATACTCACCAGCTATTGGTGGAGAGGAGAGTTATAGAGCCAATTAATGGATAGGGATTATTAAGAGGCCATGATTGAGAAGGGCCAATGGGGGGAATTTGGCCAGGACCCCTACTCTTTACAGGAAGTGCCCTGGGACTTTTAATGACCAGAGGGAGTCAGGACCTCAGTTTAACATCTCATCCGAAGGACAGTGCCTTTTTACAGTATAGTGTCCCTGTCACTACACTGGGGCATTAGAATCCACACAGACCACAGCACAGGGTGAGCACCCCCTGCTGGCCTCTCTAACACCTCTTCCAGCAACAACCTTATTTTTCCCAAGAGGTCACCCAACCAGGTACTGACCAGGCTCAACCCTGCTTAGCTTCAGTGGGCAACCGGTCTTAAGCTACAGGGTGATATGGCTGCTTGCTGAGATGATCCTCATTTGCAATGGCAAGTGAATGATTTGATGTTTTAGAATGTTAACCACAACTAACATGAACAAGTTGGAGAACAAATATTTTTTTAAACCTGTGCAGCCTGTATAAAAAAAAAAAAAAAGAGACACCTCATTGAGACAGGCATATGTCCAGAGAGGGAATTCATTAGATGAGGGGTCTGCTCACTTTACAGTAGTAGCAGCTTCAAGTTGTATTATCATTTATCTTCTTCTAGTAACTACATGCTCTAGTTTTGCCATCAAAACTGGAACAGAGACAGAGTGAATTAACTTCAGGAATGAGCATCATCATTTTGTCATCATAAACAAGCGTTTCTCTCTACATTGTTTACAGTTCAAGTGTTTACTTGTGTTATTGATTACTATATGTTCACAAAAATGGAACTGTCCACCTTTTTTAATTCATAGATTATATATTTTTTTATTTAAACTATATTGATGATATACAGTTGTTGACTATGAACTAGAAATATCCCGTTTTCATTTCAGATACCCAATCATCTTACCATTATGCAAACACAATGTTCTTGTGAAAAAATGTTAACTGCATTTGAACATACTGACATTTAACATCTTTAAATATATTTCATATCATAAAATGCCTAAATAAAAGGAATGATTATTTTTTTAATCTAAACTTTACCACTCAACCAGATGGGCAGGGTTGCTTAGTACAGTGGCACCGACTCTGGCACCTTCCACTGGTGGGCAGGACCAAAGTGTCTGAACAAGTTTCTCAGAGAAGATGGCCCACTCCCTCACCTGTAAATGTGAAAAAAGTAGTGAGTTCAGTATGCAGTTAATCCCAGATTTTGAAAATGCTGAAATTTGACACCTTATATAATTCTTTTCCCATCAAAATGAATTTATTTCCATTTTAGGAATAAAACAAAACAATGTGTAGCAATATAATGCTTTATTAACATTTTCCAACCAAAGCCTTCCACAATATAAAGATAGAAATGCACTAAAATAACACCAATTAAAGTAACATTAAACATTTCCCAAAGTCTAAGTGGGAGTTTGACTAATTGAAAGAACTAGTCCTCACATAGGTTGCATATTCATTGAAATGGCGTTAAATTTCTTATACATCCTCCATAATATTAATCTGCCGGTAGACTGTGGCTATGCGCTTTCCTACAGCAATCGTGAAGCTGCGTTCATGAATCGCGTCAGAGCGCCAACATCAAGCATCCTGATGCTTGATGTTGGCGCTCTGACGCGATTCATGAACGCAGCTTCATGAACGCGCTTGCAGACAAAAATGTCTCATTCTGCATTTAGGTGATAGTTAAGAATTAACGTGTTTCTGTGGTAATTAAAATGCACCGTACATAGGCTGAAAATACTTTATTTCTATCACAAGTCCCATCTGGGCTTGTTTTGTACATCAAATAGCGCTAAGAGGTCCTTTCTCCATAAGTTTATCAATGATAGGGAAACGCTGTTGTGTGTGTGTTTGTGGTGTGTACGTCAGTCTAATGACTCTGGGCGGACACATCGACACAAAACAAATGTTTCGCCCTTCCAACAAGTGTTTATGCTAGTTTATGCTGTATTAATAGTAAATGCATTTTCTATCAGGAAGATTTGCAGATTTGAGTAAAGTTTTAGATTACATTTATTTGATGAATATAAAACAGGAATGTAATGTCTCTCTTTGGCGTAAGCCCCATCTGGCAGTCCGAAGTTGTTGTACTCGGAACCATCAGATCCTGCAGGAGATAGGAGGCAGGGGCGAGGGGCCTACCCCTGTGCAGGATGGGACTCAACTGGTGGCGGTGGGGTGGTGGAGGTTGCCATGTTAGCGCACTGAAACAGCAATGTGATAGATTGTGAGCAGACTTATAAGGCAATGGCTTACATGTGATTGGCTAGGAGTTACCTAGCTAACGGTGCGATGATGTACAACTGCTAGTCTTCCTGCTAGAACTACGCTGTGCTTACATTAATCGCAATTAAGATAAATTACCCTGTTAAACTTTTTAATGAATTACATGCGTTACAACGATAATTCTGACAGCTCTAGAAAAAAGGTATGTACATTTAACATCTTAAAATTATTTACCTAAGTAGGACATGTGCCTAGATCAATATCCTTGTTGCTTCTGGAAAAACACTCAAGTCAACCAATTATATGTAAGGATTATACTATTTAGGGCTGGGATAAGGCTTAGTCTTAGCCTAAACATGACATGAGTATTGTCAGTTAGCCCCTGGTGGCATATGCCATAACTACACCATAACACAGCCAAAAAGTATCTTTCTCCATTGACAGCCTTTCAGAAGCAGCGGTGTATTCTGACTAAATATTTTTGTAAGCAACACAAAAATGCAAATACATTAGTAAACCTGAACTAACAATGAACAATATTTTTACAGGATTTACTAAATGTTAGTTACAACACATACTAATACATAGACGAGACAAAACATTCTGACAACTCACAGGTGAAACAAATAACTTTGATCCTCTCCTAACAAGGCCACATGTTTGGGTAGATTAGATGGTAAGTGAACAATCAGTTCTCGTAGGCAATGTGTTGAATGCAGGAGAAATGGGCAGGAGAAGAGACCTGACTGACTTTGACAAGGGCAAAATTGTTATGGCCAGATGACTGGGTGAGAGCATCTCTGAAACGGCAAGGCTTGTGGGGTGCTCTCGGTCAGCAGTGGTGAGTACCTACCGACAGTGGTCTGAGGAGGGACAAACCCAAACCGGCAACAGGGTGTTGGACGCCCATGGCTCTTCGATGCATGAGGGCAATGAAGGCTATCCCATCTGGTCTGAACCGACAGAAGGTCTACTGTTGCACAAGTCACAGAAAATTTTAATGATGGTTACAGGAGGAATGTGTAACAGCACACAGTGCATCGCACCTTGCTGCATGTGGGGCTGCATAGCCGCAGACTGGTCAGAGTGCCCATGATGACCCCTGTCCACCGTCGAAAGCACCTACAATGGCCACGCAAGCGTCAGAACTGGACCTTGGAGCAGTGGAAGAAGGTCACCTGGTCCGATGAGTCCCATTTTCTTTTACAACACATGTACAGCCATGTACGTGTGCACCATTTACCTGGAGAAGTGATGACACCAGGATGCACTGTGGGAAGATGACAAGCCGGTGGAGGGAGTGTGATGCTCTGGGCAATGCTCTGCTGGGAATCCCTGGGTCTGGCCATTCATGTGGATGTCAATTTGACATGTGCCACCAACCTAAACATCATTGCAGACCAGGTACACCCCTTCATGGAAATGGTATTCCCTGATGGCAGTGGCCTCTTTCAGCAGGAAAATGTGTCCTGCCACACTGCACACCTTCTTCAGGAATAGTTTGAGGAACATGATGAAGAGTTCAAGGTGTTGCACTGGCCTCCAAATTCCCCAGATCTCAATCTGATTGAGCATCTGTGGGATGTGTTGGACCAACAAGTCCAATCCATGGCAGCTCCACCTCGAAACTTACAGGACTTGAAGGATCTGCTGCTAATGTATTGCTGCCAGATCCCACAGGACACCTTCAGGGGTCTTGTAGAGTCCATGCCTCTGTGGGTAGTCGCTGTTTTGGTGGCACACATTAGTTAAAATTAGTTAATGCACTATGAACTAACAATGAACAATTGTATTTTTATTAACTAACATGAACTAAGATTAATAAATGCTGTAAAAAATATATTGTTCATTGCTACTTCATGATACTTGATGCATTTCCTAATAGTAACAAATGGAACCTTATTGTAAAGTGTTACCATTGTTTTATATTATAGTAGATATTTTTCCAGTGACAGATTTTCAGAAGGCTCTTAAAAGTGTGAAATGGAAATACTTCCTTGTCTGCTGCCTTTGACATCTCAGCTCATGCACAAAATAGTTGCTAGTGAAGAAATTGGGACTGTGTGAGTTCTTAAGTTGCCTTTAGCCAGTAGGCCTTTTTCCACCTACAGTCCTGGTACTTTTCCTTTAGTAACTTTCAAGATGATAACTCAAATGAGGAACGGAACCCCCTAGGAGACATCCCTGTTGCATTCACTTTCGCATGTAATGACGTCATCTAGTACTGACCATTTTCCTTCTGTTGTGGTTGGGACGCACGATTCAATTTAAAAAACAACAACGAAATCAACAACACCGAAATCAACAACACTGACAGAGGATGCCAGGATCGGAGTTACACTTTTATTAAGGCTGTTTTACACGAGCTTTTTTCTGCATCCGAAAACGTAGGCAGCTGCCTAATCAGTTAATGGTTTAAACGACAGCGTTTTTGATGAATGGAATTCTAAAGAAAACTGGTCTCTGAACAGTTTAAAAACCACATTATTACATCCTACTTCCTTATACAGTCCCCTGAAGGCAACATTTTCCCATTTTCGGACAGAGTCAGTGTGTTCATGTTACAGTTTAAACTGGGCTCTGTGTGAGCAGAGCTCCATGCTGGTGCAGCCGTAGTGAGAGATGAGACGAGCAGTCAGACCACCACACAGCACAAGGGAATTCCAATACATAGGGGCTTCTTTGAGGTAGATTTCACTCTAGAGCAGTCGTGTCACGAGTCCCTCAAGCACGCCTTTGACCAGGTGAAAGTAATTGATGGTCAACAGCACCAGCCTAATGTCATGCTCACATAACCGTACTTTTCCATTATTAAAGAGCAGTTGTATCGAGTGACGCAGGACACTCAGACCAAAGAAAATATAACACAGCTATTATATATATATATATATATATATATATATATATATATATATATATATATATATATATATATAACCAGGCAACTCACTATAACTCAATGGCTGGCCACTTAGGACATGAAAAGACTTAGGCCTGTTTCTTTTGGCCAGGCATTCATGGTGATGTACGCAAATGGTGTGCGGCATGCTGTGAATGCTAGTTGGTGAATCCACCGACCACCCCAAAAGCGCCATTGCACCCTCTGCTGTTGATAGAGGTCCCCTTCGAGAGAATTGGCGTGGACTTCGTCGGGCCATTTGAGCGGATTGCACGCAGCCATTGCTTTGTATTAGTTCTAGTGGACTACACAATGCGATATCCGGAAGCAGTGCCTCTACACAACATCTCAGCACGTAGTGTTGCGGAGGCACTCTTCAAAATTATCGAAAAACCTGATTTGTAAGTTTGTACATGAAGACGCTAAAAATTGGGATAAGTGGTTCGAACTCCTGTTGTTTGCAGTACGAGAGGTGCCTCAAGCCTCCACAGGGTTTACCCCATTTGAGCTTCTGTATGGACGTCTGCTGCGTGGCGTGCTTGACGTCATACGGGAAGCTTGGGAGGAAGGACCTTCGAATAGTAAGAACCAAATTCAATACGTTCTTGACCTTAGAGCAAAATGTCTAAGTAGCCTTGGTGACAGTAGTTCCGGAGAGGGCGGAGCTCAGGCCGGAGGTGACTCCCAAACCAAATTCGTTAACCCCGGTCCCTTGTGGAGACCACCTCTCACCGTCGCAGCTTACAGACATTGTCCGGTTGCAAGCGGAAATCGCAGATGTATTTTCACCCCTTTCCGGTCGCACAAACTTTGTAGAGCACCATATTGAGAAAAAGGTTGTTCAGGAAGAATTAGAGGCAATGCTTGAGATGAGCGTAATACAAGCGTTTCACAGCGATTGGGCCAGCCTGGTAGTTCTGGTACCGAAGAGCGACGGCTCGGTCTGGTTCTGTGTTGACTACTGGAAAGTGAACGCGGTGTCCAAATTTGTCGCTTATCCAATGCCACGAATTGACGAGTTACTCGATCAGTTGGGCGCGGCTCAATTTTCCTCGACGCTGGACTTAAAGGGTTATTGGCAGATCCTTTTAACTCCTTTTAATTATTTGGATTACACCAATTCATGATGCTTCCGTTCGGTTTGTTCGGGGCCCCGGCCACATTTCAGCGCCTTATGGACAAGACCCTCAGACCGCATACAGCATATGCCGCTGCATATCTAGACGATATTATCATTTATAGTATTGACTGGCAGCAGCATATGCAACATCTGAGGGCTGTCCTGAGAGCTCTGCGACAGACGAGACTCATGGCAAACGCGAAGAAGTGCACGAATGGGTGGGTGGAATTTAGGTATCTGGGGTTCCACTTGGGTCACAGGCAGGTATGGCCACAGGTTAACAAAACCGCAGCATTCGCAGCCTGCCTGACGCCCAAGACCAAAAAGGAGGTAAGGCAGTTTTTGGGGCTAGCCGGCTACTACCGGAGGTTTGTGCCTAGTTATTCTTATGTCACCAGCCTGCTGACTGACCTTACTAAAAAGGAGGTCCCCCGATCCATTCCAGTGGACAGGGTAAAGTCCGCACTTTGTGAGGGGCTGCTTTTACATGCTCCTGACTTCTCTATCCCCTTTATTTTACAGACAGATGCATCTAACAGGGGGCTGGGGGCGGTGCTCTCACAGGAGGTGGTGGGGGAGGAATGGCCGGTACTGTTTATTAGTCGCAAGCTCTCCTTCAGGGAGACAAAGTACAGTACCATCGAGAGGAGTGTCTTGCGATTAAGTGGGCTGTTCTTACCCTCCACTACTATCTGTTGGGGCGGGCCTTCACCCTCTGCTCCAATCACGCTCCTCTGCAATAGCTCCACCGCATGAAGGATTCTAACGTGGTATCTGGCTCTTCAGGCCTTTAAATTCGTGGTGATCCACAGACCGGGGGCGCAAATGGTTGTGGCTGACTTTCTCTCCAGAAATGGGGGGGGAGTGGGCAGGCCGGATGTTGTCCCGGCCTGAGTCGGCGGTGGGGGTACGTGGCATGGGGGGTATGATGGAGGGATAGGGAGAGCAGTAAGGCTCGTCACCTGGGTCATCTCTCATTATAGTGATGGTGGAGGGAGACCTGATATGGCACGACAGAGCATCAGTGTGGGAGAGGGAGCGACCAAAAGCATAACAGCAATGATCTGAGAGTGTTCATTATTTGGGAGTGCTTTCATCACAGTAGAGTGTGATATTTATGTTTCCAATGGTTACCGTCGACGGTTGAGTGTCTGAGCCAGAAGCATTGAATTAAAAACACAAACCTTGAACCTGTTTCGTTGTCTCCTGACTCCTCCATTGCCCACGAACTCAGTCCTATCACACACACACAAATTCAGCCTGAGAGGAATCGACTCCACCCATTTTTGTTGACTCTCAATTTCCTATGCATCGGAATGGAAAAATCGATTATTTTTGGCATCAACTCCCAGCCCTATTTATCACACAGACTGCAGCGTTTGCCTGACAGTCATCTGTGTCTCTTTCAGCTCCCCATTGACTAAAAATATTTAAACAATCAAAATATGAACAAAATCCAAAATACGGGACAAAATCCCATCCCTTATTTGTTAAATAAAGGACGCAACTTTTTATTTTTAAAAACAGGATCCTGAAAACAATCCCATATTATAAGGGACAGGTGGCAACTCTAGGAGTTAGCTTACTTTTCAGGGTGCACTCCAGAAAGATGCCGGTTGAAATTGGAGGTTTACCCCAGCTTCTTCTCGATCACTCTTTGATAAATTTTGCATTTTGCTGAACATTTTGTCACATCTGAGGTAAAATCACTGTAAACAAAACTGACAACACAGGGCACTGGCACGCTGATGTAACATTAAAGGTTACAGGCTAGCTAGCAAACATTAATGTATTGGCTGAATGAGCTTTAAAGGTGCTGTAAGCAAATTTGAGCTTTTCTGTAACTCTCAGGAGCTGAGCCACTGGATTAGCCATGCCATCTCTTTCCAAAACCCTGCACTAAACAAGTTAATGGTTGTAACATGTCCTCTCCTCCAAGTAAGAACGCACTTAATGTTCAAGTCGAAGTCTGAGCCATAAGTGTTTAAGTCCGAGACATGAATATCGTGACTTGAGTCAAATAGAATCAAATTATCAAAATCTGAACAGGTAATTTGTATGTCATGGGCACATTTTATACCCACCATCACATGGAGAAAAGGACAGGCCCACACCAGGATGAGCTTGAACAGTACCAGGATCTCAGCAATTCAGCACCCAGACTCACTGCCCCAGTACATCCTACTGTTTGGACTCCGAAAACCTTACAAGAGTAAAAAAATATTACACATTTCCTCTGAGCAGGTAAAAAGTTTAACATTTTTGTCAATAATTTGTTAGATTAAACTAAAATGAAGTTTTTGAACACTTGTTCTATTGGTGTGGAAGCAACATCACGCAACATCAATAGTTTTCAGGTACCAATGCCATTGTAGAAATGCCCTACTCACAGCCAGATGATTAATTTATTTCACAACTAAAAGTGTCCAAAAACAGGTGGTTACTGACATAAAGCAAATACTGCTAGGCTGGTCATATGATTTTAATATGTTGGCCTATGAAGCAACCAATTCTATGAATAAAACATTTTATTAGGCTACTCATATGACTGCAGTTTTCATCCCATGTGAGTGTACATTATGCTTAACATATTTTTTAAAGTGTATATTGATTTATTTCAGTGCAAAACTATATGTGCACCTTTAACGATCAACACGGTACAAAATAGTACAACTGTTTGAACATTCTGAACTTGTATGCCTTTTTCCTTAGCATCCAATTAAATATACCCTGAATAAGGTATATTGTCAGCCCGGAACACAGTGTACTATAGCAGACTCACTTTTAAAGCAATATCAGTTCTTTACATGACCAATGACCATTTTATCCCCTGTAAATAATGTGCATTTGCTGGTTCAATATGGTTTAAAAGCACAAGGTCAAATAAAATTATTCAGCAGCCTGAGGTTTGTGTCAGGCCTTTAAATGTCTATTCTTACAGATACTCGAATGGCGAGCAGGACATTTATACCAATACAAACATTGGATGTACAGTGTAATGTTAATCAGGTCAATAATAGTAATCAATGGAAGTCTGGTGTTTCTATTCAGCATCAGTGTTTCTATTGTGGGTGACTAACCCTTTTGTGTAATCAAAAGCCGTACATGGTTTACAGCTTAGACTGGCATTTCATGATAGCGCTGAAGATGTTCAGTTTTAAACCATCTACAAACAAACAAATTACATACATGTAGTACATACAATGTACCAAGCCTACTCAGCGCTATCAGTGTATTCAGCTTGCTGGTCTGTTGATAACAAGCAAGATTCGGCATGCAAACATTGTTGAAATTTATTTCATGGAAAGATGGTCTACAGTGTGACGTTGGTTACAGAAAAGATTAAAGGATGTTACCCTGCTTTCCAAAATGGCAGGGCTATCACTGCCCAAAGCAAGTTCTGTCACCCTCCTGGTGAAGTCTGGGAGACCAATAATGGGTGGGTACTCTGCGGTAAGAGAAGGGTCTGTGGCAATCTGTTGCTTAATTTTTCGTATAAGAGGAAGCCATGTGGTAAGTCCGTGCTCTCCAACATACTCCGGTCATTAACACAAGAACAGTACATGTTCAATTACACACAGAGAAGTTTGGTGTGCATTACAGTTCAAAGTCAAGTTTCTGAAATGTTGCCAATGAGCATGTATTTGAGAATAGAAAATGTAACTTATGATATATACTAGTGGTCCTAAACTTGTGGGTTGCAAGCCCTAAAATGGATTACAGGTCTTTTCTGGTATGGTCGCAGACAGCAAAAAAACAAAACAAAACAAAATTCTAAATGCAAATAATAAAATACAACTGGGGAATTCTCACAAAAGCTGTCAATAAATTGTCCAGGCACTATTTTACTCCAAATCCAAATGAAGCAAATTATATTTTGCATATAGAAAATGAAGCCTATTTAAAAAAAAAAAAAAAAAAAATTGTAGGACTCACTTGGTAATGGCTTTCATTCTCATTGGTTTTATTTAAAAAGATTGTTCATTATCTATAAACAATTATCACTGTTTGACTGTAATAGACTAAAAAAAATATTATGGTAAATTATTATGAAGAAAAGTGTTATAATAAGAATCATCAAAGACAATGGCAATAGTACAAGTTAAACATCCAGACGCATCTGGGTAATGAGAATAGTGCGCAACAGTGCCCGTTCAGTGACTGGGTTCCGGAAGTATTTTTCCCATTAATGTTTTCCATAGGCTTTTCATAAAATCCTTCATAAAACAGTTCTAAGCCACGAACCAAACCAACCAGCTCAGGGGTGAATCACAACATTACAAACTTTGATTTGAAGCAAAAAATATTTGAAAATTTGACAAAAAAATAAAGGTTCAAGACTGTGCACTTAGCGTCTTTCATAAGGGTACAAACTACAATCCCATGAAGCATTGCAGATGAAGTAATCAAATAAAAAATAAAAAACTATGGAAATATATAAAACTATTGATTCTAGGTTGTTGATTATAAGTTTAGAAACAATATATTTTAAGTTTACTGCAAAATATTCTGACATATACAAATATATATGTAGTTTGAGGGTGTAGGAAGACTGACTCGATTGCGTCATTCACAATGCTTTATTGGAAGTGGGCAGTCACTGCTGGACTTCAGCAGGCTCTGTTGGCCACTGTTCTCTGACTGGAGGTTCTCTCTGCTGGATCATGGGTAATGTAGTTGTTCACCAATTTTTAAACGATGAAGTAGAAATAATGCAGACTGAAGGCTTCAACAAAAGCATACACCACAGATGAACAACCTCAGAGCTCAAGGTTGGTCTGTCTTTAAAGATTTATAAGTTGTAGTTGAAAATCAATTTGTCTAACGAAAAATTTTTTTACTTGCGGAACCGCACTGTTGTGCTCTATTTGGTGCTGTTCTGGAACTACCACCAGACCAGCTGTTGAATTAGCCATGCCCCCTCTGTTCAATACCCTGCACTCCAAATGTATGTGCGCACACACAAACACACTCGAGACAGTTGTAATGGAGCAGATGGAGGGCGATGGGTCCCCCTGAGCATTTGCCATCTGACCCGGAGCATTTTGCGGGAGCAGGACACTGTACCGGCACTTATACAAGCACATATGGGCTGCCCTGTTATCATGGACAATGGTTCACATGGAGAAAGTCTTCTGATTGGCTAAACAAAGGATCTAATCATGGCCATCCTTTTCCCCACTGTTTACTGAGCTTAGGGCTGTTACAGAGGCAGATGTGATATTTTATTGCACCTTTTTCAGTGATATCTTGCACGGAATAGGGACATTACTGCATTTCATTTAATTAAACATAAAATCACTTACAGCACCTTTAAGTGTCCTGAAAATTATGCCACAATGCAAAAACTCTTAATGGTCCAAAGTGTAGGCTTAATTTTCTTTATGCAAAATAAAATTTTATATTATTTTTGTATTGATTTGGGGTTAATATGACCTGGAAAATTCTTGACAGGTTTTGTGATAATCACCCAACTAACCATATAACTGTGTATTGTTAGGACAGCAAAATAAATGGGGTTCCCTATCTGTCACTCACTCGACGTTGTGTCGATGTAATGACACTAGGGGTCACTCTTGGGAGCCCGAAACACCTCAGATCTTTGAAAACAGGCCAATGGGAATTGGCGAGTGGAATTTGCATGCCACTCCCCCAGACATATGGGTATAAAAGGAGCTGGTATGCAACCACTCATTCAGATTTTCTCTTTGGAGCCGAGCGGTTCTTTTCATTGAAGCTGAATTCATCCGCGAGTTCATTCACCTCATATGCTGGATTTTACGGCACATTTCAGCGGCTTCTCCCCCTCCGCATCCGTGGAGTGCAGAGAACGCCCCTGGGCGCTTTGGCAGAATAACAAAAAGAGTATATTCTAAAAAGAGTATATTTCCATTCTAAAAGAGCAGCACACATGGAACGTCTTTTTAAAGATGCCTTTCCGTTTGTGTGTTATTCCTGGTTGCGTTCGTTATCTCTCCACTTCTGACAGCCACGATCGCTGTCTTACGTGTCTGGGTGCGTTCGTGGATGGGTCTTGTCCTCATTGCGAGAACAGGACCATGGCAACGTTGCGGTCGCGGCTTGCATTCGTAAGAAAGCAAGCCACCCCAGCGTCTCCCCACCTCGGTCCTTCTATCTGCGGGTATGAGGCCATGCCGGTTAGTACTGGGGGCGATTTGGGGACCACAATGGGAGCACCTCTGCCGGGTAAACCCCAACAGACCTCCCATTCCCCAGTATGCTCGCTTGCCCCGGTCAGGCTCTCGGATGAGACCGCTGGCTTGCCTCACGGTGAGTTTGACCTCTTATTCGGAGCCCAGGAAGACGATGAGTTGAGTTATCAAGCGCAGCATCGGAGAGCGGGCTCGTCCACTCTGACGTGGACGCCTCGGCTGGACTCCATACTTTGGGTGTGGTCGCCCAGTCTCAGGCCGACGTGGAGATGACGGACATGCTTTCCCAGGCAGCCGTGAATGTCGGGCTAGAGTGGAACCCTCCACTCTCCCCTGAACCCTCGTGGCTTGATGATTGGTTCCTGGGCCCAGAGCGCTGCTCACGGCCACGCCCCGCCCTTTCTTCCCGGAAGTGCATGAGGAGCTGACAAGATCGTGGGGGGCACCTTTTACTGCCTGATCCCGATCTTTCAGCTCCCCCGCTCTCACTACCCTCGATGGTGGGGTGGGGCCAAGGGGTATTCGGTGATTCCCCCAGGTGGATAAGGCTCCTGTCCGAAGCTCCTGTCCAGGGCCTGTAGGTTTACGTCGTCCCTGATGGCTAAGGCCTATGGTGCCACTGGACAAGCCGCCTCTGCCCTGCACGTCATGGCTCTCCTACAAGTTCACCAAGCCAAGGTGCTAAAAGAGCTGCACGAGGGTAGTTATGACCTGGGATAGATGCAGGAACTGTGCTCGGCGACTGACCTCGCTCTCCGGGCGACAAAGGTCATGGCGCAGTCTCTTGGGCAGGCGATGTCCACCCTGGTGATCCAGGAGCGCCACCTTTGGCTCAACCTGGTCGAGATGAGAGGCCGACAAGGCACAGTTCCTTGATGCCGCCATGCCCCAGGTTGGCCTATTTGGCGACACTGTCGAGGACTTTGCCCAGCAGTTCTCGGCGGTGAAGCAGCAGACGGAGACCATTCAACACATCCTGCCCCTGCGTGGCTCAAGACCCCGCACCACGACTGCTCGTCGCCAAGGGTGTCCTCCTGCAGCAACAGGCTCCGCCTCCGCCTCTGATCATCAGGTTCCCGAGAGGCGCTAGGAGGTTGAATCCCTCCAGACTGCGTCTCATCCCCTCATGGGACCTCTCTGTAGTCCTTTGGGGTCTATGGGGAGCTTCCTTCGAGCCCCTGGAGTCAGCTGAGCTTAAGGCACTCTCTTTCAAGACTGCCCTCCTGACTGCGCTCACTTCCATCAAGAGGGTAGGTGACCTGCTGGCATTCTCTGTCAGCAAAACGTGACTGGAGTTCGGTCCGGGCTACTCTCACGTGATCCTGAGACCCCGACCGGGCTATGTGCCCAAGGTTCCCATGACCCCGTTTAGGGATGAACCTGCAAGCGCTGCCCCAGGAGGAGGCAGACCCAGCTTTGGCATTGCTGTGTCTGGTGCATGCTTTACGCATCTATTTGGATTGCACGCAGAGCTTTAGAAGCTCCGAGCAGCTCTTTGTCTGCTTTGGTGGACAGCAGAAAGGAAGCGCTGTCTCCAAACAGAGGATCGCCCACTGGGTCGTTGACGCCATTGTGATGGCATATCACCCCACTCTACTAGGAGTGTAGTGGCCTCCTGGGCCCTGACCGGTGGCGCCTCTTTGGCAGACATCTGCAGAGCAGCGGGCTGGGTGACACGCAACACCTTTGCAAGGTTCTATAATCTATAATAACCAGCTCCTTTTATACCCGTATTTCCAGAGGAGTGGCATGCAAATTCCATTCGCCAATTCCCATTGGCCTTTTTTCAAAGATCAGAGTTGTTTAGGGCTTCCAAGAGTGACCCCTAGTGTCACTACATTGACACAACATCTCGTTCCCTCCATCAGGGAATGGAGGTTACGAAAGTAACCAGGACGTTATCTATTTTTAAAAGGGCGTAGAAAATGGCCAGTGTTTGTTCCATGTGTTAGGCTTGCATTTACAAAATTGCAATAACAGTCAGCTGGGAAAACATTGGGCCTATGCAGTTTATGGTAATACTAATGCATTTCAATGTTTGATTGAAATCATTGTGCACAATAAACAATTCTATTATTGTTCAGTATTGGGTCACCACTTGATGTCTAATGTAAATCCTTGGTTGTGTAGAAAAAAACACTTGAGATCCACTTATCTAAGCAACACTGTGATGTTAAATAGTTAAACATGTCACTTTTTCTGAAAAGCACTGATTCATAATTGATTACTTTGGTAATGTAGTGCAGTGTGGGGCAGAGGCACTAAAGTCCCTCACCCCTACCTGCGAGATTAACTTTATCGGGATGCGTATCTTGCTTGAAGTCCTCTATAAACTTAATCTCAGTTGAGGAGAAGGGTGCACTGTCAAACACAGAGCGAGCTGCCATCCTGTATTGGTGCATAAGGTTCTATCTCACAATAACCACACAAACCATTTTCCAGTCTGATGTCAGCAATAATGTGCCATGGTTTGTTTACCATCTGTTGCTAAGATACGCTCTGACTGTTTCCTAGCAACAACTCATTAACTATGGCTGCATCTAAAAGCTTAGGTAGATGACTTGCTGTCTAATCAGTTAATAGGTTAACCAACAGCATTTGTGAATGAATGGATGTCTCGAGGAAACTAAAAGGCACCTTATTTTCATCCTACAGTACCTTCATATATAGTCACCAAGGCAGCATTTTCCATCTTTCGGACAGTCTATGTCATGAAATCTGCCTTAAATCACGTTCCTACCCTCACTTAAGCGAGATAATTTATTGTATAATTTTACAATTAACATCAGCAAAATGAGAAAAGAGAGGCAGAGAGGGAAATGCAGCCAAAACTGGGATCCTTCATTTCACATTCTCTAATCACTATTTTTTTAACTATGTTTTTCTTTATTTTATTATTATTACACACTTTGTCTAATATGACTTCACTGATTTGATGTTTTTGTGTGTATTATTAGGTGTATTTATGGGTCTTTTACAAATAACATGGACATTCTTTGGACCCGGGCGCATGTGTGTTCATCCCGTCACCTTACTTTCTGCTGCTGGAATTTACGGCGCATATCAGCAGTCACCCTCGCACGATCGAGTGTTGTGCTTCCCCTGGGCGCTTTGGTCCACAGGTGTTAAGAGAGTATATTTCAAAAGAGTATATTTTCTCTAAAAGAGCTCGCACAAACGATTGGCATATTTTTAAAGATGTCCTTTCGCATTTGTGCTACTGGGTGTGGCCGTTATCTCTCCCCACCGGATGGCCACGAAATCTGTCGCAAGTGTTTGGGTCGCCAGCACGCCGAGGCAGCTTTGTGGAGGGGTTATGTTCTCACTGCAAGAACATGCCCATGAGAACGTTGCGGTCGCGGCTCTCTTCCTTCTTCATGAAGCAGAGAGCCACCGCGGCTTCTTCCTTACCCGGTCCGTCCTGGGTTGAGACTCAGGCAGCTGTGTTGGTGAGCACCGCGGGAGATCTGGATGTGGATATGGGAGCGTTTCCGCCGGCTTATTCCTCGCGGACTTCCCATCCCCTAGTACACACGTTCTGCCCGGTAAAGTTCACGAGTGAGGCAGGCGGTCCGCCTCAGGGTGGATTTAATGTCTCGTTCGGGGCTCGTGACAAGGATGAGTTATCAGTCGCAGCATCGGAGGATGGGCTTCTGCTTTCGGAAGCAGACGTATCTTCTGAGATCCCGCTCAGGCGGTAGAGCTCAGGATGAGGCGGATGCTGAGTTGGCAGCCGTGCTTGCCCGGGTGGCCACAAACATCGGGCTTGAGTGGAACCCTCCACCCTGCCCTGAGCGTTCACGGCTGGATGATTGCTTTCTGGGCTCGGAGCATGACTCACGACTGCACCCCGCCCCGGTGCCCTTCTTCCCGGAAGTGCACGAGGAGCTCACAAAGTCGTGGAAGGCACCTTTCTCTGCCCGTACACGCTTCGCCGGCTCGTCCACCCTAACTACCCTCGACGGCGGAGCAGCTAAGGGATACGTCGAGCTTCCCCAGGTTGAGTGCGCCGTAGCGGTGCATTTATGCCCACAGGGCGCAGCCACCTGGAGGAACCGACCAAGGCTCCCTCGGTCACAATGATGGCACGCCTTACGAACGAGCGTGCACAGTCGGTGCTGGCCTGCCTGAGAATCTTCAGGCAGAAGGTAGCGGTGCCAGTGAAAAAATTTCAGAGGCTCCTGGGGCATATGGCATCCTCTGCGGCAGTACTCCCCCTTGGGTTGATGCATATGAGACCACTCCAGCACTGGCTACAGACTCGAGTCCAGAGGTGGGCATGGCGCCACCTAGCATGTGACTATCACGCCATGGTGCCGCCAAACTTTCAGCCCTTGGTCAGATTTGGCATTTCTATGGGCAGGGGTTCCCTTAGAACAGGTCTCGGTGCATTGTGGTCATGACGGATGCCTCAAATTAGGGGCTGGAGCGCCGTGTGCAACGGGCAGGCAGTATCGGGGCTCTGGACAGGGCCCCGCCTGCAATGGCACATCAACTGCTTAGAGTTGCTGGCAGTATCGCTGGCCCTGCGGAGGCTTCGGCCGTTGATTCAGGGCAAGCATGTGTTGGTCCGGTCGGACAACACAGTGACCGTGGCATACATAAACCGCCAGGGTGGCGTACGATCACGTCACATGTCACAACTCGCCCGCTGCCTCCTCCTTTGGAGTCAGCAGATGTTGAAATCTCTGCGAGCCACTCACCTCCTGAGCATCCTCAACCGTGCAGCGGATGCGCTCTCACAGCAGGTAATGCTCCGCGGAGAGTGGAGACTCCACCCCTGCACAGTCCAGCTAATTTGGGAGCGATTCGGGGAGGCGCAGGTGGAACTGTTCGCCTCCCGAGAGTCCTCTCATTGCCCCCTTTGGTACTCCCTGTCCGAGGCTCCCTTCGGCGCGGATGCCTTGGGGCACAGCTGGCCTCGAGGACTGTGCAAGTACGCGTTTCCCCCAGTGAGCCTCGTTGCACAGACGTTGTGCAAAGTCAGAGAGGATGGGCAACAAGTCCTGATGGTTGCGCCATACTGGCCCAACCGGGCTTGGTTCTCAGACCTGATGCTCCTGGCAGTAGCCCCTCCCTAGCACATTCCCCCGAAGCAGGACCTTCTCACACAGAGGGGCAGGGCACGCTCTGGCACCCGCCACCAGAACTCTGGAATCTCCACGTCTGGCTCCTGGACGGGATGCGGAGGACCTAGCAGGCCTTCTGCCAGCAGTGGTAGACACGATCACTCAGGACAGAGCCCCCTCCACGAGGTGGCTGTACGCTCTGAAGTGTAATTGACTTACACTCCGTCTCTTACAATTGTCTCTTCGCAAATTGGTGATCTTCCCACGGGGAAGATCCATGGAGATGCGAAGTCGGGTCTGTGTTGTCCTTCCTACAGGAGGGACTGGAGAGACGGCTGTCTCCCTCTACCCTGAAGGTGTACGTGGCTGCTATAGCAGCATATAAAGATACACTGGATGGGAGACCATCACGGCAGAACGACCTGATCACCAGATACCACTGCACAGCTTCAGGGGTCTTGTAGAGTCCTTGCCTCGGTGGGTTGGCATTGTTTTGGAGGCACGTGGAGGACGAACAGCATATTAGGCAGGTGGTCATAATGTTTTGGTTCATCAGTGTATATATATATATATATATATATATATATATATATATATATATATATATATATATGTTAGATAAATAGATATTAAATATCTATACATATATAAAGGGAAAGTGTATATTTTGGGTTCTGTAAGTGGTCAGTTTTTTTTACGTTTCTCATGATTTTTAACCTTTGTTTTGCTTATAGTTGGTAAAGAGGTCTTTTAAACAGATCTGCAGTGAAAAATGAATTTTTTAAAGTACAATTATGTGGTCTCAATTACTATGAGGTCAAAAAACGGCATGCACAATAATAAAAGAATTTGAAAAATACTGTTTATGGTGGTAGTTTTGGACACAGTGTACCATGTCACACTGTCAATTACACAAACCCTCAAAGTACATTTGTTTAATTAACAGATGGGTTTGAAATTCATTAGATAAATTTTCTTTGTATTATTTACATTGCGATTCTCATTTTTATTAATTTACAAGTTGCCCAGGCTTGTAGTTTTTGCATTAGTGTTAAAACAATATTTGATTGTTGGGTAACACCGAGAAGCTTTAGTAACAGAAATCAATAGGCTGCACAATTATTGCTTTCCCAATTAACCCATCATGATTCGAACTGTCAAAAAAAAAAAAAAAAAAAAGCTCTCCAGAGCCACATCACTGTCATTTAACCATCTTCATCATCCTCCTCTCACTCAGTCATTTCAATAGGATTCACTACAGAAAGGCAGAACATCATTTGTCAATAAATCTGACAACAGGTGATGGCAATAGAATAAATGACACAGCCCTTACATGTAATATGCAGAGCAGAAATTAACAAAGGTCCTTTTCCAGAACACAATTTAAAGGTGACAGGGGGTATAAGCTCCAAAACAGGAAAGCTGATCTGTAACACATGACAACAACAGTTTTAAAACATCTTGTGTTCACTCCTGATTGGCCATTTGTTAAGTCTCACTATCTTGCAAACTACCAGACATAATAATTCACCACTGGCATACAATGGTGAAGGGTAGCGATGGGCAATGGTTTGGGACCACTGATCCCATCACAAACAGCCACAACATGCATCTCATCTCCTGCCTCCTCTCTAAGACATATCTGTGAAACTATAAAAATCAGATTTCAATGTCAGGGAGAAAAAAACCGTTTTGATGAAAAACTGGTTCTCCAGAAGATCATTATCTGCTTTAAAGACAGCTGTGGCCTGAGAACCACGGAGTGCACAACTTTGAAAACAGACACAACAAAAGACAAAAATTAAATGTAGATAAATAAAATTATTCTGTGTTGTACATGAGTGAAATGAGCTTACCCCAGTGAACAAGCTCTGTCGGACACAAATGACCTGTACAGTTCAGAAAGACTGATTTAAGTTACAGAGTCATTCAGAACAAAACAGGTTGTCATTTCAGGCAGCATAAACACTGTTCGGGTAAAAATGGCGTTGAGGAGAAGAGAAAAAGTACTTGTTTTCACGTAAACGATTTCACATAAATTACAAAGTAGCGTTTAATCTTGCTTTGCCTGAGAAAATAGTCACCGACGTAAAGTCAAGAAAAATATATCGTTGATAGGTGAATTATATTTACTCTGCAGCAGATATTTGACAACAAATGTGCTATCCACTTTGTAGACAAACTAATAAACAGAGTGAAACGTACACTGCATCCAGAACGTAGCAATATTATAAAAGTGTTGAAGTTCAGGTGTTTGTCTGAGGTTGTGAAATCCTTCCTTAAACACCAGAGGGCGTTCTGTGATTTCCTATCACATTTATTGTCTGTCAAGCCTTTTCGGACTGCAAATTTGCACAGCTTAATGAACTTTTGTAGCCATAAGCAACTGCATTTTTGCCTTTAAGGTAAGCGTTGAATTTATTTAATGTGTTTATTTGAAAAGGAAGTCTTAAACATGATATAATAGTGTGTACTGGCGTTGGGGATGGGTAGTAGTCACAAAACTACTGGCTCTCTGTGTTTTCACTTGAATGTATCATTAGTTGCAGTGTCTTCGGTTTTGGTTGCATGGGGAAATGTAATCTTGTTTGAGATCATACAGTCATACAGTGAAACGTTTAAACATTCACATATTAGTCCAGGGGTCAGAGGGTGTGATTCTCTCAAAGAGGTTATAATCAGTGTATGGGCCTTAGAAAAAGACTGCATTTCAGTTTCACATGTGAATAGACAGTGCTGGGTAGATTAATTCTGAATTGTAATCTGATACTGATTGCTAAATTACAAGACTAAAATTGTAGTCAATAAAATAATGTTTTGGATTACATTTGGAAGGCAATCTAATTTGATTGCTTTGGGATTACTTCTGACCTAATTGTTTATTTGAGGTCACATGCTTTTGAGTAGGATAAATGTGTACCATTTTGACATAATGTGGCTTAAATGTCTAAAAGAAAACTTTTAATGGATAAAAATATAACTTTTTTGGTTTTGTTTGTGTGTTCTTCTGGCTATATTATTTGTGTTCTGCTGATGTAAGAAAGTTTGGCATGGCATGAGGGTGAATGATGTGAGAATTTACCATTTTTGGGTGAACTATAAAGTTTTTTCCTTAATCATTTAATAATGCAATCATCAGTGGGTTAAACAATTTATACAGCTGTATAAAATTATAGATCATTTCATGTCAGATCACCCAGTAATTTATTCCATTCTATTCTGCTAAGAACATGTAGGCCTTAATTATTTAATGTGAAAGTAACCACAAGCTTCTCCCTCTTTTTTCAAAAGCATTAACATTTTATGTTTATTTTTCCTACCTGAAAACAATCTATACTAAGTGGGTAGAGGGCAGTAATTTCCTGTAATCCTGAGTGGAAAGCTTATGTAAAAATCGTGCGCTGAAAATGTCGCTTGACACAACTTCATCTTAATTTATAGTCCAGTTTTAAATCAGTTGAATGCAGAATGGTAGTTGTTGATGTGTTGCTCCACACTGTGTCAACTATTGCTCTGTTCCACCATAATCTGATAAATCTCTTTAAGAAAACTCTGCAAATCTCCAGATGGACAGTGCCAATGGTTTCTTCATCAGTGTTTTCGATTTATCTTCAACTGTCATGTTGTGAAGATCTGTGTGAGTACTTGTGTGTATATATACAAACTTGTAAGTTTTTGACTTTGACATAACCTCCTAGAATTTATTATTGTCATATGATTTTTCACATTTGCTTTTTTGCTGTTGCAGGGTGGAATTCTTGTACACATAGTTTTGGCGGGTGAGTCCAACTGTTGGCCGTGTTGCTTATCTGATGTCCAACTAATCGAGCCAGCTCTATAACATTTTTATCTCTTTTTTTTCTGAGGAATTCTCCTCGTTCTCTTTTTAGTAAGTCTAAAAAAGTGCACATACTCACTCCACACTCATGTTACCCTTGTAATCTCCTGTGCCTGTTATCTGGGCTGCAGCACTCTGCTTAGACCTGCAGTTTATTCAACACATCAGCGGGTGCTGTGTTATTTAGAAGTATGAAGGAGATAGGAAATAAGTTGCTCTGAAACTCTGAAAGAGTGTTGTCATTTGTTGATGTCATTAAAAGTCAATACATTTTCTAGATATTTAGGCTAGGTTACAGTACGTTCATAAAAAGAAATGATCACACATGCACTTCCCTTTTACATCTCTTTTACCATAATTTAATAATAATAATAATAGCTAGATTTTTAAGAGCAAAACTTGCTATCTCGATGATGTGGATGGTTGCCAGGGTGTTGATATGTGGTTGCTATGATGTTCTGAGTGGTGTTTAACATGTTTCTATGTGGTTGCTAGGGTGTTCTGGATGGTTGTTAGGCTGTTGCTTGGTGGTTGCTGTTGTTTACTCAACCAAGTAAAGAGATCACCCCCAAGCCTCTTTGATATTCTGGTGCTTAGATAAGACTCGGTCTGTCTTTCAATGTATATAGGATTTTTTTTTTTTTTTGTCATTTGCCAGGCGAAAGTTGTAAGTCCAGTCTCTTCGTACAGTAATGGCACATGTCTCCTCCTCAAGCCACACAATTTGAGATGTAATTTATGTCTGTAGCACAACGGCACAGGACTGTGCAAAAGTTTGCACAAGTTATATGCAAAAGTTTAATCCTAATGTAACACATAAAGGACGGGCAAGGAGGAGGCGGGAACCGGCTGAGCAGTAAACATAAACTTTAATGGTAAACTTAAAACCAACATAAACAAACATGTAGCGCAGCCACGTGCATATCTCTGTCTCTCGAACCGGCGTCTCCGGCCACCCTTTTATCTTGCTCTCCCGCTGATCAGCTGATTCAGAGCCAGCCATGCACCATCACGGCCCGGCCTCGCCCTCCTCCTCCATCTCTGGGGGGGGGAGACACTGCCCTTCCGGCTGTTCTTTCAGCTGGTGGCCCACCCCGCCTCCTCTGAACCTGGGGGAGAGACGAGGGGAGGAGAGGAGAGAGGGAAAGAGCAAGGAGGAGAGAGAGAGAGAGAGAGAGAGAGAGAGAGAGAAAAGAAACACTTTATATACCAACCACGCCACCGTGGGCATCGGTCTTCTGTGACGCTGGGCAATGGCACTGGACCTCACCTCCTGGCAGACAGCAGCGAGCTCCTCTGCCCCCTGGCGGACGGTAGCGGCTCCTCTGCCCTCTAGCGACCCCTCCGCTTCCTGGCAGATGGCAGCGGCTCCTTCGTTTCCTGGCGGATGGCAGCGGGCTCCTCCGCCTTCGGGCGAACCGCTCCAGTACCACCGTATCATACCTTCTCAGCGTCGCGACCCTCCCCCAGGGGCGAGGGCTTTTCTGACGGCGCGTCTTCCTCCTATCCCAGGTTTCGGCACCACTATGGCAGACTCTGCCTTCCCTACCAAGGAGGAATCAGGAACCGGAGTGAACAATCAACCGAACTTTAATTTCAAACTCAAATTTAAACGGTACAACGAAACATAGACACACACAGTCACGTGGCTCTCTCTCTCTCTCTCTTTCTCTCTCTTCTCTCTCTAATTGGCGTCCTTATCCCCCTCCCGGCTGATTAGGACAATGCATTGCCGGACGTGCGTTCTCACGGCCTGGCCACACTCTCCTTCTCGTCACACTTAAATTCATAAATGTAATCCTAAATCTGAAGTTTAATCATATGAGCAATAGCAATACACACATCTAAAATGTTATATATTTAAAAGTTTTTTGTTTAAAGGAATATTCCGGGTTCAATACAAGTTAAGCTCAGTCGACAGCGTTTGTGACATAATGTTGATTAACACAAACATTTATTTTGACTTGCCCCTTCTTTTCTTTAAAAAAAGCAAAAATCTGTGTTCCAGTGAGGCACTTACAATGAAAGTCAATGGGGCCATTTCGGTAACGATACAATACTGACTGTTTTAAAAGTATAGCCACAACATGTTAACAATATGTGTGTTAACATGATTTTAGTGTGATAAAATCACTTACTGACCTGTTCTGTGTAAAGTTATAGCCAATTTTACAACTTCGAACCCTAAAACGATTGTAAAAGTAATGATTTAAACAACTTTACAGCTCAAATAATACATGAGTTTTAACAGAAGAATTAATGTAAGTGCTTTTATAAAACTATAAACTTCACATTTCTGCCTTTAAACCCTCCAAAAATTGCCCCATTCACTTCCATTGTAAGTGCCTCATATAAACTTCAATTTTTGCTTTTTTATTTTTTTTAAAGAAAAGGACGAACGAGTCTAAATTAATTTTTTGTGGTAATCAGCATTATGCTGCAAATGCTGTCAATCGAGCTTAACTTGTAGATATTAAACCTGAAACATTCATTTAAACTTGAGCATGCAAATTATGAAAACCACTCCAAAGAACTTTGTGTAAGCAACATAATTTTGCTTTGTGGCTAATATCAGATCAGTTATAGATCTATTTGTTGATTGTTCTAAAGAAACAACAAAAAAGTGAGTTTTCTAAACATTGCTCTATGATTATAATAATGCCAGACAGTTGTGTCTTCAATATGATATAGTCCATTTCTATACAAGTTTTTCATTGTGGGCATTCATACCCCATAGCAGAATCTTAAATCCCCTTCATTCAACCATTTATTTGTTTTAGAGACTCTGAAGAGACTCGTCCTCCCTCCCAAAATTAATGCTGTTTATTATGGCTGTGAGCTGCATGGGAGGTTTAGAGATCAGTATCTACAGAGATTATTTTTTTTTTTTTTTTCAGTGCTTAGGCCGGCCTTGGCACAGGTCAATGACCGAGAAGAGACACTGTATAGTGATGGTTTTGTCCATCTAAATTGCATTGCTCTATGTTCATTGTTCTGCTTTGCCCATTATCCACAGGTTTTGTTTGTCATCTCCCCTGTACTGTGGATGGAGGTCTCCTTAATTGTTTCCATCCAGTAAAGCTGGAGTGATAAGTGTGTTTTTGTGTCCTGAGTGGCTCAAGTGCTGCATTCACCTAGTAGACTGGTAAGTCTATATTGATGCACTGCACTGTGACTAAAAGAGCTAAATTAAATGACCACAATTAAATGTAAATACTCATATACACACACACGCGCGCAGAGTTTTACTTCGCTGTCTAAGTGAGAACATGCCATACTGCTGCGCAAAGGTAAATCAGTAACTGCACATATTTTTAAAATTGAGTTTTGACCGAAATTTGGTCTCTTAAATCAGCGTTTCCCAACCTTTTTTGCCATAAGTACCCCCACAGCACCATCAATAAGGCTGAAGTACCACTGCATTGACGCAAAACCAAATATGTGTACCAAAGACTGTATCATTTAACATTATCATTAATACTGATTATTAATAATGATAATAATCAATTATATTTCAGGTTTATTTTAGTTATGTCCATTTTGCTTACATAGGAAAGAAATTGTATCTTAGCTAATGCTGTTAAATATTCAGGGGGCCATCTAACCTGGTACATTATGAAAAAAATAATTTTACAGATTTGATATTATCATTAGTTTTCATAAGATTAGTCACATTTTAGCTTTTTAAAAAAGCAGAAATTCTATATATTCCTTTAATATATATATGTCTTTGACTTGCACATACACTCCTGGACAAAAATAAATAAATGGACCAAGTGCAAAATGGCAAAACATTAAGCTTTAAATGGTCTCCACAACAAATCATTGGTCAAGAAAAATGGAACAAATAGATACAGTAATTAGTATGGGAAAGTTTTTCCCTTTGATTTCTTCAAATTTTTAAGCCTTGTGGATAAACTTGCAGACAGCTTTTTACAGAAAGAAGAGTCAATGTTGTTCCACTCAATGTTGATGGCTTTAAACATATATTCCAAAACCAAATATTCTCTATAGGGTTCAAATCTGGACTCTGACCAGGCCAAAACATGAGCCTGATGGACTTGTTCTCAAGCTACTTTTTGGAGGTCTTTGTGTGAGCAGGAGCATTGTCTTGTTGAAAAATAACATCTGATCATTCCTCTTTAGAAAATAGCTTTTCAATTGTGGGAAGCAAGCCTTTCTGCAATATTTTCCTGTGCTCCAAAGCATTAGTTGACTTTTCATAGTGAAGCAGCTCAGTACTAGCTGCTGAAAAGGCTCCCCACACCATGACACCTCTTCCTCCATGCTTCACTGTGGTAGAGATGCATTCACTATTGTATTTCTCACCAGATCTTCGACGGCACCTCTCTAGAGCATCACCATGCAACTCATCATGATTCATCACTCCACATAACTCTGCTGAACCACTCTGAATTAAACTTTCCATATTCTGCCAAAAACGTCATTCTGTCTTTGATGTTTTTACGAGACAGCGATGGCTTTTTAACACATCTTCTAGACACAAAAGCTGCATTAGATAACCTTCTAGTTATTGTTCTTCTCGAAAGACTCTTGTTTTCTGAGGTCTTGAATTTTTCCTGTCTTTGAGAACTGTAAATATCAGCAGGTGGTCATACCTGTATGCAGAGGCTTTGGGCCTTCCAGATCCTTTCTTTCTGGCAACATCACCTGTTGTTTCAAAGTGTTAACATTTTATCTTAATAGCTGATAGAGAAATAGGGATTTTCTCTGCCTTTAAGGTCTTGTTAACTTCAGAATAGCTACAGTTAGCCTGACACAGACCAGCTATGTGGTTACTGACAGCAACCCCTGCATGATATTTTGCTTTTTGTGGAGCACATTTTCTCACTCATTTACTTTGGGACTCACAACACTGCATATTATAGATCTCTCCCTGCTCTATCACTCCTGGTTCCTTTTATGAGCTTGTTATCAGGCCTTTTGATGGGCTGCATCAGGTATGGCAGATCATCAACTAATGATTAATCTTTTACGAAAAAAATAAAAAAAACATCCCAGAAGATATTTTTGGAAAATGTTGTCACCCAGACATATTTTAGTTTGAATTTTATATAAAACATTTTAATCATTATCATGATTTTACTTTTGCGTAAAAGAAGACTAAGTGAATTTCCCTGTTTCCAGCTTTTCCCCAAACAGTTTACTGCAGCAAAAGTTAATGAGCAAATGGTGGCACTAAAGTGCACCGGGGGTGCATTGTTTAATTCTTGCTAATTTCCTGACTTGTTTTGGAGACCAGTAAAAGCTTAATTTTTTGACATTTTGGGCTTGGCCCCCTTTTTGCCCAGGAGTGTATTATGTTGTGTACATATGTTTAATTACATTTTGTTTACATGAATAATTTGTACTATTTACAAGTGTTAAATTTGATATGTAGAACAAAACTGCCTCTTTAAGACTACTGGCGGCAGTTCAGCCAGTGAGTGCATATTAAAGAGAGAGAACACTCATGGTTACTTTACGTGCTGTGTTTGATTAGAATTAATATTCCTTTTTTGTTGTTTTTGATTAAAAAAAACTGTAAAGAACAGAAAGGGTATTAAAAGAGACATTATTCAATGACAAATGGATTGTGTGTATCTCATCTTTGGACACACATTACATGGGACGAGCCAAACCAGACTTTCTCAACACGCAGTAACAAGATCTCAGTGCCAAACTTCATAAAATTCTATATCGGAATTGTTCAAATGAATTTTGCGATTAATTGGAAAAATGTTTTAACCCATTCCTAATTGTATTATTTTTATTTTATGCCATTTCAACATGGCAAAATCCAATTATATTCGTGTACCCCCTAGAACCTGCTTATGTACCCCCTGGGGAATGCTTGTTGGGAATCACTGTTTTAGACTAAGATCTTTCTTGTAACAGATGGATTTGACACAATTAGGCTCAGATTAAAAGGAAACAGAATATGAAAAATGCAGTAACTACAAAATCCAGCTTGAACTTTGAAGGCATTTTTCTTAGTGTTGATGTAGTTACTGTGTTTTGCCTTTGAATGGCAGCATATACTTCTATTGGTTTTATTTAAAGCTAACTATAAACTAACCCTAAATGAAACGCTGCCATTAAAAGAAAATGTTTTTGCATTTTTAGAATAAAAATGTATTTATTTAATTTATGAATCAGATATGTATAATTGCATAACATGATTTTATATATATATATATATATACACTACCAGTCAAAAGTTTTGAAACACGACTGAAATGTTTCTCATGATCTTAAAAATCTTTTGATCTGAAGGCGTATGCTTAAATGTTTGAAATTAGTTTTGTAGACAAAAATATAATTGTGCCACCATATTAATTTATTTCATTATAAAACTAAAATTTAAAAAAAAAAAAAAAGTTTTTGAAATTGATGACTCGGACCGAATAATAAAGAAAAGCAGCCAATAAGTGCCCAACATAGATGGGAACTCCTTCAATACTGTTTAAAAATCATCCCAGGGTGATACCTCAAGAAGTTGGTTGATAAAATGTGAAGAGTACATTTCTGCAAATTCTAGGCAAAGGGTGACTACTTTGAAGATGCTAAAATATAACACAGTTTTGATTTATTTTGGATTTTGTTTAGTCACAACATAATTCCCATAGTTCCATTTATGTTATTCCATAGTTTTGATGACTTTACTATTATTCTAAAATGTAAAAAAAAAAAAGTATAATATAATAATAATATAATAATGAGTGTGTTTCAAAACTTTTGACCGGTAGTGTGTGTATGTGTATGTATATATATGTGTGTGTGTGTGTGTATTTGTGTATGTGTGTGTGTGTGTGTGTGTGTGTGTGTATATATATATATATATATATATATATATATATATATATATATATATATATATATATGTTAGATTTGACAAAAAATTTGTCCCAAAAGTACAGCCAAGTCGACACACACACACACACACACACACATACTGAGACCCACTTTTGAAAATTTTGGAACTTAATTAATTTATTTCATAATTTAGAGTATGTCTATTTACTCAAAATATTATTCTGCCCCACGTACATACAGTAAAACAATTAAGTGGGAATTTTTTACAGAGCTCAAAAGACTGACTGGATTCTTAAGGATTTGTGTCTAAAGAAGTCAAGTTAAGGTCTTAAAGACTAATTTAACATGAATTAATATTATTCCCCCCCCCCCCCCAATCTGGCCTCACATTCACATTTCTTGTTTTCCCTTTGTAAACTCAATTTAAACATTTTATCTCTGCCACTGTGCCTGATCATACAAAAATAGCCTACCTTAAATTCAATTCTCACATTTGTCCTGTTAACATCAGAACGCCATCATCAGACCACTATCTTACAGGTTAGTATTCAAGACCCCAGAATGGAAAGTTTTTTTTTTTATGTTGTTGATGGACTAGAATTAATTGCTACAGATAAAATTCTGTGAAAGAGGGTGTGAACTAATTGGAAGCTCTATAAAAAGTCTTGGTATGAGATGACATATGATTACAAACAGGAAAATTTTTTTTTTTTTTTTACCACTACCACTTTAAACATAGAAAGTTATATTGTATTGTATAACAAATTGGTGGATGTGTTCCCTCTTGGCCCATTATGTCAAAAATACATTCTAGCATTTGAGGCTCCGGTGCTTGCTTATAGGCTTATGTTAGTGTAATAAAAAGCAATACTGTGCATAAAATTCCTGTACATTGCCATGGTTTCAGGAGTGTAATGCTTATAATTTTTTCCATTTCCAATGAAATAGCAGCGTAGAACATAAGAAAAGAAAACAAACAAATCTGATTAGGGTCAAAGTGAAATATCATGTTTGAGTGAATGAAGTGTCTGTCATTCTCTTCCTCTTGATGTTGATGAAAAATGTTGTGTCCTACACTCTGGTTTACACTGCAAGCGAGTAATACGATGCAACAAATTGATGTTGTTGTTGTTGTTATGATCAGTGAAGCTGTCTACAATTCAAGTGTTGCTTGCAACGTTCTCAGGAGCATTCTGTTATTGCATTGTCATATATTTACTGAATTTTATTTTGGGCCGTTTTAGCCTTTATGTTTTGAAGGACAGTAGTGGTAGAAAGTGGGTGGGGGAATGGGACATGACCCAGGCCGGATTTGAACCCAGGTCCCTGTGCATCAACAGTGCTTATAAATGTCATGAGCAAGTGCGCTACCTTCTGCATCACAGCTTAGACACTTTGCTTGTAGTATAGATATGGTATTAGACCGGGAAGTGCTTTAGCTTATATTGAGGTGGCTGCACTGGCATTAATCAGTGAACCACTGATATACAATTGCAAATGTTTTAAAGGGATAGTTCACCCAAAAGTGAAATTTCTGTCATAATTTACCTGTTTAACTTTCTTTCTAATGCAAAACACAAAAGGAGATGTTTTAATGAATATCTCGGTCCATATTTTCAATGCAACGGCAGTGGATAATGCCTCACTTTAAATCATATAAAAAGGACCTAAACATATCATAAAGTAGTCCATGCAATTTGTGCATCATATTCCAAGTCTTCTGAAGGCATATAATATTTTTTTAGTGTCATTTTTCTGTGAAAATCTTGACTTCCATCATGTGTTCAAGAGTGGCATGAGAAAATTGTGTTCATTCGAGAACTTGTGTTGCATAGCGTTAAAAACAATGCAAGCCACTGTGAACAAGCTCCTCTCATAGCGCTTATGAATGCACAAAGGACGTCAACATTTTCGCTGAAAATATCACATAAATTTGGGGTCTTATATCCAGGGTTGAGCTGTGACAAAATACATTACACCTTCAGAATACAAAAATTAATTAACTGTGCCCTAGTGACGTTTTCAAGTACCCCTATTCAGATTACAGTTACTTTATAACATTTTTAGAATACTTTTAGAATACTTCTCTCATAATGACTGCAAAATAAGGCAGTTGTTCGCATAGAAATACACTATAGCGCTAAGGTCATGAAAGTTGCTAATAAATAGCTGGCCAGCTATCAAGAAATGAAATAATAATAACATATCACATATAATTCTTTCCCTTTATAAATATGTTTTGTAGAAGTATTATAAAAGTAATCTGAATGTTACTTTTTTATGTGATGTAATGAAATACAGTACTCATTACATTTAAGAGAGAGTATTTATTATTCTGTCCAACCCTGCGTATGTCTTCGAAAGCTTTTTTTAAGCTTTAAAGTGAGGCACTATTCACTGCCATTGCATTGAAAAAATCCTTTTGTGTTCTGCATAAAAAAGAAAGTCATACAGGTTTGGAACGACATACGGGTGAGTAAACTATTACAGAATTTTCATTTTTGGGCCAACTATTCCTTTAACCTGTACAACACATATACAGTATGTTAATGTGGTAAGCATATTACACATTCACAGCTACAATGCAGGGAGTAAAATAAATAGAAAATAATTTAATATAAGATATTGTACAAAATCTAAATCTTTTATATATATATATATATATATATATATATATATATATATATATATATATATATATATAAATAAAAAAACACACTCCACTTGGAAAGTCTATTCAGAGTTATTGTGTCCATGTGTGTGAAGAATCGGTTAAAGTCCTTACTAATAACATGGCACTGATTCATTGTTTGTCATACGAACTGGACCAAACCAGGCTGAAGTGGATCGCTCTAGTACTCCTCTCCTTAACAGAACATAAGCAGTACCGGCTTGAAGTGGATTACACTTCACTGTAAGCAGTACCAGTTCAGTCGCTCTCTCCATAGACAGGCTGTTCTTTCAGAACTTGTTGGTATGGCTTTTCACTCTTCTGTCTGTCTGTCTGTCTCTCTTCTTTATCCTTAGATTATTTTTGGAGGAGGCTCCCCTGATGGCTTTATAAATATTTCGTGGGGCTTTGTGGTCTCTGCTGTGGAAGGTCAGCCAACTGTGAGTTAGGTCAGTCCTTTCACCATTTCTTCTTCAGCATTCCTCCAGTCACGCTATTGACTCTTAGCAATCCTGCTCTTGTAGTTCACAGCTGAGGGAAATAAGAAAAGAACAGACTGTGTTAAGGGTTGCAAACAAACTTGCCACATTTGAATATTTAGAAGAATTCCATTTTAAAACTGAGACATTTTTAATGTGCACAGATGATGGAGCTGTGGTACATAGAGCAGTGCATTGCTCATCATATAAAGAGGTGTTGTGCTCAAGGGGACCCGGTTTCAAGTCCGGCCTAGTGTCATGTCCCAATCCCATTCTTCTTCTCTCTCTCTGTCAATTCTAAACTTTCATATATATTAAAATATGACATTTGGCATATACAGTTTGGTGTTAAGGGATCTAATCTCTGCTGTCAGTGGGGGGAAACTAGGAACATTGTCCCAGGCCCTGTGACAAGGGGTAACCACTAAGATCCTCCATGGTATAGCCTTTTAGACCCTTTCCCACTGCAGGGACTAAAGCCCATTTTAGGCACTTTCCTCCGGGACTAGTACTTTTCGTTGTTTTCGCACCTGAGGAACTATATAGTTCCTCAAATCCGTTACTCACTGGGCCTTGGGGATACTGTGCTATGTTAGAGATGACCATGTAGGGACCCTACAGCTACAGTTATTTCAGCAGTTTGTTCTTAGCATGTCCATCAATAGTTGTTTTGCTTTGCACTTAAATAAGTATTAATTTAGCAGACACTTTTATCCAAAGTGTCTGCTTATTTCAGGGACACTCTCCCTGGAGAAACCTAGGGTTAAATGTCTTTCTCAAGGCTCAGCCTTGCACAATAGTGATAGCATATGGCTCACTCCTTGTGGGATTTGAACATGCAGCCTGCTACGATTGCCAGCCCTGAGCTTTAACCACTATACTACCCCATGAAGGGAATGAGCAGATGACACAGATGTCACAATAATGATTTAAAAAGCAATGGTCTTACAGGTACATATAATTAGTACTACTGATATTACATTTACCATTTGAGCTGTCCGTTTGAGGACATTTAAGTGGTAAAAGCTGCACACAGCGATAACATCAGCTTGAACTGCACTGGCTGCATGTGCGTCTGTCATTCTGACAGTCAGTGGCTTGAGAAAGGCATTACTTGTCAAATGCTATTTGTATGAACAAGTACATTCCCCCTTCCCTGTCCCATGTCAGTTCGGAAATGGTCTTTAAGCTTAAAAAGTTCTATATGTGGGATTATTTATGTATACTCATCGGCCACTTTGTTTGGTACACCTGTACATCTACTTATTCATGCGATTATCTAATCAGCCAATTGTGTGGCAGCAGTGTAATGTATAAAATCAGGCAGATATGGGTCAGGAGCTTCAGTTAATATTCACATCAACCATCAGGGAAAAATGTGATGTCAGTGATTTCGACCGTGGCATGTTTGTTGGTGCCAGATGGGCTGGTTTGAGAATTTTTGTAATTGCTGATCTCTTGGGATTTTCACACACAACAGTCTCTAGAGTGTAAAGAGAATGGTGCGAAAAGCAAAAAACATCCAGCGAAACGGCTTGTTAATGACAGAGGTCAGAGGAGAATGGGCAGACTAGTCAAAGCTGACAGGAAGGTCTCAAAGGGTTTTATCACACTAAAATCATGTTTACACTCATATTGTTTAAGTCTTGTGGCTGTATGTTTGAAACAGTGAGTATTTAAATGTTTACAGATTGGCCCCATTCACTTCCATTGCAAATGCCTCACTGTAACCCAGATTAATGCTTTTTTTAAAGAAAAGGAGGGTTAAGACAGTTTTTGCAGTAATGATTGGACTTAACTTGTATTGAACCCAGTATGTTTATTTGATCAAAGTATACCTCTATGATTAATGATGTGTTACAGTTTGCGGTTCATTTGTAGCAGATTGTGAGGTAGATATGCGAGAGACATTCTACTAATTAAAAATGACTTGATCGTAGAAGCCGTGGACGCATGTGTTGAGTCATATTGCTCATGCGGGTGTTGCAGGTTTGAGACCAGCATACAAAGCATCCCGATCCAATTTCCTTGTCATTCTGCACAGACTTTTTCTCATTAAAAGTTGCCACGAAAATAAACTTCACCTGAAGGTCTATTCTAGTGGTACTTTTGACAAATATATTCATCTCTGGTGAAACTCTGTTAAACATCCCTCACATGATCCTCGAAGTAACCTCATCCCACCACTGTGAGCCATACCTCTTCTTCTCCTTGATTTTCTTTCACTTTAAATGCCTTAAATTCTGATCCTATCTCAGCTACTATACATGTCTCCACAGGAACACATAAACAATACAGAGCATTTATGTGCTATCAGAGGGAAGAGGAAAAAACAAAATGAGAAATTCGGAGAGTCCCTGCCCCACTGCTTAACCCTCAGGGTGGCAGCATCGTGAAAATAGATGATCGGACACATTTACAAGGTGCAGTTTTTCTGTTAAGTCAAATCACCAATTTTTTTTGATGAAAACAGAATTATACATTTTTCTCAATCAGCTCAAATCAGGCTAACAACCTGTCATTTTTCAGATTGGTCCAGAAAATATACATACACATTTATATATTTGTTGAATAAAAATATCTCTATGGAACATCTCTGATGGGGGTGTGGTGGATATAACACAGCCTATTTACAGTATCTATGAGTTCTTTACACAGACTAGTTGACTAGTCGCTCAGACAATTGTCAGTTTTGCACATCCCTACTTTGATACCATCACATTCTATTTATTTCAGTTAGGTATAACTTAGTAGTTATTTTCATGATCTCTTCCTGAGGTTGAGGAAGTATTCCTCTCTCTACTCTGCCGTCTCACATACAAATTAATGCATGTGGTATTATGTTATCAGATATTGCAATGTTATTGTTCTCTTACCTTAATCAACACCCAACACCAACCACTTTAATATCATAACCTGATGCATGATATTGCTGATTGTGTTTATTAGACTTTATATTGACAGTCAGCCAAGACCAAGGAATAATCTCTATGGTGCATTGTCCATATTGCTATATTAATGTCAAACAATACATAGCCCGTCCTTGGCCAAAGGCAACCGCATCATCCAGATACCAACTTTAGGTCAGTGCCAGCACTGCCTTGCTTCTGTTTTTGCATTTGAGTGGTGATATTGGGTTAGTCTGCAAAAGGGCGTTAAGTGCAAGACACTGGGGAGATTTTCACATTGTTTTCGAATAATGTGTATTTAGTTTAAAATGTCTTTTTCTCAGTAAAGGTAGATGGCTAGGTTGGCGATTTTTAGAAAAATTTTGGCCATCATTTTATTTGGGAAAAGGGTCCAGTGAAATATCAGATGTAAAACATTGTTGACTTCAATGATTGATGAACTGAAAATATTTTAATCACGTCTGGCCTCGCCACCATGCCCAGAAAGGCCACCTGGAACACGTTTAGTGTTTCTTCGCGTTGTGATCTCGCTAACTCAGCTTGAGCTGTCATGCTTCCTCTGCTGTTTTTCTTACAAAGCCATTTACTGTATTAAAATATAGAGCTTTAAGAGCTACCTGACACCATAGGGGTCAAAGGGGTCTGTTATGTTATTATTTTAAATTGGGGGTGTGCTATTTCCAGTATGATTATTCCAATTAATCACCAAATGTATGTCATGACATGACTGCATTTTTTTATTTTTTTTATTTCAATATTCATATCCTCACAAATATTATGTCTTGCTGACTGTGTCTGGATATCAGAATTATTTCGTAAGGGCATTTATTATTTTTTTTCATTCATGCACACTGCAACAATAGCATTTCTATCAGTTTATCAGTCTTAATCAGTAGTTTTGTCTTGTGTTCCAGACACAATAGATTTGCTTGAGAAGCAAACTTGCATAAGATATTAAGACCCCCAAAAAAGTTGCATACTGTACATTTCGTTGGACCGCCTTTAGCTTTGATTATGGAACACATTCGTCATGGCATAGTATCGACAACCTTATGCAACGTCACAACATTTATTTGCGTCCAGAGTTGCATTCATTTTTGGCCGAGATCTCGTATTGACAACAGGAGAGTCTAACCACTCCGTAAAGTCTTCTCTAGCACATCCCAAAGACTTTCAATGGTGTTAAGGTCAGGACTCTCTGGTGGCCAATTCATGTGTGAAAATGATTCCTCATGCTCCCTGAACCACTCTTTCACAATTTGAGCCCGATGAATCTTGGCATTGTCGTCCTGGAATATGCACGTGCCGTCAGGGAAGAAAAATTCCATTGATGGGATAACCTGGTCATTCGGTACATTGAGGTAGTCAGCTGACTTCATTTTATTGCCGCATAACGTTGCTGAGTCTAGACCTGACCAATTGAAGCAACCCCAGATTATAACACTGCCTCTAGAGGCTTGTACAGTGGGCACTATGCATGACAGGTGCATCGCTTCATGCACTTCCCTTCTTACCCTGATGTGCCCATCGCTTTGGAATAGGGTAAATCTGGACTCTTCAGACCACACAACCTTTTTACATTATTCCACAGTCCAATCTTTATGCTCCCTAGCAAATTGAAGTCGGTTTTTCCAATTAGCCTCAGTAAAAAGTGGCTTTCATGTGGCCACACAGCTGTTTAGTCCCAATCCTGCAAGTTCTGTGGAAATGCTCTTACTTTCACTATTAAACATGGTTCTACTGTTGATTTTTTACGATGTGACTTCACTAAACATTTTAGTGATCTCCGATCATGTTCAAGATTTATTTCCGACCACATTTCTTCCGCAAAGCTAACGGTTCACCACTATCCTTCCAGGTTTTAATAATGCGTTGGACAGTTCTTAACCCAATTCTAGTGATTTCAGCAATCTCCTTACTTGTTTTCTTTGCTTGATGCAGGCCAGTAATTTGAAACACAGTAACATCTTTTCCACAACCACGGAATATGTCTCCCAACATGGTTGATTAAGAAAAGAAAATCTACACACTGCATCAGTTTGGGTTAAAAGAATTGTTGCCAACTGAAACATATTAATCACTGCAGTAATGATCCAATCATATGCTCTTAAGTATCTGCTTATTTTAATCCAAACGGTGACTTTTAGTTTTTGGCCAGGCAGTATAGTTTTTTCTTGTTTTAAGCATAATCTAACAAAAAATGTGAATTTTATACTAATTTATACTCATTTTAAATCATTTTTTTTTTTTTACTGGAAAACAAGACAAGACAAAAAAATCTGATTAAGAAAGTGATGTATTTGCAGAGTACTCTTTCCTTGTGGTTCTCTCTCACTTTCTGTCTTTCTCTCTCTGTCTGCTCTGTTATGCATTGCTGATTACATCATAAAGAATTAAAGAATCAAAAAATACCTAAGGGTATTTTTAACATTTGTGTCTAATCTGTTGGAAGAATGTGTGGCTTCTATTTGTCTGCCACCATCCATATCCATGCAAGGACAGTGAAAATAAGACCAAAATATTCCACCGAAGAATAGCTGGAGTTTCGTTTGCATTGCACAGTTGATTAAAAGATAATATTTTTCAAACAGCCACATAAATCGTTACCTTAATAATCTTCCTGTCAATTTTCCATTTTTCAGAGCCCCTCTATTCAAAAGGATCTTTTCAGGTTATTGATTTGGCTCGGTGTAAAGGAGTTACGAAGAGGGAAAAGACTGAGTTTATTGTGTCAACTAAAATTCACACATTATTAGTTATAGTTCACGCAAAACTAAAAATTTTGTCACCATTTACACATCCCCACATGGTTTTACAACCTATATTTTTTTCTTTAGTGAAACAGAAAAGGACGTAGAATGTCTGAGCTTCTGCTTTCAAAACAAGGAATGAAGATGTTGATCTGTACTGCCATGCTCCAAAAGAGACAGAAAAGATCATAAAAGTAGTCCAATTGACTTATAATTTTCCAAGTCTGTATTCCAAGTTTTCTGAAGCCATACAATAGAGCTTGTGAGGAACAGACTAAAATATAAACCATTGTTCACTGATAATCTTTCTTTTTGCACCTAGCTCTTAAATCTGTTTTGTAGTTGTGGTTTTCAGTGTTGTTACTAGGGGTGGGTAAGAAATATTGATTTTCCAATGTGTTGCGATCTTCATTTGAATAATTTCTATGTCGATTCTTAAATCCCAAGAACAATCTTTTACTCTATGCGCAACCCTCCCCTACAATAAGAGGAAATCACTCGCATTTGCAAGCAAATTTCGAAAATGAGTATATAGTATATGTATTTGGCAACTTGCTGGTAAATGTTTATATTTCACTCACCAGTAAATGTGTAGTATAGTGGTGGAGTATTCAGCAGTGAGATATTTTGACTGCATGTTGAGAGTAAATGTTGTTCATTGTGTGTCCAAAGATGTGATCCACGCGACCCATTTGTCATTGAACAATGTCTCTTAATACCCTTTCTGTTCTTTACAGTCAGTTGTTGATAAATTAAAAAAATAAACATTTAATACTAATAAGGCATGGCACAGATGAGGTAAAGCCATTCGAGTCTCTCTAGTTAACGTGCTCATTTAAAGACGCTGTTTACAGAAATTATGTGTTTTTTGAAGAAACAGTACCGGTTTTTAATACGTGTTCAATCGAATCGGGAAATATGTATCAATACCCAGCACTAGTTGCCACATCTCATCAGTGTGAATCAATGGCGTTTATCATCAGTGATGTCAAACCTGGCGCAATGCATCTAAAAACACAATTTTTTAATTGAACACAAGCGTGAATGAGATTTGAGAGCTTTGTCAGTGAATAACGGCTTACATTTCCGTTTGTTCCTCACACAAAGTCATCGTACAGCTTCTGTAAATTTGGAATATAACATGCAAGTCATATGGACTACTTATGGTTGGAGAGTAAATGATGACAACATTTTTGTTTTTTGGTGAACTATTCCTTTAAGGTCTGTGTTTCAAAAAGTGTGCATAAGACTAAATAAATATCATGCTTTTGTGTTTGTGTTTCTCTCTGTTCCAGTCTCTATTTATCAGACTCATAGATTTACTGCAGCTCAGACGGTTCTATATTTGAGGCACTCCAGTGAATCAATGGATTAGTGGTCAACCGATATGGTTTTTTTAATGGCCGATGCTGATGTCCAGAGAGCAGGGTGGCCGATAGGCCAATACAATGCCGATATATCACACAATTTAATATTGTAAATAACAAACATAAAATTGCTAAAAAAAAAAACAAAAAACTTTTATTTACCACTATATTTACTCAATTTCACACAAAACAAAAAAAAAAATATATTGCATTTTAAATGGTAGATTGCAGTTTCTTTTAGATTTCTGTTTAGTCATCAAATTTTAGTAATTTATTTGCACATGAAGAAATTGTTAATATATTAGGAAGAAGGAAATAACAGTTCACACAGTGGTCCAGCAACCATGGATGGCATGTCCACATTAGCAATCACATTTACTAAAAAAATTTGAATCAAACCAATTGTATATACAGTGCATAGTGAATAAGACATTTACTTCTAGCACACGTGAAGTGCTTTTACCTTGGACATCTGTTTTTAATGAATGGAACTCTTTTTTTTCTCCCCAATTCCCAATGCGCTCTAAGTCCTCATGGTGGCTCGCCTCAATCGGGTGGCGGAGGACGAATTTCAGTTGCCTCCGCGTCTGAGACCGTCAATCCGCGCATCTTATCACATGGCGTGTTGAGCGTGTTACTGCGGAGACCTAGAATTTACTCGAATGGTGCCAAAAACAAAAAAACATCCAGTGAGCGGCAGTTCTGTGGATGGAAATGCCTTGTTGATGAGAGAGGTCAACAGAGAATGGCCAGACTGGTTCGAACTGAAAGTCTACGGTAACTCGGATAACCGCACTGTACAATTGTGGTGAGAAGAATAGCATCTCAGAATGCTATTCTGAGATGCAGGTTGGCACTGTTTTGACAGCACGAGGGGGACGTACACAATATTAGGCAGGTGGTTTTAATGTTGTGGCCAATCGGTGTATATACAAGAGCTTTCATAGCTCGCTCACCAATGAGTTCTACTATGATTTACTGCAGTTAGCCCTCACTGGCCATAGTGTTTTCATTTTAGATGAATCACAGTAATTTATTTAGTACATTACATGTCACGCACTTTGCCTGAGAGGAAGTGAGTTTGCTATTGTAAAAAAATGTGGGCCAGCAGTGGAAAAGCATGATTTATATAAAGCTTAATAGAAAGGTTTTGCTTGTACTGTGGGTGGAATATCAGTATCCTGTTTGACTTAAACTCATTTATCAAGTCTGCCTTTGGATATCCAGAAAGTCTTTCATGTACATGCAGTATGGATAATTATGGATTATATATAAATATATACAGTGGATAGTCCATAGTTTTTGTCTTTTGACAAAAGTGCTCTTTAAATGTCATTATTTAATCTCGTCAACGTTCATTCATTTGGAAATGAAAACTGAATATACAGTGGCTAGAAGAGTATGTGAACCCTTTGGAATTAGATGGTTTTGTGCATTAATTGGTCATAAAATGTGATCTCATCTTCATCAAAGTCACATCAAGTGTAGACAAACAACAATGTGCTTAAGCTAACAACACAAACAATTTTAATGAACAGATCCCATTAAACATTCACAGTGCTGTGGAAAAAGTTAGTGAACCTGTGGATTAAATAACTGGTCGATCATCCTTTTGGATCATCTTTGGCAGCAATAACCTTAATTATCAGCTTTGGCAGCAATAACCTCAACCAAGCATTTCTGGTAGCTGCGGATTAGACCTGCACAATGTTCAGATGGAATTTTGGACCATTCTTCCTTCCAGAACTACTTCAGCTCAGCCATATTCTTAGGATGTCAGGTGTGAATGATTCTTTTGAGGTCATTCCACAGCATCTCTAATGGGTTAAGGTCTGGGCTCTGACTGGGCCGCTCCAAAAGGCAGATTTTCTTTTTTTTTTAAGCTATTCTGTAGTGGATTTACTTAGATGTTTAGGCTCATTGTCCTGCTACATCATTCAACTTCTATTGAGCTTCTGCTGACGCATATCAAACCTGAAATTATTTTATATACTTGGGAATTCATTTTTCCCTCTGATGGCAAGTGGTCCAGGCCCCGAAGCAGCAAAGCAGCCCCAAATCATGATGCTGCTTCCACTGTACTTCACTGTTGGGATGATGTTTTTATGTTGGTATGCGGTGCCTTTTTTTGGGGGGGATTTTCCCCTTTTTCTCCCAATTTTGGAATGCCCAATTCCCAATGCGCTCTAAGTCCTCATGGTCGCAGTTGCCTCCGCGTCTGAGACAGTCAACCTGCGCATCTTATCACGTGGCTTGTTGAGCGCGTTGCCACAGAGACATAGCATGTGTGGAGGCTTCACGCCATCCACCGCGGCAACCACGCTCAATTCACCATGCGCCCCACCGAGAACAAACCACATTATAGCGACCACGAGGAGGTTACCCCATGTGACTCTACCCTCCCTAGCAACCGGGCCAATTTGGTTGCTTAGGAGACCTGGCTGGAGTCACTCAGCACGCCCTGGGATTCGAACTAGTGAACTCCAGGGGTGGTAGCCAGCGTATTTTACCACTGAGCTACCCAGGCCCCCCTGCGGTGCCTTTTTAATGCCATATGTAGTGGTGCGTGTTCTTCCCAAACAATATAACCTTAGTTTCGCCAGGCCACAAAACATTTTCCCAGTAGCGTTATAGCGAGTGTCAAGGTGGTCTTTAGCAAACTTCAGGCATGCAGCAATGTTTTTGTTGGAAAGCAGCGGCCTGTCATGGACACTATGCCTGTTTATTGTTTTCCGTATAGTAGTCTCAAAAACAGAGATGTTAACCAGATTCAGTGATTCCTTCAAGTCTTTAGCTGAACACTATGGTTCTTTTTTACCACATTGAGCATTCTGCGGTGTGCCCTTTGAATCTTCTTGGCTGGACGGCCACTTCTAAGGAGAGTAGCCACAGTACTAAATATCTCCATTTATAGGTAGTTTGTCTAACTGTGGACAGATGAATATCTAAGCTCTTCGAGAAAACTTTGTAACACTTTTCAGCTTTATGCACAGCAACAATTCTTGATCATTGGTCTTCTGAGATCTCTTTTTTGCGTGTCAAGGTCCACGACAGCAGATGCTTCTTGTGAATAGCAAACACATTTTTTTTAGTGCTATTTATAAGTCAAACTAGCTCTAACCCACACCTTCAGTGTCATTTCATTAATTGGATTTGCCAACTCCTGACTCTAATTAGCTTTTTAGCGTTTGCCTAGGGGCTCACTTACTTTTTCCACAGCACTGTGTATGTTCAATGGGATGTGTTCAATAAAGACATGAAAGAATGTAATCGTTTTTGTGTTGTTAGCTCAAGCACATTGTTGTTTGTCTATACTTGTAACTTTGATAAAGATGAGATTACATTTTATGTCCAATTAATGCATAAAGCCAGCTAATTCCAAAGGGTTCACTTACTTTTTCTTGCCGCTGTAATTTTAGTAGATGAAAATAACATCTTGGTTGATAATGTGTAAATGACAAAAACGTGTCAAACTGTTACAGACCAAACTTTAATGAAACATTTAAAAGTGTAATACATTTTTTTTTATTAATTTAAACATTTATTAATTTTAATGCATCAACATTTATCAACAAAAATAAAAAACTACATGTGTAAGCATTCCTTGTTGTCAAAACCTGTGCTTTAGAAATAATAAAATTTGATGAGTATGCTGAAATATTAGTGATGTAGAAGTTACTGTGTGTGGATTATTCATGCTTTAGAGACTTTAATTAAAGCATTGCATTACTTGTAGCGCGTTGTTACCACAATGGCATACTCACAACATTGGTTATGCATTTTGTGTATTTTCATTCTTCTAAAAACATTTCTAGAGCATTGTAAATACATCTTGCAGTATATTTTTTTTCTCGCCTTATTTTTGTCAACAGTACGTTTTAATTAAAATCATGTTATTATCATAATGATGTGCGTCTTTTTCACCTTGTCTTTGTTATAAAAAAAATTTAAAAAACTTCGTCAACTAACATTTTTGCCAGTACTTCTAGGTTGCATACCTATGCTACAGAAAACAACCTCTATTTATAAATTTTTTAGCCATTTACTTTCTTATGAGAAAAATGCCAATGCGTGCTGACAATCATTGACGAGTGACATTGACCAGCGTTGGTTACTTGGAGGAAAAGGCTTTCTAGATATATCAAGGAAGTGACCACATCACTGGGAACCAAGTCTTGACAGGACTGGGTGACACTTTTGTTGATCATTCCACCCAGATAGGGTTCTCTTAAAAAAACAAAACAAAAAAAAACATACATAATCCAATCTCGGAGAGTTGGCCAATCATATGTTCCATCAGTGTTCACAGCAACTTTCGCTTGTTTGCTTTGTGTCACAGACAGATCCATCTCTTGTCAAGGGAGCTTGGTGTCATTAAATTTGTGCATAAATATTTGTGCAGTCATTTTGAGTAACAAGCCATTGTAAAATTATGTTGTGTTCCGATTATGTGCTTCAATGGATGCAGCTCTGGCTTATCTTTAAGCACAATGGAGCTTTTCCAAGGCTGATTTCATGCTCCAATACAAGCTGTACCAAACAATTACATGCCCCAAATGTCCCTTAGATGCAACAGCATCGTAATGTGTCTGTTGTCAAACTAATTAACACAGTTTGCTCTTAAATTAACTGTTAAGACTTCAGATCAGAGATCAGAACATTGATGTAATTTTGCCAACATGTTCAAATTACAGTATTAGCATGATTGAGGAAATGATCTCACAAACCACAAGTTTTCTGACATGTTTTGTTAATTTAAAAACCTAATCTATAACATGGCTGAATAGGGCCAGGAAAGTTTGATAGGGTTCATGTGATTTTGATCTTAAAGACCCCATGAAATTGCTAGACAAGCTTAGTTTTCTTGTGTTGATATGTTTCCTATGAAACAGGAAGTTTGGCTGCTTTTTAAAACAAAATAGCGAATAGGTTTTAGTTTACATCACAGCCATGATTCTTGATTTACTACTAGTTATTGCTAGTATTAGAGGGAGGGACATTCTCTTTCTAGAGAGCATTTGATAGGACAAAAATGCCCCTGAGTTCAAGATGAGTCATCAAGTGTTTTTGGTCCGTTTTCCCGGAGGAGAACGACTGCAATTTTTAAAAACATGTATTTGTAAAACAATTAGGAGTATACTAGCATCAATAAAATCAAAGCTAATATATATAAAACCAGAAAGCAAAACTTTCCAAAAATTATTTTGGTACATATTTGTACAAGTCTTTAGAGTCTTAGAAATTTGTTCTGATGAAATATTTCTAAAATAACTTCTTTGTAATCCTATTCCAACCTTGCCAAACTTTATTTAATAAATTGGTAAAGCTGACACAAAGCTGTTTCGACATCAGCAGCTGACTGACAATTATTTAAACAAATATATCCACTGGGCACTTTTGCCGATCCAGTTTTTGTGATGATTTTTACTTCATCGCAGCATAGCAGAATCACAGGGCTGCACTCTGACCCATGTGCTTACCCTACAGAGGATTTATTCATTTTTCCTGAGTATCTGAACTAAGGCTTAACTGATTTGATATACTGCATGCCTCTGAGACATTCAAAACAGACCAAAATTTAAAGACTGGGCTGAAGCTTTGCAGGGTGGCACATAGAGGTTCCCATCAACTGATTATCTCTGAAAACTGTGAAAACAACCTTGTTCTTACTTGTTCCGATGAATGTACAATCAATGTTGCATAGCGAATGACCAAATGTTTGGTGCACACTCTATAAACATACCATAGTTGATAAAAAAAGGAAAATAAGACTAGAGAAAGAATGTGGGTGTATGTGAGTCCCAGGATTGTGCAACATTCTGAATTTAGATTTGATTTGAGGTTCCAAACAGGATTTAGAATTGCAATTCAAATTTGAATTTAAGGAAACTGGAATTAGTTTTCCATTCTTTAGTTTTTGTTGAAAGAGCAAGGTGTTGGGTTGAAGGAGACAAAAATAATAATAAAATAAAATAAAACCCCTTTATTAAAATAAATCCCTACCCTCTGTTTTTTTTATTATTATCAGATGTTTTTATTATTTTTTCCTTTGCAAATGGTGCCAATAGTGCATGAAAACAGGCGAGAGCCTCTCTTTCATGTTTTTTATTTTATTTTTTATACATTTATCAAGAATAAACTGCGCGAGTTTGTGAATGAATTTTGTTATCTTAATTTTAAGATGCATTTTTGGTGATCCGTTTGAAACGGGATGATGTTGAAGGCAGCTGAAACGGCCGGTTTTTCACTGGTTCCATGCGGATTTCAAGGTAATAAGCGTACGATCAGAAATTTTAAAAAAGCGAATGCATGAACATGTACAATAGGGACACAGATATGAGCAGCATACACACTAGAAGCACAGTTACAGGTACTGCACTAAAATAACTCAGAATTCCACTCTAAACATCATTTTGGGAAATATTAAGAGAAATTGTGCTCTGGTTTTTAGCGGTTTTCTTTTTGTCTTTTACTTATTTGCACTTTATTATCATTCAGTAAAACACAGACGTAATGATTGATGTATATCCACATGAAATAATGACTGATGTATGACACCCCCCCCCCCCCCACACACACACACACACACACACACACACACAAAAAGACCTTTTGTAAGCATGTAATTCTGGTTCTGTTCACTCTATCTCCCTTTAAAAAGTCTTATTTTATTACACTAGATGGCAGCAAGTACTAGGAAAAATATTATTTCCTCTATCACCTTCTATCACACAGTGTAGATCTGAAATGTAGGTGGCACTCTAATGCATTTTAACCATCACAGATATGCTCATCCATAGACATTCAGTCTAATTTTTGGTTCATGCACCACCCCCATTTTTTCATCAAATATCTCAGCCTCTGAGTGGACTTGAAGCTCAATCTAGGTGTCATTAGAAATCTGATATTCTCCCCTTTGCGATGATATAAAATATTTTATCACCAATAGTCAAAAACATATTTTTCTTATCATTTGTTTAGCATGTTTTTCCTGCTGGTTGGCATATTTTGTTCTGGACATCTTAGATATAACATTGGATTATTCACCCAAGCAAGCTCACAGACAAGTAAAAAATGGCTCATTTTGTAGAAAACTGGTAAAAGCAGATATAGCATTTTTGGCTACTTGGGGTTTACAGCTGCATTGATCGGCACATAAAGACGTTTGTATTTAATGTCTTACAGAAATCATATTTCATTTAAATAAAATAATCTTTCGACCTGTGGTATTAGGGCAACAAAGTAAAGTATATAGTCAGATTCCTGAGAATGAAAGCTTTCATTTGATATATGACTTGTCCATTGAAGTGCTTTGTGAAAGACTTTTATATTTCCATTCATATTTCTACCATATTACCTCTAGGTGGCACTTATTTGCAATGTGGATGTTTTATTTTATGTTACATAAATGCAAAATGAATGGTACTCTATGAAAGGTTCATATTCTAAGCTTTCTAATGATACCCCATATGCCTTACTTAACATTTTAAGCGTTAACTTATTTTGCAATAGCGGCCCCAGGTCCATACAGTTTAAGGGGTTTATTAACAACATTTAGTTGAACTAACAATGAATAACTTTTTTATGGAAATTATTAATTTAGATTAATGTTAGTTTGAACATAGACTTTAATTGAAAGTTGTATACGCTAACACTAGTTAATGCATTATAAACTCATTTCATTGTTAGTTCATGATACCTAATACATTTACTAATGTTTGCAAATACAACCTTATTGTACAGTGTTACTGAAATGTAATTTGTATTTATAAAAGTACTATAAATATAGTACTTACATTAATATTCAATTTAGATTGCTTATAGTATAGTTTGTATTTTGTGTATATACTGTATATTAATATCTATTTACTAAATTAGCTTTCATTTTATGGACCACGACAGACCATCATGTTTAGTCCAAATTAAAAGAAAGAGAGTGGAGAGAGGCAGAGGGGAATGAAGGTGCATATTATTATAAGTGCAGTAGTGTGAGTGGTAAATGTGAATGTCATCAGCCCATAAACAGGTTATAAGCCTCTGCTGGCTTCAGGGCCCATGTTGGCCACTGACTCAAAGATCACCCTGTGATAAACGTTGCAAGGTTCTCCACAAGACAGCAGCTGCCCCTTTCCACTTGTGAAAAGAACCTCAACCCAAATCTGGAATTGCCAGTATATTAACTTTATGACGCAGCTGTTTGGCAGAGTGAGAGAGTGGAGCATAGTTCAGCCATGACTGGCTATGCAAATCATGTTACCACAAATTAAATAATGCGCTAAGCTGATGATAACCAATTTTGGTTTGTTTATTTGAAGTCCCATAAGAGCTTGAAAGTCGACCTCATGCACAATCTGTATGTTATAGACAACAGTCTTCCAAAAAAGGGGCTTTGGCAGTCCAGCAGTTTTTGTTTTATCGGGTAAAAAAAAAAAAAAAAAAACATTAACCTATGCAAACAAAAATACTGTATTATTTGAACTTAAACGAAAGCTAAAGAAGCTAAATTTCATATAAATAATTAATTGCCACTTCCACATGGATATGTATTAAGTAAAATTCAAATGTAACTTACAAGTAGATGACTCTGTACATCAATAATGATTAGTTTAATGACTTTACAATGTAAGCATCATAACATGGCACGTTAATACATATAAATTGTACTATTTGCATGTTATTAGGCCAGGAACCCCTGTTACATAATGTTATATAATTAGGGCTGTCGATTTAATGTGTTAATTCAGTGTGATTAATTTTATATATAAAAATAAAGTAAAAAATAAAATAAACACAATTAATCATGTACCCAGACCATTAATAAGGAAGATTCCTGAGCAAATCAAGCTTGAAGTACCACCTGTTTTCTCCAGGGGGCAGTAAGCGAAACTTCAGCTGTATAGGTAATGCACAGCTTATAGAGAGAACAAACCAACCCTTCAGCAGACAGCACAGCACGAGGACGCTTTCTTGTGTTCAAAACAATATTTGATGGAGTGCAAATCCGAATGTAGGGATCTCAAGACATGCTTTTCTAAGTACTAAACTACATTTAACTTGACACAGTGACCTAAAACGGTATGTGCATGACGCAACGCAACCAAAGTGAGACGCACCAAAAGCATCCGTCTGATGCAGGTGTACATTGACGTGTCCTTAGAAAAGCCCTCATAATAAATCTCGGACTGATTGACAGATTAAATTGCAAAATGGATTGCTGTAAACTGTAGTCCAATGATTGGCTTATGTTCAATAATATGCAAATAAACAATACATTGGATTCAAAAGCCACCTTTTGCATTGTCTTATCACATTCTTCTGCTCAGTATCGCCTCTCCTGGCAACTGACATACAAGTGACTAATTTTTCAATCCAGCCTTCAGGCTACTGTCTTAAGTGTTTAAATTTGGTAAAGCCAGCAGGTGGATGTGAAGGTTTTGCTATGAAAGGAGTAGGGCATAGTTACACAGCTGTCTTTATTTATTACCTATGCAAAATTGTACTCTATATGCCTATTAAGAGTAATTCCTCCATGTTAAGCCCTTCACTGAAGGAGGCCACACACCCTCAGTTTCAACCAGGGAAAGTATTTGGACAATTAAGCCACACTTAAAAAAATGAATGAATGTTATTGCACACTTTTCAAGTAAACATTTCACAAAAGGAAGTGTATATGGTTTTAAATAATAAAACAATAGATACACTGTTCAAAATTAAGACAAAGTATTGCAGCACTCGAAAGTTGTCAAATGTGGAACATGTTCATCATAGTTAATGTGATGAACTACACTTGTGGATACTCTGCTAGGACACCTGTTTGAATTTGAGGGGAATTTACTTCATACATCAAAAAAATCACCTTGACACCAGTTGGTTAAATTCATTGCAAAATTGGCTCAAAAAGTTGAAATTACTTGTGAGAAAAGGCTTTTTTTTTTTTTTTTTTTTTTTTGTAGATGGCACTTAGTTTGATATTGTTTATTTAATGCAATAACATTCTAACATTTTACGTGTGGCTTAAGTGTCCACATACTTTTTGGGGCCACTGTACAGTATTTCATTAAATTTCTTTAACTGCTGTTCTTACAAAGTTACTGTTAAAATGACCAAACTATTCAGGAGGTGCCACTAATTATACAGAGTAGCTTAGTCTACCCTCTGTGCAGCAACATATTAAGAACACTGAAAAATTGGAGGAATTTTCTTGTAGCACTTAAGAAGTCATTTTCTAGGGGCAGAGAAAGAGCACTGTTTGTTACAATTGAACCATAGGAAGCATTTACTCCAATCCCTCCACTCTCTGCTTAGTGTATACGTGACAGACTTGCAAAGAACCTTAAGGTGTTGATGTGGGTATGGGGCCATACCTTGATCTCATCCTTGAGGGGGAAAAAAAAAACTCTGTTACATCAGGCTTCACTGTTACACTCGAAGACACAGGGAATTCACTTAAAATGAATTGCACATGCTCATTGTTTTGTTTCCATATGCTTTCTGTGTTGTTTTTGTGCCTGGATCACTAAAAGAATAATGCAAATCAGGTAACGGCGCAAACATGTTGAAGTGGTAACACTTTAAAATAAGGTTCCATTTGTTAACATTAGTTAACAACATAAGTTAACATCAACTAACAATGAACAATACTTCTAGCATGTATTATTCTTGGTCAATATTAATTTCAACATATTGTTATAAATTTTTTTTAACATTAGTTAATGCACTAGGAACTAACAATGAACAACTGTATTTTTATTATCTAGCATTAACAAAGATTAATAAATACTGTAAAAAGATATATTGTTCATTGTTAGTTCATGATACCTAATGCATTAACTAATCTTAACAAATGGAACCTTAATGAAAATTTTTTGAAGTTGAGTAAACTTAAAGGCAACCAGCTGCAAAGCATTTTTGAGTTTACTCAACTTCAGATAAATTAGTTGTACCAAATTAATTCAAGTTGGATTTTTAGTTCCATGAACTCAATACAATAAGCTCAGCAATCTCAAAAATATCAATTATTATTAAGTTCAATAAACTTGCATTTTTAAGTACATTTGTCCATCATTTTTAATATTCTTTATTAAGCAGATCTACATTTCTGCATAAGATCGTGTGCCAGCCCCACCAAGATACCAAACGGTTGGTCCAACTTAAAAGGTGGTGTAGGTAACAAGTATTTCAAATTTTTAAAAGTTAAGTCAACTTAATAACTGAAGATAAATCGATAAAACTACATGTTTGATGTACTGTAGCACCAGGACATTACACCTTTGTTTGGCAAATTCGACAAGCTTTAATGCTACAATCTACTTGCTGTTTGCCATCGGTCTTTGAGCTCTTAACTTGCCTATGTACACTAGGGGCAGTGGTGGCTCAGCGGTTAAGGCTCTGGGTTACTGATCAGAAGGTCAGGGGTTCAAGTCCCAGTACTGCCAAGATGCCACTGTTGGGCCCTTGAGCAAGGCCCTTGACCCTATCTGCTCCAGGGGTGCCGTATCATAGCTGACCCTGCACTCTGACCCCAGCTTAGCTGGGATATGTGAAAAAAAGAATTTTACTGTATATGTGCAAATGTATAATGTGTGATAAATAAAAATAAATAAATAAATAAATAAAAATTGGTTGCTCTGTATTCCTGTGATCGCTCAGAGCCACCTCTCTGGGGAGGAGACTGTTTCGCAGCTCTCAATGTTGCATTGCTTGGTTTTAATTACACTTATGTATTTATATGTGCATCGTACGATACATATGATATCAATTCGAGAGCGTATTTTTTTACACCCCAATGCGTAGTTATAATGCACCTCTGTATCGTTAGGTCAATATTTTGTGATTTGCTGCTGCCATTATAATAGCACAGCATTAAAGGAGCAATATGTAACATTGACATCAAGCGTTTAAAATCGGTACTGCAGTCCAAATTCAAAATATTGGAGAGAGATGTCTCCCCCGCCCCATCCTCCCCAGACTCTAAGCTCACGTGGGTTGCCAGGTTGAGGACACGCGACAGGAACAAGCAAACTGACAATGGCAAGCGACAAGCCTTACACTGTAAGTTGATCAGCTAATGTATACGTTTGCAATGTTTTTATTGTTTGCAAATTATAAACCAGCTCATGTGGATTTTTTATATCCCTGTCAATGCTAGCTAGATGTATTGCTGGCTTCCATGGCTGCAGTGTGCTGTGTTTGCCTGCTAATCAGTCTGCTTTCAAATCTTGCAACCTGAGGGGTGGAAATATTATTGGAAAATGGGCAGTGGGCAGGATCACACTGGCCAAAACACAAACAGAAATTCCGGCCCAGAACGGATATTTCAAAGTAGAATATACTGGCTGTAGCATTGTTTTCAGAGATGCCAGTATTTCAACTTAGCATGTTTTCTAAATCTCTGATAACATATTATGATAATTTTATGCTTTAGTACAGTAAATATATTACATATTGCTTTAATTAAGCCAGGTTAAAAGCACTGAGTTTTGTAGATAAGGCCAGAAACGTACACGAATGCAGACCAAGCGCCTCGCCTTGTCAAACGCATTGTCAAAGCTGGTTGAACGTGCTTAATGTGCGTTCTTGTGTTTCTGTGGTGGTAATAAACCTCTGTACTCAACTCGATAGAGTTGCTATCAAAAGTTTGTGCCATAAAACCAGATGTGTAATTAATAAGGTAAGCTGGTGTAAATATATTGGCTTACCTGCTTAGCAATATTCTCTTCAAACTGTTGCTCTGAAATGACAGTGGTTGACTTAAAAGAAAAAACTCACCATAGAAGTGAAACTTCAAACCACTGTCTGCTAGAGTGCCCCTTGGCGCAATGTCCAGAATGCAGTGCATACAGTACTTTGTTTGAATTATGAATTGCATTCTGACACTTTGGAATGCAGCAACAACAAACAAAATCGAGCTTTTACAGCTAGAAGTATCTGCATTCACATATTTTAAATCATTTATAGATAGGTGATGTGTTTGCCCTGAAATGATTGACAGTTACTTAATTTAGCACCTGCTTAAACTGGATAAAATTTTAGTCTTTGGCCCAAGTGTTTTTGTGCTGAAATACTACTTGCACACATGAATTTGCCCCACTGTGTTTTTGTTTCTTTTATTTCAGTTCTTATTTTATAAGTGCAATGCATTCATCTTTCACAGTGTGTGATGTTCGTTGCTCACTGAATTATTATATTCCTGCTGTTTGAAAGCCCTCTCCATCTTGCCTGGACAAGAAGCTGAACTCTGATCTCAGCACGACATCCAAAACAAGCTAAACCACATCTTGCCGACACTCAGCAAAGCCTTTTCAACAACCCGAATAATTATCCATTTAACCTTGTGACATCCCTCGTTTTTTATTCAGCAGCTGCTACACTCAAATATCTTCACTTTCATCCTCCAATTTCAACAAATCATTGTTCATCAAGGTAGCATGCAAAGTTTCAGATGAGTTTTTAGAACTTGCTCCCCTTGACGTGTAGCATATAATAAAATTTAATGGATCTATAATGTGGTGTCCAATTCTTTATTACTCGTCTGCTACTAGTGGAGTTCACCAAGTTCAGTACTGAGGCAAAAATGCATGTTTGCTTTCCAAACTAAAGACATCCACGTTATGGACGTGCCATTAAGCATGTATTACACGTCAGAGTAGCCAGATGCAAATCGTTGAAGGAAGGTTTTTTAATGATATGAGACACGATCCATTTTGTCTAGGTATTTTTTCTCAACACAGATCATGAAAACATACAGGGTCTAAGGACAATGACTATTTATATCCCTATGGCATGTCATACATAAGTCGGCACAAGATGGCACAAAGAGAGAAGTTACTGAGTGCACCTTTAAAGCAGATGTAGGGTGTCCTCGCTAATGTTTTACATGTTCAAATGGGAATGAGGAATGACATAGCACGCTCTCAATATTTATTTAAAGATTTTTTAAAAAGGAAAGAAAAAAGGAGCGGTTGAGGACCAGGCGACAGCGCGTCCAGGAGCCGGCGAGCAAGTTCTTCTCTCTCTCTCTCTGTGTCTCCGCTCACACTTTCCCTCTCCCCACGCTTCCCCTCATCTCTCCCCCAGGTTCGCAGGAGGCGGGGTGGACCACCAGCTGACAGAACGACCGGAAGGGCAGCGTCTCCCCTCCAGAGATGGGGGGAGTTAGTCAGACCGGTGGTGCCCCGGCTTGAATCGGAGGAAGAGGGCATGGCCGGGCCGTGATGTAGAACGGCCGGCGCTGAATCAGCCATTTAATTTTTTTTCCTTCACATTTAGAATAATAGCAAAGTCATCAAAACTATGGAATAACATAAATGGAACTATGGGAATTATGTTGTGACTAAATAAATAAAAACTGTGTTATATTTTAGTATCTTCAAAGTAGTCACCCTTTGCCTAGAATTTGTAGACATGTACTCTTGACATTTTCTCAACCAACTTCTTGAGGTATCACCCTGGGATGCTTTTTAAGCATTATTGAAAGAGTTCCCATCTATGTTGGGCACTTATTGGCTGCTTTTCTTTATTATTTGGTCCAAGTCATCAATTTCAAAAACGTTTTTTTTTTTAATAACATTTTAGTTTTGTTGATTAAATTAATATGGTGGCACAATTATATTTTTGTCTACAAAACTAATTTCAAACATTTAAGCATACGCGTTCAGATCAAAAGATTTTTAAGATCATGAGAAACATTTCAGTCAAGTGTTTCAAAGGTTTTGACCGGTAGTATAGGTCTATAAGCACAGATTCAGGTGGGCCCAGAAAGGGATCATTATGAAAATAACAGTGAGGTCATCTTGTAACAGGCAGATTTGGTTTTAGTTCTTGATGATTTGCTCTATATTGTGGCTGAAAAAGAACTCTTTTCCATACTGAGTACTTATCCTGTTGCAGAGAATTACCTCATTGCTTATTCTTTTTTTCTTATTCTTTCTCTTGCTCTCCCCTCTCTCTCTTTCTTTGCTGAATAATAGAGCAGTCATTTGAAGGCATGCATTTGCTGATATACAACATATGGCTCGATGCACATGTTCAGAGGGCCTATATCAGGGTGTTATTCTGAAATCAAAGACCAAAGATATATTCCAGGGTAAATTCACTAAGAATGAATTGTGCATGCTGAAAGCATTGTTTATTTGCACTTGCTGTGTGTGTTGTTTTTGCACCCGATTCACTGAAGGAATTATGCTGATCAGGTAACAGTGCAAATATGACCAAAAGATTTGAGCTGAATGCAATATGGACACCGCAGTTCTCCAACTTGCAGGCTGTTTTGATGGCTAGGCCACAGCAGAATAATGCGATTTAGCATACTTAATTGGAACTGTGCTACATCACTCCACCACTGCGATCCAGGCACCTAAATCAGCTCTTTATAATGTCGAAAGTGTGCTTGTCTACACCACATGTCTGGATATATGCCCATTTATAATGCTGCTCTCCATCATCTGATGATTATTCGAAGAATTACTGGTGCTATCATTTGCAGAAAAAAATAAAAAATACATAAAACATGACAAATAAAATTATGTTTACTACCTGCTTTCTTCAAGCGATAATAGCACAACTAGGGATGCACCAATCCGATATCTAGATCGGTATCGGCTCCGATACTGACGTTTTTAAACAGATCGGGTATCGGTACGACGAGCCCAATCCAAATCCGATATTGTGTGTTAGTCATGTTCGTTACTGTCAAGCTCAAAAAATGACATAAAAGAACCATTAAAACACAATTAAAGTAGTTCATATGACTCATGCATTTCATTCAAAGTCTCTTGAAGACGTGCGATAGCTCTGTGAATCACAAAAGGCTGTGTTTAATTAGTAAATATATAAAATGCACGTGCAGCACCTGCGCATTATTGAATGGCGCTGCTCTGTTTACACTCACACTCACGGCTATTTTTAGCCTTCACAGCGGTGCACAATATTTGAGCGCTACTCATGAACTACAACAGTCTTATGATACTTGCAGGCAATAATGTAGACACAGGTATGTTTGACATAGTAGAAAGGTCTGGAGCCTCAGAGTTACTATCGATGACAACAGACAAAGTGTGTGTGTGAAAGCGGGCATATATGCAGTCCTTGATTAGCCACTAATGATATGCAGGTGCGTGTAATCAGAACTCAGGGTAGAGTGAGCGCTGACGGCAGTGAGGAAGAAAGATAGAGAGACCGGTGGATCCGTGACAAAAGGTGCACGATTGAGATATATTACTATATTACTATTATAATATATTATTATTATTATTATCATTTGTTTACAAATTATAATAATATTTAAGTTGAATGGGTTCCAAAAAATAACTGTCTGAATGAAAAGTGAGCTGATGTCGTACAACTAAATTGAACAAAAAAGAGATCTGAATCATTTAAAGTCCAGATACAAGTTAAAAAAAAAAAAAAAATGGCTTCTTTTCTAATGATGACTTATATGGAATTACTGTTAATTTTGCTGCTACATTATTCAGTATACTAGTTAACAAAACAGTTCCCTGTCTGTCACTCACTCGACGTTGATGTCGATGTAGTGACACTAGGGGTCACTCTTGGGAGCCCGAGACACCTCTGGTCTTTGATAAAAGGCCAATGAAAATTGGCGAGTGGTATTTGCATGCCACTCCCCCGGAATAAAAGGAGCTGGTATGCAACCACTCATTCAGATTTTCTCTTCAAAGCTGAACGGTCATGCTCATTGAGCTGAATACTACTGTTCATTCACCTCTGCTGGATCTGACGGCGCATTTCAGCGGCTTCTCCCTCCTCTGCACTGGTGCACTGCAGAGAACGCCCCTGGGCGCTTCGGCAGAAAAACTAGAGTATATTTTCTGAGAGCATTTTCCCCCTCTAAAAGAGTATATATTTCTCTAAAAGAGCGCACACACGGAACGACTTTTTAAAGACGCGTCTTTTTAAAGATGCTTTTCCGATTGTGTGTTATTTCTGGTTGTGCTCATTATCTCTCGCCTTCTAACGGTCACGATCACTGTCTTTCGTGTCTGGGCACTGCTCACGCGGAGACAGTATTCGTGGATGGTCATGTTCTCATTGCGAGAATATGTCCATGGCAACGTTGCGGTTGCGGCTCGCCTTCGTAAGAAAGTGAGCCACCCCAGAGGCTCCCGCCTCGGTCCTTTTACCCACGGGTTTGAGGCCAGCGCGGCTAGCACTGGGGGCGATTTGGGGACCCAATGGGACCGCCTCCGCCAGGTATCTCCCCGCGGACCTCCCATTCCCCAGCACGTTCGTCTGCCCCGATCGGGCTTCCGGGTGAGTCCGCCGGCTTGTCTCACGGCGCGTTCAACCTCTTATTCGGAGTCCGCGAAAGTGATGAGCTCTCGAGCGCAGCATCGGAGAGTGGGCTCCTCCAGTCAGAAGCCTCAGCTGGGCTCCTCCCTTCGGGGTCGATCGGCCAGTCACAGGCTGACGCGGAGATGACGACATGCTTTCCCGGGCAGCCGCGAGCGTCGGTTAGAGTGGATTTCACCGCTCTTCCCTGAACCCTCGTGGCTTGGTGATTGGTTCCTGGGCTTGCGGCGCCGCTCAAAGCCACGCCTCGCCCCTGTTCCTTTCTTCCCGGAAGTGCAGGAAGAGCTGACAAGGTCGTGGGAGGCACTTTTTACTGCCCGGTCCCGATCTTTTCAGCTTCCCCGCCCTCACTACCCTCAATGGTGGGGTGGCCAAGGGCTATTCGGCAATCCCCCGGTGGATAAAGGCACTCGCAGTGCACCTATGCCCGCAGAGCGCCGCCACCTGGCGTGCGTGCCCAAAGCCCCCATCCAAGGCCTGTAGGTTTACGTTGTCTCTGATGGCCAAGGCCTATGGTGCCGCTGGACAAGCCGCCTCCGCCCTGCATGCCATAGCTCTCCTGCAAGTCGGCCAAGGCGCTAAAGGAACTGCACGAGGGTAGTTCCGCCCCGGGATTGATGCAGGAACTGCGCTCGGCGACCGACCTCGCTTTCCGAGCGACGGAGGTCACGGCGCGGTCTCTCGGGCGGACGATGGCCACACTAGTGGTCCAGGAGTGCCACCTTTGGCTCAACCTGGTCGAGATGGGTGAGGCCGACAAGACACGATTCCTTGCTGCCCCCATTTCCCAGGCGGGCCTATTCGGCGACACCGTCGAGGACTTTGCCCAGCAGTTTTCGATGGTAGAGCAGTAGATGGATGCTAGCCGGCATATCCTGTCCCGGCACGGCTCAAGATCCCGCACCCTGTCTACTCATCTCCAAGGGCGTCTCCCTGCGGTGACTGCACCGGCTCCGCCCACCACAGGAAGCAGACGCCACCCGTCTCGCGGCCGCCCAGAACCAGTGAAAGGCTTCAAAGCACCCTTGAGACGGGCGACCCAGGGACAATGAAACCCGCTGCTCTGGAGCTGGTAAGCAGATCTTCATCTTTTTGTTACCTTTTGCATTTAATTGCGCTGCATGCCCAAGTGGCTGCAGTACTCAAGAGCTCAGCAAGAGCGGTTTCCTTGTTCCCTGGGTCACGTATCCGGTGTGTACGGCTGTCATCATGACCACCGTCCACCACTCCATTTTGCAGGTTGGCGCTCCACCGGCGGTCTCCCGCCCCTGAGCGCCCAGCTGTGGCACAAATCCACCCCCGATGTGACAGTCTCCACGGGTCACGAGGACAGGCCTCTTCCTCCCCCGTCCCAGGCTGTTCCGGGGGTGGTCTCAAGGAGCCAGGTAAGTGCTTCGATGTCCTTAGACTCAGCACGGCCACGACGTGGTGTGGCACCTCGAGCTCCACCCCGCCGCGAGGCCCCACCTGCCAGTACATCCGATGACGTTGTCCGTTTGGTCCCCCTTGCACGGAACTTGGACGCATGGCTTGCGCTTTCCAATCCGTCACGAGGGCGGGTCCGGACCGTCCGACTCGGCTGCGCGATTCACTTCACCAGGCATCCACCCAGGTTCAGCGGTGTCCACTTCACCTTGGTGAAAGATGAAAACGCTGCTACCTTGCATGGAGATCGCTACCCTCCTGCGGAAGGACGCGATAGAACCTGTCCCTCCAGCCGAGATGAAGAAAGGGTTTTACAGCCCCTACTTCATCGTACCAAAAAAAGGCGGTGGGTTGCGGCCAATCTTGGACCTGCGAGTACTGAACCGGGCTTTACACAGACTCCCGATCAAGATGTTGACGCAAAGACACATTCTAGCGAGCGTCCGGCATCAAGATTGGTTCGCGGCGGTAGACATGAAGGATGCGTACTTTCACGTCTCGAATCTTCCTCGACACAGACCCTTCCTGCGGTTCGCGTTCGAGGGTCAGGCGTATCAGTACAAAGTCCTCCCTTTCGGCCTGTCCCTGTCTCCTCGCATCTTTACGAAGATCGCAGAGGCTGCCCTTGCCCCGTTAAGGGAGGTGGGCATTCGCATTCTCAACTATCTCGACGACTGGCTAATCTTAGCTCACTCTCAAGACGTGTTATGCGCACACAGGGACCTGGTGCTCTCACACCTCAGCCGACTAGGGCTTTGGGTCAACTGGGAAAAGAGCAAGCTCCTCCCGGTTCAGAGCATCTCTTTTCTCGGTTTGGAGTTGGACTCAGTCTCCTTGACGGCGTGCCTTACGAACGAGCGCGCCCAGTCGGTGCTGGCCTGTTTGAAGGCGTTCAAACAGAAAACAGCGGTTCCACTGGAACTTTCTCAGAGGCTCCTGGGGCATATGGCATCCTCGGCAGTGGCCACCCCGCTCGGGTTGATGCATATGAGGCCGCTTCAGCACTGGCTCCAGACTCGAGTCCCGAGACGGGCATGGCGCCATGGAACACACCGCGTGGCCGTTACATCGGTCTGTCACCGTCTTTTCAGCCCTTGGACCGACCTCTCATTTCTACAAGCAGGTGTTCCCCTAGAACTGGTCTCCAGGCGAGTCGTGGTCATGACAGACGCCTCCAAAACGGGCTGGGGCACTGTTTGCAATGGGCACGCAGCCGCCGGCCTCTGGACGGGTCCGCGACTGCATTGGCACATCAACTGCCTCAAGTTACTGGCAATTCTGCTCACCCTGCGGAGGTTTCGGCCGTTGATCCAGGGCAAGCACATGTTAGTTCAGACAGACAACACGACAATGGTAGCATATGTCAACCGCCAAGGTGGTTTGCGCTCTCGTTGTATGTCACAACTCGCCCACCGTCTCCTCCTCTGGAGTCAGCAGCACCACAAGTCGCTGCAAGCCACTCACATCCCGGGCAACCTCAACACTACGGCGGATGCGCCGTCACAACAGGTTACCCTCAGGGGAGAGTGGAGACTCCACCTTCAGGTGGTCCATCTGATTTGGAGTCGATTCGACAGGCACAGCTGCACCTGTTCGCCTCCCAAGAATCCTCCCCACTGCCTGCTCTGGTACGCCCTGACCGAGGCCTTCCTCGGCATAGACGCGCTGGCACACAGCTGGTCCCCTGGCATCCGCAAATATGCGTTTCCCCCAGTGAGCCTGCTTGCACAGACCCTGTGCAAGGTCAGGGAGGACGAGGAGCAGATCGTCCTGGTAAGCACCCTACTGGCCCGCCCAGACGTGGTGCTCGGACCTCACGCTCCTCGTGACAGCTCTCCCCTGGCAAATTCCCCTGAGGAAGGACCATCCGGCGCCCACGCCCAGACCTCTGGAGTCTCCAGGTCTGGCCCCTGGATGGGACACGGAAGACCTAAGCTGTCTCCCACCTGCGATGGTGTAGACACATTCACTCAGGCTAGGCCTCCCTCTACGAGGCGCCTGTATGCCTTAAAGTGGTGTCTGTTCGCTAAGTGGTGTTCTTCCCATCGGGAAGTTAGAGGTTTGTGTTTCTTTACATATTAAAGAGTACTCCCAATTAGTTCCACACACTAATGTAAAGATATTCTAAACTGATTATGCAAAAATAAAAAAAACACTGGTATCGGAGCGGGATTGGTATCAGCTGATACTGAGATTTCCGATATCGGAATCGGATCGGAAGAGAAAAAGCGGTATCGGTGCATCCCTAAGCACAGCAATAATTTCACCAAGCAAATAGTTCTGAGAATAAGGCACAATCTATAATGAGCCTAATTTACAAAGATTGGGATCAATGCCTTTTTCACACATCGATAATCAGAAGATTTTCCAGATGATTATCAAAATATATCTGAATTTTTTCAGATATAAATAGGGCTACCATTTGTACAATAGCCTTTATCTTTTCAAACATATTTCTCTACACGATTTTGGTAAAGCTTGAGCAGCAGTGTAAATAAAAGGGGTCGCACACTGGATGTGTCTGGCAGTTGAAACGGTGTGTTCTAAAATTCTAAACAATTATTTTCTATGAAGGTACATACACCACGTGCTCGCCTCGGAGCGTAACTGGCATGGTTTTCCATTAATTCGACCCAAATTATTATCAAAGGACAAAGATTTTTTTTACTCTAGCCATCAGTGGATGATATATTGTGTATATGCATCTTTCATATAGCCTACACAATGCATTTTCGGTTACAGGTATGTCTTTTTTGTGGTTTGACAGCTTGAATGAAACCTCTACAAAGATACACACAGAGAAATTGCATAAGTCCTAATCGTTCAGTTTGCACAGTTAAACCAGTTTCATACACTAACCTGCAAACTCATCAACGTCACTTCATTCTTGAAAAAGTACAAAAACCTTCACAACGTTTCTGTGTATGCATCCTGTGCAAGGAGCTCTAAAATACCCATCCTGTGTTGTGATACCTGTGCCTTGCGACCTGCTTCAGTAAATGTTATATCACCCCTTGTGGTCTCCCAATGCTGTTACGCCAGACATTAAACAGAAGCCCAACTGAGTGAAATGTAAAGCATGCAAATTAGGCTTCTAAATGTCAGCTAATGTTAATATATCGATGCCTCAAAAACATATCGATAAAGTAATGCGCCAGTCAATAATCTATATAACTATATTTTATGACATGCCTATAATTTGCATAGAAAGGAGGTATGTTTGCGCTGAAAAGAATGCCATATTCAAAGTCATAACAGTTACCAGTTAAGGGTGCTATTTTGCTACTGTTATGTTTGAAACTGTGGGAAGACAAAATATTGCTCCTTTGCTCGGTGTGGGTCTCAACGCTATTTTTGGAGTGTGGGTAGGGCTGCCACTTTTGGAATTTTTAAATTAAGGGACATTTAATTTACTTATAAATGATGTATTTTTTATTCTTTTTAATATGTTAAAAATATCTTTATTTTAATTTTTTTCGATTATTTGTCGTCTTTATCTTATTTATGTATACATTTTGGATGGTTTATACATATTTTTTTTTATAATTTTTATTTATTTTATTTGTTTATTTTTTTTCCTTTACCTGTACTTGTCTTTATGATTGTATTCATACATTGTTTGATCTTATTGAACATTTATATATAAAAAACTCCACAGTTTTACCACCATTTGTGGACTTTTCAGACGGTCCCTTACCACACCCTCCACAGTATTAGCACGTTTTAGCACATTGTGTGGACTTTTCAGACGGTTCCTTACCCACTGTAGGCAAATTTTCCAACTTATATCAATGTTAAATTGGTGATCTGGAACGATTTCACCGTGACGCCATCTGACCAGCTTAAATACAGGACAAATCGCATCCCATATTGATTCAATGAGGGACGCATCATTTGATCTTTAAATACGGGACAATCCTGTATTTTACGGGATGGGTGGCAACCCTAAGTGTGGGGTTTTGGAAAGAGGAGGCATAGCTAATTCAACAACTTAGTATTATGGAAGTTCCAGATTGGCTAACATCGCTTACAGCACCTTTAATTACAAGTTGTAAACTCATCCTTTAAAAAGAGCCAAAATGGCTGAACAGTTAACAGTTAAAGTTAGTATATTCATTTGTATTTTAACCAGGTGTAACAAGAACCTGAGCTCAAGGGAATGAGGAAGTGGGAGATGGCGATTCCAACACAGGAATGTCTGTTTTATTAACAGCAAACACGTTCGCTTAAATGTGCAAAGGCACAGTTCACACACAGGTAACTCAAAATATAAATTATAATGGCAACGGCCAACACACACGTAGCTTGTCAGCTGGGCTCTCTCTCCCCACTGCTGCTGTTTCCTCTTCTTAAAAGCCCCCATCACTCCTCACTGAAACACAGGACAGGTGATAAGCACAGGTGGAAATCATTCACCACTCATCTTCCACGCTTCACTCTTCACAGCACGGTGCTCTGCCATGCCCCCACCTCCACACCAAGTTACCTAAAGTGCTTTCATTGTTCATAAACATTTTGCAGGAGCATATAGAGGTGAATTAATAAATTATTGGACCCTAAAAACAAAATATTTTTTGAGTCTGAGGTTGTGAACAGCTCTGAGTAAAATCTCTGAGTTTTCATTTTGTAATTACAGTAATTCTGACAGGAGGTGAACATAGAATTATTGACCAAACTCGTTATTTAGCGTGTGAGTGATGAGTAAATAAAATGGATTGTTTTGCACTGAAGAACTGAATGCAAAAGTGGTCCAATTGTATGGGTCAGTAGTATATAATTTGTAGATGCTCTAATTAATTCAATGGAACAGAGGAAAAACAGAAAGGTGTTTACCTCCCTCTGTTCAGTCACTCTTTGATTTGAGATCTCTTTCCGAAACTGGTTGCGACACTCTGTTATTTATCAATCAAGAGCCAGTCTTAGCTACCCTTTCTTGTCAAGATCAACAGTAGTCAGTGAGCGATACCAGTAGCTGATGGTGGTGATAATTCTCTGATCAGTGGAAACATGGTGCCCCACTTCTTAAGCAAGGTAGGCGATTGGAGTAGATAAGCTTTTATATTGGCCTCAGCTTGTCAGCTGTATTGTGCTTGCAAATATAAACCTGTTCAGTGATTAAATACTTGTTGGTAAAGTCCGGCTCCAGGAAACTATGCATGCAGCTGTCAGACAGCTCTACGGTAACAGCTTGTTTTGCAAATTATTTTTCATGATCAGGTGGAACTGAAATCCTATTTTTTACAATGTCATACAGCATTATACACAGTGTAAATATAGGGAATGGAAATTCCATGTTTTTCCATACTGCCAGAATATCCGGATTTAAAGCAGTTCCATTTTGAAATTATGTAAACCTGTTTATTTTTAACCTAGAACATTGTAATCCCATTGAGTAATGCACAAATGGTCCCATAGACTATGTAATGATGTAGATACTGTAATGCTTGCCCTGTTTGTTCTCCATCTACATTAACTCATTTGATTATTTTCAAAAATCTACTTCTGATGTCTCCATCTAACTTGCAGTTTGCTTGAAGTGGTGAAGACACTTTATTGCTTTTGGCCAATCATCAGCAGGAGAAAACCTGGAAGTGCTCCAATCAAAATATATGCAAATGTATTGGAGGAATAGGTTCTGCATTCACACATATGTTTACTGACCACTGGTATTTGCAGAGAATATGCAAGATTAAACACAAACCAATATTTTTGCATAAAGTTCATGTTTTTGAAATGTCTCCAAAAACTAGGGTATTAGCAACACCTGTCAAAGTACAAAATAAGTAATCTCTTCTTTACATGCAGGAAATGTACATTGTTTTGCTCAGTATTTTTTTTAGGATTCTGCTAACATTAGTGTTTGCTGCGCTTGCTCTGTTTAGGTGGTAAACAGCTTCTCCTCAGAGGCGGAAGTGTTGCGTTTGGGTGATAAAGTTTATCAGCCGTTGGGGGTGTTTGAGAATGTACAGAGGGGCCCTAAAACTCACCAACAACACTGCAGAAAGCACCTCATTCTCACGCATATGTATTAAATGGGATTTGGCAGTGGCAACAAGTCAACAGACAACAACTAATCCATATTTAGCTTTTACAGCAGCTCCTTTGTATCAAATTGACTTTATGCTGCCAAAATCCATATTGCTTTCATAAATGTTAGTAATTGTTTACTGAAAAAGTATATAAAAACTCTACAGTAAAAACCTAGTAAATTAACTGGTAGGTTAACTATTACGTTAGCTTACCATATATGTTAAAAATGGCATTATGTTCAATATATATGTATATATGTGTGTGCTCAATGTACACATGTAGTTTTACTGTAAAATATTTACAAAAAAGTATTAGAAAAAAGCATGAATTACTGTAAAATCTTATATTTAACAAGGCAACGTGTACTTATATGGTAAAATATTGTTAAAAATGTTGGTTTAAGTATGGGGAACCCATATATTCCTCCCTGACCCTTCAAAATTGTTTGCATTTGATATAAAATAGTTTGCATTTGATATAAAATAGTTTCTACTTATTTTTGTTATTAGTCATTGAAGTGTTTTGTTTTACATTTTAAGTTGTTTCGTTAATATTTACTGCATTATTTTAGCCTCAGGCACTCCCTAGTGGATACATTTAAAAACGACGTCTTTGCGTTGTAGTGTGGACAGGGAAAATGTACTAGCAAATGGGCCCTGAGCTGCTGAGCAATACGCTAAATAATGTGATTTGTTTGTTGAAATGGGCTACCTGACACCAGTGAACTCACTGCTTCAAGCATTTGGGGATTTAAGCCGCTCACAGAATGATCCAGAAAAAAAAAAAAAAACTTGAAGTTGCTTCTTTCTCCCCATTTCATTCCTGTTGGTCTCTAGAACATTTTCTTTCCCTCACATTAAGTCTGTTGTAGTTTCAGCAACTCATAGTTTGTGTCCTCAATAGAAAGTTTAGCTTTGTATTGTAAAACAAAATTAACTAACCCATTCAAAAATACAAGATATTACATCTGGTTCATGTAGATTGACTTCAGGCTTTTATCTACATTGATTACAGGTAAAGAGTGATTAAATAATAAACCAACTTTAAGCAATTGCTTTAGCATTTGCAAAAAATGAAAAGGCATTTGAGGAAAAATTTTAAACTGAGTTCAAGCAGCTTGTCCGTTTTTACGCCGTCAGACACACTGACATCAATTAAGACTCACGCAATAGTTTAAATATACAGTGTACCCAAAAGCACTGTATTTGGATAGTTTTGGACACTTAAGCCACACTAAGATGTATAAATATCATTGCCTAATATAAACAAAATATAATCTGCAGACAAATGATACTAGACCTTTTCTCAGAACTGGATATAAGATGTTAGCAGTATTGTTAGGTGAAAGTGTTACAATTAAATGGGCTTGTTTGATTTAATTGTTTAAATCAGCGACACACAGTGAATGGAACAAAGTGTATGTATTGAAACATTGAAGTGTATAATTATCTTAAAAAGCATGTAGTTGTTTGTATGAAAGTAGGATGTCATTGTCATTGAATATCTCCATTTGATTTCTCCAAAGCTCAATACATTATTTGTTGTCTCCCCTGGTGTCTGGTGTACACGACTGTGTGAATGTTATTCACGTATGTTTGCACATTGTTTCCACCTCATTGTGGGTAGGTAATGTCTCCAGGGCTTGCCCGCCCAGCCCCCCGTAACAGCTGCTGTAAACCTTGTACCACGATAGTCAAGTGTGTCCCCCTTCTAGGAAATGTCTTTCCTGAAAAGGCTCTACTATATATACAGAGTAAAAACATTTGAACCTTTAAGAGATTCTTCTTTTTTTACTAAAATATACTGTAAATGCTACATTGAAATTTGCTTTACATTTTTATTTCAAAGCTGAAAATGAAAATGATTCTCACGTGTTTTTTGTTAGGAAATATTCATTTATTATTTGAAATGATTTTGATCCTGTGTTGCAGAAGTTTATACAAATGAAAAATAATTGCCATAACATGACCACAATTGGCCTCTGGCCTCTTATTTTAATTACCCTTGAGCATTGTATAATTTAAATAACTACCACATTTTAAACCCCATAACTGTAGGTTCACTATTTAGATTGTACATCTGAAGGACAGCAGTGAAAATGAAGAGCGTTTCAAAAAACTTTGAGGTAAAGTTAAACAAACGCAAATATGCATTCTGAACCAAAACAGTATTCATGTGTGTGGATGTCCCTGTGGGCACTGTTAGTGCAATTATGATTTTGGTCCGGATGTGCCTAGAACGGCAGAATTATGGGCTTGTAATTTCAGCTATTACTTTGTATCTGTGTGTGTTGGGGTGGGGGTTAAAACAACATTTGATTAAACTTTACATGCCTTCTCTTAAATCTCAGAAAATAGGCTCACTAAGGTAATAGAGTACCTTAATTTGAAATTGTTCTAAACATTGCAACCTTATATTGTCAAATCATTTTCATTTTAATTTTTGGATTGGAGAATTTCTTGCTCTTTCTGTAAATTGTATTTTCATTCTTTGGAATGTCATTCTTGGGCATTTGTTAGTGTGACACTCAAAATATAATGCACAGAACCTCTTGTGTTGTGGCTAATATTGTGACACACTTGAGGATATTTTTTCATATGCAGCTTCAGTTTTTCCACCTATGAAGTACTTTTGAAATGTAAAAGACCTTTTTTTTTTTTTTTTTTTTTTTTTTTTTCAAAAATATGTTTTTAAATGTTATCACTAATTTAAATGTCCTTCCAAAGTTTGTGACTTCAGGTGGTCAGTTCTCTTGGGCATTTAATAGAAAATGGACAGAGCACATGGTTTGTTTTTCACATGAAACACTGCTCATGTATTTCTTCTGACATAGTATACATTTTGTGTCATAATGTTTTTTTTTTTTTTTTAAAGCTCTGGGAGATCCTGCCAAAATGTCCAAAGCAAAGCATAAACTCTCCAGCATGCCAGTTTTGCTGTAGAATATTAAAAGTTCCTCTAGCTCTCAAAGAAACCTTCATCTCCGTGAGGTTTGACTGGCCCTCAGAGGCACGCTGGTTTCCGACCACACTGATGTATCTTTCAGTTGTAAACACAAGTGATTATGCGCTTCAGCCTTGTATTTGTTTTTCTCTATACAAACCTCACCTAACTTTTTATTTTTTATTATTCCACTTTGAGCCATACCATAATAAGTTATACATTTTTGAGTGAAATGTACAACTTGAATCTTTTTGCAATCTGAGACAACTTCAACACTACCCTGCTCAACCTTGACACACTAAACACTCCTCACAGAGCTGCATCCCCCTGAGAAAAGCTGTCACAAGCACATTCAGAATTTTAGGTCACCTGATTACAGCAGGTTTGAAATCCAGCTTACATGTGATATTGAGAAAACTGACCTTACTGACATAGAACTGATTCAGTGAAATTGAATTTACCTACTTTATATTGACATTAGTAATAAAATAGTTTTGCTCCTTTGGTCCTCTTAGAATTTTCAGTGTTGCCAAAATAAAGTCAACATCGCACATTGGGTGTAAAAACAGCCCTGGAAAAAAAAGCATAAACAGCTTAAATTGGTTTGCTGATCTTAACTGGTTTAAACTGGTCAAGGTGGTCTCCCAGCCTGGCTAAGCTGGCTGGTCTTCAGGTGGTTTAGCTTGGCAGCCATCTGGTCTCCCAACCTGACCAGATGTTAAATGTCCAAAACCCCTCTAAAGCCAGCAAACCAGACCAGCATGACCAGCCTGGGAGACCAGTTTTTTTTTTTCAGCAGTGTAAGTAAAGCTACTCTGACATTCTCTGATCTAGCTAGTTTTAGTATAAAGAAAGTAAGACTCACAATTCAGTCTCGGGTTCGGAAAATTCGCTGAAGTTTTTGCTGCCGTTGGAGTGCGGGGGTCCCGGCGACAACTCCTCACTCCTGTAGCTGCTTTGGCTGCTCCCCACACTTCCCTCCCCAGGCAGTGTCCCTGCTGGTGTGTGGGGCTTCTGGAAAGATCCTGGCAATCCTGGCTCTGCAGACCCCAGAAAACAAGGGCATCGAGTCCGAAGCTCCTTGTAGAGGAAGTTCATTCTTAGTGATGGGATCCAGGGACAGCCAAGAATATGCTTGAAGGCCGCACGGAACTCTGGGCTTCGACAGTAGATGATTGGGTTGAGACCAGAGTTGATGTAGCCTAACCAGTTTAATAATCGAAAAATGTCCTTACGTGGCATGTCTCGATTGAAGACGTTGATGATGTTTGCCACAAAGAAAGGCAACCAGCATAGGGTGAAGATGCCCATGATGATGCCCAGTGTTTTTAGGGCCTTGTGCTCCTTGACAACAGTTAATTTCGAGAGTCGTCTGCGAGAACTTTTCCGCCTTGACGCCAAACCTCCAACGTTATTGCACATTGAAGGGAAGTGGTTGTTGCCATGGATTGGTGGTTGTACCTGATTGCCCATGCATTCGTTTTGGAACCTCAAACGGTTCTTGTCAATCAACTGTACCTGTCGGGTGGCAATGAGGAAGACCCGGGCGTAGACGAAAATCATAATGAGTAGCGGGACGTAGAATGAAATGACTGAAGATGAGATAGCGTAGTACATGTTTGTTACAAAATCACAGCACTCTGGGTCTTTCAGGCACGCTTCTGCTTTGCTGTCATTTTTTTGCCATTCCTTTTTCATAATGGGGACGAAGGAAATTAGAGCAGAGACCACCCACACGACGCAGACAATAATTCGAGCCCTGGACTTATTCAGAAGCACTTTGTGCCGCAGTGGACTGGTGATTGCGATATACCGATCCACCGCAATAACGCAAAGGGTCTCTATACTACCAGTCACACACAGCACATCAACTGAAGTCCATAACTCACACAAAGTCTTACTCAGTTTCCAGCTGCCCGTTACAACTATCGTGGCGCCCAGTGGCACCACCAGCACTCCCATGATGAGGTCAGCGCATGCCAATGACATGATGAATATGTTCGTCGTGGTCTGCAGCTGGGAGGTGCGGGCTATCGCGATGATGACCAGAAGGTTACCCACAACAATAGTCGTGACGATGAACACCATGACAACCGACACTAACGAGCTGAACGCTAGACCTAGTTCGCTGTTGTGTTTTGTCCCATTGTAGGTTAGATTCGATTCAGTACTGTTGGTCAGAGTTGCCATTTTTGAGTACTTAAATATGCCACAAATCAAGGCATGCAGTCTTTCAGAAGCGAGCATCAGCAAAGAGACACATAGTAAGGCATCAGATATGTCTAATGACCTGTGATCTTTCTAAAACTGATTGAGAGACCATGACGATTATTAATTTCAGCTTGTGTTTTGTACTACCGTATCTCCAAATCTTGAACAACAGCATCAATGATCCCTTGTCACCTTTCCTTCAGTCATCCTTCAAAACCTCCATATCCCACTTGTTTGTCCAGTAGCTTTGGAGCGCTGAAGCAAACATATCTGTAATATTTCACACATCTGAGCTGCAGATGTTGGAAAAAAAGTATTTTGAGTAAAATTGTTCCGAGAGAGACGGGGAGAAAAAACTTTCAGAAAAGCACTTAAAACCACCAGAGGAAAAACAGATAAGCACTCATCCTGTTGCAGAAGCCCACTAAAGTGGAGTTTGAGCTGTAGTGCTGGAGTTGCAGTCGCAGATTGTCAATGGTGAGTGTGTTTATGTGGAACGGGTGAGTGGAGGTGCCTCTACTGCCAAAAGCTCAAGGAGCAGTGACAATGCAGCTAGGATCAGACAAAAGTGGTGAAGCACCCTCCCTCTTTCTCTATCTCTCTCGCACTTGCTCACCCGCTCTCTCTCTCACACTCACTTGGTCTTTTGGAGTTGGAGCGTTCAGCATGCTGTAGTTGAAGTCACACTTCACCCAAGGGGTGGAGTTGTGAAGAGTGCCTCACTCAAACAGTTCACACACACTCTCTCTGTCTCACTGCTCATTAAATACACAATCAACAAGTGTTATACACTTTTGATATATAACACTTATATATATATACTTCATACATCAGAAGTAGTGATTAAGTCAATGAAGATATAATAATACATGACTAAATATAATTTTTAAGAAAACAAAAATTCTATATAAATATATAAACATGAATTATTAAGCAGTGTCAGAAAAGTGAATATACCAAAAAAAAAAAAAAATGTAAATAAAAGATTTTTATTTTATTTTACTTGAGATATATTTTGAGAATTTTTATATACATAATATTTATAATATCTTGACTTATGAAATAAATTGTTTATGTTAACATTAGTACACACAAAAGTTAACAAACTAACAATGAACCATACGTTTACAGCATTTATTAATCTTGCTGGTAATTTGTTAACATTAGTAAATGCATTAGGTATCATGAATGAACAATGAACAATATTTTTAACGGCATTTATTAACCTTGGTTGATTTTCATTTATGAAAATACAACTGTATATCATTACTATATACAACTTTTAATTTGTAACATTAACCAAGACTGATAAATGCTGTAAAGTATTGTCCATTGTTAGTTCATGTTAACTAATGTAGTTAAATAATGTCAACGAATACAACTTTATTGTAAGGTGTTACAATCTTGTTTAGTGTTAAAAATGAATGCAACCCTAGATTAATAAATGCTATGAAAATATTGTTCATTGTTTGCTATGATGCATAATGCATAAACTAAAGTTAATGCACCTTATTGTAAAGTGTTAAGTTTTTAATCCTAAAGCCTAAGAGTAACCCTTTGCTGTCAACATTCTCATTAGTTTTTTTTATGATTTGATTTACCTTGATGTTAACCTGATAACAGTTACTAGTTTGAGGTTATCTACAATAACAAAATGTAATCAAAATGTTTTGTACCTAAGTGATTAAATAGTAGTGTGTAAAAGACTCCTTTGTGTTACAGAGTCACTTTGAAAAATATCCAGTGTTGCTAGGGTCAGTGATAACACACCTCGTGATGTCCCATGTCTTGGTCACCATCTCACCCTTACAGAAATCCCCATAACTGGAAAGGCCTGTTCCGAGCTATATCTGTTGATACCCATCTCCTTTTGCATTGCCCTGATGTAACATGTTCAAAGAAAATCACAAATGTAGTCATCGGTCAAGAATTTAGTCACAAGACTATCTGCAGCTCTGTCAATCATGCTGTACTCAGATTGTTCAACAGAGTCAGATGAATGATAATGCTTGTTTGCTTATTGAAAATCTCTTCTTAAAGGAATAGTTCACCCAAAAATGAAAATTTTATCATAATTTACTCACCTCAAGTCATATGACTTACTTTCTTATGCATAATATCGAATATCATGGGCCGTTTTTTCCAGTGTTGGGGAAGCTCTTTGAAGCTGTAGTGTCCTAAGCTACAAGCCAGTTAAAGTAAAGTCAAGCTACTCTTCTAAAAAGTAGTGAGCTACACTACAAGTTATCAACAGATCTACACTGAAGCTATTTAAAGAAGAAAATATATTTAATATAGAACAATTATATTATTTAATTTGTATGACTTTAAACAATTAGGGTGACAACATTAAAATGAACATATGAAAGTACACTAAATATAAACTAATAAAACATCCTCTTTTATTTAGCTGAGTCGAAATCTAGTCATAAACAGCAGCAATTAACTAAACATTTTGCTTCAAAAAAAGAAGGCAAAGTCCCTTTAAGGCTGTGCAGGTGCTTATTTATGTTAACTACACTACTGGTCAAAAGTTTTGAAACACTTGACTGAAATGTTTCTCATGATCTTAAAAATCTTTTGATCTGAAGGCGTATGCTTAAATGTTTGAAATTAGTTTTGTAGACAAAAATATAATTGTGCCACCATATAAATTTATTTCATTATAAAACTAAAATTTAATATATAAAAAAAAGTTTTTGAAATTGATGACTTGGACCAAATAATAAAGAAAAGCAGCCAATAAGTGCCCAACATAGATGGGAACTCCTTCAATACTGTTTAAAAAGCATCCCAGGGTGATACCTCAAGAAGTTGGTTGAGAAAATGTCAAGAGTACATTTCTGCAAATTCTAGGCAAAGGGTGACTACTTTGAAGATGCTAAAATATAACACAGTTTTGATTTATTTAGTCACAACATAATTCCCATAGTTCCATTTATGTTATTCCATAGTTTTGATGACTTTACTGTTATTCTAAAATGTGAAAAAATAAATAAATAAATATATATATATATATATATATATATATATATATATATATATATATATATATATATAATAAAGAATGATTAAGTGTTTCAAAACTTTTGACCGGTAGTGTAGTTCATTAGCATGAAGTGTCTGAACGAACCAACTCACTAAAGTGAATTGGGGTTCCCATCGCTAAATATAAGCGAATTGTTTATTGAGAACTGATTCTCTAACATGATTTGGATTTCCCAGTTACGTGAGAGTGTGGACGGTTTAGGTGAGTGTGTTTGATTACTTTCTCGGCTCCATTGCTGCATACGCAATATTGTGACAAATGTAGCATTTTGTAATACTACACTGCTGCTCATTGGAAAATGTAGCTTATTACTGGAACGTTACACTTTTGTGAAAATAGCTGAGCTACTGTCATGCTTCTGAAACATGTAGTTAGTAGCGTTACTACTTTTGAAGTTAGTTGTGTCGCTACTTTTAGTTAGTCTCTCCCCAACACTGGTCTTTTCATTACAGTGGATAGCTCAATATAAGTGGATTTCATATTTTACATTTTGAATTGCAATGCACGCCTTTCTTTAGTTTGATGAGCTAAATTTAAATGGCTTTTTCATGAGCGATTCATGTGACACAAATGAATCAGACACAGCCAGTGAGAATGTCAAAGTGAAAACTTTGATCATTACAATCCAACCATCAATGGAGCATCATTTACACTTCAGTATTAACGGGTTTTTTTTTATGTTTCTCGAGCAGGATACCAGCTCCCTTGAGGCCGTTCAGCACTAAAAATAATTGATGCTTATCTGGCCTGCGACTCACGCCAACCCCGCCACCACCAGGAAGAACAATCAAGACAAATGCCTAGCATGCCATTCAGCTGCGAAAAGTCTGGGCAGAGTCGTCACCTAGGTCTTTGTCATCTAGTACTTCCCTCCTCTCTCTCTCTGACTGCCTTTCTGTCATTCTCTCCTTTAATTTTTATTAGGACCAACTTTATGTAGGTGTCTTTAACTACTGTGCACTTAAGCATGTGCTACAATGTACTTGTTATGTACATACTTGCTGTTGCATTGTAATTACATTTAAAGTACCTGCATTTAATCACATCTGTAGTTACATTGTTAACCTTACCCCTAACCCTAAACCTAACCCTACCCCAATCCTTACCCTAAACTCTAACCCCCCTACTCCTAAACCTACCCATACCTCAACCTCAGTTGCAGCAAATGTGAATCTTGTGAGAATTTTTAAGAACAACATGTCATTATACAAAAAGTGCATTGTATTGTATGTATTTTAATGTTAGTACATATAGTTAAAGACATCTAATATTAAGTGGAACCCATTATTCTTTTGTAAATCATGTTTGCATGACCTGCAGTTTCTCTTGCTTTATCTTTTTTTTTTTTTTTTTTTTTTTTCCACAAACTTAATAGGGACATACCATCTTCTATCGTTTTTATAAAGCTAATTATACTGTATTTAATTTAGACCAACCCTAATTCTAAACCTAAAAACATTTCTGCATTTTTAGAATTAAAAAAAAGAAAAATTATTTGGTTTATTTTATTTTTTATTATTGATTTTCTAAGTGAAGACCTCCCTGAAAGAGAGGTTTTGACTGATTTTTGGAGACAATTTTGTACACAGTTTTGACTTAGAACTAGTGAATATTTAGACCACTGTCATTTCCATTCACACTATATCTGACCCATGACTAGGTTCACACGGAATCTGTGCACACAAAATTCCACAGAAAGCTATGCAGTTTTCTGACAAATTGGAATGCCAGTTCAATACATCCCCTATACCTTGCATGTCTGTTGATAAAATATTTTTTTCCTGATTTCACTATGATTTCAGCTATCAATAAGTAATATGTGATTTTTATTATGATTGAATCTATTCTAGAGAATTCCTCAGAATTTTCAGCAGATATATATGTTAAAATGGCACACCTTTCCTCAACAAGCCACATGATTTATGATATTATTGATGTCCAGCACAAACGTGTTATATGCAGATGATTAATACTTTGTGTTTATTGAAATTATGAGTAACAGCTATAGCGATGATTGACTTAGCAAGCACCACTAACTATGATGGAAGCATTTCTAAAAAGATATTAAAAAACACAAGCTATTGATGAGAATATATCCTCTCTGTTTTGGACTGACTTAACTGAATAACATTGCATTATCTTTCTTGAAAGGGCCATATAAAAATGCATTCCATTTTAGTATGTAGTGCAACAATGAGAATGAGAATGACTATTTGTTCCGGTCACACGGTGCTGGATATAGATGAACACAGATAAAAACAAAATATGTTTCCTCTCTTTCCCCACAAAGAGTTGGCAGCGTTATTCTGTCTTCAGTTAAATGAGCTTCTATTTCTTTTGTTGTTCTCTTGGGACCTTTAAAAGATTCTCTAAAATATCAAAGATAAACCCAGATAGAGATAGAGATAGAGATTGACTATCTTAGAAATTCTGCAAGACTAATTGTTATTGATATAAAGGTCTTTTAAAATATGAAAGAAATCTAATACAGTTAAAGCACTACACTTCCCCGAGTCCTCTCTAAAATAAAGTTTATTGTTTCTTTCTCCATCTGAGCGCTATGAAAGTATGTCAGTGCTCATTACCTTAAGAGAAATTCTTCTGTAAACCCAGTGTGATTTTTATTAGATTTCAAAATGATCACTGACCCACAAGATTCATGCCATTCTAAATGATTTTGTGCTGAGGCTACATAAACAGGGATACCCTTAAATGTCCTCTGAAGAGCTAGTGTTCCATTCTACTAAAGTCTTTTTGTTTTATTGTTCAGATATATCATTTAAATCTGCAGTAATGGAATCATTAATGATCCTCAACTTGAAGTCTGTTCTCCAGACTGTATGTCCAGTACTTGCACATAATTGTTTGCATTAATGTTTGCTATGATGTAATTAAATGGATGTTCATGTTAAACTGTATTAGCTTATATATATAATCTTGTGTGATACCGCGTCCACATGCGTGGACGTTGTATTTTGGCTTCGCTATACACAATGCATAATTTCAATTCATTAAACCAACTGATCTTAGTTCAGGACACTCTGGGCTGTCAGTAAATGGTTAGACTTCTGATACACAGAGTCATGTGACAAAACAACATGGTGCCGATCACAGCAGAGTTTGTCTTTGGGAGAGACACCAACAAAACTACATCTGATAAGAAACCTAATTAAGTTTTTACACTGAAACCTGTTTGAGCCAAAAGATTTGAGTCTTTAGTTTCATCCAGTATGCCATTATTTATTTATTTTAATTTGAGCTATTTATCACAAAATGCCACGCTGCTAAACACAGTGTACACTAATGTGTATAATAGCATAAGGTTTTCATTAGAAATCCTATATTTACTGTGCGTTTTCACATTGAAAAAAAAAAAATGGTGCTTCCACAGGCTTTATATGAAGTTAGGATGAAAATAAGGTACATTTTCCAACTGTTCTGAGACCAGTGCCGACAGACATTACACTGGAGGTTAATCATTCAATAAATAGGGAACAAGGAAGCAAGGCAACTTCCTATAGCTTTCCTATGAAGTGAAGTGCATTTAATCCAAACTTCCTATCAAAAGTTCCGTTTCAGGCTGCAGGTGATGTTTGGACCACTCAACATGTTTGGCAGACATGGGACAATGGTAATCAATACATAGAATTTATAATGTATAATTTTATTTTAACATGGCTGGCAGTGATTGGACGATGCTGCCCATACTTGTATCAGAATTAATTATGCTAATTTCTGATTGGTAAAATGCTTCAGCACTGGCTGTCAATTGTTTTTTTGACAGTGCAAAGAGAGAACATTGATATTTTGTTGCCTAAGTAGAAAAAAAAAAAAAAAAAAAAAAAAACATTAAACATAACATAAAAGTCAAATCAAGTCAAATAATCTTTATTTGAATATATATATATATATATATATATATATATATATATATATATATATATATATATATATATATATATATTATTATTTTTATTTTTTATTATTTGTGCTTTTCCCAGTGCACATTGTTCCAAAGCAGCTTTACAGAAAATCAGCTGTAATGTCTGTAACATTTCAAAAATATGAATAACCAACACTCCAGGAAACATAATAAACAATTTGATTAAAACATTTTTTTTAGGAAAACTATTATTATTATTATTATCTTTTTTATTTTATCCCCTTTTCTCTCCAATTTGGCATGCCTAGTTCCCACTACTTACTAGGTCCATGTGGTGGTGTGGTTACTCGCCTCAATCCGGGTGGCAGAGGACAAGACTCAGTTGCCTCCGCTTCTGAGATAGTCATTCCGCGCATCTTATCACGTGGCTTGCTGTGCATGACACTGCGGAGACTCACAGCATGTGAAGGCTTATGCTACCCTCCGCGATCCATGCACAAATTACCATGCGCCCCATTGAGAGTGAGAACCACTTAATCGCGACCATGAGGAGGTTACCTCATGACTCTACCCTCCCTAGTAACCGGGCCACTTTGGTTGCTTAGGAGACCTGGCTGGAGACACTCAGCACACCCTGGATTCAAACTCTCGACTCCAGGGGTGGTAATCAGCGCCAATACTCGCTGAGCTACCCAGGCCCCCTAGGAAAACTATTATTTATTTACTGCATGTTTATTAGGTGCTACTAGTCACAAATCAAAAAGAGAAATGGAAAATGCACACAGCAGTCACGCTATGTATACAGTTGTGCTCAAAAGTTTGCATACCCTGGCAGAAATTGTGAAATTTTGGAATTGATTTTGAAAATATTACTGATCTTGCAAAAAAAAAAAAAACGGTCTTTTGTTTAAGGATAGTGATCATATGAAGCCATTTATTATCACATAGTTGTTTGGCTCCTTTTTAAATTATAATGATAACAGAAATCACCCAAATGGCCATGATCAAAAGTTTACATACCCTTGAATGTTTGGCCTTGTTACAGACACACAAGGTGACACACACAGGTTTAAATGGCAATTAAAGGTTAATTTCCCACACCTGTGGCTTTTTAAATTGCAATTAGTGTCTGTGTATAAATAGTCAATGAGTTTGTTAGCTCTCACGTGGATGCACTGAGCAGGCTAGATACTTAGCCATGGGGAGCAGAAAAGAACTGTCAAAAGACCTGCGTAACAAGGTAATGGAACTCCAGAGCCTTGAAAATGCCAGTCAGTACTGTTCAGTCACTTATTAAGAAGTGGAAAATTCGGGGATCTCTTGATACCAAGCCAAGGTCAGGTAGACCAAGAAAGATTTCAGCCACAACTGCCAGAAAAATTGTTCGGGATACAAAGAAAAACCCACAGGTAACCTCAGGAGAAATACAGGCTGCTCTGGAAAAAGACGGTGTGGTTGTTTCAAGGAGCACAATACGACGATACTTGAACAAATATGAGCTGCATGGTCGAGTTGCCAGAAAGAAGCCTTTACTGCGCCATTGCCACAAAAAAGCCCAGTTACAATATGCCCGACAACACCTTGACATGCCTCACAGCTTCTGGCACACTGTATTTTGGAGTGACGAGACCAAAATAGAGCATTATGGTCTGTTGACCCTCCAGTGGTTACAGCAGAAAAAGGTGAAGGTTCTGGAGTGGCCATCACAGTCTCTTGACCTTAATATCATCGAGCCACTCTGGGGAGATCTCAAATGTGTGGTTCATGCAAGACGACCAAAGACTTTGCATGACCTGGAGGCATTTTGCCAAGACGAATGGGCAGCTATACCACCTGCAAGAATTTGGGGCCTCATAGACAACTATTACAAAAGACTGCACGCTGTCAATGTATGCTTCAATGGCATTTTTTTTTTTTATTCCTACAACTTTTTGTTCAATGCCAGGTTCAAATGAGAAAAAAGAAAGAAAGGAAAAAAAAATAACTATATTTTCAATGTGGTCTTATACTTTTGAACACACTGTATGCACTGTAAGTAAGTGATATTTACAGTGCTTTCAAGACATCACTGTATTGAGATTCATCTTCTTTGACGCGTCTTTTTAGTTCTTCCAAATTTTTTGCAAGTAATTCAGCTTAAATTAAGTTAACTTCCTCCATTTATCCTGCCATGCAATCACTGGCATCTAAATCTAGTTACAAAACAGAATGGTTTTAATGTAGGGCTGTTATGGAAAGAATTACCCACAAAGAATGTCATTATTAGCCAAATATTTCACAGATTGTTGTAAGTCACTTTTCTTACACAAACACATAAACGACACAGTTTTGCATGGGGTGTAAAATAAACAAATTGTTTCAATATGAAGTTTTTTATTCTGTGAAACACAAAAAGGCAAAGGCAGGACAGCAGAATGATCTTTGTCACCATTCATTGAAATTAATTCACCATTGAAAAAAAAAAAAAAGTCATCGCAAACACAGTTTTCAAGCAGAACATTTTACAAAAATTTATTTATAGGGATAAAGTAATAGAAATAGCATATTGTGACACATTGTGGTTACGCTATTGGAACATGTCACTTCAGTAGTTAATGTGATGAACTACTGTACACCTGTGGTTAATCTGCTAGGAGACCTGTGTGGACTTAATACATCCACAAAAAAATCACCTTCAGACCACTTGGCTTTAAGTCATTGCAAAAAAGAGCTCAGAAAAGTGACATGCTCTGATATTTTGTAATCAATGCAATGAAATTAATACATTTTTACATTTTAAATGTCCAAAAGTACTTGTACTTGCTGGGGCCTATGTTTGATAGTGTCAGTGAACTATGTTATGTAAGAGAACATTTTTCTCAATGTGTGTGTGTAATATGTAGAAGCAGCACATATTTTTTTTTTAACTTGTGTTCTCATGCATATAAGTGCTCTCTGTTCTGTGTATGTTTTGGGGTTGTCAGTGGGTACCGCAGTAGTTAGTGTCGGAGTTGACAGACTTGGCAGGTGGTCATTAGTCTGTGCGTGAGAACGTGCCATAGCTGGCTGTGGTAGTAGTCCAATGGGCTGGGTAGAAGAATGGCACAGCTTGAGGTGTTGATGGGCAGTGGCCCTTTAAAAGAGTTCACCTTCTCTCCTTTCATACACAAATGGGGCTTTATTTTCAATGCAGATTTTTTGGAGCAGCATATTTGGCTTGTCGAACAGAAACAGAATAGTCAATAGAATCGGGTTGTGAAATTAAAGGATATTAGACTTTAAATTATTTTTCTGTTGATCAAATGCATAGTGCCTGAGCCTTTGATCAAGACGGCTAAAATAAACTTTTGTTTAAAAACCTAATGTGTGCTTGATGCATTGAGGTACTGATTTACTAAATTCACAGACTGTGCACTACCAGTCAAAAGTTTGAACACACCTGCTCATTCTTTATTTTCACTATTTTCCACATTTTAAAATAACAAATTCATCAAAACTATGAAGTAACACAAATGGAAGTATAGTAATTATGTAGTGACCAAAACGTTTAACAATAAAAAAAACTCTTATATTTAGCTTCTTCAAAGTAGCCACCATTTGTATATATATTTAAATAAAAGTTAGTTTTGTAAAGACAATGCATATACATAGGCACCGTTTATATTTGTCTACAAAACTAATTTCAAGCATTTAACATAAGCCTTTAATATCATAAGAAACATAAATTCATTAAAGTTGGCAAACTTGACTTGTAGTGTAATTTGTTCTTAATTTGAATAAACTGACCAATGTGTGCTATGGTATTAGTATTCACGTTGAGTAATGTTTTCGGATTTTGTGCCAATGATCAATAACACAAACACAAAAAAAAAAACAGTGTCCATTGGAAACGTCATGGTTACTGGTGTAACCTCCATTCCCTGATGGAGGGAACGAGACGTTGGTGTCGATGTAGTGACACTAGGGGTCACTCTTGGGAGCCCGAGACACCTCTGGTCTTTGATAAAAGGCCAATGAAAATTGGCGAGTGGTATTTGCATGCCACTCCCCGGACATACGGGTATAAAAGGAGCTGGTATGCAACCACTCATTCAGGTTTTATGCTGAGGAGCCGATATAAGGTCCGGCCATTTCAACGGGTAGTTCAGCGTTGTGGCAGGAGGGACACAACATCTCGTTCCCTCCATCAGGGAACGGAGCTTACACTAGTAACCATGACGTTCCCTATCTGTCACTCACTCGACGTTGGTGTCAATGTAGTGACACTAGGGGTCCCTATATGAAACACCATAAGGCTGAACTGTGTTACGTGAACTGGCGGTGTGTGATGGGCAGACTTGCTGTGTGCATCATAGCCAGCACACCAGGTCGACACGTAACCTCCCCCAACATAGTTATGAGTGTCGAACGGCCCTTTTTGGGGACAAGTCGACTACCCAAAGATAGAGACAGGCTTAACCCAGTCGTGGCCTCTTTTACCCTTCTCTTTTTCCACTCCCTAAAAAAGAAGGGGGATTATCCGACTGGGCCGCCAGGTCTAGTCGGGGGGTGTCCCTCCCAAGGGGAAGACACCGTGGAGACCACACCTCGCCCAAAGAGAGGGGGGGATATTTAAGTGGAAGAATACGTCACATGGTCTTTCCAACCATGTGGAGAGCCTTCAAGGTAGATCCTGCCCAATGGGGGAGGAGCTACTACAAACATTGAGACTGGGGCAGAGGGGCTCTGCCCAAGGAAGACACAGTTTGCCAGCAGGGAAACGAACTAGCAGAAGATATAGATCTCATGGGGTTAGCCTTACAGGGAACCGCCACTTGCGGAGCACCTACCCCAGAACAGGGCTCTTAGTTAGCGTGTGTACTGGGCCAGCAGTGAGTCTCTCCAAAAACTCGACTGCCACAGGGCTTGGAGGAAGTCAACCAGGTAACAAAGTTTGTGAACACTACTGGGAATTAACGGCGCACGTCTTCAGCTCAAAAGGAGGTGGAAGGCGCTATGTGCAAGTGATACACCTGGCCAGCTATCCCGGGCTTATCCGCTTGTGTTGCGTGCCACTACCTGGGATGAAACCGGTTCCACCCAGAAGTTGTAGAACCTTGCAAAGGTGTTGGGTGTTGCCCAGCCCGCTGCTCTGCAAATGTCTGTTAGAGTGGCACCTCTGGCCAGGGCCCAAGAAGCCGCTACACCACGGGTAGAATGGGCTCGTAGCCCTACCGGGGGCAGCATGTTTTGGGCGAGATGTGCCATAGTTATGGCGTCAACGTGCCAGTGGGCGATCCTCTGCTTGGAGACAGCGCTTCCTTTCCCCTGTGCACCAAAGCAGACAAAGAGCTGCTCAGAGACTCTAAAGCTCTGCGTGTGATCCAAATAGATGCGTAAAGCGCGCACCGGACACAGCAACAACAGGGCTGGGTCTGCCTCCTCCTTTGGCAGCACTTGCAGGTTCACAACCTGGTCCCTAAAAGGGGTGGTGGGAACCTTGGGCACATAGCCCGGTTGGGGTCTCAGGATCATGTGTGAGTAACCCAGACCAAACTCCAGGCACGTTTCGCTGACAGAGAACGCTTGCAGGTCACCTATCCTCTTGATGGAAGTGAGCACAGTCAGGAGGGCAGTCTTCAAGGAGAGTACCTTAAGCTTGGCTGACTGCAAAGGCTCAAAGGGGGCTCTCTGTAGACCCTGAAGAAGTACGGAGAGATCCCATGAGGGAATGAGGCGCAGTCTGGAGGGATTCAGCCTAATGGCGCCTCTTAGGAACCTGATGATCAGGTCGTGCTTCCCTAAGGACTTACCGTCAACTGCGTCATGGTGTGCTGCTATGGCGGCAACGTACACCTTCAAGGTGGAGGGGGACAGCCTCCCTTCCAGCCTCTCCTGCAGGAAGGAAAGCACTGATCCGACTGCGCATCTCTGGGGGTCTTCATGTCGGGAAGAACACCACTTAGCGAATAGACGCCACTTAAAGGCATACAGGCGCCTCATAGAAGGGGCCCTAGCCTGAGTGATCGTGTCTACCACCGCGGGTGGTAGACCGCTTAGGTCTTCTGCGTCCCATCCAGGGACCAGACATGGAGATTCCAGAGGTCTGGGTGCGGGTGCCAGAGGGTGCCCCTTCCCTGAGAAAGAAGGTCCTTCCTCAGGGGAATTTGCCGGGGGGGCTGTCATGAGGAGCATGAGGTCCGAGAACCATGTCTGGGTGGGCCAGTAGGGTGCTACCAGGACGACCTGCTCCTCATCCCCCCTGACCTTGCACAGGGTCTGTGCAAGCAGGCTCACTGGGGGAAACGCATATTTGCGCAGGCCAGGGGGCCAGCTGTGTGCCAGCGCGTCTATGCCGAGGGGAGCCTCAGTGAGGGCGTACCAGAGTGGGCAGTGGGAGGATTCTTGGGAGGGGAACAGGTCCACCTGTGCCGATCCGAATCGACTCCAAATCAGCTGGACCACATGAGGGTGGAGTCTCCACTCTCCCCTGAGGGAAACCTGCCGTGACAGCACGTCCGCTGTAGTGTTGAGGTTGCCCAGGATGTGAGTGGCTCGCAGCGACTTGAAGTGCTGCTGACTCCGGAGGAGGAGACGGCGGGCGAGTTGTGACATACAGCGAGAGCGCAGACCGCCTTGGCGGTTGACATATGCTACCGCTGCCGTAATGTCCGTCCAAACTAACACGTGCTTGCCCTGGATCAACGGCCGGAACCTCCGCAGAGCGAGCAGAATTGCCAGTAACTCGAGGCAATTGATGTGCCAATGCAGTCGTGGGCCCGTCCAGAGGCTGACGGCTGCATGCCCATTGCAAACAGTGCCCCAGCCCGTTTTGGAGGCGTCTGTTGTGACCACAACGCGCCTAGAGACCAGTTCTAGAGGAACACCTGCTCGTAGAAACGAGAGGTCGGTCCAAGGGCTGAAAAGACGGTGACAGACCAACGTAATGGCCACGCGGTGTGTCCCATGGCGCCATGCCCGTCTCGGGACTTGAGTCTGGAGCCAGTGCTGAAGCGGCCTCATATGCATCAACCCGAGCGGGGTGGCCACCGCTGAGGATGCCATATGCCCCAGGAGCCTCTGAAAAAGTTTCAGTGGAACCGCTGTTCCCTGCTTGAACGCCTTCAAACAGGCCAGCACCGACTGGGCGCGCTCGTTCGTAAGGTGCGCCGTCAAGGAGACTGAGTCCAACTCCAAACCGAGAAAAGAGATGTTCTGAACTGGGAGGAGCTTGCTCTTTTCCCAGTTGACCTGAAGCCCTAGTCGGCTGAGGTGTGAGAGCACCAGGTCCCTGTGTGCGCATAACACGTCTCGAGAGTGAGCTAGGATTAGCCAGTCGTCGAGATAGTTGAGAGTGCGAATGCCCACCTCCCTTAATGGGGCAAGGGCAGCCTCTGCGATCTTCGTAAAGACACCAGGAGACAGGGACAGGCCGAAAGGGAGGACTTTGTACTGATACGCCTGACCCTCGAACGCAAACCGCAGGAAGGGTCTGTGTCGAGGAAGGATCGAGACGTGAAAGTACGCATCCTTCAGGTCTACCGCCGCGAACCAATCTTGAAATGGAAAAAGAAATGGCTGTGCTCAAAATCACGCCGTAGTCAATAAATTAGGTGCAGACGTTCCTCTCATTAGCGACAAACGAAACGACGCGAAACAAAAAAGTCTTTCAGGAAGTGTCTCAGCTGTTGGCTGCGCACGGCTACCACCGGGCCTACCAACAGTGTAGGGAAAAGTAAAAAAAAAAAAACTTAAGTGACTACAGAACCATCAAGGACCACAACAGCCGGAGTGGTTCAAACAGAAGAAAGTGGAAGTGGTTTGACCAAATGGATGCTATCTATGGCAATAGACCGGCGAGCAATGGGAGGGAGAGTGCCCTGGACTCGGCGTTGTTGGAGTCTATGATGGAGGATGGTATGTTTTGTTACGTTAACTCTATATTCTGCTTGAAAGCTTCACTTTATTTACTTGACCAGCTACTGGAAAGCTTGCTTCTAAATCAACCAGGCCAATTTAACTGTTACACTTGTGTAAAATCACCATGCAACAACTGCTTTATGCAGCACAATGAGCTAGTAGCTAACAGCTAGCGGTCGTGTTATTGTTTATGGTCAGTAATGTTTGTGTCGCGTTTAAGATGATGTCACGGCAGTAGAGGTGGCGCAACTGTGACGATCAGCCTATAATCCCACCCACGTTGAGACAGCACTAAACTGCAGTGGAAAAGTAAGCTCAGAAAAGTAAAGCGAGCAGAGTCGAGTTGAGTCAAACCGTAACATGCAGTGGAAAAGTGCCATTATTGACAGCAAAGAGCACAGGATGAGGAAGGATGCATTCTTGCTTACAAACACAGCTTGGAGTGCAAATCCGAACGCAGGGATCTCAAGACATGTTTTTTTTTAAGTTTCAAACTGTGTTTAACTTGACACAGTGACCTTAAAACTACACTCTTAAAAAAATGGTTCTGAATAGTACCAAATAAGGGTTATTCGGCTTGTAACAATAGCAGAACCTTTTTGGTGCTAAATAGAATAGCATGGCCAGATTTTTTCCCAGGGCAGTCCCGTATTTATGTACTTTTTCTATTGTCCTGACTTATTCTGAAAAAAATTGTGTTTTGTCCTGTATTTCCCCTCTCCTAAAATTCCTCTATCGCCTATGTGGCTTTCTCAGTCACGTGAGTATTCTAATCAAAGGTAGCCAAGGATATGGCTTGTAAAACCAATAAAATCACACTGTTCTAATTTAAGTACATGATTGGATTAAACTATCCAATCACAATTCCCTATCAATAGACGTCCAGTTAGTGAACTGATTGAAGAGTCAGTTTGAAAGAGCACACAGATGAAATTGCCAAGATATCAAGGAAGCGTGCATATGCATTTAATGAGGATCTTTAAAAAGAGTTTACATTTCTAAAAAAAGAGTCACAGACAGAGCCTAATAAAGTGAGGTGTGAGATTTGTGTAGCTTGCATTTCCATCGCCCATGGAGCCCACACCAACATCGTGCAGCATGTTCATACAAAAAACATGTGGATGCTGTGAAAAGTGTGCCACACCATGTTAGCGATTTTTGAGAAGCAAAGTCCGAATCTGACGAGGTGCACGCAAGTGAAGGACTTTTTGCTTATCTTTCTGTTGTGCGCGGCCATAGCTTTGCACGTTCATGACCTGAGAAAAAGTCTAGCAGGCCAGGCTGGTGGAATCATTCATACCTTCTGACATAAAAAAGCAGTTGGATGCCCTGGTTGAAGCTGGTGACATGCGAGAAGATGATTTCTTTTATGCATTGAGAAACTTTTATTCAGCATAGGTGGATTACCTCCAAAATTAGAGCCGCTTATTGGAGAACACAGAAAAACTTGAGTGGGCCCTACTGAGCAACATCCCAGAGTGGAAAGACATTCAGAGCAGCCTCGAACACTTCTACTCCAGAATCCCCACTCTCAGTTTGACTGAAGAAACCACGCTCTTTGATGAGTGGGCTTGCGCGAAAAACATTCACTCGTCGCACTGAGTGGAACATAAACAAGACGGCCGTGTCTGAGAGATGGACAGATGTTTTTCATGAGCTGGAGAGCAAGACCATCAACTTTGGAGTCTTAGCCAAGGTCGTGGAGTTTGTTTTATGCCTGCCTGGGACATCTGCATCTGTGGATTGCATTTTTACATTAATGAACGCAGCATGGACACCGGATAAATCTCGACTCAGTGTAACAGTCATGAGGGCAATGTCTTAATTTTGGACTGCATTTTACGATAAACTCTTGAAAGACAAGCACACACTGAGAAAAATTGCTGCCAGCGAAAAGTACAAGGTGACAACAGTTACAGATGCAGATGCACCCCCTACTTCGCATTGATCTGCGCCTAGGTAAGGATACATCAATTTCAATTTTCATTTGTGGATCACAAATTCAGTCTTCACTCATGTGCTTAGTGGAGAAGCAGAGAAAAGTATCCTCACCAAACACAGCTGGAAGTGTAGTGTAGCTTCTTTTTTACTGTAAACCTATGACACAAAGAAATTACATTTATTAAATAATCATAGTGTATAAATTAATAGCAAAAATAGATTAAAAAAATAAAAAAGAGAAAAATAAAATAAAAAAGGACTACTTAAAACTCAAATAATCTGATAGCTTTAAGGCAGGCATAGCCTATGCTGTTTTCAGAGCAGACAACTCATACCGCTGGTGGGATGGATACCTGAAATCACAATAAAAATCCAAAATTATCTACTTTTCATAACAGGGGCGGTGGAATAATAGTGTTCAAAACAGTGTTACTATGAATGCAAACTTTAATACAGTGAAAAAGACACTCTATTAGCATAACATAAATATATATAAATAAATAAAAATGTCCAACATTCTTTTGAATGTCCATGAACTAAAATAAAATATTTGATGCCATGAATGTACCTTCATTTACTATTGCTATTATTTTGAATGGCCATGGAAAATGAATCAATGTGATAACAATTTTACCTGGTCACAAAAAGTAGTCCGTTAATTTACCTGATAAACTTTCACCTTTTGCTGACCCTTTATGCTTCGCAGAGCTAATGTGTGCTTCTAAATCACTTGCACCTTTATTAGCAACTGACACATAAGTGCCAGCTTTACTTGTCATACATTCTGCTTCCCACGGATCTCGACCTGGACGAAAGCATGGGAATTTTTTGTGCAAATCTTCTGTAAATTTGCACTTTCGTTTGAGCATTGTTTCCACTCAGCTGTCATTTGCTGCTACTGTCAAGCAACTGTTTGATGCCGAACACAACAGCGCTTCGCTCGTTCGCGGAGAGAATGACAGGCAAGAATTTGGCCAGTAGTTGCTGCAAGCCTCTTATTATCAACCAATCGGTGTGCGAAAAGGCGGGACTTACAAAGAGGGGTTAAAGCAATGCAAATATGCACGCACACACAATGAAGTATTAGACCAGATGCACATCATAATGCAACTAAAGCCGAATCCCGGACATTTTCGCAAATTTAGAAATCCCAGCCGGACGCTTTTTTAAGGTCCGAAAAAGAGGACATGTCTGGGAAAAAGAGGACGTATGGTCACCCTACTAATAACCAAAACAGAACTAGACCTACCGAAGTAGAAACAGGAACTGTTAAACAGATTAGCACAAACAGCTAACATCACAAAACAGTTCAGCAAAGAACAAACTGCAAGGGAGAGGATTTATAGGGTAAGGCGATTGAAGGCAAGGTGCCGCTGTTGACAAGCTGGGTGGAGAAACAATCAGTCATCCTGGCAACAGAGCTGACGTTCTCCACGTGGCACCTGCAAAACACAAGAGGGAGAGAGAGGGAAACACAGACACACGCACCAACACACGACAAGACAGACAGACAGAATCGAGGGACTATCCAGCCCAGACTGTGACATAATGTTGGTCCATCAGTCTCATGCCCTGCAGAGAGAGAACAACTGATGTTATGAGCTCTTGGTTCTATCTTCATGAATTCTCATCAGGATTATTAAATATATTTTCAAAAAATAGGTTTATTTGGACTTTGTGGCTACTTTTCTAAATTTAAAGTTTAATAAGCTCTGAGTAAAATAATTTATAATTTTTGAATGCATAGAGGATAATGTTGCAACAATAAAAATAATTTTGCGCAATTAGTCATGTTAATGCTTAAAATAGTAACAGCTTGGGGAAAGTTTCGCCATCTAGTTAACTGTATGTTTGTCTTGAAATTTTATAAGGTGAATGAGCTGAGAAAATGTGATCTCCCCAACATGAACAGTTACAGCCATAGCGGTTACAAAAGTGATAAAATTATGACTTCAGATTTGGCCAACATCTTGCTCCCAAACAGCACATTTACGATAAACTGTAATCTTTAAATTCACCACTGTTTCACTTTCAAAAACATTGAGTGAAGTGAAAAAAAAATAAACAAATGCTCACTCCTATTCAACTGTGCTAATGGGATATGTTATCCTGATAACTTTCCTGCTAAAACTACTAATGGTTAAATATTAGAAAAAGATATCAAGTTTACCTATGGAGAGTGTTGACAGTCTGTGAAATTGGTCAGTTGAGCTGCCAGAACTCCAGTGCTATGAGTGAACCAATGATGCGGTAGCTTTGAAAGAATTTATTGACAATTACATTCAAAAACCAAAAGGGCGGTTCTAATGCCCAACGCAAAGAACCGTTTCAGCACAAAAAGTTTCTTCTGGAAGATATGGTTCTAAATAGAACTATTAAGTTCTGTAAAGAACCTTTGAAGAACCATCTTTTTTTTAGAGTGTACGTTATGTTTATGACGCAATGCAACCAAAGTGAGACACTCCAAAAGCATTCGTCTGATGCAGGTGTACATTGAAATGTTCTTAGACAAGTCTTTATAATAGATCTCTCTCGGACAGATTGACAAATTCAGTTGAAAATGGATTGCTATGAACTGTAGGCCAATGATGGGTTTATGTAATCGGCATACCAAGTAATTAATTAGATTACAAATTTTAATCGATTGACAGCCCTAATTTTATTGTTTCCTTCATCTGAGGCAAGGTTTGTCACAATACCAAAATGTCATTTTCACTGATACCAGTGAAATTTCTTGATTTTCAATAATAATTTAAATACCACAGAAAAAACGAATGTGCTATTGAACACACTCCTTTATTTACAAGTTATCAATAGCCTATAAATATGAACAAGGATTTTTTTCAGAAATTGTTTTGAAGAGAGTTTTTAAGACCAGAGTGGCTTACTCCTTTTTCTTGTCAGTATTCCTGTTTGATCTCATTTAATTACATTCTAGACAGCAGCAGGTTTATTTGACTGCATTTACACTGCAAGGTCTAATGCACAGATATAACATTTTGACATGCATGCTATTTTATTTTGTCCTGCATGTTTACCTTCATTTACAACTGACTGGTTTACAATCATTTTGACCATGAAATGCATTTGATGATTTATGTGTGCAACCGCATTTCCCGGAGTGCAAAAATACACATGTGAGTGTTCGAAAGCAGCCACTTATCACTTAAGGTGCATTTCCACCACTGGGCTGAATAGCTACGATTGCCGAATTGTGCCATACGGTATTGATCCGGGCTAGTCGACATGGTTATAATTTCTTTTTCCATTGTGGTTTTGCAAAATCAGGATAGAATGGACCAACTGGGCTAGTGAACAGCTGTGATTCGCTATGTCAGTAAAGCCGTTTCATCAGCACAGTTTACTGTTCTGAGTCGGTTAGCCAGCAGTGCTGAGAAATCTGGGCTGGGAACAGTTTGTAATCAAACCGTACCAAACCATGCTAAGGTGGAAATGCTACTGGAACCATTACTTAGTATGCTTCAGAAAGGTTTAACCCAATGGTGAAAAAGCATCTTCAGACTGTGTGCGTGTACCGAATTGTTACAGATACATAAGTATCAGTATTTTGATATACCTAATTGAGAGTACCTCAAGGGGTGTGTTCGAACGCTAAAATGCCAGCAAAAAATGAGTCGACAAGCTTGACCACTTGAGAACCACCCTTGTAGAGCATTCACATCATCTCAGTAATGACTCAGGAAAAGCTCTTTATCACTGAGGTCAAACTCAGAGCCTCCAGTATCCACATAGTCGTAATGCCTCGTAAATTTGTTTTGCTCAGTTTCTTTGACCCTTCCCACATCTGTTCGCCTCTCTTTCAGCATTGCCTTAGAAGAGCCTGCAGCCGAAATGTAAGAAGTTTACAAGACTGCAAATGTGTCTTTCAAAGGGTGGAAATGCCGTTTACAACAAGAAGGACTCCTTGAATTAGCTAGATGCTATCTACCTCAGCTGTAAGTTATGAGAGCAGTCGGAATGTCTCAGCCGGCCTGTTTATCATACACCCGCCACCAATTTGTTTCAGGATTTTTTCATTAATTACCATGGAAACAGTCTGCTTACGTCGAGATCAAATTAGAGACAGCCCTCTTTGCGGAACAGTGACATGATCCCGTTCCTTGAGGGGAGAAAGCAGAGTGAGAAAAGGGGAATTAAGGATGAAAGGAACGTTAAAATCCAATTTAGAGGGAGAGATTGCTTAACTTGAGTTGATAAATGTATGGCATGTGGTATCGGTCAAGAGCAGAGAACTAACAAGAAAGGGTTGCCAAGTAGAAATGGCAAATGAGGGGTTGGGAGGGAGGAGTAAAAGGGACAGAAGAAAAAAGATATACTGTAAGAACTCAAAATGAAAATTCTGTCATAATTTACTCTACATCATGTTGTTTCACACTTGTATGGAGTTATTTTGTTTGTCCAGCGTAAAAGGAGAAATTTCACTCACCTCTTTTCCAGACAGTGAGACAGCAATGGATGTGAATGGGCCAATTTTTGAAGGGTTTAAAGGCAGAAATGTGAAGCTTATAATTTTATAAAAGCACTTCTTCTGTTAAAACTCATGTAGTATTTTAGCTGTAAAGTTGTTTAAATCATAACTGTTACAGTCATCTCAGGGTTTGTTGACATTACCATTACATCGTCATGGCAACAAAGTTATAAAATTGGCTATAACTTTACACAAGTGATTTTATTACACTAAAATCATGTTAACACTTGGCATGTAACAATACACAAATTTCAAGATACAATACGATAGCCTCACAATACAGTTCAATACGAGCACCCACAAATGTTTTTCTCAAACTTTTTCAAGGTCAAGGATTCTACATAAATGTCTTTTAAATCATAAATGCCACAAAAGTATTTGACATTGGCAACAAAAAGCAGATTCTAAGTAACTTAAACAACAGCACTGCATTTATTTAGTTTGATTGTTGAGAAAAACTAATATGAACTCACAATTTTCATGTTCTTCTTGAGAAAATAAGTTTGTCTACACTCTAGTCATTTATATTTGTATAGCACTTTTCACAATACACATAGTTTCAAAGCAGCTTTATAGAAAATCATGCCTTATTGTCTGAAAGCCCCCTGTGAACAAGCTGAAGTGACTGTAGCTAGAAAAAAAACTCTTTCAATGTTATTTAGTGGTGAAAAAAAAAAAAACTTGAGAGAAATCTGACCTCTAGTTTTACGATATATGTACATAATCCAATATTATTTAGCGGCTTGATCAAAAAACGATCAGCACACATGTTTTTTCCCTCTTCCCCCTGTTTCACTTTGCATGTAAACTTACTGGCATTATTACTGGCTTGTAACATGTGCGTAAGTGTTGTTCTCAAAGCTGTTTACATTTCGAAGTCAAAAGCAGATAATTATAAGCCTCATGTAATCGTGGGTTTCTTACGTAGTCAGTTTTTTGAATAAGCTGTTTTTGATATGACTCATAACTTAAGAGCATCTTGCTGTGCAGGTCAGCTCAGTGTCGGCTGGGAGAGGTGGCTGTTAAACTTACTGCTGCTGTTTCTGCCTCACAAATTTTGCGCTGCGTTGTTATGTAAATAAAACAACATATTTGACGTACTGTAGCACCAAGACATGACACCGTTGTTTGGCAAATTTTACAAGCTGAACCACTACAGTACAATCTACTTGCCATTTGTCATCGATCTTCTTGCCTACTGTATGTACTGGAAATGTGTTGTTCTGTTTTCCTGTGAGCTCTCAGCGCCGCCTCTCCGGGGAGGAGACTGTTCTGCAGCTCTCAATATTGCGCTGCTTGGTTTTAAATACACAATAATGTGTTTTTGTATCGTACCTTACATATGGTATTGTATAGTGAGTGTCGTATCGTACCATACAAAAAAATTTCACACCCCTAATTAACACACATATTGTTTATGTCTTGTAGCTATACTTTTGAAACAACGAGTATTTTAACATTTACTAATTTGCCCCATTCACTTCCATTGTAAGTGCCTCACTGGAACCCAGATTTTTGCTCTTTTTAAAGAAAAAGAGGAGCAAGTCAAAATACATTTTTGTGGTAATCAATATTATGCCACAAATGCTGTTGATTGAGCTTAACATGTATTGAACCCGGACTATTCCTTTAACAGCTCAATGGAGGGGAATATTGTCAGTGAATAATGACTTACATTATGGTCTGTTCCTCACACAAAGCTATCCTGTTTCTTCAGAAGAATGGAAAAGTTCTCTTTTTTTGTTCCATATATATATATATATATATATATATATATATATATATATATATATATATATATAAAAAACATATGGAACTATTCAGAAGGAACTGTAAATATGAAGGCATTTTGACAACATGATCACACGGGAAATCAACATGTTGTTTCCAAATGTTCATGTACTCCGAATTCAACAACATTCTACTGAATTAATGTCAAGTGGCATCCCCCATCGGACCTTTTTTCATCAATTATGCATGAACACATTTCCCTCTAGTTCTACTGATAGCATGTTGCACAAGCAACCACTGAGACACGGGTTCTGGTCCCGTGGGAAACATAAAGCAATCACATTCAAATTACCAATGGTGGAGAGAGTGAATATGCATTTCTGTTGACTGTATACATCATTTACAACAAAAAATACAACTCACTTTTGGTGCCACTCAGTGGACATTTTACCCGAAAACTGCTCATTTGTTGAACAACATTTCCAGCTTCGGCCACTGGGGCATTGATTCAAATTTCGGTAAGCACAGACTGATTTCAGAAGCAAAACTTTCGACCTACTGTTGCTGAAATCACAGTGTTATAAGTCTGGTTGTTATGGGCACCATTTATAACTATATAATTCTCTTATTGGCCTCTTGGGCATGATTGGCATTTATCCTCTCTGGAAATTTACTGACAAAAGTAACACACTATGATGATCATATATGGTTATTTGAACAAAAAACGGTTCAAGATTCCACTAAAAAATGTTGGCCACATATACAAATATCTCAAGACTACACCCTAATTCCAGTAGATCGAGTTGCACCACATATTACGAACCAAAGCAATTCAATCTGCTTAAAAAGAAAACATGCTGTAATCTGGAGAATTAAATTTCAGGTTTGAATCAAAAAGAACTTGGCAGAAGGTGATTTTGAAGTGTTTGTTTGCTTAAAATCTTTTCTAATATTTTCATGTGTTGGCTCCTTAAAATGAATCAGATATGGGCCCAAGAGCAACAATGTATATGAGTCCATGTCAGACACCAAAAAAAAAAAAAAAAAAAATCTCAGACAGCTGAAATTATTTAAGACAATGTTTCCATATGTCCAAAAGAATGTCGGCTTTAATGCTGCATGTTTATATATATATATATATATATATATATATATATATATATATATATATATATATATATTCCTCTCTTTTCGTCATCTCTAGGTTGTCGTGACTTGTATGTTTATGTGTAATTTAGTATTGCCCTGTCTCGGTTTGTTTGAGTGGCATTTTCTTAACACAGGAAATTCTCCATTAGCATGGGGGTCTAATCAAGAGCGCTAAAGGAAATAGGAAACATTCAGAGCAAAACAGTGTTCCTCCGACTATACCTCAGCGAAAGACTATTCACAAAAATGTTGTTTATTATAATAACTTTTATAATTTTTCTAACTTTTATAAAATAAAAAATTAAAAAACAAACAAACAAACAAACAAAAACATTTGCACTGTACATAACAGATTTGTATTTGCACTGTACATAACAGATTTGTATTAGATTGCACTACGTATGTGTGTGTGTGTATGTATGTGTGTATCTGTGTGTATGTACGTATGTGTATAACTGTTTTTTATTTTTATTATTATCTATGTCTTGCTGCTGTTTTTGTATTGTTTTTGTATTGTTGTACACTGGAAGCTCCTGTCACCAAGACAAATTCCTTGTATAAGCATACTTGGCAAAAAAGTCAATTCTGATTCTGATTCTGATAATACAACTACTCTAAAGGTGACCAGTGCAAAATCTGTCTGTGTTAATGTCAATACAAAAGTGCTATACAGTTTTTAGCAAGCATTCATCATAAGGCCAACCTGAAAAGAGGAAGGAAACTTATGATTTAAATAAAAGTTTGGTTATTAAGCAGTAGCTGTATTAAGGGTTTTGTCCATTACTAGTGAGTATTTAGCTCATTTTAAAATTTGACTGACATTTACTCTGAACAGCTACCTTGGTGGTAGTAAAACAGAATCTAGACTACCAACTCAAGAGATTCAGTCCCAGATGGGCTTGCTTTGGACTCAGAGAGTGCTGATGTGTTATTTATAAACAGATAAAATACAGACCTGCTCACTGCAGTGAATGTCCAGGAAGAAGTATATTTTGAGACATTCTGTGACAGAGTAACTAATGTATATTAAATAATATTTTTAATTGCATTTTAGCAGTTCATTTACCACGTAAAGCACATTTTTAGTTTATTTGACAAAACATTTTTACAGTGTACTATGTAAATACTGTATGATTATGGTAATCATACAGTACCATGGTGCAGAGTATAACAAAGTACCATGGTAGTGCAGTCCCATCTAATAACATGACTCTATGAGCACTTGACACTTTACCAATGCTGTTAAAAGTGCACTGGAAACCCTAATATTGTCACTACTGGAAAAATCAAGTTGTCTTAATTAAACATGAATTAAACTTGGTCAAAGGGAACATATAGGGGCATTTAAATAGTTGTTATTTTTTTCCGATTAACACTTTTTATTGATTCACATAAATGAACAGAAAAGCAAAACATATATACACAGAATCAACTTTAACCCCCATTATTCCTTTTCCCCCTACCAATCCCCAACCCCACCCTGAACCTCAACAAAAATCCCTGTGGTCATAGCTATAGTATACACACAAAACAAAAATAAATAAATAAAATAAAAATATATTTAAAAAAATAATACTCGCACACATTTAATACTACACAACTCTCTCCACTGCCTCACCCCGAGAGCCTTCACAAAAGACCAAATAGATGCCCCATTTCCTATTAAACAAATCAAAGTTTCCTAGCCTTCTATCCGACATTCCTTCGAACGCCGCTACCCTGCCCATTTCTGTGTACCACTGTGAGCCAAAGTGTCGGATTTAGACCAATTAACTCTGAATCCTGAGAACTTAGAAAAGGAATTAATAATTCTGTGGAGGCAAGGCATAGATCTAGTAGGGTCGGAGACGAATAATAAAATATAATCTGCGTAAAGCAAAAGCTTATGCGCCACACCTCCCGCCACCACTCCTGGAAAATCATCCTCCTTTCTAATCGTGGCTGCTAATGGTTCCAGGGCAAGACAGAACAATAAGGGGGAAAGAGGGCAACCCTGCAGGGTGCCCCTATACAGAGTAAAATAATCTGAAATTAATCCATTTGCTTGAACCACCATTACCAGGTGTCTATTAAGTAACTTAATCCACCCAATAAAAGTATTCCCGAATCTGTACATTTCAAAAATTTTAAAAAGACAATCCCATTCTACTCTAGCAAATGCTTTTTCAGCATCAAGCGAGATGGCAGCGACTGGAGTCTGATTGTTCGCCACTGCCCACATGACGTTAATGAAACGCCTAATGTTATCAGAAGAGTTACGGCCCTGAATAAACCCCACCTGATCTATATGTATAAGAGATGTCATAACTTTACTCAGTCGGTTAGCCAAATTTTTCCAAAATGTCTAGCTGGATATGGGAAATTGGACGGTAACTCTTACACTTGCTTGGATCTTTGTCCTTTTTAAGAATCAGACTGATCGGGGTTTGCATCGTGGTTGGCGGAAGCTTTCCATTCTTTAATGGAACTTCTAGCAAAAGTGGAGCCAGGTCTGTAGCATAAGATCTAAAAAACTTCAGCGGCAAAGCCGCCTGGCCCCGGAGACTTGCCTGTAGGCAAGGCCTTAATTACCTCGCCAAGCTCCTCCAAGGTTATCTCAGAATCAAGATAATTTTTTTGCTCAGCTGACAGTTTAGGAAGTTCTAATGGTTCCACAAAGTTTCTAATATCCTCTTCAGTAGACGAAGATGTGGAACTATAAAGATCAAGATAGAATTCTTTAAAAGCATTATTAATATCAGTGGCCGAGGTAAATATTTCACCACCAGCAGATTTCACTGAGGGAATGGTAGAAAAAGACTCTCTCTGTTTTACAGTACTGTGTAAAAGTTTTAGGCACTTGTGAAAAATGTTGCATAGTGAGGATGTCTTCAAAAATAATGACAAATAGTTTTCGTTTATCACTTAATGTCATACAAATTCCAGTAAACATAAAAAAGCTAAATCAATATTTGGTGTGACCACCTTTGCCTTTAAAACAGCACCAATTCACCTGGTCACAGTTTTTCTTGGTTGTTGGCTAATAGGATGTACCAAGCTTCTTGGAGAATTCACCACAGTTCTTCTATCTATTTAGGCTTTATGTAATCTCAGACTGACACGATGTCCAGTGGGGGGCTTTGTGGGGGCCTTGACATCTGTTGCAGGGCTCCCTGTTCTTCTATTCTAATCTTTTCTATTTGCAGAAGTAATGTTTGTGAGTCTAACATTTATATTTCCTATTGACATACTAAAGCTGAAGATATAAATAACCATCTTAAGACAAATGCTTTTGTGAAACATCTTATGTGCCTATATCTAGCCAGAAGCTTCCCTGCTTTGTCCCCCGACACAAAGTATGACTGTCTTGCCCTGAATAGCCAAAACTTCACCTTCCACGATAAAATAGTATTATATCTGTATTTCAGTTGGGTCAGTTCTCTGAGGCCATTAGAAGACATTCGGTGTTTCAGCTCTGCCTTGGCACTTTTAATATTCCCTTCCAATTCCACAAGTTCTTGTGCTTTGGATTTTTTGGTGAATGCGGCATACTGTATGATCCAGCCCCTAAGAACTGCCTTAAGTGCCTCCCAAGCCACACCCACAGAGGATACTGAGGACCAGTTGGTCTCCATATAGACAGTGATTTCAGCCTTTAACATTTGTTGGAATTCAGAATTTTGCAAAAGGGATACATTAAAGCGCCAACTATATGATTTCATTTTCTTCATATGTGGCAACTCCTCTAAACACACCAGGGCATTATCTGAGACTAAAATGTTTCCAATTGAGCAATCAACAACAGATGGAATGAGGGACTTCCTCCCAATATTATATCACGAGGGGTGCTAGCACCTTGCAACATCCCTTCAAGATCTATAAAAAAGCCCTGATTAACCATGTTAGGTGTATAAATATTTGCCAAAATAAGACTTTGCCCCTGAATGTTTGAGACATTTGAATTGTAGATGTTTACTTATCAGCATAATGACTCCCCTGCTCTTACTCGAGCCAACACTAAAGAAAGCATGCCCACCCCATATCCTCCCAAATTTTTCAGCTTCCTGTGGAGAAAGATGCATTTCTTGAAGAAACACTATATCATATGTCATACACTTAAAAAGAGAAATAACCTTCCTTCTTTTTATGGGGTGCCCCAACCCATTAAAATTCCACATGGAGAGAGACAGTCCACTCATATTAACATTTGACATTTTGACATATAAGTAAAAACAGATTGTGTGTCAAAAACAAGATTATAAAGACCACATTCTAACATTAATGCAACAGTCAAAACCCGAACCTCCCCCGGAACAAAACAAACAGAAAAAAGAAAAACGTGCGCATTAACCCCGTGCACGACAGCGCCAACTGGCGTCCATCCCTCCAAACTCAAACAGTCCATGCACGCCTACGAGAACCTCCGCAACAACTCTGACGTCGCATTACTCAAGTCTGGTGTTTCTATACAAATTTTGTGAGACAGAATTACATGGCAAAAGATAATCTATAAAACAAACTCCAGCCAGTAGCCAGAATAAACACAAAGAGCATGTAGATTCATCCATAAAGCTGTCCTGAAGGTGGGTTACTCTACAAAATAAACTCCAGCCACTAGGCGGAACCAGCACAAACAAAACAAAAAACAAAACAAAACGCTCAGTTTCCTCGAACAGTCAAGTGAATGTTCACTGAGCCGGTCCACTCAGCTGCAATGTGAGTACCACAAGATGACTCACTCCATTGACTTTATGAAGGACATCGCTTGCTGTGGGCATGTGAATGTTTTACGGCCATCCTTAGCATCTATTCTCAATTTGGCCAGGAATATCAATGCAAAAGCGACCTTCCATTGATGTAGTTTCTTGTATTTCTTTTAATCAATCACGTTTCTCTCTTGTTGAATTCGCAAAGTCTGGGAACAAGAAAATGCTGTGGTTTTTCCAAGAAAGCCTTCCTTTACCCTTTGCCTCATGTAACACAAGATCTTTATCGGATGATCTCAGAAATTTGGCCAGAATTGATCGGGGCCTGTTTCCCTCCGTGGATCTATGAGAAGGAAACCCGTGAGCTCGCTCGATTTCCAGCTTATGGCCTGTTATGTCGAGCAGATTCGGAAGGAGCCCATCCAGGAATTTCACCATATCCTGACCCTCTTCGGTCTCTGGAATTCCAACAATACGGACGTTATTCCGCCAGCTATGGTTCTCCATGTCTTCCAACTTCTCCCAGACACACTCCAAATCCACCTTGGTCGCTAGCAGATTAGCAAATAATTCCCTCTCCGATGACTCCAGATAATCGATCCGTTTCTCGACATCCCCCACTCTTGTAACCACATCAGAGAACTTTGCCTCCATGGCAGTGATCGATCAACATATCACAGCAAGATCCTCCAAGTCAGCAATGAACTTCGTCAGCATTGCCAACATGTTCAGCATCTCTTGCCACATTTCCCGCACCTCTCAGACTAAATCGACTCCCAGGCTCGCAGCCTGCTCGGGGGTGTCAGCTTGAGCATGTAAGTGTCTTTTAATGTCTCCAGAGCCCGAGGATTTTTAATTCTTTGACATACTGTCCTCCTAGAACAGTTATGGAACAGAGTGTATCGAATCTCACCGGTTTATGTCATTAAAAGTGTTAAAACTAGCAAAGTGGGCAGAACTTGCCGTTCACACGTCCGATCCTAGCATGGCATCACGTGACTCTCTTAAATAGTTGTTATTAAGAATTCAAAGGTTTTAGCTCTTTTGTAGTATTAAGTTGTTTTGTTACCAATAGTTGTTTGATTTCTTGATTTCTGTTTCACCTTTGGCCAAACTGGTCTCTGTTAACACTATCTCAGTTCTCCTTGTGCATGTGCAAGTACATTTGTCTATGCATTTCTGTGGAGAAATACATTTATATAATGATTGACCAAGAATCAGTTATAATATTTATTTGAGCTGTTTTATTGTATGACCTAATTTGAGTCAATTCAACTTAAAATTATTAAGTAGAAACAACAATATTTAAATAGCAAATCTGACTTAGTTCATTCTATATGATCACCAAGTTAAGTTAACTTAATTACACAAGTTTTGGACATGCCGTTACTCAATTCAGTTGAGGGAATGAGTTTACTCAATTAATTGAGTAAAGTCAACTTATTAGGGTTTTCAGTGTGGTAAGCTGCAATTGTTTCCATTAGGATCTATTTGTACTCTATCTAAAAAAAAAAGGTTGTTAATTAAAATCCTTCCTTAACTTTCACTGTTCTCTTTTTACTTTCTACTCTGCTCTAGTTTGTACTTCACAATTTCTGAACTCTGCTTCTCTTGTTAATTCTTCATCAAGATGAATCGCTTATGTTATATTCTTCTTTAGTAAGTCGCTTTCAAATAATAAATCGTAAAAAAATCGACAATAAAATCATCTGCTAAACAAATAAATGTACACTCCAAAAAAAAATAAATAAATATGTTCTTACTGAGTGTTTACATTACAAATATATAAAAAAATAATATATATATATATATATATATATATATATATATATATATATATATATATATATATATATATATATATATATATATATGTTATAAGCATAAACATTACTACATTTTGTCAGATTTCTCTGAAAACAAAATAAAATATCTTGTGTCAATTTCCATAAGTAAATTTTAAGTAAATTTGTCTTGTTTTAAGAATCTTTAGATATTTTTACTGGAAAATAAGACATTGTTTATTATTACAGTGTAAATAATGCCATCATTGTTCCATGGTACTGCCACAGTACTCTTTTGTAAGGGGCATAATGCTCATTATAGTTTTTAAATACTTTTTTTTTAAATAATATAAAAGAAATATCAGAAATCAACAAAAAGTGCACTGAGAAAGTATTTACATGGACAAGTACACCCTGGGAGTGAAAATAACATGGCAGTTGATACAGTCGACAGGGAGGCTCTGCCTACTTGTGTGGGAAAACAAATCTTTAGTTAGAGAAATATCTGATAGATTTGGCCGTTGTTAAAAAAAAAACAAAAAAAAAAACATGCCAAAAACTGTTCCAATACAGCCAAAAACCTAGAACAGAATTTTTATAATCTGTCTTATTGTCAATGCACCTGATGGGAAGACTATCATGAGCTGCAATTAAACTTCTAGTTCCCTATCTGTCACTCACTCAACGTTGTGTCAATGTAGTGACACTAGGGGTCACTCTTGGGAGCCCCAAACACCTCTGCTTTTTGAAAAAAGGCCAATGGGAATTGACGAGTGGAATTTGCATGCCACTCCCCAGGACATACGGGTATAAAAGGAGCTGGTATGCAACCACTCATTCAGATTTTCTCTTCGGAGCTGAGCGGTTGCATTCAGTGCACTGAATATAATTCCTCCAATTCACCTCGTAAAACTGCTGGATTTATGGCACGTTTCAGCGGCTTCTCCCCCTCTGTGCCTATGGAGTGCAGAGAACGCCCCTGGGTGCTTTGGCAGAGCGAAAAAAGAGAGTATATTCTAAAAGAGTATATTTTCATTCACAAAAAGAGCGGCACACACGGAATGTCTTTTTAAAGATGCCTTTCCGTTTGTGTGTAATTCCTGGTTGTCCACTTCTGAAGGCCACGATCGCTGTCTTACGTGTCTGGACACTGTCCATGCGGAGACATCATTGCGAGAACATGACCATGGCAACGTTGCGGTCACCACCCCAGCGGCTCCCTGCACCAGTCCTTCTACCTACGGATTTGAGGCTGCGTCAGTTAGCACTGGGGGCGATTTGGGGACATCAATGGGACCACCTCTGCCGGGTATCCCCCCATGGACCTCCCATTCCCCAGCACGCTCGCTTGCCCCGGTCGGGCACTCGGACGAGACCGCCTGCTCATCTCAGGGTGGTTCGGTGACACTGTAGAGGACTTTGCCCAGCAGTTCTCGGCAGTGAAGAAGCAGACGGAGGCCATACAACACATCCTGCCCCAGCGCGGCTCAAGACCCCGCACCCCGTATGCTCGTCGCCAAGGGCGTCCTCCTGCAGCAACAACACCGGCTCCACCGCATGCCCGCCCCCGTAGCCTGGCCCTGGTGTGGAGCCCAACGCATGAAGCAGATGCCACCCGTCTCACGGCCGGCCGCTAAGAACCCGAGGAAGGCTTCGAAGCGCCCAGGTGACGGGCGACCCAGGGACGAGGAGACCTGCTTCTCTGGAGCTGGTGAACAGACCACTCTATCCCCACGGTGGAGGGCCGGGAGGAGAATACTTTGTTTCATTTTTTGACGCATGCCCAAGAGGCTGCGGTACCCAAAAGTTCGACAGAAGTGTGGTTTTCTTGTTTCCTGGGTCACATGTCCAGTGCGCACGGCCGTCGTCATGACCACCATCCACCGTCCCATTTTTGCAGGTATGGTGCCCAGCTGTGGCACAAACACACCCACACGGGATTGGTTCCGGTGGACTACGGAGACGAGATTCCTCCTCCCCCCTCCTCGGCCAATCTTATGGTGGGCGGCAGGAGCCAGGTAAGTGCTTCGATGTCCCTGGACTTAGCACGGCCACAGGGCTCGAGTACCCTCGACGTGGCACCTCGAGCTCCGCCCCGCTGCGAGGCCCCACCCGCCGGTACGTCCAACGTGATCTTTCCCTTGGTCCCCCTCTCCCGGAGTTTGGGCACGTGGCTCGCACTTTCCAACCCGTCGTGATGGCTGACCCGGACCGTCCGACTAGGCTACGCAATTCAGTTCGCCAGGTGCCCGCCCAGGTTCAGTGGCGTCCGCTTCACCTCGGTGAAGGGCGAGAGTGCCGCTACCTTGGGTGTGGAGATCGCGACCCTTCTGCACAAGGGTGCAGAAGAGAGAGCGATAGAGCCTGTCCCTCCAGCTGAGATGAAGAAAGGGTTCAACAGCCCTTACTTCATTGTACCGAAGAAAGGCGGTGGGTTGCAACCAATCCTGGACCTACAAATACTGAAACGGGCTTTGCACAGACTCCCGTTCAAGATGCTGATGCAAAAACGCATTCTAGCGAGTGTCCGGCATCAAGATTGGTTTGTAGTGGTAGACCTGAAGGATGCGTACTTCCACATCTTGGTCTTACCTCAACACAGACCCTTCCTGCAGTTTGCCTTCGAAGGCTAGGCGTACCAGTACAAGGTCCTCCCCTTCGGCCAGTCCTTGTCCACTCGCGTCTTCATGAAGGTCGCAGAGGCAGCCCTTGCCCCGCTAAGGGAAGTGGGTGTCTGCATCCTCAACTAAATTGATGACTGGCTAATCCTAGCTCACTCTTGAGAGTTGCTGTGCGCCCACAGGGACTTCGTGCTCCGGCACCTCAGCCGACTGGGGCTTCTGGTCAACTGGGAAAAGAGCAAGCTCTCCCTGGTTCAGAGCATCTCTTTTCTCGGTTTGGAGTTGGACTCAGTCTCGATGACGGCACGCCTCACGAACGAGTGTGCACAGTCGGTGCTGAACTGTCTGAAGGCGTTCAGATGCAGGACAGCGGTTCCACTGAAACATTTTCAGAGGCTCATGGGGCATATGGCATCCTCAGCGGTGGCCACACCACTCGGGTTGATGCATATGAGACCGCTTCAGCACTGGCTTCAGACTCGAGTCCCTAGATGGGCATGGCACTGCGGGACACATCGTGTGGCCATCATGCCGATCTGTTGCTGCCTCTTCAGTCCTTGGACCAACCTTGCATTTCTACGGACAGGGGTTCCTGTAGAGCAGGTCTCCAGGTGCGTCGTGGTTACAACAGACACCTCCAAGACGGGCTGGGGCTGGGTGCCGTATGCAATGGGACTGGCCCGCAGCTGTGTTGGCACATCAACTGCCTAGAATTGTTGGCAGTACTGCTCACCCTGCGGAGGTTCCAGCCGTTGATCCAGGGCAAGCACGTGTTGGTCCGGACGGACAACACAGCGACGGTAGCATACATCAACCGTCAAGGCGGTCTATGCTTCCGTTGCATGTCACAACTCGCCCGCCGTCTCTTCCTCTAGAGTCAGCAGCGGCTCAAGTCGCTACAAGCCACTCACATCCCGGGCGACCTCAACACCGCAGCGGATGCACTGTCATGACAGGTTACACTCAGGGGAGAGTGGAGACTCCACCCCCAGGTTGTCCAGCTGATTTGGAGTCAATTCGGTCGAGCACAGGTAGACCTGTTTGCTTCCCGGTAATCCTCCCACTGCCCGTTTTGGTACGCCCTGACCAATGCACCCCTTGGTATAGATGTGCTGGCACACAGCTGGCCCCCTGGACTACGCAAATACGCGTTTCCCCCAGTGAAGGTCTGTGCAAGGTCAGGGAGTACGAGGAGCAAATCGTCCTAGTAGCACCCTACTGGCCCACCCAGACATGGTTCTCGGATCTCACGCTCCTCATGACAGCCAACCCCCCCCAGCGAATTCCCCTGAGGAAGGACCTTCTTTCTCAGGGATAGGGCACCATCTGGCACCCACAACCAGACCTCTGGAATCTCCACGTCTGGCCCTTGGACAGAACGCGGAAGACCTAAGTGGCCTACCACCCATGGTGGTAGACACGATCACTCAGGCTAGGGCTCCCTCTACGAGGCATCTGTATGCCTTGAAGTGGCGTCTGTTCGCTAAGTGGTGTTCTTCCCGACGCAAAGACTCCCAGAAATGCAGAGTCGGATTGGTGCTTTCCTTCCTGCAGGAGAGGCTGGAGGGGCGGCTTTCCCCCTCCACCTTGAAGGTGTATGTAGCCGCTATTTTGGCTCATCATGATGCAGTAAATGGTAAGAACTTGAGGAAGCATGACTTGATCATCAGGTTCCTGAGAGGTACTAGGAGGTTGAATCCCTCCAGACTGTGCCTCGTCCCCTCATGGGACCTCTCTGTGTCCTTCGGGGTCAATGGGGAGCTGCCTTTGAGCCCCTGCAGTCAGCTGAGCTTAAGGCGCTCTCTTTAAAGACTGCCCTCCTGACTGCGCTCACTTCCATCAAGAGGGTAGGTGACCTGCATGTGTTCTCTGTCAGCGAATCGTGTCTGGAGTTTGGCCCGGGTTACTCTCATGTGATCCTGAGACCTCAACCGGGCTATGTGCCAAGGTTCCCACGACCCCTTTTAGGGATCAGGTAGTGAACCTGTAAGCGCTGCCCCAGGAGGAGGCAGACCCAGCCTTGGCGTTGCTGTGTCCAGTGCGAGCTTTACGCATCTATTTGGATCGCACGCAGAGCTTTAGAAGCTCCGAGCAGCTCTTTGTCTGCTTTGGTGGACAGCGGAAAGGAAGCGCTGTCTCCAAACAGAGGATCACCCACTGGGTCATTGACGCCATCATGATGGCATATTAGGCTCAGGACGTGCCACCCCCTGCGGGGTTACGAGCCCACTCTACCAGGAGTGTGGCGACCTCCTGGGCCCTGGCCAGTGGCGCTTCTTTGGCAGACATCTGCAAAGCAGCGGGCTGGGCAGCACCTTTGTGAGGTTCTACAATCTTCAGGTTGAGCTGGTCTCGTCCCGTGTATTGGCGGGCACGAGCAGGTAAGTTCCGGGACAGCTGGCTGGGTGTACCCCTTTGTGTATAGCGCCTTTCCCCTCCTTTGAGGTGAAGACGTGCAATCTTGACTCCCAGTCGTGTTCACAGACTGTGATCCCTGGATGACTTTCCTCCTTAGCCCTGTGGCAGTTGAGTTTGCGGAGAAACTCGCTGCCGGCTCAGTACGTGCGCTAATGAACCCCTGTACTGAGGTAGGTGCTCCACATGTGCTGGTTCCCCGAAGGCAACCCCATGTGATATCTTCCGCAAAATCGTTTCCCTGTCGGTAAACTGCGTCTTCCTTGGGCCCCCGGACGCCATGCTTTGTAGAAACTCCACCCCTTCAGGTAGGACCTACCATGGGATCTCTCCACATGACATACTTCCGACAAGACTCGGTAAGACCATGTGACATATTTCCACTCAAAATACCCCCCCCCCCGGGCGGGGTGTGGTCTCCACGGTGTCTTCCCCTTGGGAGTGACCCCCCCCCCCGACGTAGACATTTATGGCCCAACAAGTTCCACACTTTTTTGGGGGAGAAAAAAAAGAGTCCACGGCTGGGCTAGCCTGTCCCTATTTTTTGGGCAGTTGACTTGTTCCCGAAGGACCGTTCGACGCTCATAGCGGTGTTGGGGGAGGTTACGTGATGGCATGGTGTGCTGGCTATGAGGCATACAGCAGTCTGCCCGTCTCGCACTCCAGTCCACGTAACACAGTTCAGCTAGTTGTGGTATTTTGTATAGGGACCCTTAGTGTCACTACATCGACACAACGTCGAGTGAGTGACAGATAGGGAATGTCCTGGTTACTTTTGTAACCTCCGTTCCCTGATGGAGGGAACGAGATGTTGTGTCCCTCTTGCCACAACGCTGAACTACCCGCTGAAATGGCCAGGACCTTGTCTCGGCTCCTCAGCACAAAACTTGAATGAATGGTTGCATACCAGCTCCTTTTATACCTGTATGTCCAGGGGAGTAGCATGCAAATTCCACTCCCGTTGGCCTTTTTTCAAAAAGCAGAGGTGTTTGGGGCTCCCAAGAGTGACCCCTAGTGTCACTACATTGACACAACATCTCATTCCCTCCATCAGGTTACGCAAGTAACCAGGACGTTCTCTAATTATCTAATAAAGACCAGCGTTTTGTCATGTTTTTGTTGTTAAAATAGCCAAATCTATTTGATAATTCACAGTTTCCCTCATAGGAATTAATTGGTAAATGTGGTAAATTTGTTTTCCTTTACGCTAAACCATACCCTCAGCATATGCCGTAATACTGATTGTATCTATAAGGGATAAATGCCCTACATAAGTCGAAGTCCTAGGATGAGGTGACCAGGATTCAAAGCAGCTTCACAGGACATTGTGAGACATTTTGCACATTGAATTATGTTTCTCTCTCGTCCTGTCATGACAGATCTAACCACTGTAGCTTGGCAGGAGACAACTCTGTGTGTCAAAGTTCAGAAGAGTACCTCTCCCCTCATTGCATAATGGAGTTTTTGAGATGGACTGCCAACCTATCTATAAGCGCTCAATAATAATAATTGCTCAGAGACGTGCTTAAGTCTGAATCCACATGATTTATGAAGCTCAGTTGGTCATTCTGTCTGCGTGTTTCAACACAGCAGGAAAAAATGCAGTTTCAACACCAAAAGTTTCAAGTCAAATGTGTTTTTGAGGTTAACTCTTTAGAAAAGACCCCAAATTAATTGTGTGAACCATGATGTAATGTTGGCTTTGACATTCATAGGATACCTACAGTAACATTTTGAACCTCATACAGAGAAAAATACTACACTTTTGAAGTCTCTGTAGAACACTAGGATTCAGCTTTAAAGAAAAACTAAACCTTTGTTCAAGACTTTACCATCCTTTCCATTTTGTAACTATTCACAGAAGAATGCTGCTTTTCTTCTTTCTTTTGAAAGTGCAAAATATGTTCATTTCCCAAACAGTCTTCATACACTGTCTGGCCAAAAAAAAAGAAGAAGAAGTTGCATACTCTAATATTTCGTTGGCCCGCATTTAGCTTTGATTACGGCTTGCATTCATCGTGGCATTGTTTCGACAACCTTATGCAACGTCACATTTATTTCTGTCCAGATTTGACCTAATTTTTGGCCGAGATCTTGAATTGATAACGGGAGAGTAGAACCTCTCTGTAAAGTCTTCTCCAGCACATCCCAAAGACTTTCAATGGGGTTAAGGTCAGGACTCTGTGGTGGCCAAATCATGTGTGAAAATGATTCCTCATGCCCCCTGAACCACTCATTCACAATTTGAGCCCGATGAATCTTGGCATTTTCATCCTGGAATGCCTGTGCCATCAGGGAAGAAAAAATCCATTAATGGGATAACCTGGTCATTCAGTACATTCAGGTAGTCAGCTGACTTCATTTTATTGCTGCATAACGTTGCTGAGCCTAGACCTGACCAATTAAAGCAACCCCAGATTATAACACTGCCTACAGAGGCTTGTACAGTGGGCACTACAGTATGCATGACAGGTTCATCGCTTCATGCACTTCCCTTCTTACCCTGACGCGCCCATCACTTGGAATATGGTAAATCTGGACTCATCAATCTTTATGCTTCCTAACAAATTGAAGTTTTTTTTTCAGATTAGCCTCACTAACAAGTGGCTTTCTTGTGGCCACACAACTGTTTAGTCCCAATCCTTTAAGTTCTCATCACATTGTGCGTGTGGAAATTTTCTAACTTTCACTATTTAACTTAGCCATGAGTTCTGCTGTCGATTTTTTTATGATGTGACTTAGTGTTTTGGTGATCTCCGATCACGATCATTCAAGATTTTTTTCCGACCTCATTTCTTCCGCGAAGTTCACCAAGTGACGGTTCACAACTATCCTTCCAGGTTTTAATAATGCATTGGACAGTTCTTAACCCAATTCCAGTGATTTCAGCAATCTCTGTTTTCTTTGCTTGATGGAGGCCAAAAATGTGCCCCTTCTGAAACACAGTCACATCTTTTCCATGATCACGGGATATGACTTCTGACATGGTTTTTTTAAGAAATGAGAAGTTACACACTGCATCATGTAGGGTTAAAAGAATTGTTGACAGCTGAAACATATTAATCACTGCAATAATGATCCAATCATAGGCTCTTAAGTATCTGCTTATTTAAATCCAAATGGCAACTTTGTTTTTTTGGCCAGGCAGTGTAAATGTATTTGGATATTTTTTAGCCTGAGACGTGGCCTGATGGCTAATACACATGCTCTGACATCTAGTATGGTGGCACTTATGTGGACGACCTTCAAATCTGGCTAGTGTCATTTCATGATTATGGACCCTTTTCATGTGATGATGCATTTCCATCTTCAGCAGGGTACATCTAGAATTGTCTTTTTTATACATTTTTATTATTATACATTTTTGTCTCTATTCTTTGTCTTATATTACCCTGGCATTAGTTTAAAAAAAAGTATTCAGCACTTCTGTAATGGGTTATGAAATACAGCTGCTCAGGGATTGACAATAAATTTGGCATTTCATAACATCTAAAATATTCTATAAACAAATTAATCTCCATTGTGATTAGATCAGTCAATGTGAGCCCACTTTGAACATTATTCATAAAAAATGTATTTGCCCCAATTTTGAAAATTGGTTTATGGGGGGCTTTTTACCCCAAATACTGTCCTTTCATTAAAAGTTATTATTTTTATTTATTTTTATTAAATCACTTTGAACAAAACTGAAAATGAGAAATAAGTATATTGTCTCAAAACAAATGTGATAATTTCTGGGATTTTCATTAGCTACACAAATTTGCAACATTTTTAAAATTATTAAATATTAGATCAAATTACATCAAAATCAAACTTTAGACATTGCACGCGATGATCTCATGGATCAGAAATATTTTGCAGTGTATTTTGAAAAACAGGTGTTTAAAAAAGTACTGTGGTTGTGTTTGTTGCTGTATTGTGTTTTAGTAGAAAATAAAATCAAAAGTGCCTTTTACCTCGGGGGGACATTAGCCCCATTGTACCCTATGTTACTCCACAAAAAAATAAAAATAATTAATTAATAAATAAATAGGATAGCAGATATATTGTTAAAAAGGTGTGGAATCATCCTGTGAAATCCCACCAGCGTTTCTTCGAGTCTGTAAGAAAGGATGAGATCATAAAGCAAATATTTAACACACACTGTGCAGTTTGAAGCACTGTAACTATCAGTTTGTGGGGAAAATTGCTCTCATTATGCAAAGAGTGGAACCATATGCTACTTTTTACCTTTTTCTTTTACTTTTTTTCAGAATCATATTGATGAGGTCATGTTGTAGTTAAACTTAATGTGAGAACGTGAGAGACAACATTTTAATTGCATTGATATATTCTTACATTCTCATATGGTTCCTCTCTGCATTTTAAAAAGCCCTTGAGAATTGATAAGCTCCCCAACACCTGAGTCTTGCCAAGAGGAAAGACTTGCAGAAATTTGGCCCTTTGCATAGTATGTTCACTCCACAATTGGTTGGTTGTGTGTGTTTAGTGTTTGCTTTCAGCTCCTGAGCAGTTTCAAATGTATGTTGAGTTTGAGGAAGCCCAAACAAGCCTTACAGTGTAGGTGAGTATAGCTGTGCCACTTTTAACATAAGTTGTACTTTCGGCTATGAGAAATGAGACAGTTAAAAAATAAATAAAATAATAATAATAAAACACCAAATTATATTTCAGAATTGGCAAAAGAAATATGACTCAGTGACATTGTTTGCCCTGCATTAGGGGTAAAATATACAGTATATCATGAATATACAGAAATTAGTACTGAAATAAAGGGTTCTATTTTCATGAGTATGCAAAGCACAGCGCTACGACCGTGTACATTTACATTTATGCATTTGGCAGATGCTTTTATCCAAAGCGACTTACAGTGCCCTTATTACAGGGACAATCCCCCTAGAGCAACCTGGAGTTAAGTGCCTTGCTCAAGGACACAATGGTGGTGGCTGTGGGGATTGAACCAACAACGTTTTGCTTACCAGTTCAGTGCTTTAGTCCACTACGCCACCACCACGTACAACATCTTATCCAATTTTCTCGAGAGCAGGAATTCTAAGTGCAATTGTCATGCTAGTGGGTGTAGGCATGCAAACTGTGGGTGTATTGTATGTAAATGAAGTGGCGCAAAGTGCAATTTGCTATTTTCCTAAAAATTTGGTCATTGCGCTAACACGTTTCAATACCACCTCTTAACTCAACGCAAAGTCCAAATTCAGTTCCCGCATTTGCAGTTTAAAGATTTCACCAGCAGGTGGTAATAAAGTTCATGTCCAAATTCTGAAAGTTCAGAACATCAAATAATATCCTTGACGATTGCTGTTGAAGCCATTTGTTGAAACAAAGAATTATGAGATTTGTGTTAAACTTTCTAGAGGTCATGGTTTATTTTTTCAATTATTATTATTATTTTTATTGTTATGTTTATTGTATTATTCTTGTATATTTACAGTTGTATTTATGATTTAATTTTGACTAGTCATTTTCCACCAGTTATCATAGAGTGATTTTTTAAGTCACTGAAAAAGGGGGCGGTGGAACAAGTTGGAGAGGGTAAAATTTTGGGTTTAAATAATTTTTTGACCACTTCATTATTTTTATTATATTTAGTTTCATTTGAAGTGTAATTTGAATTTAGAAATATTTTTGGGTTAATTTTTTCATGTTTCAATAAATGAATAAAATTTTTGAAAATCAAAATCGTGAAGTGAAAGAAGTGAAGTGCGCGCCGATACAGTCACTGTTTTTACTAGACATGATTTGTGTGTCAGTAGATGAAAATGATTAATAGTAGTTACATAATTTAACAGCGCATACATCAAAATTGTGATGAGAATCACATTTTTCTTGTGTATAAAGGAGCATGTCGCTGTCATAGAAATGACATTCATCAAGGATGCAGTTAATGCACAGAAGCATGTAATTTTCATACAGTCCGTTTACACTACCAACTTCTTATTAATGTGCTGTCTTTGTTTAAATCGTTGGTGCTTGAGGAAATGGATTATATTATAGGACTCAGACGTTGAATAACCAGAGAAAACCTCAGAATTAAATGGCACTTGTACGGGCGATTTCACCAAGCCCACTTGTGCCTAGACTTAGCGCATGCTTGTACGAAAATACCAAAACTTCATGGCCATGCCTATTGACTTTGCGCTCATGACTTAAGGCATTGCATTACGCATAACGCTTGTGCTCTTAAAATAGGGCCCATTGTCAGCAACAAATAAAAGGGACAATAAATGAATAAATAAATAGTATATAGAATAAGATTGAAATTCTAAATAAAGTAGAGCTGTCAAAGGTGCAATTTGATTACCACAGAAGCATGTCAAGTATTAACTATAATCAAAATCCAGATGGAAACGTTTGCAAGTGCTTTTCATGTGAAGTTCAAAGTGGCACTTGACCCTGGTGTTGACGCTTTGACACAAATCATGAATGTGGCTTCATGATTGCTGTAGAAAAGCGGATAGCCACAGTCAACTGGCAGATGAATATTGTAGAGGATGAGAGTTTAAGAGATTAAATGCACATTGCAATGAATATGCAACCTACTGTATGGTTGCATAGTTCTTTCAATTAGTCATTCTCCCTCTTAGACTTTGCAAAACATTCAATGTTACTTGAATTGGTGGTATTTTAGTGCATTTCTATCTTTATACTGTGGAAGTCTTTGTTTGGAAAATTTGGAAAAGCATTATTATTCCTCAAAAGGAAATAAGTGCATTTTTACTGGAAAAGAAGTATATAGAGTTAAATTTCACAACTTTCAAAATCTGCAAATAATTGTGATTAACTATAAATAAAATATTATTTGATTAATCGTGATTACAAATTTAATCGACTGACAACACTAAAATAAAGGTATAAATATGTTGGTCTTATATTTTGTTTTTATTTTAAAATAATTTGAGTGTATGTGAATGATTTACATTTTTTATTTTTAAAAATGCGCTTATGCACAATCCAATTCCAAATTCTTATTTTACCAACCAGGAAATGGTTTAATACTCAGAATATTTAAATAGAGTGAAACAATTGTCAACATTTTGTAATAATATTTATGATAGTAAAAGTATTTCCTGCAGTGGAGACAAAGCTTACTTTTAGTTGACACTTTGGCACAGCTTACCCCGAAGCATCTGGCACACTTTACCCCAAGACTGCCATTTTGGGAAAAAATGCTTCATTGAATAATTAACGGATAATCTAAGACAAATAAATGACATTTCATACACTTGTAGTGTACCAAAAAGTATTTACTTTGACATAAAAAAAAAACATAGCATGAAATTGTTTCAAAATTACATGGCATTATTCTCGGGCGCATCTCTCATTCAAGTGTATGACTAGCCCTTTCTAAATATTTGGTGACATGACAAATATTGTGCAGAGTTTCTTAGATTAAGGGAGTGAGCCAATTTACCCACTGACACATTTTACCTCACTCTCCCTTACTAGAAAATTTCAACTATACATGCTATGTACAGGTGCAAAGTTGCATGCTTACATGGTTTAATGATTTAAAAGGGAAACCATTTTTCATCACTATGACAAACCACAAAGAGAGAGAGACAGAGAGATAGAGAGAGGAGAAGGAGATAGGAACACAGTCATTTACTCAAAAGTTTGAATCAGAGATAAGCTGCAACTTTAGAGCACGGCCCGTGTGTTGTCTGGGAATGCCATCTTCACTTGTGTGTGTACATGACCCTCATATTCTTAAACGTTCTTTATTTGGCAAACAAACTGACCAGTGATGAAACAGAATCTGTTTATTAGTCCTGGATTGACAGGAATGTACAACAGCGTCTTTAGATACTAAACAGGACACTGCGCTATTTTCAGAATAAAGTTACATGTTTTTTTTTCTCTCTCTATTAAAGGCAGAAAACACAAACATTTTTACAAGCAAGATCTATTTTCACCAGTCCTTTTGGGCAGCAAAGCAAAAACTGAGCATTATTATGATCTATGATACGGGTTAAAACCAGATTGATTGATTTTTTTTGTTTTTGTTTTTTTACTTTGTTTTTATGCTTTTTAACAATAATAATAAAAACAATTATAATAATAATAATAATAATAATAATACAAACCATCAAAACTTTCCTTAACAAATTAATTAAATTGACAATCAATAAATAAAGATATAATATAACAATAAACCAAACCAAAAATTATTTGACAGCATGCTTAACCTATTATAAACAGAGAATGTTATTGAATGTTATTGAAATAAAGTCAAATACAAATTAAAGGGATATAAATCAATAAATAAATACATTTTAATATTTTGGTTGTATTTATGCTTTTTAACAATAAACAAGCCAAAACATTTCCTGATATCAGGCTCAACCTAATTTTATGAATATAGAAAGAATATATTCTATATTATATTATATTATATTATATTATATTCAGTGCTTGTTAGTAACGAATTACATGTAATCTGGATTATATAATCAGATTGCAAAAAAATCATGTACTTGTAATTGGATGAAATTGCATTTTAAAATACTCATAATCACACGCGCTATGTCTCCGCAGTAATGTGCTCAACAAGCCACATGATAAAATGTGTGGATTGATGGTCTCAGACACAGAGGTAACTGAGATTCGTCCTCCGCCACCTGGATTGAGGCGAGTCACTACGCCACCACGAGGACTTAGAGCACATTGGAAATTGGGCATTCCAAATTGGGGAGAAAAAAGTTAAAAAATAAATAAATAAAATCCTGTCAACTGCAAAGCATTCTACATCAAATCTAAAGACTTACTTTACATGGCAAATCTAACCAACTTGAACACATTTTTTCAATTATTATTTGAATTATTACTGTCTGTGTGATATAACCATGTGTTGCAATGTTTTTGGAAGGGTTTTGTCTATAAAAAGCATCAAAATGCACAAATACACGTAATTTCATGTTCAGTTGGATTAGTGCCGTAAAGTTACTTTTAGTTTCCTTAAATTGCTTTTGTAGTCATCTAAAATAATTTATGTGAATGCACTTTTGATGTAGTGATAACTTTTAGATGTTTTTGTGATGCTGATTCACAAATATAACTGGTCTGATCTCTTACCTCTTGTGGATGGCGTTTGTAAAATGGCAAAATTGCATGACCACATTTGTGTTAACATGCCCCAGGAACCTGTCCATAATTTTAGAAACACCAATAAGAAATGCCTGTTAAACTCAACCATATTTGAGTCTGTCATTGATGGCGGGGCTAGACGTCTATCAGCATCATGGGGGAGAACATGAAAATATGAAAACTTCCTTCATATTTTACATTTGCGAACATTTGTCTAAATTTGTGGATGTAAGCATCACTCAAACGATTAAACCATGAAGAATCAGGTTGAAAGTAATCTGAAATTAATCCAACAGTAATATGATTAGATACTCCAAAAAGTAATCTAATAGATTACGTTACTGATTGCATTTTTTTTTCATGTAATTTGTAATCAGTACCTGATTAAAATTCACAAGCAATCCACCCAGCACTGATTATATTATATTATATTATATTATATTATATTATACAAGTTAATTACAGTTAGTTCCGGTCCTCGAATCTGATTGGACAAGATGCGTTCCAAGAGTGTGGATGTTTCAGAACAGCAGCACTCGGACGCTTTACTGTTTGTATCACTCCGCTTGTGTTCGTGCCATTCTAAACTAAAGTGTAAGAGTAAGGCAGATGTGTTAAAAGCATCTAGATGTGTCTTTTCCTTTTTCTCTGGGACATTAAATATTTTAGCTAGCAAGTGGCAACAAAAGACAGTTTTTATGTGTTGTTAGCCAGTTGAGTTGACAGCGTTCATTTGAGTCAGCGCTAATCAGTCAGCGAGTGGTGTCTTTGTAGTCATAGGCAATTGTCTCTCGCTCCATGCTCGCTTGGATTACTTCTACACTACAGCTGGGAAATAAAGTTAAATTAACAGCTTCAACATTAAGGCTTATAACAGCTGAGAGACACAATAGACAAAGTAATCACACATACTCAAGGTTCTTACCTACCAGAGTTTCCGCTTTGCGAGCAGATGTAAACATTCAACATGGCGGAGGAGAAAACGAATAGCTACTGCGAAATACTCAGGGAGGACTGCGCTTGGACGTTTTTTTGTTGTTGTTTTTGTTTTATTTTTTGTTTTTTTACATAGAAAAAATAAGATGTTTTTGACCAAAATTCCATAATCTTCAGCAAGCTGACTAATACACGAGGCCGAATCCAGCTTTTTATTTGCTAGCTTCTTATTCACACTACAGCTATAGCTTTACTGTTCATCTCTGCTTGGGACTCACGACAGACGCAGGTAATTGCACATGCTCAATCTCTCTCTCTGTCTTTCAAATACACACACAAACACATGCACCCTTGTTTTTCCAATAACTTGTTAGAAACAGCTGAAGCTGTCGTTACTAGTTCTTAAGTGACGTTTGTGAATAAGTAATGGAGGCTTGTGCACAACTTTTGAACTAGCAACGGCAGATCCTGATCCATGTCGTAAGAATGTTCCATGCACAACACACAACTTCTATTTTTGTAACAGTTCTTAGTTTTTCCTAAAATTTGTGTTTACTTGTTTGTTGAACTGTTGTATAAAAGCAACATCACACAATCGTGCTGTATGGCCCTAAAGTATGGCTGTGATTACCTGCTGCACGAGGATGTGGCCAAATCACAGCCGTGCTTATGTAGGGCCACACAGCACTCTTGTTTGTGTGATATTGCTTTACTAAATGTTCTCTTATCTTGTAGAAGTAGAAGAGGCCAAATAGAACCATAAAAGGGAAATTTAGTCTTAAAACAGTGAGAATTTTTATATATAAATGGGCCTGGAGGTTTATTGCATTGTAAGTTGGATGTGGCAATAGCTCACAGTGAATTTGTAGCCTTCCTGTGCTTCCTCTGAACGAGTGAATGTGTCACCGGTGGAGAGGAAACAGGGCTGCTGGGAATAAAGCCCTGGTGTGGCACAGACGTGAGAGAAAGATGTTGAAAGTGAAATACTGGGTGTACAAACAAAGAGAAAGATGTTGTAAAGAGATGAAAAGATACAGAAAGAAAGAGAAAGCTTTTGAATGAAAGCATGAAAGACAGAAAAACATGAAGATAATTATGGTGGAAGTAGCAGAAAAGGGGAGATTTTAAAGACCACATTAAATCAAAATGAGAGTTTTATGGCATTTAGTCCATGTCTTTAAGCTTTGAAGCTAGTGATATCTACTTTATTCCTTAAAGTTAACAAAATTAACCTCTAGCAGTTATACACATTTTAAATGTACAGTCCCTGTCTCCTGGGAAAATGGCCAAAAATATTGAAGGCTCATCTTGCAGTACACAGATTTTGGTCCATTCAAATGCTCTCTAGAATGAGAATATAACTGGCTAGCAAGTAGAATACCATGTTCATGGCTGTGACATAACTAAACCCTGTTGGCTTTTTTTTTTTTTTTTTTAAAGGGTGAGCCCTTCAAAATTCCCTGTCCAAACATCCTGTTTCAAAAGCAAATGCCTCAACAGAAAAGAAAACGTCATGGTTACTTGTGTAACCTCCGTTCCCTGATGGAGGGAACGAGACGTTGGTGTCGATGTAGTGACACTAGGGGTCACTCTTGGGAGCCCGAGACACCTCTGGTCTTTGATAAAAGGCCAATGAAAATTGGCGAGTGGTATTTGCATGCCACTCGCCTGGACATACGGGTATAAAAGGAGCTGGTATGCAACCACTCATTCAGCTTTTACGCTGAGGAGCCGATATAAGGTCCGGCCATTTCAGCGGGTAGTTCAGCGTTGTGGCAGGAGGGACCAACATCTCGTTCCCTCCATCAGGGAAAGGAGGTTACACAAGTAACCATGACGTTCCCTATCTGTCACACACTCGACGTTGGTGTCGATGTAGTGACACTAGGGGTCCCTATACAAAATGCCACAAGGCTGAACTGTGTTACGTGAACTGGCGGTGTGTGGTGGGCAGACTTGCTGTGTGCCTCATAGCCAGCACACCAGGTCGACACGTAACCTCCCCAACACAGTTATGAGTGTCGAATGGCCCTTTTTGGGGACAAGTCGACTACCCAAAGATAGAGACAGGCTTAACCCAGTCGTGGCCTTTTTTCCCCTTCTCTTTTTCCACTCCCTAAAAAAGAAGGGGGATTATCCGATTGGGCCGCCAGGTCTAGTCGGGGGGTGTCCCTCCCAAGGGGAGGACACCACAGAGACCACACCTCGCCCCAAGAGAGGGGGGGATATTTAAGTGGAAGAATACGTCACATGGTCTTTCCAACCATGTGGAGAGCCTTCAAGGTAGATCCTGCCCAATGGGGGAGGAGTTACTACAAACATGGAGACTGGGGCAGAGGGGCTCTGCCCAAGGAAGACGCAGTTTGCCAGCAGGGAAACGAATTAGCGGAAGATATAGATTGCATGGGGTTAGCCTTACAGGGAACCGCCACATGCGGAGCACCTACCCCAGAACAGGGCTCTTAGTTAGCGCATGTACTGGGCCGGCAGCGATTCTCTCCGAAAACTCGACTGCCACAGGGCTTGGAGGAAGCCAACCAGGGACCACATTTTGTGAACACTACTGGGAATTAACGGCGCATGTCTTCAGCTCAAAAGGAGGTGGAAGGCGCTATGTGCAAGCGATACACCCGGCCGGCTATCCCGGGCTTATCCGCTTGTGTTGCGTGCCACTACCTGGGACAAAACCGGTTCCACCCGGAGGTTGTAGAACCTTGCAAAGGTGTTGGGTGTTGCCCAGCCCACTGCTCTGCAAATGTCTGTTAGAGAGGCACCTCTGGCCAAGGCCCAAGAAGCCGTTACACAACGGGTAGAATGGGCTCGTAGCCCTACCGGGAGCAGCATGTTTTGGACAAGATATGCCATAGTTATGGCATCAACAAGCCAGTGGGCGATCCTCTGCTTGGAGACAGCGCTTCCTTTCCCCTGTGCACCAAAAGCAGACAAAGAGCTGCTCAGAGATTCTAAAGCTCTGCGTGTGATCCAAATAGATGCGTAAAGCACGCACGAGACACAGCAACGACAGGGCTGGGTCTGCCTCCTCCTGGGGCAGCACTTGCAGGTTCACCACCTAGTCCCTAAAGGGGTGGTGGGAACCTTGGGCACATAGCCCGGTCAGGGTCTCAGGATCACGTGAGAGTAACCTGGACCGAACTCCAGGCACGTTTCGCTGACAGAGAACACTTGCAGGTCACCTACCCTCTTGATGGAAGTGAGCACAGTCAGGAGGGCAGTCTTCAAGGAGAGTGCCTTAAGATCGGCTGACTGCAAAGGCTAAAAGGGGGCTCTCTGTAGACACTGAAGAACTACAGAGGTCCAATGAGGGAACGAGGTGCAGCCTGGAGGGATTCATCCTCCTGGCACCTCTAAGGAACCTGATGATCAGGTCGTGCTTCCCTAAGGACTTACCGTCGACTGTGTTGTGGTGTGCTGCTACGGCAGCAACGTACACCTTCAAGGTGGAAGGGGACAGCCTCCCTTCCAAACTCTCTTGCAGGAAGGAAAGCACTGATCTGACTGCGCATCTCTAGGGGTCTTCCCGACTGGAAGAACACCACTTAGCGAACAGACGCCACTTAAAGGCATACAGGCGCCTCGCAGAGGGAGCCCTAGCCTGAGTGATCGTGTCTACCATCGCAGGTGGGAGACAGCTTAGGTCTTCCGCGTCCCATCCAGGGGCCAGACATGGAGATTCCAGAGGTCTGGGCGCGGGTGCCGGATGGTGCCCCTTCCCTGAGAAAGAAGGTCCTTCCTCAGGGTAATTTGTCAGGGGGGAGCTGTCGCGAGGAACGTGAGGTCCGAGCACCACGTCTGGGTGGGCCAGTAGGGTGCTACCAGGACGACCTGCTCCTCGTCCTCCCTCCCTGCAGGCTCACTGGGGGAAACGCATATTTGTGAATGCCAGGGGGCCAGCTGTGTGCCAGCGCGTCTATGCCGAGGGAGGCCTCGGTCAGGGCGTACCAGAGTGGGCAGTGGGGAGGATTCTTGGGTGGTGAACAGGTGCACCTGTGCCTGTCGAATCGACTCCAAATCAGCTGGACCACCTGAAGTTGGAGTCTCCACTCTCCCCTGAGGGTAAGCTGTTGTGACGGCGCATCTGCCGTAGTGTTGAGGTTGCCCGGGATGTGAGTGGCTTGCAGCGACTTGAGGTGCTGCTGACTCCAGAGGAGGAGACGGCGGGTGAGTTGTGACATACAACGAGAGCGCAAACCACCTTGGCAGTTGACATATGCTACCGTTGTCGTGTTGTCTGTCTGAAATAACACGTGCTTGCCCTGGATCAACGGCCGAAACCTCCGCAGGGCGAGCAGAATTGCCAACAACTCCTGAGGCCGGCGGCTCCGTGCCCATTGCAAACAGCGCCCCAGCCCGTTTTGGAGGCGTCTGTCGTGACCACGACGCACCTGGGGACCAGTTCTAGAGGAACACCTGCCCGTAGGAACGAGAGGTCGGTCCAAGGGCTGAAAAGACGTTGACAGACCAACGTGATGGCCACGCGGTGTGTCCTGTGGCGCCATGGCCGTCTTGGGACTCGAGTCTGGAGCCAGTGCTGAAGCAGCCTCACATGCATCAACCCGAGCGGGGTGGCCACCACCGAGGATGCCATATGCCCCAGGAGCCTCTGATGAATTTTCAGTGGAAATGCTGTTCCCTGTTTGAACGCCTTCAAACAGGCCAGCACCGTCTGGGCACACTCATTCGTAAGGCGCGCCGTCAAGGAGACTGAGTCCAACTCCAAACCGAGAAAAGAGATGTTCTGAACCGGGAGGAGCTTGCTCTTTTCCCAGTTGACCCGAAGCCCTAGTCGGCTGAGGTGTGAGAGCACCAGGTCCCTGTGTGCGCACAACACGTCTCGAGAGTGAGCTAGGATTAGCCAGTCATCGAGATAGTTGAGAATGCGAATGCCCACCTCCCTTAATGGGGCAAGGGCAGCGTCGGCGGCCTTCGTAAACACGCGAGGAGACAGGGACAGGCCGAAAGGGAGGACTTTGTACTGATACGCCTGACCCTCGAACGCGAACCGCAAGAAAGGTCTGTGTCGAGGAAGGATCGAGGCGTGGAAGTACACATCCTTCAGGTCTACCGCCGTGAACCAAACTTGATGCCGGACGCTCGCCAGAATGCGTTTTCACGTCAGCATCTTGAACGGGAGTCTGTGTAAAGCCTAGTTCAGAACTCACAGGTCCAAGATTGGCCTCAACCCACCGCGTTTTTTCGGTACGATGAAGTAGGGACGGTGGTCGTGATGATGGCCGTACACACCGGATACGTGACCCAGGGAACAAGGAAACCGCTCTTGCTGAGCTCTTGAGTACTGCAGCCACTTGGGCATGCAGCGCAATTAAATGTAAAAGGTAACAAAAAGACGGAGATCTGCTTACCAGCTCCAGAGCAGCGGGTTTCGATGTCCCTGGGTCGCCCGTCTCGAGGGCGCTTTGAAGCCTTTCACGGGTTCTTGGCGGCCATGAGACAGGTGGCGTCTGCTTCCTGCGGTGGGCTCCACGCCGGGGCCGGGCCGAAGGGGCGGGCTGCGGCGGAGCCGGTGCAGTCACCGCAGGAGGACGCCCTTTGCGATGAGTAGATGGGGTGCGGGATCTTGAGCCGCACCGGGGCAGGATATGCCGGCTAGCATCCATCTACTGCTCTACCATCGAAAACTGCTGTGCAAAGTCCTCGACGGTGTCGCCAAATAGGCCCGCCTGGGAAATGGGGGCAGCAAGGAATCGTGTCTTGTCGGCTTCACCCATCTCGACCAGGTTGAGCCAAAGGTGGCGCTCCTGGACCACTAGTGTGGCCATCGTCCACCCGAGAGACCGCGCCGTGACCTCCGTCGCTCGGAGAGTGAGGTCGGTCGCCGAGCGCAGTTCCTGCATCAATCCCGGGGTGGAACTACCCTCGTGTAGTTCCTTTAGCGCCTTGGCCGACTTGCAGGAGAGCCATGGCGTGCAGGGCGGAGGCGGCTTGTCCAGTGGCACCGTAGGCCTTGGCCGTCAGAGACCACGTAAACCTACAGGCCTTGGACGGGGGCTTTGGGCACCCGCACCAGGTGGCGGCGCTCTGCGGGCATAGGTGCACCGCGAGCGCCTTTATCCACCGGGGGATTGCCAAATAGCCCTTGGCCGCCCCACCATTGTGGGTAGTGAGGGTGGGGAAGCTGAAAAGATCAGGACCGGGCAGTAAAAAGTGCCTCCCGTGACCTTGTTAGCACCTCAGGCACTTCTGGGAAGAAAGGAACGGTGGCGGGGCATGGCTTTGAGTGGCGCTGCGTACCGAGGAACCAATCACCGAGCCGCGAGGTTTCAGGGAAGAGCAGTAAAATCCACTCTAATCGACGCTCGCGGCTGCCCGGGAAAGCATGTCGTCATCTCCGCGTCAGCCTGTGACTGGGCAATCGACCCCAAAGGGAGAAGCCCAGCTGAGGCTTCCGACTGGACGAGCCCGCTCTCCGATGCTGCGCTCGAGAGCTCATCACTTTCGTGGGCTCCAAATAAGAGGTCGAACTCGCCGTGAGACGAGCCAGCGGACTCACCCGGAAGCCCGATAGGGGCAGACGAGCCTGCTGGGGAATGGGAGGTCCGCAGGGGAATACCTGGCGGAGGCGGTCCCATTGGGGTCCCCAAATCGCCCCAAGTGCTAGCCGCGCTGGCCTCATACCCGTGGGTAAAAGGACTGAGGCGGGAGCCTCTGGGGTGGCTCGCTTTCTTACGAAGGCGAGCCGCAACTGCAACGTTGCCATGGACATATTCTCGCAATGAGATCATGACCATCCACGAACGCTGTCTCCGTGTGAGCAGTGCCCAGACACGAAAGACAGTGATCGTGACCGTTAGAAGGTGAGAGATAATGAGCACAACCAGGAATAACACACAATCGGAAAAGCATCTTTAAAAAGACGCGTCTTTAAAAAGACGTTCCGTGTGTGCGCTCTTTTAGAGAAATATATACTCTTTTAGAGGGGAAAAATGCTCTTTCAGAAATTAAACTCTCTAGTTTTTCTACCGAAGCGCCCAGGGGCGTTCTCTGCAGTGCACCAGTGCAGAGTGGGGAGAAGCCGCTGAAATGCGCCATCAGATCCAGCAGAGGTGAATGAACAGTAGTATTCAGCTCAATGAGCATGACCGTTAGGCTCCGAAGAGAAAATCTGAATGAGTGGTTGCATGCCAGCTCATTTTATACCCGTATGTCCGGGGGAGTGGCATGCAAATACCACTCGCCAATTTTCATTGGCCTTTTATCAAAGACCAGAGGTGTCTCGGGCTCCCAAGAGTGACCCCTAGTGTCACTACATCGACACCAGCGTCGAGTGAGTGACAGATAGGGAACTACACTCATCAAGCCATTTCATGCGGTCTTTAATGTTGAGAGCTATGGTATTACTACAGTATAGTGTCCAAACTTGACTGGATGAACTTTGCTGATCTCTGTTCTCTAGTACACACATTTACCATATTAATGCCTTTCTTGTCCTTTGTGACTTGTAGCCGGTCTTTAAGGTTAAAATAATCTGTAATGGCACTGTACTGGGAACAAGTCGCTTGCAATAAAGTCATGTATGATGATTAAAGCACACCCCCGTGGCACCATATTACAGGGCTTGTTCAGTTAAAGCTGATGGGGTTTTTTTATGTTAAAATTCTTGTATCCCAGCTTAATATGCAGTCAAGTGTAAGTAAATGATTACAGTGCTTGAAGTGAAAGAAAGAAGTGCAGGTACTCTCCTTGTTAGTATTAAACTTGATTTATATATATATATATATACATATATATATATATATATATATATATATATATATATATATATATATATATATATATATATATATATATATATATATATATATATATATATATATACAATACTGTGCAAAAGTTTTAGGCACTTGTGAAAAATGTTGCATAGTGAGGATGTCTTCAAAAATAATTCCATTAATAGTTTTCATTTATCAATTAACATCATACAATGTCCAGTAAACATAAAAAAGCTATATCAATATTTGGTGTGGCCACCTTTGCCTTTAAAACAGCCCCAATTCTCCTAGGTACACCTGGACACAGTTTTTCTTGGTTGTTGGCAGAGAGGATGTTCAAAGCTTCTTGGAGAATTCACCACAGTTCTTCTATCTATATAGGCTGTCTCAATTGCTTCTGTCTCTTCATGTAATCCCAGATTGACTCGATGTTCAGTGGGGGGCTTTTATGGGGACAATGCCATCTGTTGCAGAGCACCCTGTTCTTCTATTCTAATCTTTTCTATTTGCTTATGTAGTGTTTGGGAGTCTAAAATGTATTTTTCCTATTGACACACTAAAGCTGAAGATATAAATAACCATCTTAAGAGAAATGTTTATATATATATATATATATATATATATATACTCTGAGACTGCTTTTGTTCACAACACATGTTTGTTTAAAAATAAATACATACATATGGGGGTTTATACTATTGCTGTGCTCTTCAACTACTTTCTTGCAGGGGCCAGATTATCCAGATGAAAACTTAACTTAAAACTTAATGGGGGAAGAACAAACATGACGTGAACTCACACCCTCAACTAACAAATAGGTTTTGTCTGTATCTTTAACAATATCAATGCACATAAGAAAACTAATGGCAATCTAATGTAAAACTGTATTTTTACATAAAAGAAATATGCTCTTCCTTATTTTCTCTTATCCTCTCATTCAATGAGGGGAAGATTAGCTTTTACTTGTCCTGCACATATGGTGAATAATTAGTATTGTTTAATATAATAATTATTAAGAGAACAAACTGACTTGATGATGTTTGGGATTGAGAACGCTGACACATCTTTATATAGAAAACAATCAGGATATATGTATATACTCTATACAGGTTCAGTGGCACTTCACATTATAATTATATATATATATATATATATATATATATATATATATATATATATATATATATATTTTTTACAAGCGCTACAGACGCTGAACAGATGAGACATACCCGTTTAACACTTGAACAATGGAGAATAAAAGCAAACTTTTCTGTGTATTTTCTTTGAAGATTCGGTTTTCACAATCGATTTACCTTTTGTTGAAAAAGGTTGTGCATATGAGCTGACATCACTTCTATAACCGTTGTGACATATTTTTCTAAGTCTGTAGAATTTGCATAAATAGCTTACATTTAATTGAATATGACGCAATACAGTTTTCTCACCTAAAAGTTGCTGATTCATGTTTTGGAGAGCAGTATAACTGAACTACGCTCTTGTCCGGAACTGGACCACGGATCACTACTTACAACCACTAATGCTGTTTCACGTGCCCTGCTTAGTGTTGTTATTCATTGTTTGTTCATGTTAGTTTATAATGCATTTACTAATCTTTATGTATACAACTTTTAATGTTAAAATGTATTAGTATATGTTGAAATTAATATTATACAAGAATAGTTAGTGCCGTAAAAGTATTGTTTATTATTTTAAATGAATATAAGTTAAATGATGTAATTAGCAAATGTTAATGAATACAATTGTGAAGTGTCACCAATTAATCTTTAAAAAAAATTACAAATCATTACAAATTATAATATCATTACTATTACAGTCTATAGATGTTAAGCCATTACAAGACTTACAAAGTACGAAAGTGACTAAAATACTCAGGTACTAATATGTCTTAACCAGTGCAAGAGATATATAAGCTCTTTAAAGTCAATGTAAAACATAATTCACAACCCATCATACTTTAGTAAGCTGACGTTGTTCAGAGTGAAACAGGATATTGAGGAAAACATCTTAGGGCTTGTAACATTGCCAATTTATTGATTCATGAAAAGTAACATACCAGAATGTAGTCAGGTAGTTGTAGGGGAGACGTTTAAAAAGTAAGAGGGATTTGTGACATCAACTGAAAAGGAAAGTCATTTCAGAGGCAGAGAAATTTACAGTTTGATAAAGACTGCAAACTTTTTTTTCTACTTGAAATAACATGCATCAAAGAATGGTGCAGACTAAGACCAGGAACATGCATTAAAAGCAAATAGGGTCAATTTTGATTTCATTTTGAAACCGCATTCTACTTTTTTGTTTCAAACTCCTGTCTCATGGCTGGTTATCATACTCACCACTGTGCATTTTTGTTTGAGGGAACCATTTCAAGGATAGCTGTTACGGTACATGGATTAGAGTTGCACATCAGTGAGAGTCGTTTGAATACAGGTCCCAACTACGCTGATGACGCAAGTGTGGTTTCTCTGCAAACAGTGTCCAGGATGGTGGCAAGCCTTTTCAAATTGAGCCGAAACAGAGATATGGTAATACTGCATTAATGTTGGCCTGTTTTATAGAGTGCAAACAAGACAGAGCGAATGGCACTTCATCAAGTGTTGCTTCATTCTGTGGGAGTATTTACTTCATACGGAAATATTTTTTATTTGCTACTTTTGCCTTGCTATTTTTTAAAGGTATAGTTCACCAAATATTAACTATGTCATCATGTACTCACCCTCATTTTGTTCCAAACCCATATGACTTTCTTTCTTCTGTATAACACAAGAGGACACGTTAGGCAGAATGTAAGGAACTGACAGTGTTAGTCACCATTCACTTTCATTGCATCTTTTTTTTTTTTTTCATGCAATTAAAGTAAATAGTGACTGAGGCTGTCTCTGTTATGCTTTTTGTGTTCCATAGAAGAAAGTTATGTGGGTTTGAATGTGACAGAATTTTCATTTTTGAGCAAACTCTCCATTTAATGTCCAAACAAAATTGCAACCAAATCATATGCAAACTGTTGCATTTTAGATGGTGTGGATCAAGACAGCTCAGGGTTATTAAAGACTGACTTTTTTAGTGGTAATGGGCCATAATGTTTGTAATAACATATAGTAATAACCTCATCCAGGTTGCATTGCATTTTGGCTATTGTGACTTGGTTTTGATGATGATAAATGATGTGAGTGAGAATGTTTTAGAGGGTAATGTGAGGAGTTTTGAATATGTTTTCCTAATGTCAAATGACCCTGCTGGAACTCAGGTTGCTCCATGTGAGGGTGCAGCTGGCTTTTTGATTAAAGTTGTTGTGGTCAGTGCAGCTCAGGGAGATCTGGGTTACTGGTCAGGATGGGACTGTGAGGTTCCTGCCATGGCGAGAGAAGAAAGACGCAGAATTTCTTGGAAAGCTGGAAGAAGATTTGCCAAACAAAACTTTACAAGTCTATGGACAGCATTTATTCTTTGTATCATTGAACACCTATTCTCAGCCGCAGTCTGCCCACACACAGAAGATCTGATGAAAAGCTGCTACAATAGCTAGAGCAAGTTCAATCGACCACTTATAATCTCATTGGCTAGCTACTTTGTAACTTCTTGGAGTCAGGAGTGCACAGGTTTTTATCAGTATGCAAGGAAGCTATTGCCCCTTTTCCACCATAAAACAGAATCGTTACCAATACTGATCCAATACATGCCATTCTGTACCGATCTAGGCTCGTAGACACGGTTACGTTTTATTTTTCAATTGTGGTGCTGAAATCAGGATTAGAAAGGACTGTCCAATCAGGAGTTACCACATCAGAAAGCCATTTGACTAGCGCTGTTCTCTCTTCTAAGTACGGTTAGCTAACCGTTCCAACAATTCTGGCCAGGAAAGGTTTGTAATCGTACCGTACCGAACCATTTTCTAATGGCTACTGGAGCCATTACCCACTGTGATCATTTGAAGGTGGAAAAGTGGCTACAGTTTTGTTTATCAAATTGCTATAATGAGCACTTCCAAGGAGGAACTTGTCACTACATTTACAAAAGCTTGTGAGGTTCATGGCATCAAATCTTAGAAAGATATTCAAGTGTTTTTTGAGACTGCTTTATGACATTATTGGAATGGTCTATGACTTTGTTGCATGCGGGCACAGTATGTTATTGTCATACCATCCATTTCTGGTTTTCCTGCCTCAAACTGTGGGTTGTCATTTTACATGTCAATCAGACAGTTGCTTCCTGAATAAGTGGGTAGTATTTGGAAAGAATAAGCTAAAATATGTACTACACTTTATTCTGATTCAGAAGTTTGGTTTGTAAGACTGTTGAACACCATGCTGGTTAACTGGATAAATGCTACTTAACTGTGTAATGCTTTAAAACTCCATTCCCTTTTACATAAATTAACATTTATTTATTTGCTTTTAGTAGTCCACAGACCTACTACATGTTTTCAAATGAGGGTCATATTGTTTACCTGTTTGCGTGTTGCACTCCTAAAACTGAAACACGCAAAGATGTGAACACAAGGGCTTCTACCCTTGCAAGCTCGATTTCAAGTCTTGTTGCATTACAAAATGTGTCAGAATGCAATTCATTACACAATGCAAGTACACATTAGGTTCTCAATGTTGCCGCAATGGTCTACGGTCAGTTTTGTCATGGTGAAGCAACAGCTTAATAAAAACGGTAGTACACACTCTTAAACTGTCAACATGTTTATTGATAGCTACCTGAAACATATCAAATCTAGTTTAATGACATAAACATTTAAAGGTAACCCTACCACCCCTTTGAGTACTGAAATACAGTATGTTAAGGCCCAGGTATAATTCATTTTTCTGCGCTCTGTGTCGGATCACGCCTGGTCGACCGTGTTGCCTTCCAAAGTATACTCTTTTGACCACGAGCGAATATAAATGCGTTCGACACATGCACACTATGACTGCTTTGTGATACTTTTTTAGTACAGTCAATGGCTGGCGCATGCGGCAAGGACAAGGACTGTGTCGAGAAAATCTGGGCCGTGTGTGGACAGTCTGTGCAGACTGTGCTGATGATGAAATTTACGTCACGCATACTGTGCTCGGATCGTAAGCAACGTGGACAACCGTAGTATACTTTGGGCTTTACTGCAAGAACGCATGTCAAGTAAGTGAAATGGGGTGCTTTCAATGTGTTTGTGTACTTGTGTCAGATTGATGCCTCAGGAGAATCAGCGACAGGAGATTAATTGTTTTGTCTGCTAAAATCAGTCAATGTTTTTCGAATTTCCAAACTACCCCCCAGTAGCCGAAGCTGGAACTACAGTTGTGCGTACTTCTTACATTGCACAAGACATGACATTAATTCAATTTTTTTTTAATTTAGTATCTCGCTAGCCAGAGTTCATAAGAGATGTGACATCAATGGCGTTTTTTTGAGTATTTACATTTGCCACATGGTGTCGCTTGTCCATACTTCAGCAAATTGTAATTTGAATTTGGGTGGGGGAAAAAACACTGATTTTCTATGTGATCATGTTGCTTGTATATAGTACTGTATGTTTCTGTCTTCTGGCTATCTCAAAAACAGCATAAAGTTGGATCGTATTTGTAAAAATAGTGAATTCGTTGTTTATAAAATTGTCAAAATCATGCACAGAATGCAAAGAAGTAGTTAAAGTTCTGAAGATTTAATCAGCCTCAAAGAATCAACCAGTAAACAGCTCCTCCTTTTACTTTGTTAATACCACTGAAGTGGAGACCATGCCTCCATGATGTTAATTAAGGTGCATTTACTATTTTTCCTCATTAAAACGTTTTACTCCTAAAGAAAGTAATTGCAATTTTGACGCATATGTATAAAATCATGTGCACTCACATATCAGTACCATTTTAAAAGCTGTTTTATTCTACAGTTATTCTACCAGTTGAAAACTACTTGCTTTATCTCAGTAACAACCCTGTAAATTGACACCTTCACTTCAGGATTAATTTAATCATGGCTGACTGTGAATAGTGATTTTCTGCAATGGCCCCAGTGACTGAAAACTATTGCGTTTGAACAATGATGCATCCATACCCCTAGGTGTCAGTGTAGGTCCAAGATGACATGAACAAAAACTTACTGAGTGCGCCTTAAGTCCTAATCTGACTTGAGTCCTGCTAATCAATTGAGGCACCACACATTTTCTAAAAAAAAAAAAAAAATATATATATATATATATATATATATATATTTATAAGCAAGCAACCTTCCATTTTTAAGTTGTCAGTGTTAATATTGGCTAACATTCTGTAGCTGTTACAGCTGAGCAATTTGATTGAAATGAACACCAAATATTTTAATTTTTTGAGACTTGGTGAGACTGTATGTACCGTCTGAGCTGTCATAATGGTCCTGAATGTTTTTACACAGGTCTTACTGGATAGCCAGTGTCCTGTTCATTTTCATACAGATGTTTTATATTCCATCCTGCAGACGTTACCTAGGCTTGTGATCAAGGCTTGCATTAGGGAGTCAGGGTGGGATGGACTGAGCTGAAGTATGTGTTTACTTTCCAGTCTACTGTCAAAATGCTGATGCCATCATCACAGTTGTCTGGCTTTAGCATCATATCTGTCAATCAACCACACCAACTCCACCCGTATTAGGAATACACACATACATACACAAACTGTTTACCTCTTTCTCTCAGTTCACCTGTGAGTCACCCTTCAGTTAATAATGCATTTAAGTTACATTGACAAAACATGCCTTTATTGGGGAAACACAAAGGCCTCTTTGATTGGCCAGACCAATGAAGGGCTTTTCCCCCAAATGTCCACCCCAGTGGGATGTGAGGACGTGAGGTCCCTTTGAGTGGACAGAGGACAGTGTAATGTGTGTGTGTTAGTGTGAGAGAGGTGGGGTGAGTTTCTCGGCTTATTCACCAAAGTGGTCTCTTTATGTAGTTTAGAAACATGGACCCAACCCTGTCTACGGTTTACAAAGCGGGCGCATACACACCCCATTTACATCCATTTGCCTGTAGATAGTTATTTATCGTGGCATTTATTGAATTTACATGACACAGTTTTAAATAACTTGTAGCGACTGAGCTAAAATGTCCAATTGAAAGATCACAGTAAAGCGTCAGGTGACAGCTGTGCCATCATCTGAGAAAAAGAGTATGTTTTCTGTGAACAGTGAGGATCACATACAGTATTATGTATTATATTCTGTCGTTTAGAAAGTGTAAATCAGGTGGGCCATATAGCAGGTCAACAGTGGGCTAGCTCTGGAGATTCTTTCGGCCTGTCCCGGTCTCCTCACGTCTTTACGAATGTCACAGAGGCTGCCCTTGCCCCGTTAAGGGAGGTGGGCATTCGCGTTCTCAACTATCTCGATGACTGGCTAACCCTAGCTCATTCTTGAGATATGTTGTGCGCACACAGGGACCTGGTGCTCTCACACCTCAGCCGACTAGGGCTTCGGGTCAACTAGGAAAAGAGCAAGCTCCTCCCGGTTCAGAGCATCTCTTTTCTCGGTTTGGAGTTGGACTCGGTCTCCTTGACGGCGCACCTTACGAACGAGTGAGCCCAGTCGGTGCTGACCTGTTTGAAGGCGTTCAAACAGAAAACAGCATTTCCACTGAAACTTTTTCAGAGGCTCCTGGTGCATATGGCATCCTCTGCGGTGGCCACCCCACTCGGGTTGATGCATATGAGGCCGCTTCAGCACTGGCTCCAGACTCGAGTCCCGAGATGGGCATGGTGCCACGGGACACGTCGCGTGGTCATCACGCAGGTCTGTCACTGTCTTTTCAGCCCTTGGACCGACCTCTCGTTTCTACGGGCAGGTGTTCCTCTAGAACTGGTCTCCAGGCACGTTGTGGTCATGACAGATGCCTCCAAAATGGGCTGGGGTGCTGTTTGCATTGGGCACGCAGCCACCGGCCTCTGGATGGGTCCGCGACTGCATTGGCACATCAACTGCCTCAAGTTGTTGGCAATTCTGCTTGCCCTGCGGAGGTTTCGCCCGTTGATCCAGGGCAAGCACATGTTGGTTCAGACAGACAACACGACAATGGCAGCATATGTCAACTGCTAAGGCGGTTTGTGTTCTCGTTGTATGTCACAACTCGCCCTCCGTCTCCTCCTCTGGAGTCAGCAGCACTTCAAGTCACTGCAAGCCACTCACATCCCGGGCAACCTCAACACTACAGCGGACGCGCTGTCACGACAGGTTACCCTCAGGGGAGAGTGAAGAATCCACCCTCAGGTGGTCCAGCTGATTTGGAGTCGATTCGACAGGCACAGGAGCACCTGTTCGCCACCCAAGAATCCTCCCCACTGCCCACTCTGGTACGCCCTGACCGAGGCCCCCCTCGGCATAGACATGCTGGCACACAGCTGGCCCCCTGGCATGTGCAAATATGCGTTTCCCCCAGTGAGCCTGCTTGCACAGACCCTGCTTGCACAGACCCTACTGGCCTGCCCAGACATGGTGCTCGGACCTCACGCTCCTCGCGACAGCTCCCCCCTGGCGAATTCCCCTGAGGAAGGACCTTCTTTCTCAGGGACAGGGCACCATCTGGCACCCGCGCCCAGACCTCTGGAATCTCCATGTCTGGCCCCTGGACAGGACGTTGGAAGACCTAAGCGGTCTACCATCTGCGGTGGTGGACACGATCACTCAGGCTAGGGCCCCCTCTACGAGGCGCTTGTATGCCTTTTAAGTGGTGTCTGTTTGCTAAGTGGTGTTCTTCCTGTCGGGAAGACCCCCAGAGATGCGCAGTCAGATCAGTGCTTTCCTTCCTGCAGGAGAGGTTGGAAGGGAGGCTGTCCCCTTCCACCTTGAAGGTGTACATTGCCGCCATAGCAGCACACCATGATGCAGTCGACGGTAAGTCCTTAGGGAAGCACGACCTGATCATCAGGTTCCTAAGAGGCACCAGGAGGCTGAATCCCTCCAGACCACGCCTCATTCCCTCATCGGACCTCTGTAGTTCTTCAGTGTCTACAGAGAGCCCCCTTTGAGCCTTTGCAGTCAGCCGAGCGTAAGGCACTCTCCTTGAAGACTGCCCTCCTGACTGCGCTCACTTCCATCAAGAAGGTAGGTGACCTGCAAGCGTTCTCTGTCAGCGAAACGTGCCTGGAGTTCGGTTCAGGTTACTTTCACATGATCCTGAGACCCTGACCGGGCTATGTGCCCAAGGTTCCCACCACCCCTTTAGGGACCAGGTGGTGAACCTGCAAGCGCTGCCCCAGGAGGAGGCAGACCCAGCCCTGTCGTCACTGTGTCTGGTGCGTGCTTTACGCATCTATTTGGATCGCACGCAGAGCTTTAGAATCTCTTAGCAGCTCTTTGTCTGCTTTGGTGCACAGCGGAATGGAAGCGCTGTCTCCAAGCAGAGGATCGCCCACTGGCTCATTGACGCCATAACTATGGCATATGTCGCCTAGGACATGCCGCCCCCGGTAGGGCTACCAGCCCATTCTACCAGGGGTGTAGCGGCTCCCTGGGACCTGGCCAGGGGTGCCTCTCTAACAGACATTTGCAGAGCAGCAGGCTGGGCAACACCCAACACCTGTGCAAGGTTCTACAACCTCCGGGTGGAACCGGTTTCGTCCCAGGTAGTGGCACGCAACACAAGCGGATAAGCCTGGGATAGCTGGCCGGGTGTATCGCTTGCACATAGCATCTTCCACCTCCCTTGGAGCTGAAGACATGCGCCATTAATTCCCAGTAGTGTTCACAAACTTTGTTCCAGTTTTATTGCTGCAGTGCATTTCACGTAATGCTGCCAATCAAGAACGATATGCCGATAAATAATTATTGTTTGTGTGTTCCGCATCTCTAGATAATTAATTTAGATCTACATCAATTAAAGGGCTGTGTTCTCAGCCCACTACTGTATTCCTTGTACACACATGACTGTGTGGCAACACATAGCTCCAGTGCCATCATTAAGTTTGCTGATGACACGACGGTGGTAGGTCTGATCACTGACAATGATGAAACAGCCTACAGAGAGGAGGTGCACACCCTGACACACTGGTGTCAGGAGCACAACCTCTCCCTCAATGTCAGTAAGACAAAGGAGCTTGTGGTGGACTTCAGAAGAAAAGACAGAGAACACAGTCCCATCACCATCAATGGAGCACCAGTGGAGAGAGTCAGCAGCTTCAAGTTCCTGGGTGTCCACATCACTGAGGAACTCACATGGTCCATCCACACTGAAGTCGTTGTGAAGAAGGCTCATCAGCGCCTCTTCTTCCTGAGACGGCTGAGGAAGTTTGGAATGAACCGCCACATCCTCACACGGTTCTACACCTGCACCGTGGAGAGCATCCTGACTGGCTGTATCTCCGCCTGGTACGGCAATAGCACCGCCCACAACCGCAAAGCACTGCAAAGGGTGGTGCGAACTGCCAGACACATCATCGGAGGTGAGCTTCCCTCCCTCCAGGAAATATATACAAGGCGGTGTGTGAAAAAAGCTCGGAGGATCATCAGAGACTCCAGCCACCCGAGCCATGGGCTGTTCTCACTGCTACCATCAGGTAGGCGGTATCGCAGCATCAGGACCCGCACCAGCCGACTCCATGATAGCTTCTTCCCCCAAGCAATCAGACTTCTGAACTCTTGATCTCCCACGATCAAAATACATCAGCACTGCACTTTATTACCCTTACTCTTATATCTCACACCGGACTGTCATAAATTATATTATTATTATTATATTATGTTCTCTCTTAACAACTGACTATCAACCGACAGCCTGAATGTCAATACAGTACAATACTGTACATTCTATATATATATATACTTTTTTTTATATATTTTTATTTTTAATTTTTATTGAATAATGTGTATCTATATAGTAAACAAACAAACAAAAAAAAAACAAATCAGCATATTGTATACTGTACAGTGTATGTTATTATTTGTATATTGTTGAGTGTAATTATGTGTATAATAGATGTTTAAATTGTGTTGTGTTAATTTGATGTTATTGTAAATTGGTATATGTCTCATCACTGTCACGACTGCTATGTTGATCGGAACTGCACCCAAGAATTTCACACACCATTGCACTTGTGTATATGGCTGTGTGACAATAAAGTGATTTGATTTTGATTTTGATTTGATCAATGCCGATAAAAAAACATGGATAAATGAGCATTGTTGAAAGCAACTTTGTAGAAATGAATGGAGCTGCGTAGATTAGACTGTCTGACTGACGGCCTATTACGTAAGAGTTGTTCGGCTCATGAAACTCACCTGTGATTGGCTGGATGTTCGCTCAATCAGCCCAAAAAAACAAAACGCAAAGAATACTGTATACAAATCCACCATTTGGACTCGGTATGGGTTTAGCTTGGAAAAGTGCGGGGGACAAAAATCACCTTTTTAAAGAGTGTGGGGGAAGTGTCCCCCACATCCCCCACGGCTGCTACGCCCTTTAGTATACAGTATAAAGGCATAATAGCTAAAACTCAGGTCTTGTAACTGGTAGTTTGTTGAGTTCAGCCCTGCAAGGAACAACCCATGAGCTATCACCATTCAAGACATACAGTACAAGAAATCTGTAAACTTGTCACTACACAACCCCCAAATGCTGTACCCCAGACCCTCTTTACAGGTTGTACCAGCCACCATTAACTAAATACTATAATTCTCCTTACTGCACTTCTATTTAGTAGACTATTCAAGGCTCTGAGCACAAGACCGAAAGGTAGGTTAACCAAGGCAAGTGTTGTGGGTATTCCCCTGTGACTGAGGCCCCGTAAAAGGGCAGAGGACTCTTATCTCTGCCTGTGTAGGAGACGATTAGCTGGGTGTCTGACAGCTTGCCAGGCCCTCTGAACCTCAACTCCGCCTGTGGTCCAGCTATGATAATTATCCAAACCAGCACGTGCAACCTCAAACCAGTGTGGGATGAGTCTGTCATGTGTCATTAAAAAATGGTGTATGAGTATTGTTGTCAGTGACATTATTACAGCGCAAACAATGGAGCCAAAGTATTAGGCTGTTGGAAAACGCAAATTTTGTCAATGACATGATGATCACGTTGCTTTGATAGCCCTCTGTGTTACCACAGTGTTTGTTTTGCAAACGTGCCCTTTTATGGGCTGCACTTATAATGCTTAATTATTTCCTCAATCCTTTCCTATTACAACCCCCATACTGTATGAATCAAATTCCCATATGAAAACACACTCATATGCACGCATACTCAGACTTAGTTTGAAATGTACACACATTACATTCTCAGATATATAGTATAGAATGCTTAAAAACCTATTTTTTTATTTTATTTCATCCAGACACTCCATTTACATATAATCTTAATTATTTATTTCTATTACTGTGTCCAATATATTCTAATTCATCAATCAAAAGACCACCATCAGAAATTCAAATTACAGTAGAGGAACAGCATTTCAGTATGTTACTGAAATCTCTGGATTTAATACAACAATCACATCATTAAAGAAACTACATTTTTGGACTTGGGAACACAGAGATTTGAAGGGGTTCCACGCCTACAGGAAAACCGGGAATTTTTTATATAATATAACTGTTTGACTGTGTTGATGACAAGGTTTTTGTTACATGCACAAAAACATGGTAACGATCGGGACTCGGAATAGCAATCAAATACACACATTTGTATCATTGTGTCACTGCTGGTGGCTGCGCATTGTGAAACAACATCAGCGGTTAACTGTCATGAACCAATCCCTGTCACATACTTGCTCTGCTCATCTGCTGTCATCTCTGACGAAATTGAGTTATAAACTTAAGACAAGGTTGACAGTCAGACCACTGATTTTTTTGAGTTGGTAGAGTGGTGATTCAGCCTTCACACGTTGGGATGTGAATTAATTTTCAGTAATTCAAATTTAATTAATTTAATTGCACACATGTATTTTTGCTTAAATATTACACTTGTTGGGCACATAAAATGTCCTGGAAATGTCCTGGAAAATTGCACCTTGAAAAGAGTGTAAACTCTGATTTGTTATATTTAATTTAATGGTAGTTGACATGAAATTATTTTGGGCAGTTGACACGTCATTCAAGTCCAACTACCCTTAAACACTATACAGCTAAGACATGCTGTTTTTTATATAATTTGTTTAATAAAAAAATAAAAAAAGACAACAACATCAACTTATTTAGTGTTTTTATTTATTTTTTCTTTTATTTTAATTTTTTTTTATGGATTATTTTTCATATTCAATTCATATAAAGAGCAAGATTTATCTCAGAGAGCAATGGAAAGTGCAGCACAATTTCCCTGGCTTTATTTGTGCTATATTTGTCCAGGATCTTGTGGGCAGAGCAGGGCTTGTTGCTTTTGCTTCACCTTAGGTCTAGTTTACTCTCCACTGTATGTTTTGTCTGGTTTGTTTTGATTGTTTGAATCACTGTGAGGTCCCTTCAGCAGATTCCAACCAGACATCTGCATGTTATTCCTGCATACTTTTGGCTATTTGAAAATGTTCTTGATGTGTTTTTTTTATTTTTATTTTTTTTTATCTAAAGACTGTTAAGCAACACTGCATGCATTTGACATGGTCAAGAGTGTACATATAAGTGTAGATTTGTTCTTGCCTTCCATTTGGTGGGGACACAGTTTGGGTGTACAGTGCTGGTCTGTGGCGCCAGCTCCTGCTTGCCATAATGAGCTTTTGGGGTTGCTGATTGCTGATAACACCCTCCCAAAAAAAAACAAACAAAAAAAAAACAAAAAAAAAAACAGCAAGAGTGAAAAAATCATGTAGTAAAACAGCTTTTTTTTTGTGCTGTCTCACATATGATGCTATGCGAGTTACACCGATTGTGCCTAGATTTAGGGCCAATCTTTTTTGCAGCACACAGGGGATCTCATATGCACTGCTCCTCTAATAAATGAGCGATTGCTCAGCCCTTGAAGCATGACAGAGTGGCTATTCTAAGCATTCACGAATTTAAACTTTCAGACATGATGTAATTCACATGAATTTTCCGTTTTGTTTTTAAATATGTGTAAGAATTACACATGTATGAATATTAAGTTGCCCATTGTCTAGAGTCAATATGATAGTTATTCTGACTCGACGCACAGTGAGCAGGAAGAGGATAAAGAGGCTGCTAATGGGTATATAAAATAAATTAAACAACAAATAAACATGTAAATATAAATCTGAGTACATGTGATGTAACATGAGTCATCACAATCAGACGTTGTGTGGAGCAATAGAGACTGTTTGAGCCATCATGAGCGCATTTAGCTATACTCTCTAACACGAGCACTCTCTGTGTCAATAAAACATGCCTGCTCTGCAGATAATCTCAATCTCTCATCATCAGTCACTCTTCCCAGCGCTATTCTGTGAGGATCCCAATTTAAATCCGATTAATGTTGGTCACAATACCACCAATCACAGCAATTACATTTTAACCTTAACAGCACCGCGTCTTCACGCATTTGCTTAATAATTCATGATTTGTGTTACAGCAAAATGCCAAAGACAGTAAACAAATCATAGAGATTAATGATTTCTCACTGAAGCAGTTTTAGAGCTTGTAATAGATGTCTTTCTTATTTTTGAACATATGTCTACTTTGTGTGATGCTCCCATGTTTTGTACTGCTTATCAGTATGTCACAATGACCTTTTGATATTGACAGCAGAACTATTCATAACTGTTTCAAAACAAATAAATGATAGCAATTCACAATTCATGTAATTTTAATGTAATTTTGGTCAAACTTAATAAAAAGGTTTCATATCTTTAACAATAGTTAATGCATTAGGTATTATGAACAAACAATGAACAATATATGTTTTACAGCATTTATTAATTATAATGTTAGTTAATAAAAATACAGTTGTTCATTGTTAGTGCATTAATGTTAACTAATACAACTTTTGATTTTAAAAATGTATTAGTATTTGATGTAACTAACATTAAGTTCATTAGTTTATGTTAACTACAGTAATGTTGTTAAATAATGGTAACAAATGGAAACTTTTTGTAAAGTGTTACTGTAATTTTATTGTGTGTGGCATAAACCTATAACTGCAGCATATAACTTATAAAAGTGTGGAAAATGGCACTTAGTGTTCAAAAATCAGAGATTGGTATCGGCCTCAAATTTCCTGATCGGTGTACCACTAGTAAATACATTTGAACATTCGAACACGACCGCCCACATTTACAAGTCGACAACATTTGGTGTTCAGGAACTTTTCCTGCCCTTTCATGGTGGGGAAAACACGAGACAGAAGGATAGATACTATTATTCCTGAACACGAGAAGTACTAACGATAAGAGTAAAATGTATGAAAGTCCATCAAACTTTGTGTTGAGGTTCTCAGTGGTTCTCAACCTTTTTGACTCCAAGGCAGAGCAGGCATCTATGCTGCAGTGAAGAAAAAACATTTCAGAGTGAGAATTATGATGGCAGTAGTTGTAGGCTTATGCTACATTTTGTTGGCATACATCTTTGTTTTTAGTTGTTTTTAGCATTTTAATAAAGTTTGATTCTTTTAATATATCTTATTTAAAATTGTGGCCCCCATGTGGACTCTGACCTCCTTGTTGAAAACCACTGAGAGAGCTATCAGTTAGCCTTTTCATTCATTTCAATGGCAGTTGCTTGGCTGGTGCAGAACCCCCCAGAAGTACGTGATTTGTCAGTGAGGGGGCCTAGAATGCCCAGCTATGGCCCTGGTTGCGGCATCTACCAGAAATGGCTGACTGCAAATGCAAACCAGCTAAACCATGACCCCTTAGTGTTGACATTATGAGTCTTAAAGGCACATTGACAAAAATTGGCTGTTTAATTATAAAGGTCAGAGAGATGGTAGAAAATGCTTATTAAGTAACACTATAAGTGGACCTTAGGGTAAAATAAAAATAAAAATGAGTATCTCAAGACCCCTTTAAATTAGATGACAGTTTTGGACCCTCACAATCTACTGACTTAGCAATAATCCATAGAGAACGTTGACTCAGGAACTCTAAGTGTCTTCTCACGGTCCGTGGGCTTCTAACACACGCAAGTGTTTTCACAGCTAACTACAATAATAACCAAGAAATAGGACCATGGGAACTCCTTCATGGCTTGCTGTGTTTTGCTTTGAAAGATTTGAACCTGAAGCCACAGGAATCCAGCCCTGCCGGTTAACGCTTCAGCAGCATTCAGGAGACAGACAGTGAAAAAGAGAGTTTAAAAAACATGTCAGGTTGAAGGACAGCATGGCAATGGCTCTGTTTAGAAAAAGGGGGCAAAAAGGAAGGGAGAGTAAGACAGTGAGAGAGATAGAAAGTTTGTCTGATTGCATCTGGCTGCTTTCTTTGCAGCGGAACATTGCACACATTTCAAAATAGTACATGCAGGCACTTTGCAAGTTTGGACATGTTCCTGCACATCTGCAGTTAAAACAGTATTTTTCTACTTTTCATTTTCTTTTTATCCTTTTTAATCCTAAACCACAAACGTTTTATATCTAAACTATTAGTTTACAACATCAATTTCTCTCTTCCTCTCTGTCTGTCTCTTTCTCTCTTTATGGATGATTTGAAGACTGTTGCCCAAGGACTCAGACATTTTTTCTGTGGAAACTAAACCATTATCATATGATTATCATAATACAGCTTGTGTTTTTCAGTGATTATGAATATTGTTGTGAATCCAATGAAGATTGTAGTCTACCAGACCTAAATCTAAAATAAAAGGTGATGTCAGGACCAGTCAGCATGCAATGTATCCTTAATTACTACATTGGTATTTTTGAAATGGAAACGGCCTGAGAAGAGCATAATTCATTGAGACGAATTTTGAAAAATCCTCTTGCATTACATTATTTCCTGTGGTTCTATGGTCTTAATTAAAGGTGAAATGTGTTTTTTTTTTTTTTATTTATTTTTTTTTATGTTAAAATACTGTATATTTTTCATTCCAGCATAACGTGCAGAGACAACTACAGTAAAAGTTAATCATTTGTTTGATTACAGTTACAATGAGATGAGTTACATCACTGAGCCTAAATTTGCAGCACGTAGCATGCTGAACTCGAATGCTACAGACCTATTTAAAGGGTTAGTTCATCTAAAAAATGTAATTCTCTCATCATTTACTCACCCTCATGCCATCCCTGATGTATATGACTTTCTTTCTTCAGCAGAACACAAATGAATATTTTAGCTCTGTAGGTCCATAAAATGTAAGTGGATAGTAATCAACACTTTAAATCTCCAAAAAGCACAGACAAATGTTGTATAAGTAATCTATACGACTCCAGTTGTTATCTGAATTTCTTATAAAATGTAACGGTCACTTTATGTGAGAAACAGATAAGTATTTAAGTCCTTTTCACTATAATTGTTTACTTTTGATTGCTCTCCGATGCGCATCCATGAGGAGAGTTGGTTGACGCTGCCTCTCGCATGACGTAAGCGTGTTGCCATTTTCACGCAAAAAATTACACTATACAATTGGAAGTGCAGCTCGATTTGTTTACAAGGGAATGCTCTTCACAAGCTTCATTGGTTCTGCTTTTGTTTGAACATGTCAGCGTGCTTACGTCAACAATTACAGTGAAAAGGACTTAAATATTGATCTGTTTCTCACCCAAAGTGATCATATCACTTTAGAAGACATTAATTTAACCTCTGGAGTTGTATAGATTAATTTTATTATGGTTATCGGTGCTTTTTGGAGCTTTAAAGTGTTAATCACCATCCACTTGCATTTTATGGACCTACTTATTACTGAGATATTCTTTTAAAGATCTTCATTTGTATTCAGCAGAAGAAAGAAAGTCATCCACATGTGGGGTTGCATAAAGGTGAGTAAATGTTGAGAGAATTTTTATTTTTGGGTGAATTATCCCTTTAACTGGGATGGGACGATATGGTTATCTTACGATTTGGTTCGATGTAAGAAATGAGGTTCACAATTTGATACAATCTCGATTCGATATAATAACACTTATATGACAAATTATGATTTTTTTTTTATTTTCTTTTTTTTTTAGAAAAATGTTTAAACAAAATACACATTATAATTTCTCAGCAGAATTAAGTTCTTTTATACACAATATAAATGCCCCAAGTTTAAATAATAAAGAGTTTCTCATATGCTCTAAGAAAAGATCAGAAACAAATAAACCTTCAAAAATGTTTGGCTACAGTCAGGCTGATCAGATGCAGGACAAGCAATAGAAATAAACTGAACCTGTCCTGAAAAACTATGTGATATATACACAGTACATTCAGAAAGTATTCAGACCCTTTCATTTTTTTTTTTTTTTTTTTTGCATTTTGTTATTTTGCAGGATTATGCTAAAATGCTTTAAATTATTTTATTTATTTTTTTGACATCAATCTACACTCAGATTTTTAATAACTATGCAAATTTATTAAAAAGAAAAAACTGAAATATCATATTAACATAAGTATTCAGACCCTTAACTCATTACTTAGTTGAAGCACATTTGGCAGCGATTGCAGCCTGAAGTATTTTTGGGTATGATGCGACAAGCTTTGCACACCTGAATTTGGGGATTTTCTGCCATTCTTCTCTGCAGATCCTCTCAAGCTCTGTCAGGTTGGATAGGGACCATCAGTGGACAGCCATTTTCAGGTCTCTCCAGAGATGTCCGAATGGGTTCAAGTCTGGACTCTGGCTGGGCCACTCAGGGACATTCAAAGAGTTGTCCATAAGCCACTCTTGCATTGTTTTGGCTGTGTGCTTAGAGTCATTGTCCTGTTGGATGGTGAACCTTCGGCCCAGTCTGAGGTCCTGAGCGCTCTAGACCAGGTTTTCATTAAGGTTTTCATCTCTGTATTTTGCTGCGTTCAGCTTTCCTTCAACCCTGACCAGTCCCCCAGTCCCTGCTGCTGAAAAACACCCCCACAGCATGATGCTACCACCACCATGCTTCACCGTTGGGATGGTATTGCGCAGGTAATGAGCGGTGCCTGGTTTCCTCCAGATATGCTTGGAATTGAGGCCAAACAGTTCAATCTTCATTTCATCAGACCAGAGAATCTTGTTTCTCACGGTCTGAGAGTCCTCAAGGTGCTTTTTTGTGTCTTGCACTGAGGAGAGGCTTCCTTCTGGCCACTCTGCCATAAAGCCCAGATCATGTTGCAGTGTGGTATGGAGTGTAGATTGATGTGAAAAAAAATAAAAATAATAATAATAATTTAAAGCATGGATTCTTTCAGGTATCAGGCCATTTTGGCATGAAAAATTTGATGCCTTCAGTGTGTAAATTGAAGCTCGGTGATAACTGGACTTTCCAGCAAGACAATAATACCAAGGACACATCCAAGTTGTCCAAAATCTGGTTCAGGGATAGGTCGTGGAATGTCCTTAAATGGCCCTTTCAGTCCATCATTAAAATCCCATTGCAAACCTTTGTTGGGATTTCAAGGAGCAGCACAGAAACCAAAGAATGTCAGTGAGCTGGAAGCTTTTGCTCATGATAAATGTGTAAAAATTCTAATAGAGAGGTGTCCGAAGCCTAAGAACACTTATCTGAAACATTATTTGCTGTTATTAAGGATAAAGGATGCTCCACAAATGATTGACTTTGGGGGTTGAATATTTTTAACTTGACATTTGTGGAGAGAATTAGTTATTTTTTATTTTAAAATTTGGGTAAACTGAACTCTTTGTTCTCAAAATCACTCAAATGTGTATTAAAAACTTACTTTGACTGTTTACTGAGGTTTTAGTTGATGTGCTTTTATTCACATCACCAGAATGTATTGCTGGTCAGGGGGGTTGAATAATTTTGATTGCAACTGTATATATATATATATATTCACTCACTGAGCACTTTCTTAGGAACATGTGTACACCTACTTATTCATGCAATAAGCCAATCTAATCAGCCAATCATATGGAAGCAGTGCAATGCATAAAATCATGCAGATACACCCGTAAGAGCTTTAGTTAATGGTCACATCAACCATCAGAATGGGGAAAAAAAATGTGATCTGAGTGATTTCGACCGTTGCATGATTGTTGGTGCCATACGGGCTGGTTTGAGTATTTCTGTAACTGCTGATCTCCTAGGATTTTCATGCACAACAGTCTCTAGAGTTTACTCAGAATGGTGCCAAAAAAACAAACAAACAAAATCCAGTGAGCGGAAGTTCTGCGGACTGAAAACGCCTTGTTGATGAGAGAGGTCAACGGAGAATGGCCAGACTTGTTTGAGCTGACAGAAAGGCTACGGTAACTCAGATAACCACTCTGTACCACTGTAGTGAGCAGAACAACATCTCAGAATGCACAACATGTCGAACCTTGAGGCGGATGGGCTACAACAGCAGAAGACCACGTCGGGCACTTTATAAAGACCATAGTGTTTCTAATAAAGTGTCATCATTACTATAATCACATTTGAACTTATTAAAAATATAAAAATTCTACATTCTATCAAGTAATATTATATTATATACCATAATGAAATTGTATATATAATAGTGAAATGTGCTGTCACTGTTTGTAATAATGTGCATGTGGCAAGCAGAGCGGGGCCAAGCGACATCTGAGCAGAGCGAGGCCGGGAAGATAAGTGATGAATGAGTTCCACATGTGTGCCACACCTGTCTTGCGTTCCAGTAAGTGGTGACAGGAGAATTTAAGGAGAGGAGACAGCGGCAGACAGTGAAAGAGAGACGAATGGACCTGTGTATGTGCAACGGGACTGTGGGGAAGAAGTGCATTTGGTTTTGTCTTTTAAGATGTATAATAAATGTATAATAAATGTTTACGTGTTTGTCAAGCCGGTCCCAGCTTCCTCCTTCCCATGCATTCCTGAACTTCATTACACTGGTGCCGAAACCCAGGAAGGAAGAAGGATGCGCTGTCGTGGAGTCCTCGCTGCTGCCGTCTGACGGGATGTGGAGGAGCCGCTGTCGTCCGCCAGGAGAAGGAGGAGCCATTGCCATCCGCCAGGGGATGGAGTCGCCGCTACTGTCTGCAAGGAGCCGGAGGAACCTCTGCCATCCATCAGGAAGCGGACAAATCACTGCTGTCCGTCAGGAAGCGGAGGAGCCATTGCCGTCTGCCAGGGGATGGAGGAGTGGCTAAGGACCAGTCGACAGCAGGTCTGGGGCCGGTGAGCCTGTCTCTCTCTCCTCTCTCTGCTTTCTTCTCTATCTCTCTATTCTCAATAGTAACTGTCAATGAATAATAAATGCATCATTCTCTCCTTGTCAAAAAAATCTCGCTTTCTTAGCAGTGTATAGTAAATAGACACGCAGATCTCGCACTTAGCATGACTTATGAAATACCGCCTTCGGAAATAAATAAAGGCGTCATTGGAGGTTATGCATATGAATGGAGATTTACATGGAGACATGGAAATATTGCATCATCACACTGCCAGTAAAGTAAGAAGCAGATTTTATTATTGTCTCTTCAATACAACACACAGCAACAAGTAAATTATTAACTTAACTGTTTACTGTAAATGCTGTTGTTAGAAAATTATCCTTCATTAGCATATTATTCTGCTGTACATCCTGTGGTTGTGTGATAGTTAATAAGCCCATATCACTAAATTCTGGTATTATTCTCCTTCTAGTTATTTACTTTGCAGCAAATGACAACAGAACCTGCCGGAAATGCAACCCCTTGCTTACTTTTGCGTTGCAAAATAAGGTGGACAACACAGAGTCTCTCGGTTTCTTTACCGCATCTGTGCTATGCGTGATTAAAATGGTTTCTTTTTACTTTTTGATCAACAACTGCAAAGAATAGAAACCATATTAAAAGACACATTATTCAATGAAAGTGGAGTGCATAGATTTCATCTTTGATGGATACACATTACATGAAAGAATTAGATTATGTTCTGTTTTAATCTCAAGAACTTTTCAACAAAACTAGCCATTTTCCCAGGTATTACAGTACTAAAAGCTAAATTCAAGCACCTTAAGCACCTCAAGGATCATGGACAGAACATGGACAGAAAACAGTGTTGCAGGTTATTTATTTTGGTTTATTATATTTTGAAATTCAATATTTTGTCCTATCCCTACTACGTATTCAACCACATAATCTTTTGCAAAATTAGATTTTATGAAGCAGCATAAAATACTGTAGTGAAATAATCATCCGTTGTTTGAAATCAGACATCTGTTGGACATGATGCAAGTTCCACATGCAGTGACAGGTACACAAACACACTTTCTGTCATTAAAACTGAATGAATCCAGATGATTTAAGCAGTTTATAGCTACACTGTGGGGTTTGTGTTCCCTTCCGTTTAAATTAATCACCATTTGCATGCTGTAATGTGATCCCTCTCCTCATGTAAATAACATTTTATACTAATCAAGTTTTTAATAATTCTCAATGGCAGTTATTAATGGAAATATTCAATAATGTTAACCCAGAAATCACTGTAAATAGCTGCAAATCTGTCACACAGCAAAAGCACGGCCAGTGTGTAAGCTCATCACAAGCCTTCTGCTATAGTTACGCTGCAGTTTCGTGTCAGCACTGCTTTGGTACGTGGTGTGAAATGGGTGGAAACACCATGGCTCTGTGGCACTGGAAACCTGTTTGAAAAGTAATATTTCTGCTATACCATTTGATGACACTAGCGGTGCAGAATTCACACACTCTTCACCTTTAAATTTGTGGATATTGTTCCAGTTGACTTGTTTCAAGCACACTTTCTGCTAAGAAGTTTAGAAAATGTATTCTTAGCATTTATGTGCAAAAATGTTTTCCTGTTTTGAGGGGCTTTACATTTATCACAGAAACCTCAATAGACACATTACAACACTTCATTTGAAGTTTTTTAGGCAGCCTTGAAAAGGATGTTGGCAGAACAACAGTGATGTCATACCTCCTGAATCCAAACACTATCAGACTGCTGTTGGCTTCATGGCTTTGTCCTAAAACCTAACGGTTAAAATGTGTTGCTAATTGCATCTAAAATATCATAATTATCCTAATACCCTTGAAACCAAGCTCTTCTTACTTCCTTGCCCTTATTTCTTGTGTCTCTTTCGATCTGGATATACAGTGTCTTCTCAGACCTTTTTCAGTTTAGCCAGTGATGTCACCCACCAATGACGCATTTGCGCATGGAATTGGTCAGACACAGATAATTAGTGTTTTATCTAGGATTACTCAATGTACATTTAAAAGCAGGACACCTTCTGTTGATGGCCCGCAATAAGATTAAGTGTTAGTGAGACGTTTATCATTAAGGCTAATTGTCCCCTTATCGCTGGGATGCTAAATGCTAATAGATTTGTCTCTGTCTGCTGTACGTGATGTGCTAATAGGTGAAGACATCTGGGGGAGTCGAGAAGATTCATGTTCCCATAATTGAATGTGCACAAGTTCTGTCAAAACCCCATTCCTTCTCACCTTAAAGGGATGAAAAGTCTGTCAATTACTCATCTTCAAGCTGTTCAAAAACGATCTTTTTTCTTCTGTGGGATACAAAAGGAGATGTTTAACAGAATGTTATGGACGGACAGCCTCAGTCACCAAACACTTGCATTGCATATTTTTTATATAGTGAAACTGAATGGTTACTGAGACTGAACATTCTGCCTAACATCTCTATTTGTGTTCCAAGTTGGTCATCAGCTGGTCTAGCTTGACTCCAAGCCTGACCAGAGATCAAGGGCCCACAACCCCTCTATATCAGCAAACCACTCCAGCCTGAGTAAGTTGATAATTTGCTGATCTAGATAGTCTCTCAGCCGGACCAGCACAAAAGAGGCAAAAGGCCCTCGAAAACCAACAAAAGAGATAAGCCTGGCAATTTATTCATTGACTGATCTAGCTAGTCCCCCAGCCGGACCAGCAGACAATTGCCCAAAACCCCTCAAAACCCAGCAAATCAAATCAGCCTGGGCAAGTTGGTCATTGGTTGATCTTGCTGGTCTCCCAGACAGTTGCCTGAAACACCTCAAAAACCAAGACCAGCGTGAGCAAGTTGATCATCAGCTGGTCTAGCTTTTCTCCCAGCCTAATCAGAGTATAAGTGCCCAAATCCCCTCTAAAACCAGCACACAAGACCAGCCTGGATAAGTTGGTCATTGGCTGATCTAGATAGTCTCCCTGCTGGATCAGCACAAAAGTGGCAGAAGGCCCCCGAAAACCAACAAACCAGACTGGCCTGGCAAGGTAGTTATTGACTGATCTAGCTAGTCCCCCAGCTGGACCAGCAGGCAATTGCCCAAAACACCTCGAAAACCAGCAAACCAGATCAGCCTGGGCAAGTTGGTCATTGGTTGATTTTGCTGGTCTCCCAGACAATTGCCTAAAATGCCTCAAAACAAGTTGGTCATCAGCTGGTCTAGCTTGTTTAGCAGTGGACTTGGCAATATAGCTTCTCAAATTTAACAGTTCAGTGCCCAATCTGTTAGTGGCTGGTTACCAATCTCTGCATACCCCATCTCTGCATGCAGCTGTTTAATGATTTCCCACTGCTTCACCAGCCCGGTGTTAAAACTGATTAGAGTCAGCTGGTTCGGAAACTCGTCCCTATTAATATACTTCTTTAACGATGCCAGATACTGTACTGCCACTCAATGAGTCAGTGTGAGCCAAGGGGAAGTTGTTCATTGAGATATCAGACAGATTACTTCTACCCTTTGTGACTGTGCAACCCTCTATATGTCTTACAGATATCGACCTTACTTGTAAGTGTTGGCCTTTGTTTTGAAGCAGGACTCTTTAGAGGGAAAAGGGAAGCATGGTTGAAATTAAGTCCCTAAAGTGTTTTTTGTTTATGCTGCTGGCCATTTCCTATTCCTGTGTTGTGTCCTGTGCACCTTTTTCACTCTAGTCAGTGTTGTTTGTTATTGTCAAAGGTGCATGGGCGTCTGAAATCTGTTTTGACTCATTTGTTCCTGTTGGTAGAAAATGACCAGTCAGTACTTAATGTATCCTTAATTAGTCCTTTGGTTATTTTTGTGCTGGAAAAAGCCTGAGAAGAACAGAATTCCTTTTGAGACATTTTGAAAAATCCCATTGCATTACACTGACATTTCCTGAGGCCTAAAAGTCTTGATTAAAGGTGAAGTGTGTAATTGGTATATGTTTAAATACTTACTTCTATCCCAGTTTAATGTGCAGAGACATCTATAAGCAATCCATTTGGAGACTGACCTCCCCGAAAAATTGTAAACACTGCGGCTTTGTAGCACTTTCAAAACATTGCTGTTATAGTCAACTTCTTGCTTAAGTAATAGTGAGAGTTTGGGGTGAGATGACCTGTTTGGCCCAACATTGGCAGAGAAGGGGAATGTTTATTTAAGTACCTGTGTTTACCTTTAACCTCTTCTGCACATTACATTTACCCTTGCTTTTGATCTATCTATCTATCTATCTAACTATCTATCTATCTATCTATCTATCATATATATTAGTTCTGTCATACGATTACAAATTTTAATCGTGATTAATCCCATAATTTTTCCAGTTAATCTCGATTAATCACAGATTTTTAAAGTGCTGAAATTGTACTATATATATATATATATATTTATAGTTGTGCTCAAAAGTTTGCATACCCTGGCAGAAATTGTGAAATTTTGGCATTGATTTGGAAAATATGACTGATCGTGCAAAAAAAACTGTCTTTTATTTAAGGATAGTGATCATATGAAGCCATTAATCATCACATAGTTGTTTGGCTCCTTTTTAAATCATAATGATAACAGAAATCACCCAAATGGCCCTGATCAAAAGTTTACATACCCTTGAATGTTTGGCCTTGTTACAGACACACAAGGTGACACACACAGGTTTAAATGACAATTAAAAGTTAATTTCCCACACCTGTGGCTTTTTAAATTGCAATTAGTGCCTGTGTATAAATAGTCAATGAGTTTGTTAGCTCTCACCTGGATGCATTGAGCAGGCTAGATACTGAGCCATGGGGAACAGAAAAGAACTGTCAAAAGACCTGTGTAACAAGGTAATGGAACTTTATAAAGATGGAAAAGGATATAAAAAGATATCCAAAGCCTTGAAAATGCCAGTCAGTACTGTTCAATCACTATTAAAAGTGGAAAATCCGGGGATCTCTTGATACCAAGCCAAGGTCAGGTAGACCAAGAAAGATTTCAGCCACAACTGCCAGAAATATTGTTAAGGGATACAAAGAAAAACCCACAGGTAACCTCAGGAGAAATACAGGCTGCTCTGCAAAAAGACGGTGTGGTTGTTTCAAGGAGCACAATACGACGATACTTGAACAAAAATGAGCTGCATGGTCAAGTTGCCAGAAAGAAGCCTTTACTGCGCCAATGCCACAAAAAAGCCCAGTTTCAATATGCCCTACAACACCTTGACACGCTTCGCAGCTTCTGGCACACTGTAATTTGGAGTGATGAGACCAAAATAGAGCTTTATGGTCACAACCATAAGCGCTATGTTTGGAGAGGGGTCAACAAGGCCTATAGTGAAAAGAATACCATCCCCACTGTGAAGCATGGTGGTGGCTCACTGATGTTTTGGGGGTGTGTGAGCTCTAAAGGCATGGGGAATCTTGTGAAAATTGATGGCAAGATGAATGCAGCATGTTATCAGAAAATACTGGCAGACAATTTGCATTCTTCTGCACGAAAGCTGTGCATGGGACGCTCTTGGACTTTCCAGCATGACAATGACCCTAAGCACAAGGCCAATTTGACCCTCCAGTGGTTACAGCAGAAAAAGGTGAAGGTTCTGGAGTGGCCATCACAGTCTCCTGAACTTAATATCATCGAGCCACTCTGGGGAGATCTCAAACGTGTGGTTCATGCAAGACGACCAAAGACTTTGCATGACCTGGAGGCATTTTGCCAAGACGAATGGGCAGCTATATCACCTGCAAGAATTTGGGGCCTCATAGACAACTATTACAAAAGACTGCACGCTGTCATTTATGCTAAAGGGTACAATACACAGTATTAAGGACTAAGGTATGCAGACTTTTGAACAGGGGTCATTTCATTTTTTTCTTTGTTGCCATGTTTTGTTTTATAATTGTGCCATTCTGTTATAACTTACAGTTGAATATGAATCCCATAAGAAATAAAAGAAATGTGTTTTGCCTGCTCACTCATGTTTTCTTTAAAAATGGTACATATATTACCAATTCTCCAAGGGTATGCAAACTTATGTGCACAACTGTACTTAAAGTCCAAGTGGGAGTTTGACTAATTGAAAGAACTACCCCCAACATTTGGACCAGCACCAAACCAACAAAACCAACCTGGAAAGCATGGAAATTCATGCTGGTCTAAACTGGTCTTTTCAGCAGGGTTGGGAAGAAAATGAAAAGCATAGATATGGCTATTACGCAAATCCACTGTGCTTTACTTATCCATATTGTGCCTGGTAGCTTTACTTTCAAGGTTTTGAATTTCCAGAGGTTCACTCTCATCTCATATATCACTCTCACTAATCTTACAGACAGTCAAACAGATCCCTGACCTACACACTTCATCTTACACACATGCAGCATGCGTGGGTGTGCACGTTTGTGGTCATTTGTTGTCAAAGATGAGCAAAGATTTGGGCCCTGACAGAGGCAGTGATCTGATGTGAAGTGTAGGAAAATACTTGTCCGTGAGATGTATTTTTCCACACTGGGATTAGCATTGCAGCTAAATTGGTCAGCCAAGTCATAAAAGCAGGTAACTAGACACCACCCTTTAGACTGCAAGGATAGGGAATTATAGAAAAAGAGGCTGAGTGCAAGAGAGAATGTAAATGACACCATGTGAGGAGCAGCACGTTTCTCGCAACTTCCCAGCTTTCGGATAACAGCCGGCTTATCCAATAATGCCCTGGTTTTGTTAGACACCACTTACCATTGATGAGGCAACTCAGGCAAGAGAACCATTTCTCAAAAGCATTGGAAGTTTCTAGATGGGATCCAAGGAAATGGCAACTCAAGCTCAAGATTAGCAAAAAGAGGGAATTAGAGAGTTGTTTTTACACCACATTTTCTCAACCTAGAAAAACCCCAGGTTAGCCAGTAACCTGTTAACCATTGTGTGAATTATACAGTGACTTTCAGGGGAGCTCAATGTTTTTAAAGGAACTTCTATAGGTAATTTTTTGTTCTGTCAGTCGATTACAATTTTTAATCGCATGTGATTAATCACATAATTTTTTGTAGTTAATCGCGATTAATTGCAGAAGTGCTGAAATTTAACACTATATATACTTCTTTTCTTGTCAAAATGTATTTATTTCCATCTTAGGAAGAAAAAAAAAAACTATATGTAGCAATATAATGCTTTATTAACATTTTCCAAACAAAGCCTTCCACAATTTAAACATAGAAATGCACTAAAATATCACCAATTCAAGTCACATCAAATGTTTCCTAAAGTCTAAGTGGGAGTTTGACTAATTGAATTAACTAGTCCACACATATAGTAGGTTGCATATTCATTGCAATGGGCATTAAATGTCTTAAACTCTCGTCATCCACAATTTTAATCTGCCAGTAGACTGTGGCTATCCACTTTCCTACAGCAATTGTGAAGCTACATTCATGATTCACTTCAGGGTGGCAACACCAACGTCAAGCGCCACTTTGAACTCACCATGCGCCTTACATAGGCTGAGAAATACTTGATTTCTGTCACAAGTCCCATCTGGGATTGTTTTGTACATTGAATAGCTCTAAGAGCTCCTTTCTCCATCATTTTATCACTGACACGGAAGCGCTGTCAGAGATTCTTTTATTTAATGAGATAACAACCTCCTTGGCTCTATCATAGGAGAGAGTGTAATGGTCAGCTTTTGGGTTTTAGGACAGTTCCACCCATAGGATGTCTATGGGACCACCGCATATGCTAAACTTGTAGGCTTGGTAGAAGGGCTCTGGCACTGTTGTGTGTTTGTTTGTGGCATGTGCGTCAGTGTAATGACTCCAGGCAGACCCATTACAAAGGTTCCGCCCTCCACACCAGTGTTTATGCCGTATTAACGATAAATGTGTTAATCACGATTAAGAAAATTTAACACGTTAAACATTTTAAAATTAAATTACATGTGTTACCAAATTCATTCTGACAGCTCTAGTAATTTTCAAAGTGCGATATGTTGAGGCTTGTCCCCAACACACTGAATTATCTTTTGCTGCCTCTAGCACAGTAAGCTATACATCTTAAAGACCTTCAAATAAGATTTTGTGACATATAAATCCATAGTAAAGTGATACAAATTGACAGTGCTTATGTTTTGTCATCACTACTAACATAAAACACTCAAGCTATGTACTGTTGCTATGGTTACCTCTTCAGGTGAATGTGATTTGTGTTAACGGTTACTGAAACATTTTTTGAAAATGCTGCTGAAATGTTCCTTATGTAATATTGTATGTAGGACTAAAACCGTTTTGTACATGTACTTTTTAAGACACCCCTCCCAACCTTTTGTTTTGACCTAACTTGGGTGGGTTCAAGCCTTAATTTGGGGGGTCAGATCCCCCCAAACCTTGTGTAATTCGCATCCTGGACCTTTTCACTTAGGCATTACACACAAACTTCTAGTTATAATAACATTGGAGCCACATGTTGCTCTTTTATTGAGAATAGCTGTCATCTCTGAGCTCTGAAGGATTTTGATGTATAGATCCAAAAACTGCAGTGCATGTAATAGGAGTCTTGCAGAACCACATCTCACTCAGCACCAGTGAAACACCTGTAGAAACACTTACTTCAACTGCAGTGAGAAGATTAATGGCTTAGAGTAACATCACAACTTTTACCACAAAGTCCGGCAGCATCGTATTAAACAGAGATTTCTGTCGAGAAAGGTCTTTAAGCAATTATTATTTTGCTCATGCATTATAGTTTAATGGATTCACTTTGCTAATGTTTCTTTGCAGACGTACTGATAAAATGATATTTATTAATTGAAATGTATTTATTATTTTGTATATTTATTTATTTATTTGGTACAGCCTTCAGCATTAATATTGCACCAATGATGTCTTTAACATTTACATTTATTAATTTGGCAGATGCTTTTATCCAAATGCTTCCTAGATAGGCAGTTTACTCGGTTTTGGAACAGAGCCAATCACTACTTTTCCTATTTTAAAACATCACTTGAATCCACATGGCATTCCATCACCTGAGTAATAGGGTTCCAAACTGGTAAGACTTTTTTTTTTTCTTCTTCTGAAACACAAAAAAGTATTTAAAAGGATGTCCCACTTGCTGATGTTTAAAAGGACTCATATTCTGGTTGAGTTCCAGTTGACTTCCTGTTGACTTCCTGTTCCGGTTGCTGCCGGCACGCTGCATGAGTGTTTGTAGCTTGCTAGCCTGCTTAATATTGCTTATTCTTATTCTTATACATTCATCATTTTTTCCTTTGCCATTTTACCGTGTGCTTCAGGTTTTTTCACTTTTTCACTAATAATCTTCCAGAATTGTCTCACATACTCAGTAAGGCAAAAAGTCTAGAATAACTTGATGTAATAACAGAAAATATATCTATATATACAGTGCCTTGCAAAAGTATTCAGACCCCTGACCAATTATCACATATTACTGAATTACAAATGGTGCACTGAAATTTCATTCTGTTTGATATTTTATTTTAAAACACTGGAACTCAAAATCAGTTATTGTTAGGTGATATTGGTTTTATGTTGGGAAATAAAAAAATAAAAAAATAAAAAACTGAAATATCTTGCTTGCATAAGTATTCAACCCCTGTGCTGTGGAAGCTGCCAGGTTACACCGATGAAAGAAATTTCCCTAACGAGGACACAAATACATTACCATTGTCATCCACTTGTGAATCATTAAAGTTGCAATCACATTTTCTGGATAAAAAACCCATTGTTGAAGGATCATTGGTCAGGCTGTGAATCTGAAGGAAAATGAAGGGCAAAGAGCATTCCACAGAAGTTAGTAATAAAAATGCATAGATTAGGGAAAGGGTACAAAATAATATCCAAATGTTTGGATATCCCAGTGAGTGAGTACAGTTGGATCAATAATCAGGAAGTGGAAGCTGCACCACACCACCCAGGCACTGCCAAGAAAAGGCCTTTCCTCAAAAAACTCTAACAAAAAGGAGCCTTGTGAGAGATGCCACAGTGAGGCCAACAATCACTTTGAAGGAGCTACAGAGTTCAGTGGCTGGGAGTGGAGTAAAAGTGCACCAGTCAACCATATCAAGAGCACTGCATAACACTGGCCTGTATGGGAGGGTGGCAAGAAAGCAGCCGTTACTCAAAAAGTACCATCTGAAAGCATATCTGGAGTTTACCAGAAAGCATGTGAGTGACCCAGCTGCGATGTGGGAGAATGTTTTGTGGTCAAATGAGACCAAGATAGAGCTTTTTGTCCAAAACTCAAAGGGCTATGTGTGGCGCAAACCTAACACTTCCTATGCCTCAAGACACACCATCCCTACATTGAAGTATGGTGGTGGCAGCATCATGCTTTGGGGATGCTTCTCATCAGCAGGGACTGGGCATCTTGTTAGAACTGAAGGAAGAATGGATGGAGCAAAATATAGGGAAATACTGCAAGAGAACCTGCTTCAGTCCGCTAAAAAACTGAAGCTTGGGAGAAAATTCACCATTCAGCAGGACAATGATCCCAGGCACAAGGCCAAAGCAACATTGGAGTGGCTCAAGAATAAAAAGATAAATGTCCTACAGTGGCCCAGTCAAAGTCCTGATCTCAATCCTATTGAGAATCTGTGGCACTATTTGAAAATTGCAGTCCACAAGCGTCACCCAACCAACCTGAACAACCTGGAGCAAATCTGCCGAGAAGAATGGGCCAAAATCACTTCGTCACGTGTGCAAAGCTGGTACATATGTACCCCAAAAGACTTAAAGCAGTTATTGCAGCAAAAGGTGGCTCGACCAAATATTAATGTGTGGGGGTTGAATGCTTATGCAAGCAAGATATTTCAGTTTTTTATTTTTCATAAAAATGTTTCCCAACAAAAAAACAATGTCACCTTACAGTAATTGATTTTGAGTTTCAGAGTTTAAAAATAAAATATAAATCAGAATGAAATTTCAGCGTACCATTTGTAATTCGGTAATATGAGAGAATTTGTCAGGGGTCTGAATACTTTTACAAGGCACTGTATATATAAACTACAGTATTCTACCCCCCCTCCCCCTTCCATTAAAGAAAATTCAAGAAAAAAGCCACGCATCATGATACAACGATCACACTCATGCTCTCAAGAGAGCAGATGGAGCGCAAGTGGAAGAATACAAAATTAAAGGTATTTCACGGTGCATGGAAGGATAGCTGCCAGGTCAGCATATTTTAGCAAACTCATAGAAAATAACCACAACAATCCTAGGTGTTTATTCAGTACTGTGGCTAAATTGGTTAGGAATAAAGCATCGACTGAACCAGATATTCCGTCGCAGCACAAAAGTAATGACTTCATGAATTTCTTTACTGATAAAATTGAAATAATCAGAAATAAAAATGTAACTATGCAATCAACTGTCACAGCACCTCAGAAAACAGTGTCTCATAATTTTCCTCACGAGCAACTTCAAAACTTCGCTGTCACAGGTCATGAAGAGCTAACAAAAATTATAAAAAAATCAAAAGCCACAACATATATGTTATATCCAATTCCAACTAAGCTCTTAAAAGAGGTATTCCAGATCCACTGAGCAAAAAGACAAAGCATCTAAAAGACTTACTCACATGATTTTTATCAAAGTAATGGTACAGCATTGTATAGTATAGTGCAATACAGCATACAAATATACAGTATGGTGCAATATAAAATGTATGTGCATGTAAAAAACATGGAAATTCATATTCATGCATGCTACCTATACACACCCATGTGTTCAGTACATTTGTACATTTTATTTTTTAATATTTATACTACTACCTCTACAAACCCATACCAATTTGAACATAATTTCCTTTGCACATTCCTGTATAAAAACTCTGTACATATACTATTCATCTTATCCTTTAATTATGTGTGTAGTTGTTGTATTTCTGTACGTTCTGGAAGCTTCTGTTCAGAGGCCAAATTCCTTGTGTGTTTGAGTGCATGTGAGCAATAACAATGTTATATCTGATGATATCAGATGGTAATACCATGGTACTTTAATAAACATTTACCATATTTATGTACCATTCTGTATTTACATGGTGCTTCAAAGGTACTACCATGGTAATTTGATATATGATTACCATATCATATAGGCTACTATTGTATATGCATGGTGCTACAAGGTCATTCAAAGAATGCCATGGTACTGCCATGGTACTTCGCTATATGATTAACATATTCATAAACCATTGTATTAACGTGGTGCTCCCAGGTAATGGTAGATGTCCAAAAAACATTATTGGGGGATTACCTCCCCCCCATGCCCCAGGCGATACAGGAAGTAATATAGTTGTGTAGTGATAGTGCGGCTTTAAGTATCTACAGTAAATACTTGCCACTCAGTGCATTTTGCTTCATTATATATTTATTTATTTATTTTAATTTTTTTTTAAATTCATGAAGAGGGCATTTTTTCCCCTAGCCCCCTTTCCAACCCCCCATTCCTGACCCTGGTTGGACCACATGCACTACAGGCCATCCAATCTGTTATTTATGTCAGTTTAGTTTTCAAAAACTTCTGGGAAGAAACCTTAAAAATCCCACAAATGCTTTTTGTGTCTGTTTGATTTGCTATAGAGTAGTAATCAGGTAATTGTTGTATCCCCTTTTTTTTAATTTGAAAATTGGAACCTTCACTTTGTATTTTTCTCCTAAACTAACAATATTCCATGTGGGAACACAAAATGTGACTTTATCTTGATTATCTCTAACTTTATCTAACTCTAACTTGATTAACTTTATCTGTCTAAAGCTCTGGTAACAAATAAACAAATTAGCTGGAAAGTTGTGCTGTTATTGAATTCTTTACAGAGTTCCATTCAGATGGATCGTTGTACTTCCTCAGGGTCTGATCTAAAAAGGGGCTTTAGCAGTCTGACCTGTGATAGTTTGCTCTTGGGGAAAATCAGCACATTCATCTGTTTCTCATCTCTATGTTGTTATCTTAGAGAGTTATTAAATCCCTCTTTAGACCTGTTCAGTGAAGTTAACTCTCAGTTAAGCACGGCCGCTTCTGTGGGTAGAATTATGGAGCCTTAATGCTGGTGTTTGAACTCATCACATGGTCTGTGCAAATGCACAGCAGGTGCTGCTGCTCAAAGATGTGTAATTGAGAATTTCCAGACCATAGTGGAGCATCATGGATCTTGGAAAGCACATTTCTGCTATTGAGCTTTTTTGTGGAACACAGTAGCAATTATTGAGATTTCACAACTGGCTGAGAAGTGAATTATTTGGATGTGTGAGTACAATGTGCATGTGCTCTTTTTTATGAAATGGATATCTGCTTTTGGATTGACCATAATATGATGATTGAAATGAGGCGGTTGGGCAGTTTTGTAGTCATGCTTTGAGAGAAATATGTAGTTCATACATTCTTCTCTATTCCTCTACTAGGTCAAAAACTACTTGTCATTACCCATAGGAGACAAAACACAAATCAGATCTCTCTACTATGTAAATGTTCATCCATGAAACTCCAAGTGGCAAGCAGATAGGTTCTTTGAACTTGTTGTCTGTTAGCCAGTCAGCTCGCTCACATGTGATATGTCAAGCCAATCAGCTCACATTGTGTAAGCTGATAGGTCCTTTGACATGTAATCGGGTAGCCAGTCAACTTGCGCACTCTCTCTTTGCATAACATTTACATTTGCTCAGTTTGCAAGTAAGCCGGTTTCACTGCAGCGCACTGCGAGAGTTATCTCTGAAACCCTCCTCCTCCCCAGCTGTACGCGTCTAGATCAGCTATATGGGGATTTTGTTTATATCTAATTGATGCAGCATGTCTTGTGTTTGCCTTATTGTGCAGCAGCAGTAGTACATCCAAATGCTTAACTCAGTATATACTGATGAGCCAAAAACTTATGACCACCTGCACTGTCTTTCCACAGTGCAACCTGGTGCCATCTCTTCCCCAGGTAAAAGGCATACATGTACATGGCCGTCCACATGATGTACAAGAAAACAGGACTCATCGTACCAGACGACCTTCTTCCACTGCTCCAAGGTCCAGTTCCAATGCTTGCTTGCCCATTGTAGGTGCTTTCGATGGTGGACCGGGGTCATCATGGGCACTCTGTCCGGTCTGTTGCTACGCAGCCCCAGATGCATCAAGGTGCGATGCACTGTGTGTTGTGACACATTCCTCCTGTAACCATCATTAACATTTTCTGTGACTTGTGCCACAGTAGACCTTCTATCTGTTTGGACCAGACAGGATAGCCTTCGTTGTCTTCACGCATCGATGAACCTTGGGCACTCAACACCCTGTTGCCGGTTTGTGGTTCATCCCTCCTCAGACCACTGTCGGTAGGTACTCACCACTGCTGACTGGGAGCACCCCACAAGCCTTGCCATTTCAGAGATGCTCTGACCCAGTCCTCTGGTCATAACAATTTGGCCCTTGACAAAGTCGCTCAGGTCTTTACTCCTGCCAGTTTCTCCTGCATTCAACACGTTGACTTCGAGAACAGCTTGTTCGCTTACCATCTAATCTACTCAGACATTGACATGTGGCCTTGTTAGGAGATGATCAACGTAATTCGCTTCACCTTTGAGTGGCCATAATGTTTTGGTATCTGTGTATGTTCTAGCAGTAGCAATTCTCTGTACTTCTCTGTGGGTCCAGTCCACCAAGACCAACATCCTATCAATATGTCATACCCACATTAACATGCTAAATATTTCCGATAGTTGTCATGACTGAATTACATTTATTAATAATAATCAACAATTCTTTAGCTAAATTGTATAGTTAATGAGTTTAACTGTAAGCTTGTTGCAGTTGCCAAGCAACAAAGCAACTTGACGCATTAAATCATCAAGTTAAATTATAACAGGTTTTTGTATATAGGCTATTGTACAACAGTTTCAAACTTGACTCTTACAATCAGATTAGGGAGAACTGTTTGTTGAAAAAACATCTTTTAATCTGTTCATTAAGCTCTCTTATATCTTAGCCCTCTGGTTTCCAGTCTCAGCCCAGAAGTCACATTAGCAGGACTGTAAACTGACCCCTTACAATATGTCTCACCTGTGCTATAGTGTCTGATTTAAGCCCACAGTGTTATGTGGTTTCCAGTGCCCCAGGGACAATATTTACAGAGAATTGCAGTACACCAGTCTTTATTTAGTCACCAACGAAGACATATTTAGTTAGGTGAGAAGCAATGGAGTGGAATCAAGTGCTAGTTTGGGTGTCATGGATTGGATTCAACAATGCATGGCTGTGTGTCTACACACGTAGGGAGTTTGTCTGAGTCTGTGAATGTGTTATGGGGAGGGAAATTTGATGGCATGTCATATCGTCTTACAGACAGGAAGACAATTCCCTCCATCATTAAGTGGTATTGTTACTGACTGTGCACTGATTGTAGATCAAAGAAGAGATTAAGACAATGCTAACAGATGAGTCTCAAGCGTGCCTTTCTTGTTGTAGAGACAATGGCCAACAGGTGGAGACTCTGATGGCCCTTTTTACTGTTAGGATATGTATGTGTACATACTAGTATTATGATTTCGATAATTTAAGTCACCTGTATCTCTTGCATCTGTTCACCAAAGAACAAGTTGGTTAGGTTAACAAAAAACAACAACAAAAAATAATTGTTTAATGATTCATACTGTGATGCTTTCTGTGAGTTACATCGTCACACCAGTAGGTGGTGACCAGTGATTGTGCTACTGAATATTATTTATGAGTCATTATGTTATATGCACAGTTATAATTGACCTACAGTGGGTTTTTGCATAGTTTAACTACAGTCTTCATCTTTCTGTCCAAGTATGCTTGACATAATGCGTAATTGAATATTTAAAGAAAGGACATCAGCTGAGGGAGTGTAACATACACGTGCCGCATCGCCTCTATCTTTCGAAGCATGCATGTGCACAGTGGTGAGGCCAGTTGTGGTCTGATTGCCAAGCATACAATATGGACAAAGGTGAGGTACAATTGTATTATCTAGGTCTGTTAGTCCGACTTCAGAAAAATCAGACTTGTACGATTTCAGTCAGACCAAAGAATTTGCACCACATTTAAAAAGACTAATTATTGTTTTAGTCTGAGTGAAATATAACTTTTAAAGTGCATGTAAATGTACTGATTAAATCAGCCACTCAAATATTCTTTCAAAAATATGCCATTCACAACTGAAACAAGTCTTATTATCCTTTCTACTTAGAGATTCGAGTACTTGTATTTAAACACCATAAGTGTTTTCTCCACAAATGACAATTAAGCCGATCAATTTTTTAGTTATTTATTACTTAATTTTTTTCAATTTCTGTGCTTCATTTTGATCAAACTATGGCAAAACAATAACTTAAATAAATGCATTATGAGTTTCGATAAACAGTTTAAGGGAAAAAAAAGTTACAATGTACCATTTCCAAAGGGATACTAGCAATTAACCCTTTAAGCTGTGAGGGTATTTTAAAAGATTGGGCCCAGGAGGCTGTTTCAGTGGCATACCCAAAATAAAAGGCTTATAACTTGACAAAAAACAAAACAAAAAAAAACAAAACAAGGAGGGTCAAGTGTTTGGAGGGTCAGTTTTTTATGATATAGATTATGATAAATTCTGAGACTCTAAGCCTAAGAAACTGCTGAAAAATCTTGAGCCAAAAATTTGCTTTTTTCTTATTTTTCTGATTTGACATTATATATCTCTGGGTGTAAATAAGTTGGCTCCGAAAAACGACTTTTGTTTTGTTCCCAATTATGTCACCTGTAACTGAGAAAAAAATTTGTGCTGATAAGAGAAAGCAATCAAAAGTTATTGCATTACAAAATTAATTTATCATAGTGTCCAAAAATTTCTCCAAGTGTCCAAAAGCCTCTCCAAACAAATACAACATAATAATTGTACAAAAGAACTAATTACACATGCATGTGTAATTGTCACAACAGTGTCTAAAGTTTGCATGATTTTAGTAATGAGATTTTTTAACATAAAATTTTCTTTTATAAATTATCAGAATGGAACACTTCTGATTTGTCTGCAAATTTCAAAGCACTTGTTCAGTTTTGGTCATAATGCCTACATGCATTGGAAAGTTCACACGAAACCTATTTTGATACCTATACAAGAGTGTGTTTTTTATTTTTTTCGACAGAAAAAAGAGAGTATATTTTCCTGAAAGAGTATATTTCTCTAAAAGAGTGGCACACACTGAACGTCTTTTTAAAGACGTGTCTTTTTAAAGATGCCTTTCCGTTTGTGTGTTATTCCTGGTTGCGGTCATTAACTCTCAACTTCAGATGGTCACGAACGCAGTCTTTCGTGTCTGGGCACGACACACACAGAGACACACAAGAACATGACCATGGCAACGTTGCGGTCCCACCCCAGTGGCATCCTACCTCGGTCCTTCTACCTATGGGTTTGAGGCCAGCGCAGCCAGCACTGGGGGTGATTTGGGGACCATAATGGGACCGCCTCCACCAGGTATCTCCCCGTAGACCTCCCATTCCTCAGCACGCTCGTCTGCCCCGATCGGGCTTCCAATGAGTCCTCCGGCTCGTCTCACGGCGAGTTCGACCTCTTGTTCAGAGCCCGCGAAGCTGATGAGCTCTCAAGTGCAACAACGGAGAGTGGGCTTGTCCAGTCAGACAAGGCGGTCTGCACTCTCATTGTATGTCACAACTCACCCGCCGTCTCCTCCTCTGGAGTCAGCAGCACCTCAAATCGCTGCGAGCCACTCACATCCTGGGCGACCTCAACACTGCATGGCAGGTTACCCTCAGGGGAGAGTGGAGACTCCACCCTCAGGTGGTCCAATGATCTGGAGTCGATTCAGACAGGCACAGGTAAACATGTTCGCCTCCCTAGAATCCTCCCACTGCCCGCTCTGGTACACCCTGACCGAGGCACCTCTCTGCATAGATGTGCTGGCACACAGCTGGCCCCCTGGCCTGCGCAAATATGCGTTTCCCCCAGTGAGCCTACTTGCACAGACACTGTGCTAGGTCAGGGAGGATGAGGAGCAGGTCATCCTGGTAGCACCCTACTGGCCCACCCAGATGTGGCTCTCCATCTGGCACCCGCGACTAGACCTCTGGAATCTCCGTGTCTGGCCCCTGGACGGTAGACACGATCACTCAGGCTAGGGCCCCCTCTATGAGGTGCCAGTATGCCTTTAAGTGGCGTCTGTTCGCTAAGTGGTGTTCTTCCCGACGGGAAGACCCTCAGAGATGCGCAGTCAGATCGGTGCTTTCCTTCCTGCAGGAGAGGTTGGAAGGGTGGCTGTCCCCTTCCACCTTGAAGGTGTATGTTGCTGCTATAGCAGCACACCACCACACAGTGGATGGTAAGTCCTTACAGAAGCATGACCTGATCATCAGTTTCCTCAGAAGCGCCAGGAGGCTGAACACCTCCAGACCGTGCCTCGTTCCCGCATGGGACCTTTCTGTAGTTCTTCAGGGTCTACAGAGTGCCCCCTTTGGGCCTTTGCAGTCAGCTGAGCTTAAGGCACTCTCCTTGAAGACTTCCCTCCTGAATGCGCACACTTCCATCAAGAGGGTAGGAGAACTGCAAGCATTCTCTGTCAGTGAAACGTGCCTGGAGTTCGGTCCGGGCTACTCTCACATGATCTTGAGACCCTGACCGGGCTATGTGCCCAAGGTTCCCATGACCCCTTTTAGGGACCAGGTGGTGGACCTGCGAGCGCTGCCTCAGGAGGAGGCAGACCCAGCCCTGTTGTTGCTGTGTCCGGTGCGCACTTTACGCATCTATTTGGATTGCACGCAGAGCTTTAGGATCTCCTAGCAGCTCTTTGTCTGCTTTGGTGCACAGCGGAATGGAAGCGCTGTCTCCAAGCAGAGGATCGCCCACTGGCTCATCGACACTATAGCTATGGCATATCACGCCCAGGATGTGCCGCCCCCGGTAGGGCTACGAGCCCATTCTACCAGGGGTGTAGCAGCCTCCTGGGCCCTAGCCAGGGTTGCCTCTCTAACAGACATTTGCAGAGCAGCGGGTTGGGCAACACCCAACACCTTTGCAAGGTTCTACAACTTGGTGGAACCGGTTTTGTCCCGGGTTGTGGCATGCAATACAAGCGGATAAGCCCGGGATAGCCGGCCGGGTGTATTGCTTGCACATAGCGCCTTTCACCTCCTCTGAGCTGAAGACATGCACCATTAATTCCCAGTAGTGTTCACAAACTATGTTCCCTGGTTGACTTCCTCCGAGCCCTGTGGCAGTCGAGTTTTCAGAGAGACTCGCTGCCGGCCCAGTACACGTGCTATATAAGAGCCCTGTTCTGGGGTAGGTGATCCACATGTGGCGGTTCCCTGTAAGGTAACCCCATGCGATGTATATCTTCCGCTAATTCGTTTACCTGTTGGCAAACTGCGTCTTCCTTGGGCAGAGCCCCCTCTGCCACAGTCTCCATGTTTGTAGTAACTCCTCCCCCGTTAGGTTCGATCTACCATGAGAATTCTCCACATGGTCGACAAGACCATGTGACATATTTTCCACTTAAATATCCCCCCCTCTCTGGGCGAGGTGTGGTCTCTGCGGTGTCCTCCCGTTGGGAGAGACACCCCCCGATTAGATCTGGTCGGCCCAGCCGAATATTCCCCCTTTTTTTAGGGAGTGGGAAAAAAAGAAGGGGAAAAGAGGCCAGGACTGGGCTAGCCTGTCTCTATCTTTTGGGTAGTCGACTTGTCCCCAAAGGACCGTTCGACACTCATAAGTATGTTGGAGGAGGTTACGTGTCGACCTGGTGTGCTGGCTACGAGGCACACAGTTGTCTGCCCGTCACACACCGCCAGTTCACGTAACACAGTTCAGCCAGTTGCGGTGTTTTGTATAGGGAACCCTAGTGTCAGGAATAGGAAATAAGGTCAGTCTAATGCAATATCATTTTACTGTGCAATCTTTGCTAAGCTATTGTTAAAAAAAATCAATAGCTGAAAAAAACTTTATTTAGTAAGTGGTGGCTCCTCCTTTAAGAACAATAATCTTAACCAAATATTTTTTTTAGCTGCCATAGCTGTGGACCAGCTTTTAGCAGGTATTTTCGCCCATTTTTCCTAGCAAATCTGTCTCAGTTCAAATGTTTGTATTGGATGTCTTGCTTTAGCCTGTTTCAAATCAAGTCTACATCATTTCAATGGGACTGAGGTCAGGACTCAAACTTGGCTGTGTCTAAAATACAGAGTGTGTGGCACACTGTTGTTGTTATGCTCCTGTGCTTTCGATCTTTTGTCAGGTTGCATTACTATAATTTTAAATTTTACAACACAGACATCTAGACCAGTGTTTCCCAACCTTTTTTATGCCACGGCACACTTTTTATGATGAAAAAATTCTACGGCACACCACTATCCCACATAGGCTAACCATCGTCAAAATTTTTCCTTTTCAAGAACTTGTCCATGTTTTCTGTCGGTCTTAGTAGCTTGTTTACTTTTAATGTTTGAAATTCGGCTATGCCAAAAAAAAAAAAATCACATAGGTAGGCTACGTTGTGTGAGGTCACAGGTGGCAAAAGCGCAAAAATGGGTAATGAAAAAAAACAACAAATTTGCTTCTTTTCTAATTTGTAGATTTGTTCTTGCAATGCCACAACAAATTACAGGGATGCAAACTCATGAGGGGCAAAAAAGGTAAGACAATCACTGGTCCACGAAAAAATTTTCTGGGGATATTTTTTTTTAAAGAATATGCTAAAAGCACCAATTCCAGCTATTTTAGTGATTCAAGTTTATTCAAGTTTACAATTGTGCAGAATTAGCTGTAAAATAAAGAGTATTTTGGTGAGGCTTGCTTCTGTTTCACAAATTTGTTCAGTTTTATTAACTGATTAGTTCAGTGACCCCATCTGGAAATGTCACTACAGATGTGCTATGAGTGAGTCAGTGAATCATTTTGAGTCGTTCATGACCGAAATCTACCAAGAGACTTTATAGTGTTTAAGCATTAAAAGAACAAAGAAGATCTATTTTTCCTTCAGTCTGAGCATTATTTTTCATCCAAAAAGACAACAATAACAGTCTAATAATAGTGAGTTTCAATAACGTCCATACCTTCTCCTTTATTCAAACTCACATGGCTACAAATCTACTGACTTCAGTATAAGAATTATAAACACAAAGCAGATCTACAATATCATTTTCCTACTGTAGCCTATTTAAACTGCTGAGCATGGCTTTTATCAGAAAAGACCACAATAATAGGCAAATAATAATAATTTTGAGTTTCAATAATGTTCTTTCGTCATTGTAAAGCACATTTCACATAAGTTGAGTCGAGGCGTCAATGCTCCTTTCAGCCCAGCGTCAAGCGCCACATTGCCCTCCACATGACAAGAGTTGCAGAAAACATTGAAAACATGTATTTGGAAGAGAGAAAAAAAGCTTGCAGTTGCTTTGATAGCAGAAAGTAATAAAAGGACTCATTTATGTTTAGGTCTAAGTGTTTTCTTGGTGAATTTAAATTAGTTCAATAACTGGGGTCTCTGATATTCGTAAACAATAAGATAATATTTAATTAAAATAAATTATGAGACATTCAATGTCTCTTCACAAATTTGGACAGTTTCTAAATATTTCTTGTTGCTTAGTACTCTCAAAGACATTATTGGTGAAGCAAAAACGTGTGTGAAAAATACTTTGGTGTAAAGTGGTGTCACTTCATAGATTTCAGTATATACTGCAGCGCTGATGCAAGTCATGTGAAAGACCCTTAACGCGTATAAATATCAGTCACTTTTGCACATTAATCATTGCTCTTCACAATCACAAAAGTGACCGATTATGGTTTCAAAATGGCGAATTTCTCCGAAAGGTGAGGAGTTTGGATCCCTGAATTTATTTTTATTTTTTTCATGCATTAATTTGTTTTGTGGAATTTGATAATTTTCCACGGCACACCTGACAATCTTTCACGGCACACTAGTGTGCCGCGGCACAGTGGTTGGGAAACACTGATCTAGATGTTCTCACTCAAGTCTGATGACTTCTATTGTTTCAATTTGTTCAATAAAGACATAACCCTGTAAAATTCTAAATAAAATATGTGTATTGCTTGCTAAAGATTAAGTGTCTTCTGCGACATTAGTGTCACCAAATGGAATCACAAATAAGACAAGCAGGTTTTCCTGAAGGTTCCCTCTGTTTCCCATAGGTCAGATAAACAGACAGTCCTGCCCCAAACTCATGCCATTGGTTGAGCCAGTGTTGCTAATTTGGGCTGGTCGTGATGCTCAAGCAAATAGAGAAAAGTTTTGAAAGTGACAAAAGTATTTATACTTTTTGGGGCAATCAACCTACTTTCTTATAGTTGTATCTGCATATTACATTGGCATAAAAGTATTTGAACATGAAAAACATTTCACCTTTAAATAAACTTATTATTATGACTTGGATGAAGACCAGATGACATTTTAGTAGCCTTTCATTTAGAAACCCAAACAAAGGTTTCACAAACTAATTCTTGGACCTTTAAATAGCAAAAAATGGTCTCTATGGACAGCCAAATTGCCAGTTCCTCTTCCCCTATCTACACTAATGAGTGTGATGAATATGATAGGACTGCTAATGATAAGATTGCAAGTTGCCAAGGTTTTTTTTTTCAAGTCACAGGTCTTTTTTCTCATGTGTTGTTCTGTAGTAATGCAGCAGCTTTTAGACTTACGTAACAAGAAGCCGTGTGCGAAAATGTCAGAGAGAGGCGGCTTTACTGGTGAAATGATTTCATAATGGCTGAACAAACAAGACTGCAGTTTCTCTTGTCAAGTCAAGTCAAGTCATTTTTATTTGTATAGCGCTTTTCACAACACACATCATTTCATTGCAGCTTTACAGGAAATCGTGCATTAACAAAACAAAAACAAAAAAATGAAACTGTAATATCTGTAATGTCTTACAGTGATCATTGTGTAGTTTGATTAAATATGATTGTAAAATGTGTATAGAAATTAAATAATAATTTTATTTAGAGGGCGTTATCAGTGGTGGGAGAGATGTGACGGAGTGTTTTTGCTGGAGGAGACAATGGGAAGGGGAGGGTGACATGGAGGAAGGCAGTGTTGCATGGAGCTATTGTGAACAAGCAGCCAACATGATTTATCTTTAAACCCCATGCAACTAGCCAATGGCGTGCTGTGGGAACCCAGCTGAGAGGCGGCCCCGGAGCCGACGTGTTCTCCAAGCAAAAGAATCCTCCACTTGAGGGAACTCAAGGTATGCTGTTAAAAATCGAGGAAATGAGGTCTGTTTACTCATCCTATGCATTTTGTTTATGATGCCCCTCTTAAGATTTATTGCGGGGCTTTTACTGAGGTGGTGGTTTGCTTTGTCACATTCTTTTCCATTATTTTCCCAAGCTCTGAAGGTCTTGTGCTTCGTTCTTCCTCTCTTTCCTCTCCCAAGAGGGGAGGCTGTTAAAGGTCAACCAAAAATTATTTTTCATTATTTATGCGTGTTGTTCCAAACCTGTATGCTCAATTTTTTTCAGTGGAACACAAAAGCAAGAATTTGTGAGGAGTCCTTTATGCATCTCTTGCCATACAACGACATAGTGACCACGTGACTTGTTTCAGTGTTACTTGTCAAGATCTGTCTTTGCATTGACAGGACAAACTTCATTCAGTATTATTGTGTCTCCCATTTAAAAAGTTTTCCTTCTAAAGAAATTATTTCTAATTATTGAGTCACCATTGAGTCTTTGTCATGTAAGACACATCACGTTTTTACCTCAGAGAAAATATAAATATATATACTGTGTGTGTGTGTGTGTATAGTGACACGAATTACAATGGAATTACCTGCATTTCTGCATTAATTATTCATAAAATGTGGTCTGATCTTCACCTGAGTCCTAATAATAGGCCAACACAATCTGCTTAAAGTAATGACAAACTAATAATTGGAGTTTTCATGTCTTAATTGAACACGTTATATAATTATTCACAGTCCGTGCTGGAAAAAAATATATGTGAACATCTGGGTTTCTGACTTCCAAAAAAAGCTAACTGGAGGCAGGTGTTCTAATAAATGAGCAGAGATTGTATGTGTGGACTTTAGAGGTGCCCTGCTGTATAAAAAACGGTACAGTCTGAAATTCTCAAGAAGCCTGTGAACCATACCCTGATCAAAACAAATGTCAGAGGACCTTAGAAGAAGATTTGTAGAGATGAGTGAAGCTGGAAAAGGCTACAAAACATTTCTAAAAGACCTGAATGTTCACCAATCCACAGTACTACAAACTGTCTACAAACGGAGGAAATTCAGCACTGTTACTAGTTTGCCTTGGAGTGAGTGTCCTGCACAGTTCACCCCAAGAGCACAACATGCAATGATGAAGGAAGTGAAAAAGAACCCAAATGTAACAGCAAAAGGTCTCAATAAATCTCTTGAACTTGCTAAAGTCTCTGTTCATGTGTCAAATATAAGAAAAACCCTGAACAAGAATGGTGTTCATTGGAGGACACCATGGAGGAAACCACTGCTCTCCAAACAGAACATTTCTGCACATCTCAAGTTTGCAAAAGATGACCTTGATGCTCCACAAAGTTTCTAGAATAATGTTTTGTGAACAGATGGAACAAAATTGAACTTTTTGTCATCAGCCATATCACCCTGCAGCTCTCGCCTGGTTGCCCACTAAAGCTAAGCAGGATTGAGCCTGGTCAGTACCTGGATGGGAGACCTCCTGGGGAAAATTAAGGTTGCTGCTGGAAGTGGTATTAGGGAGGCCCGCAGGGGGTGCTCACCCTGTGGTCTGTGTGGGTCCTAATGCCCCAGTATAGTGATGGGGACACTATACTGTAAAAAAAAAACTAAACAAAAAACACTGTCTGTCAGATGAGATGTTAAACCGAGGTCCTGACTCTGTGGTCATTAAAAATCCCAGGGCACTTCTTGTAAAGAGTGGTATAACCCCGGTGTCCTGGCCAAATTCCACCCACTGGCCCTTATCTATCATGCCCTCCTAATAATCTCCATCCCTGAATTGGCTACATCACTCTACTTCCTCTCCACCAAAAGCTGGTGTGTGGTGGGCGTTCTGGTGTACTAAGGCTGCCGTTGCATCATCCAAGTGGATGCTGCACACTGGTGGTGATGGAGGAGATTCCCCCTATACTATGTAGTGCTTTCAGTGCCTAGAAAAGTGCTATATAAATGTAAGAATTTATAATTATTATTATTTTTGGCAGAAACACACAACACTATATTTGGAGGAAAAAAGGTACTGCACACCAACTCCAAAACCTCATCCCAGCTGTGAAGCATGGTGGAGGAAGCATCATGGTTTGGGGCTGCTTTGCTACATCAGGGCTTGGACAGCTTGCAATCATTGAGGGAACAATGTATACAAAAGTATATCTAGAGATTTTACAGGAGAATGTCAGGGTAGTGGTATGTCATCTAACAGTGATTCAGCAAGACAATGACCCAAAACACACAAGCAAATCAACAACAGAATGGTTAAAGAGAAACAGAGTCAGAGTCCAAGTCAGTGTCCAGACCTTAACTCAAATGAGATGTTGCGGCATGACCTGAAGAGGGCTCTTCATGCAAGAAATTGCAGAAATATTAATGAACTGAAACAACTTTGTTGGGAGGAACGATGTAAAATCCCTCCTCCGTGATGTACAAGGCTGAGAAACAGCTTCGGGAAACGTCTGGTGGAGGTAAGTGCTGCTGAAGGAGTTATAAAATACAAAGGTTCACATTCTTTTTCCAGCATGGACTGTGAATAAAATAAAACTACTTTTTTATACTGTAAATAAAAAACATGAAAACTAAAATTTGATGGTCATTACTTTAAGCAGATTGTGTTTGTCTATTATTAGAACTTAGGTGATGATCAGACAACATTTTATGAATAATTAATGCAGAAATGCAGTTAATTCCTAAGGGTTTACATGCCTTTTATTGTCACTGTATTAGGGCTGTCAATCGATTAAAATGTTAATTTATTAATTACTTGATATGGCAATTAATTAATAGAGTTAATTGCAATTAACTTATTTTGTTCAGTAGCAGCAGCATTTCTCTCAACTCAGATGCAGCATGTTTCCAACAGCAGCATACTGGCCTATGTCAAGCTGTAGCAGCATCTCTCTCTCATCTAACAGCAGCAGCATATTGACTAATGTCAAGCAGCAGCAGCGTCCGTAAAGCAGATCTAGTCTACCAAGACCAAACCTACTCAATATAATTTTCATAAATAAAATCTTGTATACAAGTTTCCTAACTAAACATTAGTGTGGCAGAAGAGTTAAGCATTGATAAAACAATACAAAAAGTGGCTTAAGAAGGCAATATATTGTTTATTTCCATATTATAAAATAATAATAAAAAAAATAAAAAAACATTTCAGGGATCCAAACTCCTCACCTTTCGGAGAAATTTGCCATTTTTAAACCATAATCGGTCACTTTTGTGATTATGAAGAGCAATGATTAATGTGCAAAAGTGATTGATATTTATACGCGTTAAGGGTCTTTCACATGACTCGCGTCAGCGCTGCAGAATACACTGAAGTCTATGAAGTGACACCACTTTATTTTTCACACGTTTTTGCTTCACCAATAATGTCTTTGAGAGTACTAAGCAACAAGAAATATTTAAAAACTGTCCAAATTTGTGAAGAGACACTGACCGTCTCATAATTTATTTTTATTAAATATTATCTTATTGTTTACGAATATCAGAGACCCCAGTAAGCCTACCACTGACCTACAGTTCACAGCAGTCTATTTTGCAATTGAATTAGTCATTCGAGATACATTTATTATAAGGGCTTTTCTAAGGAGGCATCAATGAACATCTGCATCAGATGGACACATTTGGACCGTCTTAAACAGTGTTTTTAGGTAGCTGTGTCAAGTTAAACATAGTTTGAAAATGAGAAAAACACGTCTCAAGATCCCCACATTTGGAATTGCGCTCAGTCCAGCTGTGGTTGAATGCAAGAATGCGTCAGTCCTCATGTTGTTCTGTCACTAGGTGTCATGTAAGCCTGAGTGTGGTTTGTTGTCTGTATAGCTAGAGTTTTGCTTACTGCCCCCCTGCTGAAAACAGGTGGTACTTCAAGCTTGAATTGCTCCAGTGGTAAGAATATCCCTTATGACGGTCCGGGGCAGGTTTAATAATTTCTTTAATAAATCATTGGTTACGAATGTAACTGTTTCTATGACTGAGTGGAAGAACGCCAGAGGCAGTACTGAAATCACTAGTGGAAAACTCTTGCGCTTGCGCTTTGACTGAGAATCGAATTAGAAAGGTGTCACCCCATGATGCATGACGTGTCTTTAGCTATAAAAACTCCTGAACACATCAGCTCGATCTCTAGATCTTTCTCGCGAATTCCAAGTAACCAGAGACACTGGCAGTCTACCACTCAGTCATAGCACCACAGTTAAATTCATAACCAGCATTCAATTTTCTTTCATTCTAGACCGCCAGAGGCAGTACTGAAAGCACTAGTGGAAGACGAATACCTATGCAGTCACAAGGAATCCCCTTGCGATGTATCAGTGCAGGTAGAGAGCACCGCAGCACACACTGCTGGCAGGGGAGTCACATTCAATCTGTAGAAATGAGAAAAAGTGCAGGCTGAAGCCCATGTTGCTGCTGCACAAATTTCAGAAAGCAATACACCTGGGGGGCCTGGGTAGCTCAGCAAGTAAAGACGCTGACTTGCAAGTTCGAATCCACAGCGTGCTGAGTGACTCCAGTCAGGCTTCCTAAGCAACCAATTGGCCCGGTTGCTAGGGTGGGTAGAGTCACATTGGGTTAACCACCTCGTGGTCACTATAATGTGGTTCTCAATCTCGGTGGGACGCATGGTGAGTTGTGCTTGGATGCTGTGGAGAATAGCGTCAAGCCTCCACACATGCTAGGTCTCCATGGTAACGCACTCAACAAGCCACGTGATAAGATGCGTGGATTGACGGTCTCAGACGCGGAGGCAACTGAGATTCGTCCTCCACCACCCGGATTGAGGTGAGTCACTACGCCACTACGAGGACTTAGAGCACATTTGGAATTGGGCATACCAAATTGGGGAGAAAAGGGGAGAAAATCCCCAAAACAGGAAAAAAACAAAGAAATACACCTCTGAGCACTGTCCAAGATGTTGCAAGAGCAGATGTTGCAAGAGCACGTGTAGAATGACAGTGAATAGATGAGAGAACAGCACGCCCTGAAGACTCAGGGCAAGAGAAATAACCTGCCTCACCCAGTGCGCTAGTCTCTGCTTGGAGAGCACAGTTCTTTTTGCGTGCATCAATAAAGCAAATGAACAATTAGTCAGTCTTGCACCAGGATGCTGTCCTGTCAATGTAAACCCTCAAAGACCTAACTGGACATAGCTCAAACCGCATGTCAACCTGATCTAGTGGCAGAGCAGCCAACACAATGGGCTGATTCATAAATTGTGGAGACATTGTCTCGGGTAAAAATGCTGGATTGGGCCAAAATTAAACATTATTGAAATCAGGCCCCCAGTGCAAACAGGGAGTGCTCAGTGATAATGCATGGTCTCACTCACACACTTCACTGTTATAATAGCCAAGAGGAATGCAGTCTTCAAAGACAGCCAATTAACATCAGAGTCCATTATAGGTTTAAATGGTGCTTGACATAAGGAATTGAGCACCACATTTAAGTCCCATGTTGAGCTTCGCACACCCTGTGGAGGGCACAGACGATTAGCTCCTTTCAAAAAGGCCACAACTAACTGGTCAGACCCAAGTGAGACACCGTTCACCTCAGAACAGTTGGATGCCAAAACTCCTACATACACCTTGAGTGTAGACATAGAACATCCAAGCTCCAAAAGATTTTGCAAAAAATCTAAAATCCATTCAACAGAACAGTGTAGTGGATCAGCAGCATGGTCGGTGCACCAGTCACAGAACACCTTCCACATACTAGCATACAATTTTCATGTAGATGTTGCATGAGCATTCAAAACAGTGTCGCTGTCACCCTGTGAACACTCAAAGAGAGGCCCAGTGGACCCAGTGGCCACAATTACAACTTCAACCAGTCTGGGTAAGGATGCCAAACTCTCCCCTCCAACTGAGTCAGCAGATGTGATCCGCTGAGTAGAGGACAAGGTGGCCCTGCTAATAATGACAGGAGGGTCTTAAACCATGGCCTCGCAGGCCATTAAGGAGCAACTAACAGCAGACGGTGGCCGCAGTAGCGCACAAGGCACAGGGTTTTCCAAATCAGTGGTAATGGGGCGAAAGCATACAATGTTATTCCCGGCCAATTGGGAGCCAGTGCATCCAGGCCCAGTGATCCTGGCTAGTCTGTCAGAGAGAACCAGCGAGGGCACATCGACTACTGTGGTCCCACAAGTCCGCCATATCATCTGCTCCACCTCCGGGTGTAGTCTCCAATCTTCCTGTAACACCCTTCCACGTGAGAGAGCATCCACAGCATGGTTGAGTCGACCGGGCAGGTACACCGCTCAAATGGAAAGAAGGTTTGCTTGAGCCCATATCAGCAGATTATGAGCTACTTGAAGTGCACTCTGTTATCTTGTGCCCTCTGATGATTGATGTAAAAAAAAACGTTGCCACGTTGTCCATGCACACCAAGACATGTTTGTCCCTGAGCATCGTCTGAAAATGGAGTAGAGTGAGAAACACAGCAGTCAATTCCAGAACGTTTATATGTGCTGTGCAAAAAGCCCTGCTCTAAGTGCTATTCACTCCTCCGAGAAGACTGACATCCATCCTTATTACCTCCCACCGTGCAGGTGGAGGACCCAGTGGAACTCCTTTGAGGAGGAACTGCTTCCATGACCATGGAGCCATTGACCCTTGCATATTTGTCCCGCACTGGATACAGCTGATTTTGAATGAGCCAGCGTTGGAATGGTCTCAGCCATAGCAATCCCAGTGGCACCACTGCTGTTGCCGCAGTGAGCTTCCCTAAGAGCCTCATTAAAGTAATGTAGTGTTGAGTGTGGCCCACCCGAAGACGCTTCACCACTGTCAGGATTGAACATACCCTCTCCAGCGTGGGGGAGTCCAGCAACATGTAAGAGTTGAATGTCAGACCTATAAAATGGGTCAACTGAGTTAGGACAAGCTGTTCCTTTGTAGTGGTTCCAGTGCAGCCTCGACACACTTCGAAAACACCCTTGGTGCCAGAGAGAAGCCAGATGGGAGAACTCTGAACTGAAATATTTGACCCATAAATGAAAACCGAAGTAATCACCTGTCTTCTGGAACAATTGGAATATGAAAGTAGTTGTCCTTTAAATCTATTGTCACAAACCAATCTTGATATCATCATGATGGCGCCACGGATGGCTGCCTCAGTGTGGAGCTCCTCAGTTCTTTTGTTGTTTTTGTTTGTTTGTCCTGTGTTTAGTAATCTTTTCCCAGTCAGTTTTAACAGAGACTAACTGCTGAACATTCGACAGCATATACCAGACAATCTTTTCCCGGTCTTCGAATATTAGACATTTTAGTTGGAGGCACAGCTCTGCTGTTCAGGAAACGCAGGCAAGGGAGACGAGCCGGTGCGCTGGTCAAACTCCGCCAGCAGGGATTTTGAACAGCGCTGCCGAGTATTCACTTAGCTAATCTCCACTCTCTTCCTAACAAAACAGACGAACTACATCTCCTCACCCGCACAAACAAGGACTTTTCAACCTCTGCTGCCTTGTGCTTCACAGAAACCTGGCTGAGTGAAGCCAGGTTTGCGCAACCTCCCCTTTCACGAATTTATCATCGCTTTTGGTGTTTATAGAGACACTCTCTGCAGCACTTTCCTGAGCGCATGGAAGAACTAGACGCTTACCTCGCATTGATCACTGATTTCAATCGGCAATATGGCGGCACGCTCTTCTATGAATATCATAAATCATTTTCAGCTAAATCTGCCATGTTCATTTCCCAGTTTAATAAAATAATTAACTGGTCCATCTCCAACACAGAGTTGCTCATCAGACATTTCGGGGGCACCAATTGCTCACTTGCACCATATGCAGCTCTCACGGAAATTCGTCTGCAATGTGCCCAAAAACTGTATTCGCTGCCTCATTTCCCAAGGTAGAGCCAAGAGGCCAAACAGCAAGACCTTTCGATGCTCGGGGTCGCTCTATTGACTATGTTAATGGCAGGCCCATTTGTAAGAATTTTAATGAATCCGCATGTGCATTTTCTAACTGTTTTTTTTCTCATGTTTGTCGTTTCTGCAAGGACCCGCATCCAAAATCCATGTGTCCACGACGCTCACATTTTTAATTTGCTATCGGAAGGCCTATGCTGGATCCTTCTCAATCATTTTAAGCTCCCCTTCGTACTTCACCTGCTTGACGATTTTCTGCTTATTGATCACCCCACTGCACACACCCCCATTTTGGACGTACTAACCAAGCTTTTTCACAAGTTGGGTGTTACCCTCTCAAGTGAAAAAACCATGGGCCCCACCACGTCTCTCGAATTTCTTGGCATCATGCTCGATTCTCTAAACATGCAAGCTTCCCTGCCTAAAAATAAACTCAACAGGATCAGGTCAATTTGCAGGTCATTTCTCCAGTCAGTTTTAGTCTCAAAATGCATCTCCCGTCCCTATTTGGCCACCTCAATTTTGCCATGCGCATCATTCCTCAAGGCCGCTCCTTCATTTCCCGCCTCCTCACGCTAGCCCATTCCGTAGACAACCTCTCCGACATCATATTAATCGATGACGGCTGCCGCTCGGACCTCCTCTTCTGGTCAAAGCTATTAAATCACTGGAAAGGCATTTCCTTTTTTCACAATGAAAAACACAAATCCCTGGACACGAATGTCCCTTTTCACAGATGCGGCTCCCTCCGTAGGATTCAGATGATATTTTCAAGGATCATGGTTCGCAGGGAAATGGCCAGACGTATTTCTCAATATAGCTTCCAATGCTCCCTCATCCACTCTCTTTGAAATTTATCCCATCATCATGGCCAGCGTTATATGGGGTTCCCGCATCATAGTTTTTTGCAACAATTCTGCAGTCGTCACTATAATCAATAAAGGCCAGTCCTCCTCTAGCCTCATCATGTCCCTCATGAGACATCTGACATGGCAGAGCATTTCCTGCAACTTCATTATTTCAGCCAGACACATTCCTGGGTTTTTTAACGCAATTGCTGACTCCCTCTCTCATTTTCGCTTCCAGAAGTTCCACAGATTATGCCCCTCTGCCAGCAAAAAACCTATTCCCTGCCTACCCCTCTAAGACCTCCTGCTGGATTAAGCCCCTCTTTACTACCCCTTTTAAATTCTGCTTCAATTCTCATGCAGAGAGGACTTGCCCGGTCCCACTCACTTCCTATAATTCCACCTGGGCCTTCTGCCTATCACACAGTACTCCTCTTTTTCCCGTTCTGATCTCCACAGTTTGCGTGTTTATTTTATTTTGCTTTTACACTAGACATCTCAAATTTTAATCTATCAACAAAATGGTAGCCGGCATTCAATTTCATGCCAGATGCCACTCTCCCGACACACCCAGCATTTTCTCCAATCCCTCCATTCGACTGCTGCTCAAAGGAGTCCAAAAATCCCGCCCCTCCCTCCCCAACAAGAGGTTACCTATCACCCTAGACATCCTTCACCTCATGATTTCTTCACTCAGATCAGGTCTCTTCACAGAATATATTGATATTCTTTTAGAAGCAGCCTTCCTTTTAGCTTATTATGGGTTTATGAGGTGCAGAGAATTCACCACGAACTTTCTCTCCTTTTTACCTTCTCGTGACCTTTCCTTTTCTGACATTTTATTTTCCCCTAATTCTTTCTCCCTTTTTCTCAAACACTCTAAATTAGACCAATCTGAGCGCAGCCAGAAAATAACCATTTCAAAAATATCTAGCCCCTTTTGCCCCTTCACATATGGTTAAATACCTGCAAACCCATTCACATTTTGCTGCCGACTCTCCCCTATTCATCACTCCATCCCTAGCCCCATGTCACGCTATTGGTTCAAAAACCACCTCTCCGCTACCCTAAAACATTGTGGTCTCTCCCCCCACACTCTGGGGCACTCATTTCGTATCGGAGCAGCTACTATTGCGGCTCATCGAGGTATACCAGAGTCCACTATCAAGATGCTCGGCCGTTGGTCTTCCTCATCCTACCTGAAATATATTCGACCTAACACTCAAATCATCAAACAAGCTCAACTCTCCATCAGCCGTAAGTTTTAACACCTATCTGGTGGTGGTTAGTGGCTCTTTCCCATCACATCTTCCCAACACAATGATTCAATTCAAGCGCGTCCATTGTTTCACAAGGATAACTCATAACTATGTCTACCCTCCTCGCCAGGACTTCCATAATCTCAAGCATGGTTTCCTTTGCATAGGTATTGCACAGCCAGCTCGCCCTCGCCGGAAAGCTCACATTATCATGGGATATCTTTCAACAGGATATTGCATGACAACATTGCCATTATCGTATGGCTTTATGTATGCTGTTCACCCTGGCAAAGATAACCATTAAACAACGGTCACCCTCATTGGAGGGCTCGAGCCTCATGGGATATCTTTCAACAGGGTATTGCACAACAACATCACCATTATCGTATGGCTTTATGTATGCTGTTCACCTTGGCAAAAATAACCATTAAACAATGTCCGCCCTCATCGGAGGGCTTGAGCCTCATGGGATATCTTTCAATGAAGGGTATTGCACGCAACGTCGCCCTTATCATATGGCTTTACGCTACGTTGTTCACCTTTCGGCAAAGATATCCAAACAACTCTTCCCTTGTCAGAGGGTTTTCATAATCAAATTTTGTTTATCTTTCAACAAAGATACTGCACAACAATGCTGGCCTATCATAGGGCCTCATAACATGTTGTTCATCTTTGGCAAAGATTCTGCACAACCAGGGGCTCCTCGACGGAGAGCCCAAAATCGCACTCAAGGACAAGGATAAAATCAAACTCAAAGGAGAAAAAGAAAAGAAAAAAAACACAAGGTCAAAATCAAACTCAAAGGAGAAGGAAAAAAAAAAAAAAACCTGCACGGCTTTCCTATTGCAAAGGTATTGCACAACCATGCCAGAGATATTGTGCATTCCATGTCAAATCTAGGTGTTCACATCTCTCTCTTTTTTCCCCTCTTCTCCAGAATGAATGCCTAACACAAGACCTGGTTTGTACCTGACTGGATCTTCTCTTTTAGGGGTAGTATTCTACTTTCTCTCTTTTGGGGTAGGCTCCTCGCCCCTGCCTCCTATCTTCGGCAGGATATGACGGTTCTGAGTACAACTTCTTCAGACCGCCAGACGGGGCTTACGCCAAAGAGAGACATTATATTTTCTGTTCCCTATCTGTCACTCACTCGACGTTGGTGTCGATGTAGTGACACTAGGGGTCACTCTTGGGAGCCCGAGACACCTCTGGTCTTTGATAAAAGGCCAATGAAAATTGGCGAGTGGTATTTGCATGCCACTCCCCCGAACATACGGGTATAAAAGGAGCTGGTATGCAACCACTCATTCAGATTTTCTCTTCGGAGCCGAACGGTCATGCTCATCGAGCTAAATAGCACTGTTCATTCACCTCTGCTGGATCTGACGGCGCATTTCAGCGGCTTCTCCCTCCTCTGCACTGGTGCACTGCAGAGAACGCCCCTGGGCGCTTCGGCAGAAAAACTAGAGAGTATATTTTCTGAAAGAGCATTTTTCCCCTCTAAAAGAGTATATATTTCTCTAAAAGAGCGCACACACGGAACGTCTTTTTAAAGACGCGTCTTTTTAAAGATGTCTTTCCGTTCGTGTGTTATTCCTGGTTGCGGTCGATTTCTCTCAACTTCGGATGGTCATGATCGCTGTCTTTCGTGTCTGGGCGCGACCCACACGGAGGCAGTGTTTATGAATGGCTCATGTTCTCACTGCGAGAACATGACCATGGCAACGTTGCGGTCGCGGCTTGCTTTTGTAAGAAAGCAAGCCACCCCAGCGGCTCCCCGCCTTGGTCCTCCTACCTACGGGTTTGAGGTCAGCGCGGCTGGCGCTGGGGGCGATTTGGGGACCTCAATGGGATCGCCTCCGTTGGGTTCCCCCCCGCGGACCTCCCATTCCCCAGCACGCTCGTCTGCCCCAATCGGGCTTCCGGATGAGTTCGCCGGCTCGTCGCACGGCGAGTCTGGCTTCTCGTTCGAGGCCCGCGAAGATGATGAGCTTTCGAGCGCAGCGTCGGAGAGCGGGCTTGTCCAGTCGGACGCAGAAGCCTCAGCTGGGCTTCCCCCTTCGGGGACGGTCGCCCAGTTACAGGCCGACGCCGAAATGACGGACATGCTTTCCCGGGCGGCCGCGAGCGTCGGGCTAGAGTGGAACCCTCCGCTCTCCCCTTAACCCTCGCGGCTTGATGATTGGTTTCTGGGCTCGCGGCGCCGCTCAGACCGGCCGCGCCCCGCTCCAGTGCCATTCTTCCCGGAGGTGCATGAGGAGCTGACGAAGTCATGGGAGGCACCTTTTACTGCCCGAACCCGGCTCCGCAGTTCCCCCGCTCTCACTACCCTCGATGGCGGGGCGGCCAGGGGCTATACGGCGATTCCCCCGGTGGATAAGGCGCTCGCAGTGCACTTATGCCCGCAGAGCGCCGCCACCTGGCGTGGACACCCTAAGCTCCCCTCCAAGCCCTGTAGGCTCACGTCGTCCCTGACGGCCAAGGCCTACAGCGCTGCTGGACAAGCCGCCTCTGCCCTGCACGCCATGGCTCTCCTGCAGGTCCACCAAGCCAAGGCACTGAAAGAACTGCACGAGGGTAGTTCCGCCCCAGATTTGATGCAGGAACTGCGCTCGGCGACCGACCTCGCCCTCCGGGCGACGAAGGTCACAGCGCGGTCTCTTGGGCGGACGATGGCCACACTAGTGGTCCAGGAGCGCCACCTGTGGCTCAACCTGGTCGAGATGGGCGAGGCCGACAAGACACGGTTCATTGCTGCCCCCATTTCCCAGGCGGGCCTATTTGGCGACATCGTTGAGGACTTTGCCCAGCAGTTCTCGACGGTAAAGCAGCAGACGGAGGCAATCCGGCACATCCTGCCCCGGCGCGGCTCAAGACCCCGCACCCCGTCTGCTCGTCGCCAAGGGCGTCCCCCTGCGGTGACTGCACCGGCTCCGCCGCAGCCCGCCCCTCCGGCCCGGCCCCGGCGTGGAGCCCACCGCAGAAAGCCGACGCCACCCGTCTCTCAGCCGGCACCGAAGAACCCACGGAGGTCTGGAGGAAAGGAGGAAAGACCACTCCATCCCCCGGTGGAGGGCCGGGTGGAAAATCTTTTGTTGCCTTTTCGTTTGATTTCGCCGTACGCCCAAGTGGCTGCGGTACCCAACAGTTCAACAAAAGAGCGGCTTCCTTCCTCCCTGGGTCACATACCCGTTGTGTACGGTCGTCACCACGACTACCGTCCACGGGCTTTATCTTGCAGGATTGGCGCTCCAGCGGTGCCCTTTTCGCCCCTGAGCGCCCAGCTGTGGCACAAATCCACCCCCGATGTGACAGCCTCCACGGGTCGCGAGGACAGGCCTCTTCCTCCCCCGTCCCAGGCTGTTCCGGGGGTGGTCACAAGGAGCCAGGTAAGTGCTTCGATGTCCCTAGACTCAGCACGGCCACGACGTGCTGTGGCACCTCGCGCTCCGCCCCGCCGCGAGGCCCCACCTGCCGGTACGTCCGACGACGTTGTCCCCTTGGTTCCCCTCGCACGGAATTTGGATGCATGGCTTGCACTTCCCAATCCGTCGCGGTGGTTGATCCGGACCGTCCGACTCGGCTACGCGATTCAGTTCGCCAGGCGCCTGCCCAGGTTCAGCGGTACTCACTTCACCTTCGTCAAGGGCGAAAACGCTGTTACTCTGCGCGCGGAAATCGCTACCCTCCTATGAAAGGGCGCGATAGAACCTGTCCCTCCAGCCGAGGTGAAGAAAGGGTTTTACAGCCCCTACTTCATCGTACCGAAGAAAGGCGGTGGGTTGCGGCCAATCTTGGACCTGCGAGTACTGAACCGGGCTTTACACAGACTCCCGTTCAAGATGCTGACGCAAAGACGCATTTTAGCGAGCGTCCGGCATCAGGATTGGTTCGCGGCGGTAGACCTGTAGGACGCGTACTTTCACGTCTCGATCCTTCCTCGACACAGACCTTTCCTGCGGTTCGCGTTCGAGGGTCGGGCGTATCAGTACAAAGTCCTCCCTTTCGGCCTGTCCCTGTCTCCTCGCGTCTTTACGAAGATCGCAGAGGCTGCCCTTGCCCCGTTAAGGGAGGTAGGCATTCGCATTCTCAATTATCTCGACGACTGGCTAATCTTAGCTCACTCTCGAGACGTGTTATGCGCACACAGGGACCTGGTGCTCTCGCACCTCAGCCGACTAGGGCTTCGGGTCAACTGGGAAAAGAGCAAGCTCCTCCCGGTTCAGAGCATCTCTTTTCTCGGTTTGGAGTTGGACTCAGTCTCTCTGACGGCGCGCCTTACGAACGAGCGCGCCCAGTCGGTGCTGGCCTGTTTGAAGGCGTTCAAACAGAAAACAGCGGTTCCACTGAAACTTTTTCAGAGGCTCCTGGGGCATATGGCATCCTCGGCGGTGGCCACCCCGCTCGGGTTGATGCATATGAGGCCGCTTCAGCACTGGCTCCAGACTCGAGTCCCGAGACGGGCATGGCGCCACGGGACACACCGCGTGGCCATTACACCGGTCTGTCACCGTCTTTTCAGCCCTTGGACCGACCTCTCGTTTCTACGAGCAGGTGTTCCTCTAGAACTGGTCTCCAGGCGCATCGTGGTCACGACAGATGCCTCCAAGACGGGCTGGGGCGCTGTTTGCAACGGGCACGCAGCCACCGGCCTCTGGACGGGTCCGCGGCTGCGTTGGCACATCAACTGCCTCGAGTTACTGGCAATTCTGCTCGCCCTGCGGAGGTTCCGGCCGTTGATCCAGGGCAAGCACGTGCTAGTTCGGACAGACAGCACGGCAGCGGTAGCATATGTCAACCGCCAAGGCGGTCTGCGCTCCCGCTGTATGTCACAACTCGCCCGCCGTCTCCTCCTCCGGAGTCAGCAGCACCTCAAGTCGCTGCGAGCCACTCATATCCCGGGCAACCTCAACGTTACAGCGGACGCGCTGTCACGGCAGGTTCCCCACAGGGGAGAGTGGAGACTCCACCCCCAGGTGGTCCAGCTGATTTGGAGTCGATTCGGTCGGGCTCAGGTGGACCTGTTCGCCTCCCAAGAATCCTCCCACTGCCCGCTCTGGTACGCCCTCACCGAGGCTCCTCTCGGCATAGACGCATTGGCACACAGCTGGCCCCCTGGCATTCGCAAATACGCATTTCCCCCAGTGAGCCTACTTGCACAGACACTGTGCAAAGTCAGGGAGATCGAAGAGCAGGTCATCCTGGTAGCGCCCTACTGGCCCACCCAGGCATGGTTCTCGGACCTCACGCTCCTCGCGACAGCTCCCCCCTGGCAAATTCCCCTGAGGAAGGACCTTCTTTCTCAGGGACGGGGCACCCTCTGGCACCCGCGCCCAGACCTCTGGAATCTCCATGTCTGGCCCCTGGACGGGACGCGGAAGACCTAGGTGGCCTACCACCCGCGGTGGTAGACACGATCACTCAGGCTAGGGCCCCCTCTACGAGGCGCCTGTATGCCTTGAAGTGGTCTCTGTTCGCTAAGTGGTGTTCTTCTCGACACGAAGACCCTCAGAGATGCGCAGTCGGATCAGTGCTTTCCTTCCTGCAGGAGAGGTTGGAAGGGAGGCTGTCCCCTTCCACCTTGAAGGTGTACGTTGCTGCCATAGCAGCACACCACGACGCAGTTGAGGGTAAGTCCTTAGGGAAGCACGATCTGATCATCAGGTTCCTAAGAGGCGCTAGGAGGCTGAATCCCTCCAGACCGCTCTTCGTTCCCTCATGGGACCTCTCCGTAGTTCTTCAGGGCCTACAGAGAGCCCCCTTTGAGCCTTTGCAGTCAGTCGAGCTGAAGGCACTCTCCCTGAAGACTGCCCTCCTGACTGCGCTCACTTCCATCAAGAGGGTAGGTGACCTGCAAGCGTTCTCTATCAGCGAAACGTGCCTAGAGTTCAGTCCGGGTTATTCTCACGTGATCCTGAGACCCCGACCAGGCTATGTGCCCAAGGTTCACACCACTCCTTTTAGGGACCAGGTGGTGAACCTGCAAGCGCTGCCCCAGGAGGAGGCAGACCCAGCCCTGGCGTTGCTGTGTCCGGTGCGTGCTTTGCGCATCTATTTGGATCGCACGCAGAGCTTTAGACTCTCTGAGCAGCTCTTTGTCTGCTTCGGTGCACAGCGGAAAGGAAGCGCTGTCTCCAAGCAGAGGATCGCCCACTGGCTTGTTGATGCCATATCTATGGCATATCTCGCCCAAGACATGCCGCCCCCGGTAGGGCTACGGGCCCATTCTACCAGGGGTGTAGCGGCTTCTTGGGCTCTGGCCAGAGGTGCCTCTCTAACAGACATTTGTAGAGCAGCGGGCTGGGCAACACCCAACACCTTTGCAAGGTTCTACAACCTCCGGGTGGAACCGGTTTCGTCCCAGGTAGTGGCACGCAACACAAGCGGATAAGCCCGGGATAGCCGGCCGGGTGTATCGCTTGCACATAGCGCCTCCCACCTCCTTTTGAGCTGAAGACGTGCGCTGTTAATTCCCAGTAGTGTTCACAAAAGTTGTTCCCTGGTTGATTTCCTCCGAGCCCTGTGGCAGTCGAGTCTTCGGAGAGACTCACTGCCGGCCCAGTACACATGCTATCTAAGAGCCCGGTGCTGGGGTAGGTGCTCCGCATGTGGCGGTTCCCTGTAAGGCTAACCCCATGCGATCTATATCTTCCGCTAGCTCGTTTCCCTGCTGGCAAACGGCGTCTTCCTTGGGCAGAGCCCCTCTGCCCCAGTCTCCATGGTGTAGTACCTCCTCCCCCATTGGGCAGGATCTACCTTGAAGGCTCTCCACATGGTTGGAAAGACCATGTGATGTATTCTTCCACTTAAATATCCCCCCCTCTTGGGGCGAGGTGTGGTCTCCGCAGTGTCCTCCCCTTGGGAGGGACACCCCCCGACTAGACCTGGCGGCCCAGTCGGATAATCCCCCTTCTTTTTTAGGGAGTGGAAAAAGAGAAGGGGAAAAGAGGCCACGACTGGGTTAAGCCCGTCTCTATCTTTGGGTAGTTGACTTGTCCCCAAGTAGGGCCGTTCGACACTCATAACTGTGTTGGGGGAGGTTACGTGTCGACCTGGTGCGCTGGCTATGAGGCACACAGCAAGTCTGCCCACCACACACCGCCAGTTCACGTAACACAGTTCAGCCTTGTGGCTTTTTGTATAGGGACCCCTAGTGTCACTACATCGACACCAACGTCGAGTGAGTGACAGATAGGGAACGTCATGGTTACTGGTGTAACCTCCGTTCCCTGATGGAGGGAACGAGACGTTGGTCCCTCCTGCCACAACGCTGAACTACCCGCTGAAATGGCCGGACCTTATATCGGCTCCTCAGCGTAAAACCTGAATGAGTGGTTGCATACCAGCTGCTTTTATACCCGTATGTTCGGGGGAGTGGCATGCAAATACCACTCGCCAATTTTCATTGGCCTTTTATCAAAGACCAGAGGTGTCTCGGGCTCCCAAGAGTGACCCCTAGTGTCACTACATCGACACCAACGTCTCGTTCCCTCCATCAGGGAACGGAGGTTACACCAGTAACCATGACGTTTTATATTCATCAAATAAGTGTCATCTTGAATTTCACTCAAGTCTGCAAGTCTTCCTGATAGAAATGCTGTTAGTCAAAAAGACGTGCTTGAAGAAACACATTTTATTATATTTTTCAGAACAGACAAAAGAAAAGCCATCAGTGCTTGTGTCTGATTCACTGTTTGTTCAGAGGCATTCAATGGGACCCTGTCTTGTGGAGCAAGCGCATGTAAAGAGTTATCACTCATTTTTTCTCTGTTTCATTCATCTGAAAAGTGTTTGGAAGAATAAAATAATCTATGAGAATTCTGCACATGACCTCCGATCATCTCGTGAGGTACTGTGAGTTTCGCTTTATTTCCATGGAGCAGTTCGCTCTTACGCATTGTGAACGCAACTCTACAAGTTCAGTAATATATCTTTGAAAGTGATTAAATCATAAAATGATACAAGACACATTCACCTTGAACCTAAAATTGAGTTTTCTTTTCTTTTCTTTAGGCAGCATAAACTGTATTACCAAATGCAATACAAACACATTTGATAAGAACACACATTTGGCAGCATTTTTTGGGAACACATGGGAATTTATTAGACTTATTTATTATGATGATTATTATAATTATCTTTACATTTATAATTGTCTTTAGTTCTTAATTTGTAGTTATTAGTCATTTCTCACCTGTTGCCGCACACTGATACTTGCGTGATGGCAAATGGGGCCGTTGGAGATGGTAAATGTTTGGATTTGGGGAGGTGGTTATATATAAGATTTTTTAATCACTTCGTTATTTTAATTGTTTTTTTCATTTTGTTTAAAGTACAATTTGAATTTAGAAATGTCTTTTGTTTAAGTTTTTCGTGTTTCAATAAATTAATTTAATTTTTAAAGCAAAATAAATAAAGCAAAAATATTCACTGACCTTGGGGGTTGACCATATAATCGGATTTCACAATATTTTAAATGCGATTATTATTAAAATATGTTTTACATATCACCCAGCCCAAAATGGAAGTTACATTTTTCATGAACAATTGTAAAATTAAGTAATTTTATGGAGACCCGCACAAACACGTGTACTCAATTCCATATTGCAGCTTGTTACCTATTAATTTTTGCATATTTGTTTGTTTTTGAGTAGTCTATGGGCAATATAAACATTTTATTTTATTGAAAAACGTTGTTTTTGAAAACAGTAAATTATTCGTTTGTGCTATGGCTCTTTCGAAAAAAATGCATCAACCAAAAATTAAAAAATTGTCTCCTTAGTGAAAAAAGGTTCCTGACCCCTGCGATAGCCTCTTGAGAGGGTAGTCAGCAGCCACTGGTTTGTTATTATTGATCCCCAATGAGCCAGCTGACTCTCCATAAAAAACAGCCCACAATCGACCTTACCACGTCAGCACTCCTGTCTGTGCTTGTCTGCAGAGATGGGGGGGAGGGGTGACGATGGGGGCCTTGGTGTCGCATGTGAGACTGATGCCTCTGTAGGAAGGTGCCACCACATATGGCAGGAGGGGGTGGAGGTTGGGGGCTACGACGGCAAAACTGATGAGGAGGCTTAAATGAAGGTTTTGCACCAACATTCTGGTAGCGAGCAACAGGGGTCACTGTAGGTGCCCTGGGGCCTGAAACTGTCCTTACATGATGGGAACGAGTCTCTGAGACTGAAACATGCCGGTCCAGAGCTTCCTGTGCCGCCAATCTGAAGATTCAACCAGGTACTAGCGGCAACCATCTCAAGTTGTTCCAACAGACCTCTGACAAAGGGGATTTGGCCAACCAAACCTGGCGCTGTGCTTGCACTAGAGTGCACAAAGCTGTGTCGCAGTGGTTGGCAATGACATCCATCACCTGCAATGTAAGTTCAGCTAGATCCATCACTAAAAGGTCAGATGATGTTGCACTCAGGGAGGAGTGCAACACAGCAATCATGTGCACCAAAGAATTAGAAACATGACCAAGACATGCTGTAGAGTTGTATGCCCGTGACAGAAGTTCATCTGTGCATCTGCATTCCACGTTGGAGCAACACACATTCTCACAGAATGCCTCATCAGGTGACACAATGAGCGCCGCAACACTGGGTTCTACAGGTGGCATGCTGCCAAGAGCCACTGCCTCCGGGTCCTGCATCACAGCCAGTGTGCGGGCCAGTTGATCAGGACGTGTGTCCTATGATGAACTCTACAATGCAGACACCAATACGGATGTAAAATCACAGCATTGAGTAATCATAAAGGAGGCTCTTTGTGCACAACGCAGAACAAACATTCTCAGAGCCCGCTGCTGATTGTGGGGGGTCCAGATTAAAACGAGCGAGCATCACTTTCAACGTTACCATTGAAGATGACCCACCTGATTTCTCAAACACATTATCACAGACAGAGTGGTGTGACTGGGCCGCAGGTAGACTTTCACCAATCACTGAGGTTGCAACTGTATTTGCACCAAAAAGCGAGTCAGAGGCAGCCACTGACATTGTATTTAACTCTTGTTCTGCATGCATAGCTGGTGACGATGACATGCATGATTCATGCTCTACTTTGTCCTGTGCCTCTGTTGTAAGCTGAGCTCTAGCCAGGAGCTGCAGTAAAAGTTCTACAGCAGAACACAACCACTTTGCATGCTCAATCATAAGGTTTAGTTTTTTTATTCCTTTTGTCATGTTAAAATGTTTGCTTACACTTACAATCAACCATAGAGATGATCGAAGAAATCAGCAAATCCTCTGCACAGGATTCCAGACCTGCCAGTCACACTCGATGCACAGCAAGATGCATTATGGAGCACTCAGGGCATGAGTCAGACATGGCCTTTTTAAGATGGCCATCACCAAGACAAGCAGGGCACTGATTATGTCCATCCATGATATTCATCACATTAGGGCATGTCGAACTTCTAGGTGTATCCATATTGACTTCAATACTCACCTGAGAGCAATCCAATGAGAATAAATCCAGCGCTCGTTAATGAAGTTTCACGTCAAGCGAGAAACGTCATGGTTACTTGTGTAACCTCCGTTCCCTGATGGAGGGAACGAGACGTTGTGTCGATGTAGTGACACTAGGGGTCACTCTTGGGAGCCCGAGACACCTCTGGTCTTTGTTAAAAGGCCAATGAAAATTGGCGAGTGGTATTTGCATGCCACTCCCCCGGACATACGGGTATAAAAGGAGCTGGTATGCAACCACTCATTCAGGTTTTGTGCTGAGGAGCCGATATAAGGTCCGGCCATTTCAGCGGGTAGTTCAGCATTGTGGCAGGAGGGACACAACGTCTCGTTCCCTCCATCAGGGAATGGAGGTTACACAAGTAACCATGACATTCCCTATCTGTCACTCACTCGACGTTGGTGTCGATGTAGTGACACTAGGTGTCCCTATACGAAACGCCACAACTGGCTGAACTGTGTTATGTGAACTGGCGGTGTGTGGTGGGCAGACTACTGTGTGCCTCATAGCCAGCACACCAGGTCGACACGTAACCTCCCCCAACATAGTTATGAGTGTCGAACGGCCCTTTTTGGGGACAAGTCGACTACCTAAAAGATAGAGACAGGCTTAACTCAGTCGTGGCCTCTTTTCCCCATCTTTTTTTCCACTCCCTAAAAAAGAAGGGGGATTATCCGACTGGGCCGCCCAAGGAAGACACAGTTTGCCAACAGGGAAACGAACTAGCGGAAGATATATATCGCATGGGGTTAGCCTTACAGGGAACCGCCACATGCGGAGCACCTACCCCAGAACAGGACTCTTAATTAGCACGTGTACTGGGCTGGCAGCGAGTCTCTCCGAAAACTCAACTGCCACAGGGCTCGGAGGAAGTCAACCAGAGAACAAAGTTTGTGAACACTACTGGGAATTAATTGCACACGTCTTCAGCTCCAAGGGAGGTGGAAGGCGCTATGTGCAAGCGATACACCCGGCCAGCTATCCCGGGCTTATCCACTTGTGTTGCGTGCCGCTACCTGGGACGAAACCGGTTCCACCCGGAGGTTGTAGAACCTTGCAAAAGTGTTGGGTGTTGCCCAGCCCGCTGCTCTGCAAATGTCTGTTAGAGAGGCACCTCTGGCCAGGGCCCAGGAAGCCGTTACACCTCTGGTAGAATGGGCTTGTAGCCCTACCGGGGGTGGCATGTCCTGGGCGAGAAAAGCCATATCTTGGGAACATTATGACATCAAACTGACTTAAATTTTGTTCTTTTCATCAAGCTACTGTGTGGCTCAGAATATAGTGCACAAGTCACTGGGCTACTTATTTTTCTATCCTTTTGGAGCTTCACAGCCAGTAGTCACTATGTACTGAAATTGTATGAAAAAGATCTATGTGATGGTTCCACTGAAAAAAAAACAGCAACAACAAAATAAACAGCATAGGTTTGGAAAGACATGAGGGTGAGTGTAGAGCCGAGGAGGGCAGGGCCGGGCTGGAATGACGTACGCCCGGTCCCCAATCAGCCTGATGGGGCGCGCGAGGGATAAAGGCGGCCGGGAACGACAGTTCGAGAAGAGAGTATTACAGGCAGCTGTACTGTGTGTGTGTTTATGGTTGTGTGTTTTTGTTTAAGTTTATTATTAAACTATTATTTATATTCTCAAGCTGGTTCTCACCTCCTCCTTTCCACTGAACCTCCTTACACTGGTGCCGAAACCCGGGAGGGAGGAGGGATTCCCGTCGCAGAGTCCTCGACACTGCCGTCCACCCAGGGGAGCGCCGCTGCCATCCGACGGGGGACGGAGTAGCCCGACCACCTGGACGCGGGGAATGGCCGCCGTCCATGAGGCGAGTGGGGACTGGACTCCCCGACTGCCTGGAGCGAGGGAGCCACTGCCAAGGGCAGAGGAGTGCCCTGCTGTCCCCCGGGAACGCGGAGGGGTCGAGAGAAGAGCACCGTCCGTGGGGGGAGGAGGGAAGCGACTCCCCGAACGCCTGGAGTGGTAGGGCCGCTGCCAGGGGCGGAGGAGTGTCCCCACGGGACGCGGGGAACATGGAGGGGTGTTCTGTCCGCTGGGGGTCGGAGGTCTGACTCCGGTCCGCCCGGGGAGGAGCGGCTGCCGTCCACCTGAGAGGGTGGAGGAGTGATCGAGGACCACGCGATGGCGCATCAGAGAACCGGTGAGTTTCTTTTTCTCTCTCTCCTCTCTCTCTCTCTGTCCTTTCCCTCGCCTATTTTGTTTTTGTTGTTGTTTTTCCCCTCCTGTCTCCTCCCAGGTCGAGGAAGGCGGGGATGACCCGCCGGCAGTCGGGGCACAAGGCACACCCCCCGGAGAGGAAGGGGTTATGTACGTCATGCCGGGGGCTCCCCGGCCTGAGGCAATGCCGGGAGGAGTGTAGAGCCGAGGAGGGCGGGGCCGGGCTGGAATGACGCACGCCCGGTCCCCAATCAGCCTGATGGGGCGCGCGAGGGATAAAGGTGGCCGGGGACGACAGTTCGAGAGAGATAGAATTACAGGCAGCTGTACTGTGTGTGTGTTTATGGTTGTGTGTTTTTGTTTAAGTTTATTATTAAACTATTATTTATATTCTCAAGCCGGTTCTTGCCTCCTCCTTTCCACTGAACCCCCTTACAGTGAGTAAATAATGACAGAATTTTCATTTTTGGGTGAACAATCTCGTTGAAGTAGAGAATGAAAGTGCAGAAAAAAAAATATTTATGCAATAATCGTTTCTATTTTCAGCCTGTGTTCTGTCCATTATTGTAAGTTCATCTGCGTACAAGTGCACTCACTGTAGCTTAGCACTGCATGGCTCATGTCTGTCATTCAAGACCTACATATCATCATTTTGAGAACATATTCTTGTTCCACTGCTATTTCTGTTAGTTTTTTTTTCTTTTTGTTGCCGCAATCACAGGCTGTTTAATGATGTGAGAAAAGCCTTGATATCTCTTTCAGTCTCTTTCATTTGGCAATTACAACCTGTACTGTCATAATATTGATGCCTGCTTTGGCAAATCTTAACAGCTTTATCTGGTCAGGTCAGTTCACTTCACAATTTATGCTTTCTGCTCACATACTTACTAATGTAAGCAATGGGACGTCACTAGCGTACAGCATAGGGGATCCATAACAGGAATTAGACATATTGAATCCTGGTTTAGACAGCTAATGGCTTTATAACGTCATATCAAAGGATCCCAACACTTTCTACTTTAAGAGCTTAGAACCAAAATGATATTTTAACTGCTTTGCTTTGAATGAGATCAGAACATTGCCATTCCAGTAACCTCAATATAGTTCCAATCTAATTAAAATAAAATAAAGAACTAGTGCAGAATTTCACAGTGCAAGCCTAACAAAATAAATAGGCTTAGCATCTTTTAAAGGGAGGAGAAAACACTTCCCATATATTTTGTTGTTGACGTCAAAGGATGTGCATCCAATCAAACTGTACACTCTAAAAAATGCTGGGTTATTTTTTCAACCCAAATGCTGGGTTGGCCTTGTTGGGTCATTTTATTGGGTTATTTTCTCTCTGTTGGGTAGTTTTTGTGTTACCCAGCCACTGGGTTAGTGGCTGGGTCATTTTCACTGACAGCTGGAACTATACACCCCTCCCTCCATCCCGATGCAACAACCCAGCGGTAGCGTCAGAACAGCACAGCTGATGAGTCATCTGACGCAGGCTTTTGGATCGTCTTCAGGAGTTAGTGGTTCTCAGCGTGGACAAATTGGAGGATTTATTCAGTGAAATAAGGTTTGTGTCAGTGTTTTTATCCATACTATTATTACTGTACACCAGAAAATGCAAAGAAAAAAATTAGGTAACTATTAATGAATCAATAAATTATGAGCAATCGAATATTAGAATCAAAGTCTGTTTTTCAGTGAGGCAAACACTTGTGTGAAAAATCACAAACTTATTGTGTTATTACACAGAAACATTTACATTTATTAACCATGCTTCCAGTATTCTGATGACTATTAGACTGCTAACATTTTGGGTTGATATCTTTCTTAACCTTTTTGCTTTTCTTTCTTATTGTCTTTTTGTAGGTTGGATCAAATATTGTTGAGATATCAAGTCCTTATTCCCCTACATCCTACACTCAGCAAAACAGTCCTGCACATAGATCATTTTGAATTCTTATTTTAATTTAATACATTTTATTAATTCTTATCATAAATAGTTTTCTAGTAATGGACAAATTATAAGTAACATTTAAAGAGATAGTTCACCCAAAAATGATAATACTCTCACTATCATGCCATCCCAGATGTGTGCAACTTACTTTCTTCTGCAGAAAGCAAATTAAGATTTTTAGAAGAATATCTCAGCTCTGTAGGTCCATGCAATGCAACTGAATGGTGACCAAAACTTTGAAGCTCTAAACAGCACATAAATGCAGCATAAAAGTAATCCATATGGTTCCAATGGTTAAATGAAAAGTTACACATGGCACATATTTAGTTTTTCTTTCAGATGTGAAAGTGGAGATTTAGAGTAAGAAAGCATTAAATATTGATCTGTTTCTCACGCACATCTATCATGTAACTTTTGAAGACATGGATTTAACCGCTGGAGTCTTATGGATTACTTTCATACTGCCCTTATGTACTTTTTGGAGCTTCAAATTTCTGGCTACTATTCACTTGCATACAATGCACAAAACAGAGCTGAGATATTCTGAATAAAAACAAATAATTATAGAAGCAGAAGAAAGGCATACACATCTGGGATGAGGATGAGTAAATGAGAGATTTTTCATTTTTAGGTGAACTATCCTTTTAATAATACAATGGGTGTTTAATGTTTTTAATGCCTAGTGTATTTAACATTATTTATAAATGTTACTTTATTATTCTACATGCTGTTTTTTCAAATGTTTGTAAAGTAGTTTAAATGTACTTGTTGCACTTATTAATATTCATCCAAAAATAAAGGAGCTACCATGTTTATGGTGTGGTTTATTTTACAATATTATGTAAGGATTAAACAATCTGAAAATATTAACCCATTTATGAGATCAAATTAACCCAGCATTCCTGTAAAAATGAACCAGCATTTGGGTTGAATAAATAACCCATTTGCTGGGTTAAAATGAACAACCCAACTTGCTGGGATAGTTTAGCCCAGTGTGTGTTCTGTCCCATATTCAAACAGTGGCAATCCAGTTTGGGTTATTTTTAACCCAGCATTTTTTTAGAGTGTACCTTTATGGTATTTTGGTGCAAATTCATCTGTTATTTGAAGCTAGCTAAAATAGGCAGATGCCAGCATGGACGGGATGTGTGACATGCCCTCCTTAAAAACCAGGAAAACAAATGATGACCCATGCTACAGTAAATGCAGGTTCACTTGCAGTAAGGATAAACATGGATTGTGCCGACCACAATGTGTTTGTGCAGTGAATTATTGGCTTTTGAAATGTATATGGTTTTAATTAAATACACTCAAAAAATAACTATTTGGCTGAACTTGATTCACAGTGGACAGTTTTCCACATATTTGAAATGAGTTTTCTTAACTTAAATGTTATCTCAACACAAATAGAAAGTGTAGAAAGAATCTAGTTGAACTGGCTAAACCCAGCAAAATTAAACGTGACAATGCGACTGAAATAAATCTCTTTTATTTATTTATGTACATTACAAACTAGTGAAAGTTAATGTTAGCATGCTAAATACACGCTGTAAGAAGCACTACAGAGTGTAGTTTATTAACTGCTATAGTTAGCACAGCAATTGCTCAACGAAGCGGGCAATCTATTTAATGTGTGACATCGACCTGTCCTCATTGTTAGCTTAAGCTCCACTCTTCACCTTAATGGAAACCCCTAAAACACAAACTGTTCTAAATCTCAACATAACAAAACATAAAACAATAACAAGTATCACTTTTTATATTCATCTTGCACAAAAACACATAAAATAACGCTTAATTTTAACATTTAATCTCCCTATCGAGTCCCATGCAAAGCATTCATGGAAATAGGAATCCCCTGCCCAGTTTCATCAATGCTACATTAACACCACTAATAAATAGTATTCATGCTGTCCCAACTTAAATGGATTAAGTAAACTTCCGTTTAACAAATGTAAATGGATAGAATGGAATGAAATCAAGTTGTGACAAAATGTTCTAGAATTGTGTTGCATTAGTTCATTAAATTCAGTAAATTGAACAAGCAGCAATAATCCATTTTTGTGTGTGTGTTCAACCCAGCAAGTCTATTCTTTAAATACAAGTGCCCATTGTGTGTAAAAGTAACAGAAGAGCAAGAATATACAGTGGTTGTACTTGTATTTCTTAAGCCAGATTTCATTAAGACATTTAATCAATGATGACACATGCTTCTCTCTCCCTGTTTTCGGCCTATTTCACAATGCAAAACTGTAATGACTGAAATGATGAAAATATATGAATTATAAACATGTGAATTCATAAGAAGCAAGACACACCACATAATCTCATCTAGTCAAATGTTTCATGTTCAGCCAAACCAGTAAAGGTTAGAGAAACAGTGACGAGGGGCAAATATACACAGGTACTGTATGTCTGCAGCTCTCATCGGATTAGATTGCACCTATTTCACTCAAGAAAGACTGGAGAATGTCACTTTGGCAAGTCACATCACACCCAAATTATCAATGTGTTTACATGGCATATCAAACAGATTATCAGGCCAAAGAACCAGTACTATTGTTAACCCTGCAGAATTACTGTTTGGATATAAACAGCTGGAGATAAGAAATGTATGCGAGGTTCGGACGTGTGAACAGTGAGCTCTGCGCACTTTGCTAGTTTTTAATACTTTTTATGTCATAAACCGGGGAGATTTGATACACCCTGTTTCTTAACTGTTTTATGAAGACAATATGTCAAAGAATTCAAAATCCATGGGCTCCGGAGATATTAAAAGACACTTACGTGCTCAAGCTGATACCCCTGACAGGGCTGCAGACCAGGGATTCAATTTGGACAGTGCGACAGAAGAAATTCAGCGTCAGTTGTCGAGTATGTCAGCAATGCTGGCGAAGGTCGTCGCAGACTTGGAGGATCTGGCTGTAATACGTCGATCGATCACTTCCATGGAGATGAAATTCACTGAGTTGGTTACAAGATTGGGGGACGTCGAAAAACGGATCGATTATGTGGAGTCATTGGAGACGGAATTAGCTGCTAACCCGCTAGTGACCAAAACAGACTTGCAATGCATTTGGGAAAAACTGGAGGATTTGGAGAATTGTAATTGACGAAACAACGTCCGAATTGTTGGAATTCCTGAGCATGAGGAAGGCCGAGATATGGTGAAATTCCTAGACAAGCTTTTTGCTCGACATAACAGGCTGGAAATTGAGCGAGCTCACAGAGTCCCGGTTCGGAGATCTGCTGAGGGAGACAGGCCCTGATCAATTTTGGCCAAATTTCTGAGATCATCCGATAAAGATCTCATGTTACGCGAGGCGAGGTGTAAAGCTTTCTTGGAAGAGCCACAGCATTTTCTTGTTCCCAAACTTTGCGAATTCGACAAGAGAGAAACGTGATTGATTCAAGGAATGCAAGAATCTCTTACATCAATGGAAGGTCGCTTTTGCTCTGATGTTTCCAGCCAAACTGAGAATAGATACTAAGGATGGACATAGAGAATTTACATGCCCACAGCAAGCACTGTCCTTCATAACAGTATTGGAGTGAGTAAGCCATTTGGTGACTTTCATGTTGCTGTTTAGTGGGCCTGACTCACTGAACATACACTCGACTGCCTGAGGAGGCTGGGCTCCTTCTTTGTTTCATTTTGTGCTGGTTCCGCCTAGCGGCTGAGAGTTTGTTTTGTGTAATATCATTACTTCGGTGTGGATAAATCTGCAAGTTTTTGGTGCTTATGCCTCCTGTGGCCTGGAGTTTGTTTTGTGGAATAACTCTTGCAGGACATTGGAGTGATTGGGTCTTTTGTTGCACTCATGTATCGGCCGAATGGGTCGGCTTACTGAACATTCGTTTGACTCCCTGAAGAACTGAACTTTTTATTTTATTAAATTTTTTTGTGTTGGTTCCACTAGCGGCTGGAGCTTGTTCTGTGGAGGAACACACCTTCGGGACAGTTATGTGAATGAATCTACATGTTTTTTGTGTTTATTCTGGTTATTGGCTGGAGTTTGTTTTATAGACTATTTTTTGCTGTGTAATTCTGTCTCACAAAATTTTTATAGAAGCAATGGACTTGAGCAATCTGACGGCAAAGCTGTTGCAGGGACTCTCGTAGGCGTACATGGACTGTTTGAGTTTAGATGGATGGACGCCGGTTGGCGCTGTCGTGCGCGGAGTTAATGTGCACGTTTTTCTTTTTTCAGTTTGTTTGGTTCGGGGGTAAGTTTGGGGTTTGATTGTTACACTAATGTTGGAATGTGGTCTTTATAATATTGTTTTTGACACACAATCTATTTTTTTCTAATATGTCAAATGTCAAATGTTAATATGAGTGGATTATCTCTCTCCACATGGAATATGAATGGGCTGGGGCACCACATAAAAAGAAGGAAGGTTATTTCTTTTCTTAAATGTAAAAAATATGATATAGTGTTTCTTCAAGAAACCCATCTTTCCCCACAGGAAACTGAAATGGGAAGATATGGGGTGGACATGTTTTCTTTAATGCTGGCTCGAGTAAGAGCAGGGGAGTCATTACATTGATCAGTAAACATCTACAATTCAAATGTATCAAACAGACTAAAGATAAATTAGGAAGAGTCATTATTGTTTTAGCAGAAATTCATGGGCAAAGTTTGATTTTGGCTAATATTTACGCACCTAACGCTGATGACCAAGGCTTTTTTATAGATCTTGAAGGGATGTTGCAAGCCGCTTGTACCCCTCATGATATAATATTAGGAGGAGACTTTAATCTTTTGATGGACTCAGTCCTTGATCATAGTGAAGCAAAAGTGTGCAAGCCCCCTAAAGCAACATTGACGCTTCTCAGGATGTGTAAAAATCTTGGCCTTACAGATATGTGGAGACTTTTGAACCCATCTGGTAGGGACTATACATTTTTTTCATCAGTACATTAGATTTATTCTAGAATAGATTTTTTTTATATCTAAGTCCTTCATTTCATCTGTTGATGATTGCTCAATTGGAAACATCTTAGTCTCAAATCACACCCTGGTGAGTTTAGAGGTATTGCCACATACAGAGAAAAAGAAATCATATAGTTGGCGCTTTAATGTATCCCTTTTGCAAAATCCTGAATTTCAACAAATGTTTCAAAAATGCTGAAATTAATGTTTATATGAAGACCAACTGGTCCTCAGTATCCTGTCGGCATTAAGGCGGTTCTTAGGGGCTGGATCATACAGTATGCATCATTCACCAAAAAATCCAAAGCACGAGAACTCGTGGAGTTGGAAGGGAATATTAAAAGTGCCGAATGTCGTCTGATGGCCTCAGAGAATTGACCCAATTGAAATACAGATATAATACTATTTTGTTGCGGAAGGTGGAGTTTTGGCTATTCAGGGCAAGACAGTCATACTTTGAGTAAAGCAGGGAAGCTTTTGGCTATATACCTAAAGCAGAGAGAGTCTTTTTCTACCATTCCCTCAGTGAAATCTGCTGGTGGGGAAAAATGTACCTCGGCCATAGATATTAATAATGCTTTTAAAGAATTTTATCTTGATCTTTATAGTTCCACGTCTTCGTCTACTGATGAAGATATTAGGAACTTTGTGGAACCATGAGAACTTCCTAAACTGACGACTGAGCAAAAAAATTCTCTTGATTCTGAAATAACCTTGGAGGAGCTTGGCGTGTTAATTAAGGCCTTGCCTACAGGCAAGTCTCCAGGGCCAGATGGCTTTGCCGCTGAATTTTTTTAGATCTTATGCTACAGAACTGACTCCACTTTTGTTAGAAGTTTATACGGAATCATTAAATAATGGAAAGCTTCTGCCAACCATGACACAAGCCCGGATCAGTCTGATCTTAAAAAGGACAAAGATCCAAATGAGTGTAAGAGTTACCGTCCAATTTCCCTGATCCAGCTAGACGTAAAAATATTGTCAAAATTCTGGCTAACCGATTAAGTAAAGTTATGACATCTCTTATACATATAGATCAGGTGGGGTTTATTCGGGGCGCAGCTCTTCTGATAACATTAGGCGTTTCATCAATATCATGTGCTCAGTGGTGAATGATCAGATTCCGGTCGCTGCCATCTCACTTGACGCTGAAAAGGCGTTTGATATGGTAGAATAGGATTATCTTTTTAAGATTTTGGAAATATACGGGTTCGGGAAAACTTTTATTGGATGGATTAAGTTACTTTAAAGACACCCAGTAGCGGTGGTACAAACAAATTGATTAATTTCAGATTATTTTACTTTGGATAGGGGCACCCAACAGGGTTGCCCTCTTTCCCCCTTATTGTTCTGTCTGGCCCTGGAACCATTAGCAGCCGCAATAAGAAAGGAGGATGATTTTCCAGGGGTGGTGGCGGGAGGTATGGTGCATAAGCTTTTGCTTTACGCAGATGATATATTATTTTTTGTCTCCGACCCTACTAGATATATGCCTTGCCTCCACAGAATTATTAATTCCTTTTCTAAATTCTCAGGATACAAAGTCAATTGGTGTAAATCCAAAGCTTTGGCTCTGACAGCATACTGCCCAGTAACAGCCTTCCAACCGGGCGCCTTCCAGTGGCCCAAACAGGGCATTAAGTATTTGGACATTTTATTCCCAGCACATTTTGAGCGATGTGGACAGGTGGGCTTCATTACATTTATCTATGATTGGAAAGGTTAATGTTATTAAAATGAATTGTATTCCAAAATTTAACTACCTGCTACAATCTCTCCCTGTAGATGTCCCCCTCTCTTATTTCAAGCAATTTGATAGCATAGTGAAGTCCTTCATTTGGAATGGTAAACGTCCCAGATAAGTTACATAGGCCAATTGACAAAGGTGGGCTAGTTCTACCCAAGATTTTGTTTTATTATTATGCATTCGGTCTCAGACATTTGGCTCATTGGTCGCTTCCACCTGAGAGAGCCCGTCCCTGGTTTTGTATTGAACAGGAAGTTCTTGCCCCTATTTCGCCATTGCAAAGACTTTCTATCAAACTAACTGGAGAGGTTAAGTTACACCACATTATCTCTCATTTGCACTCGGTATGGACAAAAGTGTCCAGAGGGTTTAATTTGGACATTTATTTAAATGTTGCCTCAAGCATATGTCTGAACCCTAAATTATGTATTAATAAGTCCCCGTTCTGCTGGTCAGACTGGATTGTGAGGGGAGTTACTACACTCTGTGACCTATATGAGAGTGGAGTATTGAGATCTTTTGAAAATTTGGTTCAAAATTTTGGGATTCCCAGATCTCAATTCTATAGGTATTTACAGCTGCGTCTGTACTGTTTGTGGGAGTAGCATACACCCCCTAAAGCTGCAGATACTCTGGGAGAGGTGATTACTGCTTTTGGAAAAGGTCATGAGGCATCAGTGTATTACTCCCTGCTAATTCAGAGTCTGGGGGACGGAACTTCAACTTCTCTCAAGAGATTATGGGAGAAAGATTTAAACTTGGTATAGGAGGAGGGAGTGTGGGATAGGATTCTAAAAAACTTCAAGTCTGCATCTAGAGATGCAAGGGTTCGTCTTATGCAATTAAAGATATTACATAGATTCTATTGGACCCCCTCTAGATTGTATAGGCTTGGTCTTAAAGACACACCCACCTGCTGGCGATGCCAATCAGAAGATGGAGACACAACCCATGTTTTTTGGGGGTGTGTTAAGATCCAAGAGTTTTGGTTGAAGGTTCAGAGTCTCATATGTGATGTTTTGGGCACTCGAATTTCATTTTACCCCAGACTCTGTATTCTGGGCAATGGGGCGGTCATAAATTTGGGGGACAAACACATAAAAAATTGGGTTCTGACCAGTATTATGCTTGGCAGGCAGATTATTTGAAGGGGATCGAAGTCAGATGGGGCTCCCTCATTTCCGCAGTGGTGTGCGGAGATGGGGAGGGTGGTGGCTTTTGAGGAGATGTCGAGCAGAAGGCTAGGTGTTCGAGATTTGTTTGCTTGGAAGTGGGGCAGGTATTTGGTGTTTTTGGGGGACTCTCGGGGAGGGGCTGTGGAGAGAGAGGTTTAGTTTTAATTATAAATTATTATTATATTTTCTTTTTTTTGGGGGGGGGGGGGGATTCTATTTGTGACCACAGGGGTGTTTGTTGGGAGTCGGGGTGGGGTTGGTCATTGGGGACAGGGAGGGGTAATAGTGGGGGTTAAATGTTGACTCAGTGTATATATGTTGTGTTTTTTCTTTGTTCTTCTGAGTCAATAACATTTTTTAATTGAAAAATATTTTTTAAACCCTTATATTGTGTTCCAGTCAAATCTGACCAATTAACTATTTTTATTTTGTTTTTCTGAAAACTGTAGTTTATTTCATCCAGTTGGAATAAAATTCTATGACTTTGTTCACACAGGGCATCTGAAAAAAAAAAGAAGGAAAAAAAAAGAAAAGAGTTACTCCAGGGTTTTTGCAGTAAGTAGCGTTCTGAAACGTCATGTAAATGATAAAGCCGATTTCCTTATGCCATTTAAGGGATTAAGAGAAAGCAGTTTAATACACCTAGGTTTCTCCCAGAGAAAGCTGCTTATGTGGCCATGTAAACACATACACGGCATACCAGCAGGTTTTTGAAGAGTGCACATGTGCATGGAACAGACCGAATAAGGATGGAGCCCAACAACAAGACAACAAAACATTTCTGGGAGTACAGTGGGAAAAGCACATACACTATAAACTATACGCATTTATAAACACCACTGTAAAATATCAACGGTCCCTCACGTTCACATACATGCACTAGTACATTGAGGGAAACCCGGAGTTTTACATAAAGGGAAACCCCACTATTGAAGTGCAATTCCACTGCAGGTCAAGAAAGGTAAGGAATATCTGGAAATAAAGTGAAGCAACACAGAATAAAATAGCGAAGTGTTCTCGGATACATGTTTATTATTTACACAAGTGTCGTGGGGTAATTACGTTGCTCTGGAGAAAGCTACTTACTGCCCGAGCCGCATATATATGGGAGTAAAGTGTACAATGCTTATACAGTGCATGTAAACAAGAATGCTGCTTTCACGCAATATGCCGCTTTCTCACAATAACTCGCTTTCTGGTGTCCATGTAAACGTCGGTGGCCTTTTCACCCTGGTGTGGGGTAAAGGCCCCCTCGCCACCTTTATACATTTTATATATATATATATATATATATATATATATATATATATATATATATATATATATGTGAATTGGGACGTGGTCATGTGTCTGTCACTGGGGAGATAGGAAGCGGTAAGGACCATCACCTGGAGATTGTTAACACTAAACACCTGTGTCTCATTGCAGTGATGACGGAGACGGGCTTGAAAAGGCTGCTGAGAATGCCAGAGAGACAGAGTACTTGTATTACTCCCCACATCGAGCTCAAAATTACTCGCCAAGTGGCAAGGACGCTTTGAGGTTACACGGCGAGTTGGGCATCTCGATTATGAGGTTAAGCGAACGGATAGAGGCGGAGCATGTCAAATTTACCACCTCAACCTCCTTAAATTATGGAGAGAGGCGGTCCCCATGTCCATGGTGACAGTAGTTCCAGAGAGGGCAGAGCTTGGTCCGGAGGTGAAGTTCAAAGCTGACCTATTAACCCCGGTCCTTTGTGGAGACCACCTCTCACCATCCCAGCTCACGGAGGTGGCCAAATTGCAAAACGAGTTTGCGGACATGTTCTCTCCTCTTCCCGGTCTTACTAACCTCATACAACATCATATCGAGACACCACCAGGAGTGGTAGTGCGTAGTCGGTCATACCGCTTGCCCGAACATAAGAAAAAAGTGATTCGGGACGAATTAGAGGCAATGCTCAAAATGGGGGTAATAGAAGAACCGCACAGTGATTGGGCCAGCCCGGTTGTTCTTGTACCTAAGTGTGACAGGTCAGTCCGGTTCTGTGTTGATTACCAGAAAGTCAACGCGTTGTCTAAATTTGACGCGTACCCAATGCCCCGAATTGATGTAGTGCTCGATTGGGCTCAATTTTATTAAACACTGGATTTAACTAAGGGATATTGGAAGATCCCCTTAACTCCATTATCCCGAGAAAAATTGCCTTTTCCACACCGTTCGGATTACACCAATTCGTCACTCTTCCATTCGGTTTGTTCAGGGCTCCCGCTACATTCCATCGCCTCATGGATAAGATTCTCCGGCCACACACACTGCGTATGCCGCCGCCTATTTAGATGACATCATTATATACAGTAATGATTGGCAGAGGCATATGCAGCATCTGGAGACGGGCTTGAAAAGGCTGCCGAGAATGCTGGAGAGACAGGGACAAAGAAACCCGAAGCCAAACTGTATATTTAGTTGTGAAGCTGAAGTTTATATATCGTTGTGAGGCTAAAGTACCTATACTGTTGTGAAGCTGAAAAGCCAATGCTCTCTTGTGAAGCTGAAAAGCCAAAGACTGTGTTTGCTAGACTGAAAAACCATTAAATCTTGACTTACTTGGACTGCCACCCTGCTTCCCGCTTCCTTCCTTATCATTGGAACTTCTACAATATATATTAAAAACAACCTTCCATTATTATTTCTTTTCACTCAAATTATGTTGCTCCATCAAATGGAAAATAGGGCATACATTTGAAAACATTAAGTAACAGAGTTCACATTTTCAGGGCAAATGGGGAAGCAGGAGGTAGCGGAAACAGTCAACGTGTGTATTTTATTACTCTTCAGCGTCGTTCACAAAACTCAAACAAAAGGGCAATCAGTGGACAAGTAATCACACACAAATGAGACAATAATTATTGTCGCACCCACAGGAACAGTCTCTCTCTTTCTCCCGACTGATGCGCTTGTCAGCCTTTTCAGGACTCCCTCCGCCATCTCTATAATGAGAGACATGTGTTAATGATGATGACAGCCCAGGTGACGAGCCTTACCGCTCTCTCTCTCCCGCAGACAGACACACGACCACGCCCCCATCCCCACACATTACATGTAGCTATTTAAGGTGTAAGAAAAAATAAATCATTTTACTTAATGATTACACCATTTTACATTTTTATATCAGTAAATAATTTAGTTTTTGTTGTTGTTGTTGGAAACTGTATTTATTTTTCTTGTTTTTTTCTTATTTCCCCTAAATCAGATTATCACTAAATCAGATTTCCCCACAGATGTAGTATAAAAACAGGGTTTTAGAAATTGCACATGCAGCATTTAGAGCCATAACCACATTTCGATTTTCCAGTTTATTCATTTGACAAATTACTTAAAAGCAAACCAAGAGCTAGAGATTACACAATCTCCTGCTTTTACCAGTGCACAGTTCGGACAACGTTGAGCCAAGGAACATAACACTAAATAAACCTAAAACAGCACAAAAGCATCCACTTCTGGTTAGATTTAACAACAGTGCACACAGAAACTGTCAACACTAAATACTGAAACTATGCTTTATGTGTGCTCTGTCTGTCTCTCTCTCTCTCTCTCTCTCTCTCTGTCTCTCTTTCATCAACTATTTTTTATTAGAGGCAATTAGCACTCATTGTGTTGTAATGGTCACTTCCTTAGCCACAAACCACAACTGTTCCCCACAGGCTGTAAGCAAGAATATATAAAGGTACTATTACACATTACAGCCAAAATTCAGCAGGATTTCCTGTTCGTGCACCCATCTTTGCATTATGCGCGAGCTTACACTTTAAGCATCCCCGATAAAATCTTAATTGAACTCATTGGGCATAATTTGATAAAGCCATATTAGACAAAGCACCAATGGAGCTCTCCAATGTACCATAATGAAGTATAAGCTAACCCATATGAAAGAAAAATAAAACTGAATGTCTTTATTACATTCATTGGTTCCCCTTGAATCCAGGTGAGATTAAATAGAGCGCAAACGAAGATTTGAAATAGTCAGCTTTTCATTTTTTTTTTTTTTTTTTCTAACAAGAAAAATAACCCTCCTTTAGAGTTTCAAAAGAGATCTCAATTATATCACAAGCTGTGCTCAGATTTGGCAAGATATTAAAGTCTGCAATAAAAAATCCAAATTATCTGAGCTATGTTATTCAAATTAATTTTATCGTTCTATATTCTTATACATTGTATATACACAATTTTCTCATTTTGATTATCTTTATTTCTCCCAAGGAATTTTAGGAGAAACATCTCAGATAAAGTTGATACTTTTGATCCTCATGAAATTAAATTTGGATGCAAATTTCTAAATACTACACTAGTGTATGTCCTACACAAAATTACTCCTTGAAAAAAGTGATGTACACATTTAAAAATGTACATTATTTTCAGGGAAAATGGGCTAAAATTTTGATGACTCATCTTGCACTACATAGATTTTTGTCCAATCAAATGCTCTCTAGAATGAGAATGTCCCTTCCCTTAATACCACCTGCAACCCACTAGCAAATAGCAAATCATGGTTCACTACTGTGACTAAACTAAAGGCTATTTGCTATTTTTTTAAAAGGGACAGTCCTTTTGATATGTCCCGACCCAACCTCCTGTTTAAATAGGAAATATGACAACACGGGACAGAACAGAACAGAATAGGACAGAACTGCGTTGTGTCAAGACATTTCATTGGGTCTTTTAAAAATGAACAGAAGTCCATTATTGACCAAGTACATAAAAAATCTGTGTTAAAAATCCTGTCCTTGCATTTCCCTGATTCACTACAGTAAGCTTACAATAATGATTTATATCTTGAGATGTTGGGTTGGACTGGGCGTGAAATCGCAAGCTTACGTCATTCGTCCTTGCGTATTTACATCATGTCCGTAAGCACAGAAATGAAGGACCGCCTACTGTGTCGCGTGTGTGTCAGCTGGGGAAGCAGCAGCAGTTTGGGACAGCAGCGGCAGGACATCAGTGTCTGGATGGATGTTTAACTGTTAACTGTGTGGCAAAGTTGTTTACTTGCTATAATACTTAGAAATGTTTTCCTCGTATAATTGTTTAAGCTAATATTGGTTGTCATGCTTTAATAAATGGAAAATTATTTGGGAGATATTGTGTTTAATGATTGCAAAGTGTTTAATAGGTTACATTTTCCAATAAGATTACTGTAATTTGTTTACTAATATTCGTTTTGAGTATTTTATAACATTTCTGTAGATTCGAATTTCCCTGTGTGTGTGCTGCTGTTTTTCAGATGCACAAGTTGTTGTATCACTTTCCATTCCCCTTTTAGCAGATAGCCTACATAGTCTCATAGAATGAACTTTACTATAACAAAATTTTTGCAAACTGAGGTTTATGTGCCGTTTTCTATGTTTTCCTGAAATTACATTGTCATGTAAAATTCATGAGATCAGGCTACAGATGTACAGATCTTGTTTACACAGATTGGAGACTTAAAATTTTTGTCTAAAAGCCAGTACAGCAAGGTAGTTCCCCATGAATGTATACTCAACTCAAGTTGTTTGTATACTTGTTTTGTGTGTGCGTGCGTGCGTGCGTGCGTGTGTGTGTATACTTATCTCAAATGTGCCGATTTCATAGCATAGTAATGTACATGTTAATGTGTTTAGTGTGCAAACCATCTCTCATTTATTACTTTACTGCCAAAGAAACAATTAAGGAAACTGTTTATTATTGTATTGTTATATTGCATATTTCTGCATATTATTTTAATATTTAATAAAGTATAATTCATCCCCATCATTATCGAACCCTCTTTTTGTGTTTTTTTTTTTTTGTTGTTGTTGTTTTGTTTACAGTTGTATTGTGTCCTTAGTATTTTAATATAATGGTTTACTTGCATAAAGGATGTAATGTCTGGAATAACATCATATCAACGTGAAAATAGCACATCTGCTAGTGAATATCTCAGAGTCGAGATGATATGATGATCACAGGTAACCTCAAACCATGAGATTCATGCATGCAGAAAAGCAGTACTGAAACACAACAAAACAATGCTCCTCCACAAGTTACTTGCAATTTTAGGCTTCAAACACAGATGTCGATAGAGATCCCAAAAGTTCCGTAGTTTTAAATAAAACATAAATAAAAACTCCATTATGTGTCCTGGGAAAGAGCAACTTCTTGGCAAAGAAATATACTGTATATAATCTAGCAGTTCCCACTCTTTTACAGTATGCACAAAACGAACAGCAATATAGCTTAGTTTGACTGCACAACAGCAGCACTTTAAAAACCACTTTAATATGTTTCACACCTCCACAGTCTTAAGGACGTACACGGCTGTTCTGCATCAACTGAAAAAAAAAAGCTATTGCAAGTGATTGCTGGGCTAGCATAGATTGGGAAAAAAAAAAAAGAAAAACTGGGATGCAAGGCATGCATGCTGTTGAGCATTATGCTGACCATAATGACAGGAGATTGCTGGATGAAGTTTTCAGGCTGTACAGTATTGCTGAGTAGCATCTAACATTACATCAATAGCAGACTGCTCTAACACACACAGGTGTGGGGCTGGTCTCTCCAGACATATTATACTCTTCAGTACTTGAGGAAACACAGACCCACATTCTTTACCGCTGGTCTGAAACACATGGAGAAGGAAAAATGGAAATTTCACTTTTTTTCTGTGCCTTTCTTAAATCGTGTTTACCGCTAAACAATCTCCACCCCTTTGGATTACGTTAGATGTTTTGGACTATAATCGAGGGGCATTATCTTGGAGGGAAATGTCTTACTCTATAGGGCTTTAACTGTGTCATCTCAGCTTTGGGTTCCCAGAGGCCCCTGCTTCCCCGTTGCTGATGGATGTAATCAAGGGGACAATTAGACGTTCTGTCCTGGTGCTTAAAATAACGATCGGGGCATTTGCGGTATCTAAGACATGCTCTTAAACAGGGCTGTTTTGTTATAGTGCAGTGTAAGATATTTTAATAATAACATTATCAAGCATGAACTAGTGGTTGTCAGTAAAGCATTCATTTAGCGAGCTAATGATTCAGATGGTCTTGCTGAACACAAGAAACATTGGACTCCATCTTATATTCCCTCCAAGCAGGCCCAGATCTAGAATGGTTACATTAGCAATAACATATAATGGAGAGGCATTGACGGGGAGAGGGGGGGTCTGTGTGTCTATTCCGTCGACCGGAATATTGTCATGGTGATACATAACCCTTTGCTTCACTTGCGCTTGTGGGGGGGAGGGCACAGGGATAATTTTGGGAGGCATAGCCCACCCCAATACCCCCCTAGAGCCGGCCCTGCTTCTTAGTCTAGCTACACTGTAAAAAAAAAATCGTAATTTTAACGGTAAAAGACTGTAAAACTTTTAATTGTTAAAGGTGCAATATGTAACAATTTTCATGTAATATTCACCTTTTTTTGCCAATGTGTGAACAGCTTGTAATGCAACTTAAAAAATTAGCCCTTCCCGGACTTCCTAGTTTGCCTATTAAAGCCTGTAGACTGATTTTCATGTGAAGGGAGTGGGATGCTTTGCCGGGAAAATCCAAAGGATGTGACGTTTATGTGCGCTCCCAAGAGCCTTGCCTCAGTGCTTCTCTTCCGCTATTCAACAGCGACAACAAACTGCAACACTAGGTAACGTTATCTTAGAGATGGAATCCAGCAAACGTCCGGTCCCAACACAACACCAACTCCTAAAGCAAAAAAAAACCCAAAACATTTATCTACTGAATCCCATCTGGCTAAGCGGGAACGTGATCGTGGTCGAGCGAAAACTAGAGTGAACATCGGCAGGGCATTTGATTCCTGTAGGGACCTTCGTTCGGTTTTGGGATAAAAACTGACCCTGAATTGGCGTTCTTCTTATTGGACAGGTAAGCTTACATAACATCCTGGTTGCTTGCATAACCTCCATTCCCTGATGGAGGGAACGAGACGTTGTGTCGATGTAGTGACACTAGGGGTCACTCTCGGGAGCCTGAAACACCTCTGGTTTTTGATAAAAGGCCAATGAAAATTGGCGAGTGGTCTTTGCATACCACTACCCCGGACATATGGGTATAAAAGGAGCTGGTATGCAACCACTCATTCAGGTTTTATGCTGAGGAGCCGAGACAAGGTCCCGGCCATTTCAGCAGGTAGTTCAGCGTTGTTGCAGGAGGGACACAACATCTCATTACGCAAGTAACCAGGACGTTCCCTATCTGTCACTCACTCAACGTTGTGTCGATGTAGTGACACTAGGGGTCCCTATACAAAACGCCGCAACTGGCTGAACTGTGTTACGTGAACTGGCGGTGTGTGACGGGCAGACCACTGTGTGCCTCGTAGCCAGCGCACCAGGCCGACATGTAACCTCCCCCAACACTGTTATGAGTGTCGAATGGCCCTTTGGGACAAGTCGACTACCCAAAAGATAGAGATGGGCTAGCCCAGTCGTAGCCTCTTATCCCCTTTTTTTTCCACTCCCTAAAAAAAAGGGGGGATTATACGACTGGGCCGACCAGGTCTAGTCGGGGGGGTGTCCCTCCCAAGGGGAGGACACCATGGAGACCACACCTCGCCCAGAGAGAGGGGGCTTATTTAAGTGGAAATACATCACATGGTCTTGCCGAGCTATGTCGGAAGTATGCCATGTGGAGAAGTCCCATGGTAGGTCCTACTCTATGTGGGAGGAGTTACTACAAGCATGGAGACTGGGGCAGAGGGGCCTCTGCCCAAGGAAGACACAGTTTGCCAACAGGGAAACGAATTAGCGGAAGATATACGTCGCATGGGGTTACCTACGGGGAACCGCCACATGCGGAGCACCTACCCCAGTACAGGGCTTTAGTTAGCACGTGTACTGGGCTGGCAGCGAGTCTCTCCGAATACTCAACTGCCACAGGGCTCAGAGGAAGTCAACCAGGGAACACAGTTTGTGAACACTACTGGGAGTTAACGGCGCACGTCTTCAGGGAGGTGAAAGGCACTATGTGCAAGTGATACACCCGACTGGCTGTCCTGGACTTACCTGCTTGTGCGTGCCACTACACGAAAAGAAACCGGTTCCACCCTGAGGTTGTAGAACCTCGCAAAGGTGTTGGGTGTTGCCCAGCCCACTGCTCTGCAAATGTCTGTTAGAGAGGCACCCCTGGCCAAGGCCCAGGAGGCCGCTACACCCCTGGTAGAATGGGCTCGTAGCCCTACCGGGGGCGACACGTCCTGGGCATGATATGCCATAATTATGGCGTCAATGAGCCAGTGGGCGATCCTCTGCTTGGAGACAGAGCTTCCTTTCCGCTGTCCACCAAAGCAGACAAAGAGCTGCTGAGAGACTGTAAAGCTCTGCGTGCGATCCAAATAGATGCGTAAAGCGCGCACCGGACACAGCAACGTCAGGGCTGGGTCTGCCTCCTCCTGGGGCAGTGCTTGCAGGTTCACCACCTGGTCCCTAAAAGGGGTCGTGGAAACCTTGGGCATATAGCCCGGTCGGGGTCTAAGGATCATGTGAGAGTAGCCCGGACCGAAATCCAGGCACGTTTCGCTGACAGAGAACGCTTGCAGGTCTCCAACCCTCTTGATAGAAGTGAGCACAGTCAGGAGGGCAGTCTTCAAGGAGAGTGCCTTAAGCTCAGCTGACTGCAAAGGCTCAAAGGGGGCTCTCTGTAAACCCTGAAGAACTACAGAGAGGTCCCATGAGGGAACGAGGCACGGTCTGGGGGGATTCAGCCTCCTGGCGCCTCTCAGGAACCTGATGATCAGGTCGTGCTTCCCTAAGGACTTACCGTCCACTGTGTAGTGGTGTGCCGCTATAACGGTTACACACACCTTCAAGGTGGAAGGGGACAGCCGCCCTTCCCACCTCTCCTGCAGGAAGGAAAGCACCGATCCGACTGCGCATCTCTGGGGTCTTCCCATCGGGAAGAACACCACTTAGCGAACAGACACCACTTAAAGGCATACAGGTGCCTCATAGAGGGGGCCCTAGCCTGAGTGATCGTGTCTACCTCCACGGGTGGTAGACCACTTAGGTCTTCCGCGTCCCGTCCAAGGGCCAGACATGGAGATTCCAGAGGTCTGGTCGCGGGTACCAGATGGTGCCCCGTCCCTGAGAAAGAAGGACCTTCTTCAGGGAAATTCACCGGGGGGGGCTGTCGTGAAGAGTGTGAGGTCTGAGAACCACGTCTGGGTGGGCCAGTAGGGTGCTACCAGGACAACCTGCTCCTCCTCCTCCCTGACCTTGCACAAGGTCTGTGCAAGTAGGCTCATTGGGGGAAATGCATATTTGCACAGTCCAGGGGGCCAGCTGTGTGCCAGCGCATCTATACCGAGAGGTGCCGCGGTGAGGGTGTACCAGAGCAGGCAGTGGGAGGATTCCTGGGAGGCGAACAGGTCTACCTGTGCCTGTCCGAATCTACTCCAGATCAGCTGGACCACCTGAGGGTGGAGTCTCCACTCTCCCCTGAGGGTAACCTGCCATGACAGCGCGTCCGCTGCAGTGTTGAGGTTGCCCGGGATGTGAGTGGCTCGCAGCGACTTGAGGTGCTGTTGACTCCAGAGGAGGAGACGGCGGGCGAGTTGTGACATACAACGGGAGCACAGACTGCCTTCACGGTTGACATATGCTACTGTTGCCGTGTTGTCTGTCCGAACTAACACGTGCTTGCCCTGGGTCAACGGCCGGAACATCCGCAGGGCGAGTAGAATTCAGAAGCAACTCGAGGCAACTGATGTGCCAATGCAGCCTTGGGCCCATCCATAAGGCGGCAGCTGCGTTTCCGTTGCAAACAGTGCCCCTGCTAATTTTGGAGGTGTCTGTCGTGACCACAACGCACCTGGACACCTGCTCTAGGGGAACACCTGCCCGTAGAAATGTGAGGTCGGTCTAAGGGCTGAAGAGACTGTGACAGATCGGCGTGATGGCCACGCGATGTGTCCCGTGGCGCCATGCCCATCTCGGGACTCGAGTCTGAAGCCAGTGCTGAAGTGGTCTCATATGCATCAACCCAAGCGGAGTGGCCACCGCTGAGGATGACATGTGCCCCAGGAGCCTCTGAAAAAGTTTCAGTGGAACCGCTGTTTTCTGTTTGAATGCCTTCAAACAGGTGAGCACCGATTGTGTGCGCTCATTCGTAAGGCGCACAGTCAACGAGACTGAGTCCAACTCCAAACCGAGAAAAGAAATGCTCTGAACCGTGAGGAGCTTGCTCTTTTCCCAGTTGACCCGAAGCCCTAGTCGGCTGAGGTGCGAGAGCACCAGGTCCCTGTGTGCACACAACACATACCGAGAGTGAGCTAGGATTAGCTAACCATCGGGATAGTTGAGGATGCGAATGCCCACTTCCCTTAGCGGGGCAAGGGCTCCCTCTGCGACCTTCGTGAAGATGTGAGGGAACAAGGACAGACCGAAAGGGAGGACCTTGTGCTGATTCGCCCGACCCTCAAACGCAAACTGCAGGTAGGGTCTGTGTCGAGGTAGAATCGAGACGTGAAAGTATGCATCCTTCAGGTCTACTGCCGCGAACCAATCTTGATGCCAGACACTCGCTAGAGTGTGTCTTTGCATCAGCATCTAGGACGGGAGTCTGTGTAAAGCCCGGTTCAGTACTCACAGGTCCAAGATTGGCCGCAACCCACCGCCTTTTTTCGGTACAATGAAGTAGGGGCTGTAAAACCCCTTGCCATGACATCTGGATTTGTGCCACAGCTGGGCGCTCAGGGGCAGGGAGACCGCCGTTGGAGCGCCAAACCTGCCAAAATGGAGTGGTGGATGGTGGTCGTGATGACAGCCGTGCACACCGGGTATGTGACCCAGGGAACAAGGAAACCGCTCTTGCTGAACTCTTGGGTACTGCAGCCACTTGGGCATGCAGCGCAATTAAATGCAAAGGTAACAAAAGATTCTCCTCCCGGCCCTCGACCAGGGGATGGAGTGGTCTGTTTACCAGCTCCAGAGCAGCCGGTTTTGTTGACCCTGGGTCACCTGTCTCAGGGGCGCTTCAAAGTTTTCGCGGGTTCTAAGCGGCCACGAGACGGTTGGCGTCTGCTTCCTCCACGCCGAGGCCAGGCCGCAGGGGCGGGCTGCAGCAGAGCCGGTGCAGTTACCGCAGGGGGACGCCCTTGGCGACGAGGAGACGGGGTGCGGAATCTTGAGCCACGCCGGGGCAGGATGTGCCGGATAACCTCCGTCTGCTGCTTCACCGTTGAGAACTGCTGGGCAAAGTCCTCGGTGTCGCCGGACTGGCCAACTTGGGAAATAGGGGCAGCAAGGAACCGTACCATGTCGGCCTCTCCCATCTCGACCAGGTTGAGCCAAAGGTGGCACTCCTGGACCACCAAGGTGGACATTGACCGCCCAAGAGACCGCGCCGTGACCTTCGTCGCCCGGAGAGCGAGGTCGGTCGCCGAGCGCAGCTCCTGCATCAATCCCAGGGCAGAACTATCCACATGCAGTTCCTTTAGCGCCTTGGCTTGGTGGACTTGCAGAAGAGCCATGGTGTGCAGGGCAGAGGCGGCTTTTCCAGTGGCACCGTAGGCCTTGGCTGTCAGAGACGACATAATCCAACAGGCCTTGGATGGGAGCTTTGGGTGATGGATACATTTATCCACCGGGGGGATTGCCAAATAGCCCTTGGCCGCCCCACCATTGAGGGTAGTGAGGGCGGGGAAGCTGAAAGATCAGGACCGGGCAGTAAAAAGTGCCTCCCACAACCTTGTCAGCTCTTCATTCACTTCCGGGAATAAAGGAATGGGGGCGGGGCGTGGCTTTGAGCGGCGCCATGAGTCCAAGAACCAATCATCGAGCCGCGAGGTTTCAGGGGAGAGTGGAGGGTTCCACTCTATCCCGACACTCGCGGCTGCCCGGGAAAGCATGTTGTCATCTCCGCATCAGCCTGTGACTGGGTGACCGCACCCGAAGGGAGGAGCCCAGCTGAGGCTTCCACTTCCAACTGGACGAGCCCGCTCTCCGATGCTGTGCTCAAGAGCTCATCACCTTCGCGGGCTCCGAAGAAGAGGTCGAACTCGCCGTGAGACGAGCCAGCGGACTCATCCGGAAGCCCGATTGGGGCAGACGAGTGTGCTGGTGAATGGGAGGTCAGTGGGGGGATACCCGGCGGAGGTGGTCCCATTGGGGTCCCCAAATCGCCACCAGTGCTAGCCGCGCTGGCATCATACCCGTGGGTAGAAGGACCGAGGCGGGGAACCTCTGGGGTGGCTTGCTTTCTTACGAAGGTAAGCCACGACCGCATCGTTGCCATGGACGTTCTCGCAATGAGTACATGAACCATCCACGAACGCTGTCTCCGTGTGAGCAGTGCCCAGACACGAAAGACAGTGATCGTGACTGTCAGAAGGTGAGAGATAATGAGCGCAACCAGGAATAACACACAAATGGAAAGGCATCTTTAAAAAGATGCGTCTTTAAAAAGACGTTCCGTGAGTGCCGCTCTTTTAGATAAATATACTCTTTTAGAGAAATATACTCTTTTATTTCTGCCGAAGCGCCCAGGGGCATTCTCTGCAGAGCACCAGTGCAGAGGGGGGAGAAGCCGCTGAAATGCGCCGTCAGATCAAGCAGATATGAATGAACAGTCGTGGGAATTCAGCTCAGTGAGCATAACCGTTCGGCTCGAAGAGAAAATCTGAATGAGTGGTTGCATACCAGCTCCTTTTATACCCGTATGTCCGAGGGAGTGGTATGCAAATACCACTCGCCGATTTTCATTGGCCATTTATCAAAGACCAGAGGTGTCTCGGGCTCCCAAGAGTGACCCCTAGTGTCACTACATCGACACAGCTTCGAGTGAGTGACAGATAGGGAACTGCAAAGCATGTGAAATATAGTGCCATAAGGATTGATCTGTGTAATTTTAGCAAACTACAATAACACATTAAATGAATGCTAGACATTGTTCAAGATAATGCAAAAAGACCCATTCATTAGTGTAACGTAACTTGGTTATACAGAAAATATATACATTCTATTATTAGAATAGCGCATCGATATATCAAAATGACAGTTGTGATGGAATCACATCAATACTGAATTGTGTCAACATATTTATAATGTACAGTCTATTTTATAAACAGCTACTGTCATCATCCACCAAATTTAGCTAACAGCTATCGATAAAGCTGGCTAGCTAGCTAACGCCGACATAGGCTATCGTATAAATGCAGTCAGTGTATCATGCAAAGAAAATTGATTACTTCAAACTACAGTCTCACATAGTCAGACCTATAGCCACACATTGTTTTAGCCCTGTTCCATCACTGGAGATTCAAATATAATATACGGTCTCAAAGTTTGTAGTAAAACAATCATAACTGTGTAATTTTAATTATGCTACCTCATCTGTCAGCGTGATGCCGGTGAAGCACGTTGTCTCTTTGTACGTTACGTCATTGTTTTGGTCAATGCTTGCTCGCTCGCATCCCTATGGTGTGTGTTCACGAGCACGAGCAACAGGTAGCTGGCTGCAGTTCACTTAACGGCCACAGATGTCATTAATAATTCAGGGTTTCTGAATCTTACATACTGCACCTTTAACGAGTAGTTACCATAAAATATACGTTAACATTTTTAAATATATTTAAAAAGACAATATTGCAGTTTTATATGTAAAAAGTATGATTTTATCCATATAATTAATGATAAAAATGTATATTATATTTAACAAGAGAGTTCATGTACTTTTTACGGTAAATTATTGATAAAATTATGGTAAAAAAAAACAGTAATCGGGCGTTCCCAGAATTCCCTGCGTGTCCCATTACATATCATTATATTTTATGGGAATAGTTATGTTTCTTCTTATTTTTAATATAAAAGTTATGCACTTGGGGTGCTTTGTGTTATATTTGATGTAGTTTATTTAATGTTTATTGCATCATTTTAATTTCACATGTGTTACCCTGATGGTGTTTAGTGTTTATGTGAGGGACACTGAGAACTGTCTCTAAATGTTTATTGGTCATTGCTCCTGGAAGGGCCTCCATTGATGAACTTTATGTCATCATGTGCCCTTCTGTAATTACTACGACGATTAACAACACATTATAAAGTGAAAAGCAGATTTTTACAGTTTCAGAAGGTTAATATATTAAGTTTATCATTTAATAATAATACGACAATACTGCACTGTAAAATATTATGTAAAAACAGCAGTTTTAAACTGTAAAATGTACAGGTTGTTCTGTAAAGTTGTTTACATTTTTACTGTATTTTTTACATAATCTGGCAACCACAGCTGCCTTTTTTTTTTTTTTACAGTGTACCCATACATATACTGTATGTATGTTCAGTAAACCTACATATATAAGTGTATACCAATATATAACATATATATGTATATGTAACTATACAGTAAATCTATAAAACATAGTCTCATGACAACTCGTACAGGATGCGAAATTGTAAGATATCATATAACTTGGCTCGTATGAAAAGGTATAACTTTTAGACCAACCAATACACAAACAGAATTTCAAATCACAATTCAATCAAATTTTAGCTAGCCTCCTATCCAACACTTTATTTTAAGAAAGGAAACATCTGTGAACAACTTAGTTACTCATTCCTTATCTATTTATGCAATAAAAATGACTTATGCATGTCAGTAACCTGTAAAATGCTTCCCTTGTCTCTTTCCAAATGCTAAAGTAAGATTTAGGTTTGGGGTTTGGGTTTGGGGTTAAACTTAGGAAAAATCTTAAGAATGCTCATCCAAAACTCTGATGTTTCTCTTTATTCCTTGGTAGACAACAGTGATTTTCCTATTAAAATCATGATTTGTTTTAGGGTTTGGGTCAGGGGTTAGACTTTATGGTTCGGTTTAGGTTTGGTTTAGGGGTTAAACTTAGGAAAAATCATAATAGCATTTTTTGTTGGTTCATTTATTTTTCTCCATGAGAGTAAAAGTCATACACTTTTCTATGAGCTAACTTGTACGATTTCTTATGATTTTGCCATCTTGTACTATTATTATGACTTGTCATGAGACTGGTTGTCACCCAAAAATGGGTTGCTGACAGTTGGACAAAAAACAATGCTAAATGCTAATAATAAAATGCAACTAACAAAATAATCATGTATTGATAGGAAAGCAAAATAAAAAGGTAGGAGAATACATATCCCATATTTTTGTGCATCCCAACAAATTCTACAGTATTTTGGTACAAATTCATTTGTCACTTGGTAGAAGCTAGAAGCTTATCTAAGGCAGATGCCAATTTCTCATTCTCAAAAACCATGAACAAAACTATGCAAGGTGAAAGAAAATATGACCCAGGATATATTAAATACGAGTTCACATGCAGCGATGATAAACATGATTTATATTAATAACGATGTGTTTTGTGCAGTGAGTTGTTGGCTGCGGAGAGCATGAAACCATCAAAATTCATGAGACACGGACCACGTTTACATGCACTTAAGAAAACTGTTTATTTTGCAGTAAATAGTGTCCTGAAACATCATGTAAACGAGAATGCTGATTTCCTTATGCCATTTAATGGACTAAGAGAAAGCCTAGGTTTCTCCTCAAGAACACGGTCTATGTGGTCATGTAAACAAATAAACGACCCAACAACAAGTCAACACAGCAAAAACATTACAATGTTACTCAGAGTACAGTGGGAAAAGCACATACGCTAAGTACTATACCCATTTATACAAACCAATGTAAAATATCGACTGTCCCTCAAGTTCACATATATGCGCTCGTACGTTGGGGGAATTCCAGAGTTTTGTGTAAGAGGGAAACCCAACTATTGCAGTGCAATTACACAGCAGGTCGTGATAGAAAGGCAAGGAAACAAAAACAGCACAACTCTGGAATATCTGGAAATAAAGTGAAGCAATGGAGAATAAAATAGCAAAGTCTTCCACAGATACTATTTTTGTTATTTACAGAAGCGTTGCAGGGAAATTACGTTGCTGTGGAGAAAGCTGCTTACTGACGAGCCACATGTATATGGGAGTAAAGAGTACCCCGCTTATACAGTACAGTGCATGTAAACCGGAATGTAGCTTTCTCCCTTTGGACCCTTTTCACAGACCTATTATGATGCATTTCCGCCTTCTTTAACAATGTAAATGTAGCAAATTGTTTTATATTTCCAAATGTATTTAGTGTAAAATGGACGTGTGAAAAGGGTTCATAAGCTGCTATCTGGTGTCCATGTAAATGTAGTCATTAAGATAACCAAAATTGTCAACTTTCCTGTTCAGCCTGTCATTATAATGATTTTGCATGTTACTGGGCCTATGGTAATATTGGTAATATTAATACATTATTGGTTACTTGTGTACATTTTTGGTATTGTGTTGGGTCACTACTTCATGCCCAATGTAAAATCTGGGTCCTGAGGCAAAACCAGTTAAGAACCACTGGCCTAACATACAAACTATTATGTTTGATGACATCAGAATGGTATTTTCCTGTTTATTTCCTGTCTTGATAAACCAAAACAGAACATTGAACCTGGGTGATCCAGCGGTAAAGCTTTCATCCTATGCCCAGCACACAGCTCCTGGTGGTTAAGGCATGAGGAGGGACTTAAGGGGAGAGTTAGTCAAGCCTGGAGCCTAACCTCATACCTCATTAATCCTTTCCCAGTACAGACTCTCATCCACATGATGAATAGTGGCAGTAATTTGGTGTAGTCTCCACTTCACAAACCCGCCTGATTGTGGCTGGTCATTAATAAAGCGGCTCCTAAAAAGGAACAAAGCAGCCAAATTATTGACATATGTGTCCATGTTGTTGAAGTCAGTTTGTGTATTCTTTTGAACATCTTTAAAAGGGTCATGTAATATTTTATTATTCAAAGGGTAAGCTTTTACAAAAATTAAATTTTTGCCATCATTTACTCACCCTCATGTTGTTCCAAACCCATATGAAGAAAAAAGGAGATGTCAGGCAGAACGTTAGGGTCTCGGTCACCATTCGCTCTCCTTGTATGGCAAAAAAGATGTAATAAAAGTGAAAGGCGACTGAGGTTGTCAGTCCTGCTTTACACCTCCATGAAAGAAAGACTACCTACAGCAACTACATAACTCTTCTATTGAAACTACAGATGCACGACTGCAATAACATTAAGGTAACACAACAAAGTCGGCAAACTGTTGCTCCTAATTAATTCATCATGTTATTGCCTCTTTAAAGTGCAATATTGATTTTTGTATCAGCGTTACTGTATTTTGGCATAATATTAAAACTGATATAGGTGCCAACACATCAGTTAAGCAATCAGTAACTGAAAAGTGGAACTTCAAACAGTTTCATAATGGTGAAAGGAAAGATCGAAAGATCCTCCTGACTTGACCATCATGAGCATTCTCCTCTCTGTGCTTTGAAAGAGAAAAGCAGTTCACAATATATTTAGGTGGTGCAGAAAAGCCAAGCAGCTTCTGATAATGATGCCCTTAAAAATGCAATAACATTATATAAATATGTAGTCAACAGACATTTCCAACAGACATACAGTACCCAATATCTAGTTGCAGTCTCCATAATGAGTCTATGTGCTTTCCCTATCTGCCACTCACTCGACGTTGTGTCGATGTAGTGACACTAGGGGTCACTCTTGGGAGCCCCAAACACCTCTGCTTTTTATAATAAAGGCCAATGAGAATTGGCGAGTGGAATTTGTATGCCACTCCCCCAGAGATATGGTATAAAAGGAGCTGGTATGCAACCACTCATTCAGGTTTTGTCTTCGGAGCCGAGCGGTTCTATTCATTGAACTGAATTCATCCACCGAGTTCATTCACCTCTCTCTGCTGGATCTTATGGCACATTTCAGCGGCTTCTCCCCCTCTGCATCTGTGGTTTACAGAGAACGCCCCTGGGCGCTTCGGTAGAACATTTAAAAGAGTATATTCTAAAAGAGTATATTTTCTTTCTGAAAGAGCGGCACACACAGAACGTCTTTTTAAAGATGCTTTTCCGTTTGTGTGTTATTCCTGGTTGTGGTCGTTATCTCTCTGCTTTTGATGGCCAAGATTGCTGTCTTACATGTCTGGGCACTGCCCATGCGGAGACATCGTTCGTGGATGAGTCATGTCCTGATTGCGAGAACATGACCATGGAAACGTTGCAGTCGCGGCTTGCTTTCATAAGAAAGCAAGCCACCCCAGAGGCTCCCCGCACCGATCCTTCTACCTATGGGTTTGAGGCTGCGTCGGTTAGCACTGGGGGCGATTTGGGGACATCAGTGGGACCACCTCCACCGGGTATCCCCCCACGGACCTCCCATTCCCCAGCATGCTCGCTTGCCCCGATCGGGCTCTCGCACGAGACCGGCAGCTCGTCTCAGCGCAAGTTCGACTTCTCGTTTGGAGCTCCGGAAGACAATGAGTTATCGAGTGCAGCATCGGAGAGCGGGCTCGTCCAGTCTGACTCAGAGGCTTCGGCTCGGCTTTCTTCTGCGGGAACAGTCGCCCAGCCTCACGCCGACATGGAAATGATGGACGTGCTTTCCCGGGTGGCCGTGAGCGTCCGGCTACAGTGGAACCCTCCACTGAACCCTCACGGCTCGACGATTGGTTCCTGGGTATGGGGCGCCGGCCATGCCCCTCCCCCGTTCCTTTCTTCCCGGAAGTGCATGAGGAGCTGACAAGATCGTGGGAGGCACCTTTTACTGGCCAGTCCCGGTCTTTCTGCTCCCCCGCTCTCGCTACCCTCGATGGCGGAGCGGCCAGGGGGTATTCGGTGATCCCCCAGGTGGACAAGGTGCTCGCGATGCACTTGTGTCCGCAGAACGCCACCACCTGGCGTGGGCGCCCAAGACTCCCATCCAGGGCCTGTAGGTTTACATCGTCCCTGACGGCTAGAGCCTACGGTGCCACTGGACAAGCCGCCTCCTCCCTGCACGCCATGGCTCTCCTGCAAGTACATCAAGCCAAGGTGCTAAAAGAACTGCACGAGGGTAGTTCTGACCCGGGAAGGGCGAGAACACCGCTACCTTGCGTGCAGAGATAGTGACCTTCTTGAGCAAGAGCACAATAGAGCCTGTCCCTCCAGCCGAGATGAGGAAAGGGTTCTACAGCCCTTACTTCATCGTACCAAAGATTGTTGGGTTGCGACCAATCCTGGGCCTGCGAGTACTGAACCGGGCCTTGTACAGACTCCCGTTCAAGATGCTGATGCAAAAATGCATTCTAACGAGTGTCTGACATCTAGATTGGTTTGCAGCGGTAGACCTGAAGGACGCGTACTTCCACGTTTCGGTCCTACCTCGACATAGACCCTTCCTGTGGTTTGCCTTCAAGGGCCAGGCATACCAGTACAAGGTCCTCCCCTTCAGCCTGTCCTTGTCCTCTCACGTCTTCACGAAGGTCGCGGAGGCAGCCCTTGCCCCGCTAAGGGAAGTGGGCATATGCATTCTCAACTATCTCGACGACTGGCTGATATTAGCTCACTCTCGAGAGTTACTATGCGCACACAAGGACCTTGTGCTCTGGCACCTCAGCCACTTCGGGTCAACTGGGAAAAGAGCAAGCTCTCCCTGGTTCATAGCATCTCTTTTCTCGGTCTGGAGTTGGACTCAGTCTCGATGACAGTCGGTGCTGAACTGTCTGAAGGCATTCAGACAGAGAACAGCGGTTCCACTGAAACACTTTCAGAGGCTCCTGGGGCATATGGCATCCTCAGCGGCAGCCACACCGCTCGGGTTGATGCATATGAGACCGCTTCAGCACTGGCTTCAGACTCGAGTCCCGAGATGGGACACATTGCGTAACCATCATGCTGGTCTGTCGCCGCCTCTTCAGCCCTTGGACCAACCTGGCAGGGGTTCCCCTAGATCAGGTCTCCAGGGGCATCGTGGTTAAAACAGACGCCTCCAAGACGGGCTGGGGCGCCGTATGCAATGGGCACACATCCGCCGGCTCTTGAACTGGCCCGCGGCTGCGTTGGCACATCAACCGCCTAGAGTTGTTGGCAGTACTGCTCACCTTGTGGAGGTTTTGGCCATTGATCCAGGGCAAGCACGTGTTTTCCGGATGGACAACACAGCAACGGTAGTTTACATCAACCGCCAAGGTGGTCTACGCTCCCATTTCATGTCACAACTCACCCGCTGTCTCCTCCTCTGGAGTTAGCAGTGCCTCAAGTCGCTACAAGCCACTCACATCCCGGGCGACCTCAACACCACAGTGAATGCGCTGTCATGTCAGGTTACCCTCAGGAGAGAGTGGAGACTCCACCCTCAGGTGGTCCAGCTTATTTGGAGTCGATTCGGTCGAGCAGAGGTAGACCTGTTTGCTTCCCGGGAATCCTCCCACTGCCCCCTTTGGTACGCCCTGACCAAGGCACCTCTCGGTATAGACGCGTTGGCACACAGCTGGCCCCCTGGACTATGCAAGTATGAATTTCCCCCAGTGAGCCTACTTGCACAGACCCTGTGCAAGGTCAGGGAATACGGGGAGCAAGTCATCCTAGTAGCACCCTACTGGCCCACCAGTAGGGTGCTACTAGGACCTCTGGAATCTCCACATCTGGCCCTTGGATGGGACGTGGAGGACTTAAGTGGCCTACCGCCCGTGGTGGTAGACACGATCACTCAGGCTAGGGCTCCCTCTATGAGGCGCCTGTATGCCTTGAAGTGGCGTCTGTACGCTAAGTGGTGTTCTTCCCGACGGGATGACCCCCAGAGATGTGCAGTCGGATCGGTGCTTTCCTTCCTGCAGGAGAGGTTGGAGGGGCGGCTGTCCCCCTCCACCTTGAAGGTGTATGTAGCCGCTATTTCGGCTCATCATGATGCAGTAGATGGTAAGTACTTGGGGAAGCACGACTTGATCATCAGGTTCCTGAGAGGCACTAGAAGGTTGAACCCCTCTAGACCATGCCTCGTTCCCCCGTGGGAACTCTCTGTAGTCCTTCAGGGTCTACGGGGAGCTCCCTTTGAGCCCTTGGAGTCAGCTGAGCTTAAGGCACTCTCTTTCAAGACTGCCTGCCTGACTGCGCTCACTTCCATCAAGAGGGTAGGGGACCTGCAAGCGTTCTCTGTCAGCGAATCTTTCCTGGAGTTCGGTCTGGGTTACTCTGACGTGATCCTGAGACCCCGACTGGGCTATGTGCCCAAGGTTCCCACAACCCCTTTTAGGGATCAGGTGGTGAACCTGCAAGTGCTGCCCCAGGAGGAGGCAGACCCAGCCTTGGTGTTTCTGTGTCCGGTGCGAGCCTTACGCATCTATTTGGATCTCACACAGAGCTTTAGAAGCCCCAAGTAGCTCTTTGTCTGCTTTGGTGGACAGCAGAAAGGAAGCGCTGTCTCCAAAGAGAGGATCGCCCACTGGATCATTGACGCCATCGCTATGGCATATCAAGCTCAGGACGTGCCACCCCCTGCAGGGTTACGAGCCCACTCTACCAGGAGTGTGGCGGCCTCCTGGGCCCTGGCCAGTGGCGCCTCTTTGGCAGACACCTGCAGAGCAGCGGGCTGGGCAACACCCAATGCCTTTGTGAGGTTCTACAATCTCCGGGTTGAGTCGGTTTTGTCCCGTGTAGTGGGAGGCACAAGCAGGTATGTTTCAGGACAGCTGGCCGGGTGTACCACTTGCACATAGCGCCTTTCCCCTCCATTGAATGGAAGATGTGCGCTCTTGACTCCCAATAGTGTTCACAGACTGTTATCCCTGGATGACTTCCTCCTTAGCCCTGTGGCAGTCGATTTTGCGGAGAAACTCGCTGATGGCTCAGTAAGTGTGCTGGTAAGGCCCTGTACTGAGGTAGGTGCTCCGCATGTGGTGGTTCCCCATAGGTAACCCCATGTGTTATATCTTCCGTAAAATTGTTTCCCTCTTGGTAAACTACATCTTCCTTGAGCAGAGGGCCCTCTGCTCCGGTCGCCATGCTTGTAGAAACTCCTCCCCCCTTGGGTAGGAACTACCATGCAACTCTCCACATGACATACTTCCGACAAGACTCAGTAAGACCATGTGATGTATTTCCACTTAAAGTACCCCCCCCCCCCGATGTGGACACTTGCGGATCCCAGTCAGTTAACAAAAATTCCACTCTTTTTGGGGAGAATAAAGAGGGAAAGAGGCCTCGGCCCTATATCTGTCCCTATAGTTGGGCAGTCGACTTGTTCCAGATGGACCGTTCGATGCTCATAAGAGCGCTGGGGGAGGTTACGTGATAGCCTGGTGCGCTGGCTACGAGGCACACAGCAGTCTGCCCGTCACACACCGCCAGTTCACGCAACACAGTTCAGCTAGTTGTGGCGTTTTGTACAGGGACCCCTAGTGTCACTACATCTACACAACGTCGAGTGAGTGACAAGGTAGGGAACGTCCTGGTTACTTTCGTAATCTCCGTTCTGTGATGGAGGGAACGAGACGTTGTGTCCCTCTTGCCACAATGCTGAATTACCCATTGAAATGGCCGGGACCTTGTCTCGGCTCCTCAGCACAAAACCTGAATACCTTGCATAACAGCTCCTTTTGTACTCATATGTCCGGGGAAGTATGCAAATTCCACTTGCCAATTCTCATTGGCCTTTTTTCAAAAAAGCAGAGGTGTTTGGGGCTCCCAAGAGTGAACCCAAGTGTCACTACATCGACACAACGTCTCGTTCCCTCCATCAGGGAATGGAGGTTACGAAAGTAACCAGGACATTTTCCACTATTCACATTTTCAGCAACAGTTCACAGAGACTGATGCACCATTATTATTTTTTAAATATTTAATTAAATAATTTTTTGTTCACACTGGTCTATTATTTGGCTAGAATCTATTTCAAATAAACCTGCCCCTAAATGTCATGTAAAAACAAAATCAGATGGTCTCTTCCCATCTAAGTAGGTGGTTCTTGGCCAGAAATAGCTGCAGTGTGGACCAGACTTTGCCGTTTAGGTCTGGCTACATGAGTAAGACCATGACCACAGGCAAACAATAGAGAGCCACATGAATAATTTTGGTTCATATGACAATACATCTGATTTTATTCTGCTGGTAAATGTCACTAAATGGCAATGGGAAACAGTAGGTTGACTTTTCTTTAGCAGAAATCGGTCTGTGCTTACCGAAATTCGAAACACTGCCCCCCATGGCCAAAGTGGTAAGTGTTGTTGGGTGTATGGGCACATGTGAGCTCCATTTTCCAGGTGAAATATCCACAAAGGGGCGCAAAAAGCGAGTTATGTTCAGCTGTACAGGCTGTAATACAGTGAAGAGGAATGCATATTTTATAAACTAACACTAACCCAAACCTAAACCTAACCTAATCAGTGGAGTAAATATATAATGTTAGAGGGAAAAATGCAACCTCTGAATCGTGCTCGTCACTTTATGCGATTGTGATTACTTACTTGGTTTCAGTGCAGGATCTGAACCTGGGTCTTCCAAGCTGCCAATGCAATGTGCTTCCAGTCACACCACAGGTGAAGGTAAACATGCTGGAGCTTATGCAAAAATGTCTAAAATGGAGATGCCGCTTGTCAGTGAGTCGGCATAATGCAGCCGATCCGAGTGTACCAGAACTCTTGGAAACAACATGCCGACTTCCTGTGTGATCATGTTGCCCTAAGACTTGTTAATGCTGATCTGAAACAACTAAAGAGAGAACAAAAAAAGTATGTTTGGATATTTTGGGAAATAATAGTCCTCTTTCATTTTTTTTATTTACAGTTATTTATCTTCTGGTTACCAGCCCTGATGTTTGACCACAACCCACACCACACCAAAAGAAACTAGAATACATGCATATCGGCATGGTGCGAACCCAATCCTTGGTCCACATACAGTATCACCATGACAATGCTCAATGTAAGGAATAATTAATGACAAACTGTAACCAGGTTCACTGTCTGAGGAGGAGGAAGCAGGGTCAGTTCAACAGTCCACGTAATTTTTTATTGTAATATAACAGAAAACTCTTCTCAGCGTCCAACACAAAAATACCCCGAGCACTCTGCTGTCTGGGTTCAACTCTCTCTCTTTCTTTGGTGGCTGGGTCACTCTTAAATCCCTCTCAGCCCTCACAGCAAATTAGAAACAGGTTTTAGAGATGGGAGCTAATTTGCGCTGTGCTCATCTCCCAATCAAGCTCTCCCTTCACAAACCGGTGCTCTACCACACCCCCACTACCACACAAACCATTTAATTATTGTGCATCCTAATGTAGTACTGCAGCCACAATGCATTTTTTTTTAAGATTTTAAAGCACAGGCTTTTAAGTGCTTTTGTGCATAACTACTTTGATACACCACTGATTAAACACCCAGTTTAGAAAAAGCCCAAGCCACTTTAAATACTTCGAAAGTGTTACCCACGCCCATATTACTAGGCTCTCAGCCATGAACAGTACATGATTTTGTCACTTTATTACATAATATTACTGTGGCATGGGGGTGGGCATGGTCATGTGTCTGTCTGTGGGAGAGGGAGAGTGGTAAGGCTTGTCACCTGGGTTGTGATTACTCTAAACACCTGTCTCTCATTATAGTGATGGCAGAGGGAGACCTGATAAGGCACGCCAGAGCGTCAGTGTGGGAGAGAGAGTGACCGAAAGCACTCCCAAATAATGAACACTCCCTCAGATCGTTGCTGTCATGTTTTCAGTCGCTCTCTCTCCCACACTGACGCTCTGCCGTGCCTTATCAGGTCTCCCTCCACCATCACTATAATGAGAGACAGGTGTTAGAGTAATCACAACCCAGGTGACGAACCTTACCGCTCTCCCGCAGACAGAAGTATGACCACGCCAAACCCCCACCCCCCCACCCCACCCCCCCAATCAGCTGAAATTGTTATGATTACCATGGTTCAGTCCTGACTTATTAACTCTCAGAATAAATTAAAGGTGTTGGAAATGAGAAGTTGGTAGTTTTGGTCTTGGCCAACTTGCTGCTGTTGCTGCAGAGCAAGTACGGAGACTTATCACTGCTAGAATATACACAGACATGCTGTGTTGAGCATGTAAGACATGCTGCTGCACAATTAGACATACATACAATACCCTTGAAGCAGGTTCTTGACATGCTCCTGGGGAGGAGGAGGGTTTCAGAGAAAAATCTGTGAAATGTTAGACAAAGAGAGCATGGCTAACAGATTACATGTAAAAAGTCCTATCAGCTCCACCATGCGAGCTGAATGACTTAAAGGATTACATGTCAAACGACTTATAAGCTTGAGCCATACAGTATGCAAGCCGATTGGCTAACAGATTACATGTTCATAGGACTCATCAACTTGGGCCATATAGAGATTCATGACTAAACTTAGAATCATATATACAAATTTCAGGCGGACCAATATTGTTAGTCATCTGATTTCAATTGTCAACTGTAATGCAGTCAACAGATCTGGAACTCCATATCCATGCAGTTGAAAATAATCAAATACCGCAGAACATTTGTCAACCAATCAGAATGAAGCATTCAACCATTCTGTGGTGTAATTCTGTAAACATTCATTTAACCAAGCTGGCACCCCTTACCCTTCAACTTTACAGCTTTTTTTCTCACACTCTATTCAAGACCAATGAATTGGTTGACGGAATGAATTCATCCCTGCAGCTTCAAGGGTGGAAGTGGGTTGCGAGCGTTGATGGAACTTCAAAGCAGTTTTGGCTCGATGGGAAGGTATGTTCAGTGAGGAAGCATTGTGGTTGGGCTGCTAAAGCATGAATGTTTTGTGTGTGACCAACTGAGAGTGACATCATAAGAGACATAAAGTAATCCGTCTGCAACCTGACTGCATCCCACCCTCTTCGTAATCTTTTCTTGGTTGGAACTGAATGCACTGCTATCAAAGTATGATTATGTTATGTATGTGTGATTTGTTTTTATTTGTTTGTTGTTTGTTTGTTTTTGTTTTGAAACAGTTCCAAAGCAGTTCTTGTGTTTCTTGGTGTGGGAAGTAATGTAATTTTGGGAAGATGACATATTATACAATGTGACATGCTGTACTCCATCTTAAACTATTTTAAACATCATATTGCTCAGTCTTTTATAATTATACATTCAGTCTTATGGCCTCATTAAGTGAAATGACTTGATGGAATATTTGTATTTTCATTTGTCACACTGCAGGACCATTTAAAATGTACTGGTGAAGGCAAAAAAGTGATGAAGGTAAAAAATGGTGATAAACCTGTCACAAAACCTAGAATATACACATTCCTTTAAACATATTTATGCAATTTAAATCAATTTAAAACATTTAGACTTTCCCCTAAATTGTTGATTTTAGGATTTTACAGTAAAAGGTAATTGGGTACGTTATGCATTCATTACCCATTGACTGTCTAAAACTCATTCTCCATTGATGCCTTCAGTGGAAAAAAGGGTGACCAATCAAGTTTCCAATGTTAAAGTCTGTGTGTTTATTACACTGCGCAGATGAAGAACCAAGGGCGTAGCAGCCATGAGGGATGTGGGGGACACGTCCCCTGCACTCTTTAAAAGGTGATTTTTGTCCCCCTGTCAGGAAGGATGAGACAAAAGATCCAAGTGCGGACACAATGTTCTGATATTTATTTAACAAACACAGTAATTCTGGTAAAGCTTCAATGTGGGAACCCCGGCACCAACTGCAGCATGGAGAAGGATGGTGTGTTCGTAGGCTTGTGTGCGTAGTGGTCATGTAGTGTAGATCCTCAAGGAATCCAGAGAGAGTAGTATGTTTGTAGGCTTGTGTGCGTAGTGGTTGTGTGCAGAGCAGTTCCCGTACAGTGAGATATTGCTGAGGCGAGGCAACAGGCAGGATGGTAACCACAATCCCGGTGCACACAGCGCAGACTGGTAACCAATACACAGAACACAATACAGTGTATACTAGGGAAGTGGGAGAGAGTGGTAAGCAACAGGACTCAAACAAACAATTGAGCAATGAACACAAAACAGAGTGAGGTAGATATAGCCAGGGAACTAATAGCGATCAGGCGCTGCTCGCAGCAAGTTGGAATGATCAGTGTTACCATGGAAACATCAAGGCTTCCATGGCAACGCTGATTATATGAGCCAGTAACACCTGAACCCAACAGAGAGAACATGTAATCACAAACTAGAACATACAGGCTGACTCACCAAGACCATGACACCCACGCACTTTTCCAAGCTAAACTCATACTGAGTCCAAATAGTGGATTTTTATACAGTATTCTTTTTGCCAGTTTAAGCAGATTACTAGATCTGTGTTAAATATGTAAAGCTATTTTTAATACCATCTCCTGTTTTTTACCTATATGTTGGTGTGCATTTGACAAACTGTAGGAAAAAAGATAGATCTGCTGTGTTCTTAGAACACATGCATTTGACTGAAGTGAATTGATATGTAGATACGCTTTTTTTTATACATGAAAACGTACAGACGTTATTGAAAATAATAATATAATATAATAATTATAATTATTATAAGACTATTATTGTTGTCTTTTGATAAAAGTCATGCTCAGTAGCTCACAAACTGTAGGGAAATGATAGATTTGCTTTGTTCTTATAATGCTTAATACCTCTACTAAAGTCTCTTTGTAGGTCTGTAGACATACACATTTGTAAGGATTAAATTTTTCTTCTGAATGTTGATTCAGTGACTAACTAATTTCACACAAGACACTCATTTGTCACCACCTTCTGGCATCACCAGAAATGGTCACTGAATCATTAAATGAATCTGAACGAATGTTGATGAATATAATCAAAACACTCAAACCAATTGGATACATTTAAATCCCACAATGCATAAGCACAGAGTAAAAAATAAAATTGTGCACATGCACTATTGTCATTATTGCAATTGATTAAATAATTTATTCAGGACCAGCTTGTGCTCAGCCTTTTGTTGTCATGTGTGAAACAGAAGCAAGTGCTCCACAAGATGCCCTTTATTTCTGCAGCTAATTTTGCAAAATGTTGCAATTATTTTGCAATACTTGAATCTTTAAAATACTTCAAATATTAAAAGTAAATAATATATATATATATATATATATATATATATATATATATATATATATATATATAAAACACTCATATCACACTTATATATTAAGATATACTGTAATATATTAATACTGCACTGTAAGAGTTGGGTCTGTGCTAGCCAACTACTGACAACTGTCACACACACACTTTTAAAAAGACTGCTATGCCCAGACACTCTATGATTAGAAAAGGTGAAAGTAAACACTCATCTAAACTTGTACAAAACAAAAAATACAAAAATACATAGTTGCTACTTACCTTAAACAACAGAAAATACCATCAGATTTAATCTGCATCAAAAAAAAAAAAAAAAAAAAAAAAAAAGGAATAAAGATTTAAAATGGCTGAGAAAAAAATCAGAATCATAATAAAGGACCAGAGGTTCCTAACCCATTTTGTCTGCTGAAGCCCTATGCATATGACTTCAATTGTTTACTTAAAGCCCACTTGAAATTTTAAGTTCACAAATATATAAATATTATAAATACTAAATGACTTATTTTTGTAGATGAGGTAAAGTTGTAATAGATAAAGTGTTTTTTATTAAATTTTTTTTAATTACACATTTTAAAATTTATTTGATTGTTTGCCCTGCTGTTGCAATTTGAGAAAGTTTTTACAAGCAATTTAATTTCATTCAATCAGATTAAGTAATTTTCATTGAGCCAACATAATATACGTAGTTCCCTATCTGTCACTCACTCGACGTTGGTGTCTATGTAGTGACACTAGTGGTCACTCTTGGGAGCCCGAGACACCTCTGGTCTTTGATAAAAGGCCAATGAAAATTGGCGAGTGGTACTTGCATGCCACTCCCCCGGACATACGGGTATAAAAGGAGCTGGTATGCAACCACGCATTCAGATTTTCTCTTCGGAGCTGAACGGTCATGCTCATTGAGCTGAATATTACTGTTCATTCACCTCTGCTGGATCTGACGGCGCATTTCAGTGGCTTCTCCCCCCTCTGCACTGGTGCACTGCAGAGAACGCCCCTGGGTGCTTCGGCAGAAATAAAAGATTATATTTCTCTAAAAGAGCGGCACACACGGATAAAGATGCTTTTCAGATTGTGTGTTATTCCTGGTTGTGCTCGTTATCTCTCGCCTTCTAACGGTCACGATCCTGTCTTTCGTGTCTGGGCACTGCTCACGCGGAGACAGCGTTCGTGGATGGTCATGTTCTCATTGCGAGAACATGTCCATGGCAACGCTGCGGTCGCGGCTCGCCTTCGTAAGAAAGGAAGCCACCCCAGAGGCTCCCGCCTCGGTCCTTTTACCCATGGGTATGAGGCCAGCGCGGCTAGCACTGGGGGCGATTTGGGAACCCCAATGGGACCGCCTCCGCCGGGTATCCCCCCGCGGACCTCCCATTCCCCAGCACGCTCATCTGCCCCGATCGGGCTTCCGGGTGAGTCCGCCGGCTCGTCTCATGGCGAGTTTGACCTCTTATTCGGAGCCCGCGAAAGTGATGAGCTCTCGAGCGCAGCATCGGAGAGCGGGCTCGTCCAGTCGGAAGCCTCAGCTGGGCTCCTCCCTTCGGGGTCGATTGCCCAGTCACAGGCTGACGCGGAGATGACGTCATGCTTTCCCGGGCAGCCGCGAGCGTTGGTTAGAGTGGATTTCACTGCTCTTCCCTGAACCCTCGTGGCTCGGTGATTGGTTCCTGGACTCACGGCACTGCTCAAAGCCACACCCTGCCCCCGTTCCTTTCTTCCCGGAAGTGCATAAAGAGCTGACAAGGTCGTGGGAGGCACTTTTTACTGCACGGTCCCGATCTTTTCAGCTTCCCCGCCCTCACTACCCTCGATGGTGGGGCGGCCAAGGGATATTCGGCAATCCCCCGGTGGATAAAGGCGCTCGCGGTGCACCTATGCCCGCAGAGCGCCGCCACCTGGCGCGGGTGCCCAAAGCCCCCATCCAAGGCCTGTAGGTTTACGTCGTCTCTGATGGCCAAGGCCTACGGTGCCGCTGGACAAGCCGCCTCCACCCTGCACACCATGGCTCTCCTGCAAGTCCGCCAAGACGCTAAAGGAACTGCACGAGGGTAGTTCCACCCCAGGATTGATGGTCTCTTGGGCGGACGATGGCCACACTAGTGGTCCAGGAGCGCCACCTTTGGCTCAACCTGGTCGAGATGGGCGAGGCCGACAAGACACGATTCCTTGCTGACCCCATTTCCCTGGCGGCCCAGTCGGATAATCCCCCTTCTTTTTTAGGTAGTGGAAAAAGAGAAGGGGAAAAGAGGCCACGACTGGGTTAAGCCTGTCTCTATCTTTGGGTAGTCGACTTGTCCCCAAAAAGGGCCGTTCGACACTCATAACTGTGTTGGGGGAGGTTACATGTCGACCTGGTGTGCTGGCTGTGAGGCACACAGCAAGTCTGCCCACCACACACCGCCAGTTCACGTAAAAGTTGTATAGGGACCCCTAGTGTCACTACATCGACACCAACGTCGAGTGAGTGACAGATAGGGAACGTCATGGTTACTGGTGTAACCTCCGTTCCCTGATGTACTATAGTAGCTTTAACTAAATTTTCTTATGTTGGTCCAACTTAATTAATTGTATTAATCATTAGTATATGCCAGGTGAGCAAGCATAAGGACAGTGAAACTGTCAACAATTTAAAAGCAACTGGTTATTGAGCTAAAAAGCACTCAAATCAAACATCATTGAACACTGAACAATTATTTTTGTGTGTGTAGGTGTTCACGAAAACCCTGCTTTGGAAAACCTGCTATAGACCACTGCAGCACAATTTCTTTATTAAATTTTTTTATTGCATAATAAACTTTTATAACAAACAACTGTAATTTTTGCAAAACATACTGCTGACTTTGCTTATCAACAAAATATGGAAATCATCCAAACTGTATGGAACACAGCTGTCTGGATTGCAACATTTTTCCAATTTTTTTGTGACTGTCCAGTGAACTATTCTGAAATTTGGAAGAAAAAGACCTCAGATTTGAATGGGGGGGGGGTTGGGGGGCTGAGCTTGGCTTTTTATGGAAAGTTCTATAGCCAAGAAAAGGGCACACACAAGTCAACCAGTATCTTCAATCCTGAGATCACCTTAGATATGTTTCCACACATGCGTTTAAGGGTACATGCCAAATCCAGAGTGGTCTGATAAAAACATTTCTTGGCTCTCCACACTGAAGATATAAATAATATTTTTCTTGTACAACGTTAAATATAATAGGTTGTGCCTTCCTTAGCTTCAGGCAAGTCAAATTTAATCTATCTATCTATCTATCTATTGATCGATAGATTTGGCTTGATTAACATTTAGCATGAACTCTGTTGGTTTATAATCAAAAATGCACAGCAGAATAATGTGATGCCCAGCTGAGAAAGCTGTCCTTGTGAATCTGTCTATCATGGATGAGTTTCTCGAACATCTGCATGGACTTCCCTATATAGCCTTGCATGCAACAGGGAAGCATCCTTCATGTCAGTGGTCATCTCCTGAGGGTCTGGTTGAGCTGGGAGACAAACCCAATGCTGATGCTTTCCATCTGGCTATCACTGGGGTTTGTGTACCACAGCCGTACATCATTCTTTCATCAGCAGGCAACACATGTATGGACATACTGTATGGAATGCATCTGTCCAAAGCCATTCTGTGACGTAGCAGTACAATAGCAGTACAATCTGGCAACATTCTTTCAGGAATGCAGAAAATAGCAACTGAAATTTGACATTTGAAATGACCTGGAGATTCTTTATAGCAGGGGTCAGCAACCTATGGAGGGGTAATCACCGATACGCCAGCAACGGCGAGAAAGTTGTAGACTGTTTTATTTATGTGAAATTCCGCACCTGCATTTCAGTTTGCATCTTGATGTAATCCTTTCTCCAATCACGCAGCGTGTTTTCATCAGCCGAATGGGAGGCTAAACAAAAAGTAAAAATGTGACGAGACAGCAGGGTACCCAACAGACTCGTGCAGCACATGCAAGCCATTCACGCTTCACCTCTGGTTAATCGCGCAAGTTAAAACATGCCCGCTTTGCTTCGGTCAGACTGCGTGGATGACAACCTACATTCCATGTTTCATTTGTTTCTTTTTGTTTTCAGAACAACACGTGATGTAATAAGGAAAACACTACTATTAATCCTTGAGATTTCCAACACTGCATACAGGTACACCCTCCTTAAACCATGGTCACACTCAAAATTAGATGAAACAATTAAAAGAGAAAAAATACAAATCTGAGTCTATTCAAAATATAAATTAAACCTGGAAATAAAGTTATAGGATTTTGCAGGTGTGATTCACCAAAAAGAGCTAAAAAGTTGATCGGCTTGTGATGTGTGAATGGCTTGCACCAGTCTCGTCTCGAGTCTCGTCACACTTTATTAGCGTTTAGCCTCCCATTCAGCCGATTAAAACACGCTGCATGATCATGAGGAAGGATTACATCAAGATGTAAGCATGCAGGTCAGGTGCGAAAAACTTCATATAAATAAAATAGCCTGCTCCTCTCTCGCTATTGTTTGCGTACTAGTGATTACCCCTCTGCGTGATTTTGAAAAATGTATGACATAATATAAGAAATATTTATGATTCCACACAATTTCATGATCAGCAATCAAATAAGCAAATTTGTGACATTAACTGTGTTAACTCATTTTGTACAAAAGGATAGGTTTTCTTTCATTAGAGCACTTTCGCAAGATGCTCTGTGAAAATTCACATGCAGGATCATGATTATATCATAATCATCAGGTTTTGCACAAATTTTTCACTCAAACTGTTATGCTGATAATATAATTTGTATTGAAAAATAAACGATTAAATTAGAAAATGCAAAATAGAAACATTTTCACAAGTGGACTCAAACTTCGGAAAATCACATACATGCACATATATATACCGCTCTGGAAAAAATTAAGATACCACTTCAAATGTTTCTTAAATAAGCATCTCTGCATGTATGGCAGCCATTCCATTCCAGTGTCTGTTGAATTCCTGTTTGAATTTTTGCGCCAGGAGTGGCATAAAGTCACCCAACAGCAATGTGAAAGACTAGTAGACAGCATACCAAGACGCATGAAAGCTGTGTGTATGTGCATATATATATATATATGTGGGGTGGATGTCGGCACAGCCATTAACCAGGAAAATAAACAATGGCACTCCATGTAAAAAAGGTTGCCGACCCCTGCTCTATAGGAACGATCCAAATTCTAATTCTATTGTCAGTATGGCATTTCACGCAAGGGTATTGTTTAAGAAACACATTTTTTTAGTTAAATGTCAAAGAATCCACAAATATATTATACACAAAGACCAACAACTGAAAAATTAAAAACACTCTGGGTTGAGACCGACTGGTTGTCACACAGTGAAGTTGTCACAGGGGCTATATTTCAGTTCAGCTATATGGTTTTGAATCAAAAGTTCAATTACAAATGTGTTTTCTCTAGCAGTGGTTTTGTATGCTGATTTCAAACTCTTAGTTCATAAAACAAAATTGAATTTTGTCCTTCAAATAAAAATTCCGGTAACACTTTACAATAGAGTTCCATTTGTTAACAATAACATTAGTTAACAACATTAATAATATTTGCATACTGCATTTATTCATATTTGTTGATGTTAATTGCAACATACACTGATGAGCCAAAACATTATGACCACCTGCCTAATATGCTTTTGGTCCTCCATGTGCCACCAAAACAACACAACCTGCCAAAACATGAACCCTACAAGACCCCTGAAGGTGTCTGGTTGTATCTGGCACCAAGACATTAGCAGCAGATCCTTCAAGTCCTGTAAGTTGCAAGGTGGAGCCATCGTGGATCGGACTTGTTGGTCTAGCACATCCCACAGATGCTCAACGGATTGAGATCTATACAAAACGGAAGCCGCTCTTTTGGTGAACATTTGCTGAACTGTTGGGTACCGCAGCCACTTGGGCATGCGGCGAAATCAAACAAAAAGGCAACAAAAGATTTTCCGCACGGCCCTCCACCGGGGGATGGAGTGGTCTTTTTACCAGCTCCAAGTGAGTGGGTTCCGTCATCTCTGGATCGCCAGTCTCAGGGGCGCTTTGATGACCTCTGTGGGTTCTTAGGCGCCGGCTGTGAGACGGGTGGCGTCTGCTTCCACGCCGGGGCCGGGCCGAAGGGGCGGAGCCGGTGCAGTCAACGCAGGGGGACGCCCTTGGCGACGAGCAGACGGGGTGCGGGATCTTGAGCCGCGCCGGGGCAGGATGTGCCTGATTGCCTCCGTCTGCTGCTTCACCGCTGAGAACTGCTTGGCAAAGTCCTTGACGGTGTCGCCGAATAGGCCAACCTGGGAAATGGGGGCAGCAAGGAACCGTGTCTTGTTGGCCTCACCCATCTCGACCAGGTTGAGCCAAAGGTGGTGCTCCTGGACCACTAGTGTGGCCATCGTCCGCCCGAGAGACCACACCGTGACCTTCGTCGCTTGGAGAGCGAGGTCGGTCGCCGAGCGCAGTTCCTGCATCAAATCTGGGGCTGAACTACCCTCGTGCAGTTCTTTCAACACCTTGGCTTGGTGGACCTGCAGGAGAGCCATGGCATGCGGGGCAGAGGTGGCTTGTCCAGCAGCACTGTAGTCTTTAGCCATCAGGGATGACGTGAGCCTACAGGGCTTGGATGGGAGCTTAGGGCGTCAGCACCAGGTGGTGGCGCTCTGCGGGCATCGGTGCACTGCGAGCACCTTATCCACCGGGGGAATCGCCGTATAGCCCCTGGCCGCCCCGCCATCGAGGGTAGTGAGAGCGGGGGAACTGCGGAATCGGGGCCGGGCAGTAAAAGGTGCTTCCCACGATTTTGTCAGCTCCTCGTGCACTTCCGGGAAGAATGGCACTGGAGCGGGGCATGGCTGCTTTGAGCGGCGCTGCGAGCCCAGGAACCAATCATCAAGCCGCGAGGGTTCAGAGGAGAGTGGAGGGTCCCACTCTAACCCGACGATCGTGGCCGCCCAGGAAAGCATGTCCATCATTTCAGCATCGGCCTGTGACTGGGCAATCGTCCCCGAAGGGGGAAGCCCAGCTGAGAATTCTGCATCCGACTGGACAAGCCCAGTCCCAGACGAGCGTGCTGGGGAATGGGAGGTCCGCCGGGAGATACCCAGCGGAGACGATCCCATTGGGGTCCCCAAATCGCCCCCAGTGCTAGCCGTGCTGGCCTCATATCCGTGGGTAGAAGGACCGAGGCGGGGAGCCGCTGGGGTGGCTTACGAAAGCAAGCTGCGACCGCAACATTGCCATGGTCATGTTCTCGCAATGAGAACAAGAACCATCCGCAAATGCTGCCTCCGTGTGGGTCGCGCCCAGACACGAAAGACAGCGATCATGACCATCTGAAGTTGAGAGATAACGACCGCAACCAGGAATAACACACAATCGGAAAGGCAGCTTTAAAAAGATGCGTCTTTAAAAAGACGTTCCGTGTGTGCCGTTCTTTTAGAGAAATATATACTCTTTTAGAGGAGAAAAAAGCTCTTTCAGAAAATATACTCTCTTGTTTTTCTGCCTAAGCACCCAGGAGCGTTCTCTGCAGTGCACCAGTGCAGAGGAGGGAGAAGCCGCTGAAATGCGCCGTCAGATCCAGCAGAGGTGAATGAACAGTAGGATTCAGCTCAATGAGCATGACCGTTCGGCTCCGAAGAGAAAATCTGAATGAGTGGTTGCATATACCCGTATGTCCGGGGGAGTGGCGTGCAAATACCACTTGCCAATTTTCATTGGCCTTTTATCAAAGACCAGAGGTGTCTCGGGCTCCCAAGAGTGACCCCTAGTGTCACTACATCGACACAATGTTGAGTGAGTGACAGATAGGGAAAGCGACATATATCCCATATTGACATATTTAAGAAAATAATGTTTTGAGTAAATGAAGATCATTGGCACTAATAAACATCCAGTAAACCTACTTCCATTTTTTAAATCATTGAATAAAGAAAGCCTTTTAAATAAGGTAATTGGGAAAATATACAGTAGCAGAAATCTGACACACTACAATCAATGCATAAGCCTTTGGATATTTACCCAGTTTAAACTCACTTTACCTAAATGCTGGATGTGGAAAATTATTTGCTTGCTACTAGCGTCTTTACTGCAGTTGGTTTGAACAAACTTGATAAATACTCCCTTTCTGTAGGAAATCACTGGCATTGAAAATGCATTTAGCCATGGAAACTTTTCAAGAGTTGATATATTTGACTAATGAGGTGGGGAAAGTTGGAGAAAGTATGAAGAAAAAAACTTGAAAGAGGAAGCAAAGACACATCCTCTGTTTATTATTAAGTTTTTTGAATTCTGGAGCAATGCTTCGGCTGTCTGTCTCCTGTTTGTCTGTGTTAGTATATTCTGTCTTTCGTTTCTCATCAATCATGGTAGACACTTCACTCACTTCATTTCTAAATGGCTCAAAGAATCAGCATCTTTCCCTCGTTTGTTTTACTCATGTAATTGTACACAGAGGTTGGCAGGAAATATAATGCCCAGACAAAAGCGTAGGCCGTGTAGCAGCTGAGGGGGATGAAGGAGACATGTTCAGGGCTGCATCATGGTTCCTCGAAATGCAAGAGAGTTGCATTTTTGTTTTTGTGAAGGAAATTTTAATTAAATTACAGTTTACTTACAATTTGGAGAATGTGTTAAATTGTTTCTTATTATATACAGTCATTTCTTGGCAACAGTGTCTATGGGGCTCTGAAAGTTTAATAAAGCTTGTTACAAAAAAGGTCCCAATTTTGCTAGATTTATTTAAATAAACACTTTAAAAATAGTCCATATTTATGGTTATATAAATATATGTATATTTAACATCATTATTTTAGAATTTTTTACAACTTTTTCAAATTGTCCCTACACCATTGTCCTAAGTGCATCATGGGCGGGCATTATATTGTAGAGAAGAAGATGGAACAGGACACGATGGAACACTTGGTTTTGTTAAAAGATGACCTTTAACTCTAATTTGAAGCAATTCTTTCAATTGCTCCACTAATTCTCAAGATCTGGACTTGGGTGAGGAAAACTGGACCTGCGTCTAAGTACCAACATCTTCTGCCCAGAGTAATTTGCTCATGTGCCAACCAGGCACTGATGGCCATAGTCCAAGAGCAACTCAGACAGTGGAAGATTCATTTATTTCTAAGGTACATTTAGACTGATGTTAATGGCTCTCTTCTTAAAATAATAAATAGACAAAATGAGATGGGAAAAATGACATTTGATTATCATCATACTTTGGAATCCAATCCCTATTAGAACTTTTGTATTACAACAGTAAATCTCTCCGTTGGATGCATATATACAACTTCCGGTCCTCTGATTGGAAAAACAACGTTTCAAGAGTGCTGATATTTAGTATAACAGCACTTGCTTGGCAACACGCATTGGTTTATCCTGCTCTGGCTTTGTTTGGAACTCTTTTTATTACAGGAGCAAATATAGACAAAATAACTGTCCATAACAGGTCTAAAGTGTAACTTCATTGTGGTGATGCGGTAACCGAGAGAGAGCGGTAAGGCTCGTCACCTGGGTTATCATTACCTCTAACACCTGTTTCTTGTTGTAGTGATGGCAGAGCGAGACATAAAAAGGTGCATGAGGTATCAGAGTGGCAGAGAAAGACTGTTCCTGTGTGTGCGACAAGAATTATTGACTCGTTTGTGTGTGATTACTTGGCCACTGAGTGCCTTTTTTGTTTAAGTTTTGTGAACAATGCTAAAGAGTAATAAAAATACTCACGTTGACAGTTCGCTGCCTCCTGACTCCTTTATTGCCCAGACTGCAAACATGTTACATTTATATATACTTCTTGTTTGTTTTATAAAAGCAATATTACACTCATACTGTTAATGATACTAAATATATGCTTGGCTGTGATGCAACCTTAATTATTCTTTATGCAAGCCCAGCTCTAAGATGTAAGGTGGGCCATAGGACCCTCTGGGTGGGCCAAACATTTGGAAGGGTGGGTGGGGTTGTGGTTGCCAAGGTGGGCCAAGCTCATGACCCACCCAGGCCCCCCTATGGAGCCAAATAGTCAGTGTAGTTCTTTCAATGTAATTTTTTTCCCATACTTTACTGGCAAGCAGCCCGATGTAAAGCTGGTCATGGGGTTCTATGATACAGTTGTGTGCATTAGGCGCCAGATGTTGCAAGAAGGGCATGACAATTTTAAATGTTCCACTTTAGTATGCACTATACAGTTCAGCATAAAGCAAGTTAACTCTTGGAGCATTCTGAAATAGAAAACATCATGCTGCGTATACTGACAGTAAGCAAGAGAAGAGTTAAAGGAATAGTTCACTCAAAAATGAAAATTCACTCATCAATAACTCACCCTTATGCCGTCACAGATGCGTATGGACTTTCCATGTCCATGTCTTCAGAAGAAATGTAAGTCCTTTTAATATAAATCTCTACTTTTAAACAGCCAGCACTCCTAAGCACTCTTCTCTCCTAAGAGTTCTTTTTCTTTTGTTTTTGGTGATTCACATTCTTAGTGCATATCCCCACCTACTGGGCGGGCAGGAGATTTTATTGTATAAAATTTTGATCTGTTTCTCACCCACACCTATCATATCACTTCTCAAGACATGGATTTAACCATGGGTGTCTCTAGGATTTGAAAACATCAGGGGCTGAGGCCAAAATATCAGGGGCTAGTATCCCACCATAAACTATGAATGCATAGAAATAAAAACTATATACATTATATTTGTTTTACACATAGGAGGGGTGTTTCTAGATTTTTATCCTTTCAATATTAAATAGTAAAATAGTGTTCCCTTGTTTTGTAGTGGGGTCTGGAGGCATGGTACCCTGTGATCTTTTTTTTTTTTTAAAGAACAGCACCAAAACGTGAATTTAATGAGTTTGGGAGCAGCATTTCTACATTTTCTTGTGTAGCTTAAATGTAAATGTGGGATGCAATGCATCTCTAGGCTTTACATGACCTCACTAGCTGAAGTTTCTCACAATGGCCTTTAAAAAAAAAAAAAAAAAAAAAAAAAAATATATATATATATATATATATATATATATATATATAAGTAGCTTGGTGTGACAGTACCATTATATTTTGATTTAAACTATGTTATTTAAATTATAATCTAAGGTAATTGAAGTATTTTAGTGCTCTGACTTATTTTCCATCATCTAAGCATCTGTAACATTTTGAATATGAAACAGATTTTTTATTTTTTATTTTTTTTATTTTAAGGTGCTATATTAAATCAAACTAAATTTAAATAACATCTTACTTCTATAAGATTAGTTGTGAGATTAGTGTAATTTTCTGACTGTATCCATGAGTAGAAAACTTTACTGAGTTGGGACTTTTTTTCCTACTCCATAACATACAATATATTGTTCCCTATCTGTCACTCACTAGTTGTGTCGATGTAGTGACACTAGGGGTCACTCTTGGGAGCCCGAGACACCTCTGGTCTTTGATAAAAGTAGTATTTGCATGCCACTCCACCGGACATACGGGTATAAAAGGAGCTGGCGTGCAACCACTCATTTAGATTTTCTCTTCGGAGCTGAACGGTCGATGTCTACTGAGCTGACTGTTCATTCACCTCTGCTGGATCTGATGCTGCATTTCAGCGGCTTCTCCCTCCTCTGCACTGGTGCACTGCAGAGAATGCCCCTGGGTGCTTCGGCAGAAAAAAGAGAGTATATTTTCCTGAAAGAGTATATTTCTCTAAAAGAGTGGCACACACGGAACGTCTTTTTAAAGATGCATCTTTTTAAAGATTCCTTTCCATTTGTGTGTTATTCCTGGTTGCGGTCGTTACCTCTCAACTTCAGATGTTCACGATTGCTGTCTTTCGTGTCTGGGCGCGACCCACACGGAGGCAGTGTTCATGGATGGTTCATGTTTTCACTGCAAGAACATGACCGTGGCAACGTTGCGGTCGCGGCTTGCTTTCATAAGAAAGCAAGCCACCCCAGCGGCTCCCCACCTCGGTCCTTCTACCTACAGGTTTGAGGCCAGCGTGGCTAGCACTGGGGGCAATTTGGGGACCCCAATGGGACCGCCTCCGCCGGGTATCCCCCCGCGGACCTCCCATTCCCCAGCACGCTCGTCTGCCCCAATTGGGCTTCCGGATGAGTTCGCCGGCTCGTCTCACGGCGAGTTCGACCTCTTGTTTGGAGCCCGTGAAGCTGATGAGCTCTCAAGCGCAGCATCGGAGAGCGGGCTTGTCCAGTCGGACGCAGAAGCCTCAGCTGGGCTCCCCCCTTTGGGGACGATTGCCCAGTCACAGGCTGATGCGGAGATGACGGACATGCTTTCTCTGGCAGCCACAAGCGTCGGGCTAGAGTGGAACCCTCCGCTCTCCCCTGAACCCTCGTGGCTCGATGATTGTTTCCTGGGCTCGCAGTGCCGCTCAAAGCAGCCACGCCCTGCTCCAGTGCCTTTCTTCCCGGAAGTGCACGAGGAGCTGACAAAATCATGGGAGGCACCTTTTACTGCCCAGTCCCGATTTCTCAGTTCCCCCGCTCTCACTACCCTCGATGGCGGGGCGGCCATAGGCTATACCGCGATTCCCCCAGTGGATAAGGCTCTCGCGGTGCACCTATGCCCGCAGAGCACTGCCACCTGGCGCGGACGCCCAAAGCACCCGTCCAAGCCCTGCAGGTTCACGTCGTCCCTGACGGCCAGAACCTACAGTGCTGCTGGACAAGCCTCCTCTGCCCTGCATGCCATGGCTCTCCTGCAGGTCCACATTAGTGGTCTAGGAGCGCCACCTTTGGCTCAACCTGGTGAGATGAGTGAGGCCGACAAGACACGGTTCCTTGCTACCCCTATCTCCCAGGCTGGCCTATTCGGTGACACCGTCGAGGACTTTGCCCAGAAGTTCTCGACAGTGAAGCAGCAGACGGAGGCTATCTGGCATATCCTGCCCCGGCACGTCTCAAGAACCCGCACCCCATCTGCTTGTTGCCAAGGGCGTCCCCCTGTGGTGACTGCACTGGCTCCACTGCAGCTCGCCCCTTCGGCCCAGCCTCGGCGTGGAGTCCACCGCAGGAAGCAGATGCCACCTGTCTCACGGCCGGCCACCAAGAACCCATGAAGGTCTTGAAAGTGCCCCTGAGACGGGTGACCCAGGGTCGACGAAACCCAATGCATTGGAGCTGGTAGTAAGACCACTCCATCCCCCGGTGGAGGGCAGGGTGGAGAATCTTTTGTTGCCTTTTCATTTGATTTCGCCACATGCCCAAGTGGCTGTGGTACCCAACAGTTCAGCAAAAGAGCGGTTTCCTCCTTCCCTGGGTCACATACCGGTGTGCACGGTCGTCATCACGACCACCGTCCAACTTTTTACCCTTGCAGGATTGGCACTCCAGCGGCGGTCTCCCCGCCCCTGCGTACCCAGCTTTGGCACACATCCACTCCGATGTGACAGTCTCCATGGGTTGTGAGGACAGGCCTCTTCCTCCCCCGTCCCAGGCTGTTCCGGGGGTGGTCACAAGGAGCCAGGTAAATGCTTCGATGTCCCTAGACTCAGCACAGCCACGACATGGTGTGGCACCTCGAGCTCCGCCCCGCCGCAAGGCCCCACCTGCCGGTACATCCGACAAGGTTGTCCCTTTGGTCCCCCTCATGTGGAACTTGGATGTGTGGCTTGCGCTTTCCAATCCGTCGCGATAGCTGGTCCGGACTGTCCAACTCGGCTACGTGATTCAGTTCGCCAGGCGTCCGCCCAGGTTCAGCGGTATCCACTTCACCTTGGTGAAGGACGAAAACGCTGCTACCTTGCACGCGGAGATCGCCACTCTCCTACGGAAGGGTGCGATAGAACCTGTCCCTCCAGCCAAGATGAAGAAGGGGTTTTACAGCCCCTACTTCATCGTACCGAAAAAAGGTGGTGGGTTGCGACCAATCTTGGACCAGCAAGTACTGAACCGGGCTTTACACAGACTCCTGTTCAAGATGCTGACACAAAAATGCATTCTGGTGAGCGTCCAGCATCAAGATTTGTTCGTGGCGGTAGACCTGAAGGACGCGTACTTTCACGTCTCAATTCTACCTCGACACAGACCCTTCCTCCGGTTTGCATTTGAGGGTCAGGCGTATCAGTACAAGGTCCTCCCCTTCGGCCTGTCCTTGTCCCCTCGCATCTTCACGAAGGTCGCAGAGGCAGTTACTGCCCCGTTAAGGGAGGTGGGAATTCGCATTCTCAACTATCTCGACAATTGGCTAATCCTAGCTCACTCTCGGGACATGTTGTGTGCACACAGGAACTTGGTGCTCTCGCACCTCAGCCGATTAGGGCTTCGGGTCAACTGGGAAAAGAGCAAGCTCCTCCCGGTTCAGAGCATCTCTTTTCTTGGTTTGGAGTTGGACTCAGTCTCATTGACAGCGCGCCTCACGAACGAGCGCGCACAGTCGGTGCTGGCCTGTTTGAAGGCGTTCAAACAGAAAACAGCGGTTCCACTGAAACTCTTTCAGAGGCTCCTGGTGCATATGGCATCCTCAGCGGTGGCCACCCCGCTCGGGTTGATGCATATGAGACCGCTTCAGCACTGGCTTCAGACTCGAGTCCCGAGATGGGCATGGTGCCTCGGGGACACATCGCGTGGTCATCACGCCAGTCTGTCACCGTCTCTTCAGCCCTTGGACTGACCTCACGTTTCTACGGGCAGGTATTCCCCTAGAGCAGGTCTCAAGGTGCATCATGTTCATGACAGATGCCTCCAAAATGGGCTGGGGTGCTGTTTGCAACGGGCACGCAGCCACCGGCTTATGGATGGGCCTACGCTGCATTGGCACATTAACTGCCTCGAGTTGTTAGCAATTCAACTCGCCCTGTGGAGGTTCCGGCCGTTGATCCAGGGCAAGCACGTGTTAGTTCGGACAGACAACATGGCAACGGTTGCATATGTCAACCGCCAAGGCAGTCTGTGCTCTCGTTGAATGTCAGAACTCGCCCACCATCTCCTCCTCTGGATTCAGCAGCACCTCAAGTCGCTGCGAGCCACTCACATCCCGGGCAACCTCATCGTGCTGTCATGGCAGGTTACCCTCAGGGGAGAGTGGAGACTCCACCCTCAGGTGTTCCAGCTGATTTGGAGTCGATTCGGACAGGCACAGGTAGACCTGTTCGCCTCCCAAGAATCCTCCCACTGCCCGCTCTGGTACGCCCTGACCGAGGCACCTCTCGGCATAGACGCGCTGGCACACAGCTGGCCCCCTGGCCTGCTCAAATATGCGTTTCCCCCAGTGAGCCTACTTGCACAGACTCTGTGCAAGGTCAGGGAGGATGAGGAGCAGGTCGTCCTGGTAGCACCCTACTGGCCCACCCAGACATGGTTCTCGGACCTCGCACTCCGGCGAATTCCCCTGAGGAAGGACCTTCTTTCTCAGGGACGGGGCGCCATTTGGCACCCGCGACCAGACCTCTGGAATCTCCATGTCTGGCCCCTGGACGGGACGTGGAAGACCAAAGCAGACACGATCACTCAGGCTAGGGCCCCCTCTATGAGGCGCCTGTATGCCTTTAAGTGCCGTCTGTTCACTAAGTGGTGTTCTTCCCCATGGGAAGACCCCCAGAGATGTGCAGTCAGATCGGTGCTTTCCTTCCTGCAGGAGAGGTTGGAAGGGTGGCTGTCCCCTTCCACCTTGAAGGTGTACGTTGCTGCAATAGCAGCACACCATGACACAGTGGATGGTAAGACCTTAGGGAAGCACGACCTGATCATCAGGTTCCTGAGAGGTGCCAGGAGGCTGAACTCCTCCAGACCACGCCTCGTTCCCGCATGGGACCTCTCTGTAGTTCTTCAGGGTCTACAGAGAGCCCCTTTGAGCTTTGCATTCAGCTGAGCTTAAGGCACTCTCTTTGAAGACTGCCCTCCTGACTGCGCTCACTTCCATCAAGATGGTAGGAGAACTGCAAGTGTTCTCTATCAGCGAAATGTGCCTGGAGTTCGGTCCGGGCTACTCTCACGTGATCCTGAGACCCCGGCCGGGCTATGTGCCCAAGGTTCCCATGACCCCTTTTAGGGATCAGGTGGTGAACCTGCAAGCACTGCCCCAGGAGGAGGCAGACCCAGCCCTGTCATTGCTGTGTCCGGTACGCGCTTTACGCATCTATTTGGATCGCGCACAGTGCTTTAGAATCTCTGAGCAGCTCTTTGTCTGCTTTGGTGCACAGCGGAAGGAAGCACTGTCTCCAAGCAGAGGACCACCCACTGGCTCATTGACGCCATAGCTATGGCATATCACGCCCAGTATGTGCCGCCCCCGGTAGGGCTACGAGCCCATTCTACCAGGGGTATAGTGGCCTCCTGAGCCCTGGCCAGGGGTGCCTCTCTAACAGACATTTGCAGAGCAGTGGGCTGGGCAACACCCAACACCTTTGCAAGGTTCTACAACCTCCGGGTGGAACCGGTTTCATCCCAGGTAGTGGCACGCAATACAAGAGGATAAGCCCGGGATAGCCGGCCGGGTGTATCACTTGCACATAGCGCCTTCCTCCTCTTTTGAGCTGAAGAAGTGCGCCATTAATTCCCAGTAGTGTTCCCTGGTTGACTTCCTCCGAGCCCTGTGGCAGTCGAGTTTTCAGAGAGACTCGCTGCCGGTCCAGTATATGTGCTAACTAAGAGCCCTGTTCTGGGGTAGGTGCTCCGCATGTGGCGGTTCCCTGTAAGGTAAACCCCTTGCGATGTATATCTTCTGCTAATTCATTTCCCTGTTGGCAAACTGCATCTTCCTTGGGCAGAGCCCCTCTGCCCCAGTCTCCATGTTTGTAGTAACTCCTCCCCCGTTGGGTAGGATCTACCTTGATACTCTCCACATGGTCGGCAAGACATGGATGTATTTTTTCCACTTAAATATCCCCCCTCTCTTTGGGCGAGGTGTGGTCTCCGCGGTGTCCTTTTTTACATTTTACATTTTTATGCATTTGGCAGACGCTTTTATCCAAAGCGACTTACAGTGCCCTTATTACAGGGACAATCCCCCTGGAGCAACCTGGAGGTAAGTGCCTTGCTCAAGGACACATTGGTAATGGCCGTGGGAATTGAACCAACAACTTTTTGCTTACCAGTTCAGTGCTTTTAGTCCACTACACCACCACCACTCCGGGTGTCCTCCCCTTGGGAGGGACACCCCCCGACTAGACCTGGTGGCCCAGTCGGATAATCCCCAATTTTCCACTCCCTAAAAAAGAAGGGGAAAAGAGGCCACGACTGGGTTAGCCTGTTACTATCTTTTGGGTAGTCAACTTGTCCCCAATGGGCCGTTCGACACTCATAACTATGTTGGGGGAGGTTACGTGTTGACCTGGTGTGCTGGCTACGGGGCACACAGTGGTCTGCCCATCACATACCGCCAGTTCACATAACACAGTTCAGCCAGTTGTGGCATTTCATATAGGGACCCCTAGTTTCACTACATCGACACAACGTCGAGTGAGTGACAGATAGGGAACGTCATGGTTACTTGTGTAACCTCTGTTCCCTGATGGAGGGAATGAGACGTTGTGTCCCTCCTGCCACAACGCTGAACTACCTGCTGAAATGGCCGGACCTTGTCTCGGCTCCACAGCATAAAACCTGAATGAGTGGTTGCATACAGCTCCTTTTATACCCGTATATCTGGGGGAGTGGCATGCAAATACCACTCGCCAATTTTCATTGGCCTTTTATCAATGACCAGAGGTGTTTCGGGCTCCCAATAGTGACCCCTAGTGTCACTACATCGACACAACTTCTCATTCCCTCCATCAGGGAACGGAGGTTACACAAGTAACCATGACGTTTTTTATTGTTATTATTATTGTACTGGCAGATTGTTTTCATGTTTTTCACTTGTTTATAGTAAAAACAAGTGAAAGTAATCCTAAGTATTTAGATTACGTTACTGACAATGAGAAATCTAACTAAATACGTTACAAATTACATTTTACAGCATCTATTCTGAATTCTGTTGTGGAATACATTTTCAAGTAACCCTCCCAACCCTGCATATATTACTTTTATGCAGCATTTATGTGCTTTTTTTAGCTTCATAGTTTTGGACCCTGTTGACTTGGATTGTATGTGTCTACAGATCTGAGAAATTATTCTAAAAAATCTTCTGAGTGTTAGGTTGTGAAGGATACAGCAGACTACACAGCGATCTGGCTCTACTTTAGTGCAACAATACATGCTACACTACTGCAATTCATCTGCACTTTTAAATCATTATTTGATGAATTACTGCTGCCATGATCACAACAAAAATGTACACTTTTTAAATACTTTCTGTTTATCTAATAATCAGCCTAATTTACGTACCCCACTAAAAAGACTTAACCAGCATGCAATGCCCATTGAAGCTGGTTAAGCAGTTTAAAATCTAGTGGGGAAACCAGCATCCAATGCTGGGGCACCAGCACCCAAAACACAACATAAGCTTGTCACCTGCAATACTGGTCTTTTCAGCAGGGAAGAAAGGAAGTGTTTATACTGAAAAGAATAACAATGACTTGAATTTAATTACTCATGTCCAGCAAAATTGTGTGCAACTTTGAATCCTGGAAATGCTGATGATGTCCAAAATTATACCTCAATTTTGGGAGTTAATCTAATCCTAAAAATTAGGCGGACAATTTTCAGTTGCTTTATTATGTTCCACATAGAGTGTTGCTCTACATGTTTGTCCGCATCGGTAGAAATGTGCAAAAGGACTTAACTTCATTTCAAAAATATAATTTACGTATAAAATGCATGGTGCCCTCGTCACATAACAGCTTTCAAAAACTTTTAATCACTCTTTTTTGTCATGTTTCCATCCCTCATGGACATAATTGACTTTAAAAGGCAATTTCTGCTTTTGTATTTATTTAAATTTTCACCCGTCTTCCACTCAGTCTGGGCAAATCATCTGCTTTCATTTGGCAGTCTAACATAAATATCTGCTTCCTGGTCCCTGGCCCACTCAAAACTTGGAAAACGAACAGCAGAGCAATTATTTCCATCCGGATCGTGTTCAAATTGGTCTCCAACACTTCACACATCACACAGCATAAAGCAGGAGTGATAACGAGCAGCTGTACAACGTATCATATGAGGATATGATATTCTGACAGCACTGTGTGTAAACTGGCCTAATTTTCATTCTGTCACCATCAGAACAATATTTATATGTTGTCTGTTATGATACTGAACATTATATTGCTGGAACTATGTAAACAGGACAAACAATTTATCAAGTTTTTAAACGGAAGTGTGTGCGACTTTTCCCTGATCCATTCACCATGAACTTTTAGGTATTTAAAGAAATAGTTCACCAAAAAAAATCAAATTCTGTCATTATTTACTCACCCTCATGTCATTCCAAACCTGTATGACTTTTTCTTCTCTGGAATACAAAAGGAGAAATTCTGGAGGATGTACTGGTCACTCTTGTCCACACAATTACAATGAATGGGGACTGGAGTGTTCATTCTTCAAAAAGGACACAAAAGCATCATAACGGCTTACATTTGGTCTGACTGACACACAAAGCCATTTTAAGAAATTTACTTGCATCCTTTTTGAAGGGTAAAAGCTTCTTTCATTGTAATTCCATGGAAAAGAGTGAACAAAAAATTCATTTTACAGTATATTCCAAGGAATAAAGTTAGTTATACAGAATATTGGAACAACATGATTAGTGTATGATGACATTTATTTTTTATTTTTGGATGAACTAATCCTTTAATGCAAAATTGTTCGTATAATTATTTTTAAAACCTAACGGAGGTTTAGCTAATCACTAAATCATTTCAAAGATCTGCTTACCCAATGCTATCAAAAAGTATTAAACAGGGCTTTATAGTTTGTAAATCATGGCCAGAGGCAGTAATGCATGAAACCATGGAGTCAGTAGTGAGCTATCACTGCAGTCCACTGGGAATTATGCAAGAAGAATCATTTGGTTCTTGTTAGTTCTTGTTATTTCCCCCATTTTGCTACTTGCTTATGACTGCCTTCATTCATATCAGTGCAGAACTAGTAAGAGAGGGTTACAGTACTGACACCTTGTAAGAATTCTGTCATCGTTTTATCACCTTTATGTTATTCCAAACCTGTTTTTTTTTTCTTCTTCTTTTTTTCTGTGGAACACAAACAAAGAATCTGTAAAGAATCTTCACTTCTTTGTGTTCTACGGAGAAAACTGACAGTGTAATATATGGGTTTGGAACAACATGGGAATGAGTAAATATCGACAGGAGTTTATTATTTAGTACGGTGCACTATCTGCAAACGGATGCATTTCTAATTTCATCACATGTTAGCCTAAAAAACAGTGTTTATTGTTTCAAGGCCACAAGTGACCGCACAAAGATTGCTTTAGACAGTTGTTTACTTTGTTATTACTGGTTGAATAATGTATCTCTCTCTGTAGGACAAGAGCCTGGCAGATTTTCTTGTATGACTCAAAAAGACTCTCAAAAGTGTTAAAGTATTTCATCCATCATATTGCAAAATATAGCTCTAAAAAATCAATCCATCAAATCATCAATCATAAACATATTCTCTATATTTTCACTATATCACATTCAGTGTTGGGTGTAATACACTTACAAAGTAATTAGTTATTGTAATCTAATTTTTAGTCAAAAAAGTAGGGTAAAGCATTACATTTTAAATTCTTGCAATCAGATTACAGTTACTGACTTTCAATTAATTTAATTACTTTTAAGTACATTACAGGATTATGTTTAAAGTTTTTAATATATTATTTATGTTGAACGCATGAATTATGGCCCCGTAACAAGTCAATGTGAAGGAGAAATGTGAGGTGCAAAGTGTATGACTTTATGGCAAGCCAAATTGACTTTTATTCATTTGCAGGATATGTATTGTTGATATCAACAATAAAATTGTTTTATTGATTTCAACTACTAAAAACCATAAATTTTTATATCTAATTCTTGATATCAAGGTGGATATCAATTTCTACTAGTGGAAATGCCAATTTTTTATATCAACAATTGAATTCCAACTAGTAAAAATACTCTTTTTTTTTATATCAGATATTCAGTTTTCACTAGTGAAAATTTTAATTTCTGATATCTATAATGTAATTGTTACTAGTAAGAAAGTCTTTTTAGATATCGTTAATTGCACTCCATACTAATTGTAACATGTTGAAATACATTTACAGATATCAAGAATTAGCATATTAACTAGTGAAAATTGATTTCTTGATATGAGGAATTTATATTTTTACTAGTAAGAAGTACATTCTTGATATAAGGAATGATAATTTTATCTAGTGAAAATTGAATGGTTGATATCTGTAATTACCTTTGCATAGTTTTGTTGCCCTTTTAACTTTTAATCACATGTAGGATATGAATTGTTGATATCAACAATTACATTTTCACTACTAAATCGTGAATTCTTGATATCAAAAATTGAATTTCAACTAGTAAAAAACATCATTCTTGATATCTGTAACTGAATTATTACGTGTAAAAAAAAATAAAAAAAAAATAAAAAAAAGGAATTGTTACATGTTGAAATGTAATTTTTACTAGTTAAAATGGTCATTTCAGATATCATAAATTCATTTTTGGAAATGTGCATTGTAATGAGGAGTGCTTACGAGTTCCTTACATACCTTATGAATATTTAAAAAAGAATGGAATGGAACCTCGCAAGGGAAACGAAAGGGGGAAAGAGAACCGCTAATTCATCCCCACGATCCTTTTACTCGTTTATAAACCACACTTATATTTTTTATATCAACACCACAAGGTGTATATTATTATTATATTTAATAACATTGTATTATTTTGTAACGTGTATCGAGATATGTCCATCTGCAGAGCCACAGCAGTTTCAGGCCCGATGCAGTGTTAGAAGATTAGCGCCATCTACCATTTGGAGCTTAATTTCTTACGTTTGTTTGCTTTTTTAGATTTAAAATGTGCTGTTTTTACATCAATTTTGATTTGATTACTATCTAAAACATTTAATGGTAGCCTTTTCAACACTTTTTAGTAAGGTTCCATGGGTTAATATTAATTAATGCATAGTTAAAGTTTTTCAAGTTAATAAATAAATTTGACTATTATGTGATCATTTGATTTCCTTCCTGTTCATAAAGTTACAAAGAGTACTTAAAAAAGACACAAAGAACAGACATTTAATGTAATATGTAATTAATCATATCAAATTCAAAATAAACATTCAAATACAAAGCCTAACAAAACATGTACATTGCAAAATATATATACACTACCGGTCAAAAGTTTTGAAACACTTGACAGAAATGTTTCTCATGATCTTAAAAATATTTTTATCTGAAGGTGTATGCTTAAATGTTTGAAATTAGTAGACAAAAATATAATTGTGCCACCATAATAATTTATTTCATTATAAAACTCAAATGTAATAAAAAATAAAAATAAAAAAAGGTTTTGAAATTGATGACTTGGACCAAATAATAAAGAAAAGCAGCCAATAAGTGCCCAACATAGATGGGAACTCCTTCAATACTGTTTAAAAATCATCCCAGGGTGATACCTCAAGAAGTTGGTTGAGAAAATGTCAAAAGTACATGTCTGCAAATTCTAGGTAAAGGGTGACTACTTTGAAGATGTTAAAATATAACACAGTTTTGATTTATTTTGGATTTTGTTTAGTCACAACATAATTCCCATAGTTCCATTTATGTTATTCCATAGTTTTGATGACTTTACTATTATTCTAAATGTGGGGGAAAAATTTTTTTTTTAATAAATGAGAAAACTTTTGACCGGTAGTGTATATTACATAATTAATAAGAAATGTAAATAATAATAAATTATACTAAAATAATGATTTAAATAACAAAGGCTTGAATGACTCAAAACAAAAGCATTTTTAAAAAATACAACCTGATGCTAATCAAACTGTTTCCACAATTATATTCCTTGTGACAACCAATTTAACTTCTATAAGAATAATGAGGAATACATGTATACAGATCCAGTAGTTTGCAAAAAAAAAACCACATAGTTTAATAAAGTAATTGTTTACCAAAAATGCTAGATTTAATAAAACTTTACGTAGACAACAACTTCTTAAACTACTTCAAAGAGTTCTCATCAAAAAATCCTCCACGTGCAGCAATGACAGCTTTGCAGATCCTTGGCATTCTAGCTGTCAGTTTGTCCAGATACTCAGGTGACATTTCACCCCACACTTCCTGTAGCACTTGCCATAGATGTGACTTGTCGGGCACTTCTCACACACCTTACAGTCTAGCTGATCCCACAAAAGCTCAATGGGTTTAAGATCCATAACACTCTTTTCCAATTATCTGTTGTCCAATGTCTGTGTTTCTTTGCCCACTCTAACCTTTTCTTTTTGTTTTTCTGTTTCAAAAGTGGCTTTTTCTTTGCAATTCTTCCCATAAGGCCTGCACCCCTGAGTCTTCTCTTTACTGTTGTACATGAAACTGATGTTGAGCGGGTAGAATTCAATGAAGCTGTCAGCTGAGGACATGTGAGGCATCTATTTCTCAAACTAGAGACTTTGATGTACTTATCCTCTTGTTTAGTTGTACATCTGGCCTTCCACATCTCGTTCTGTCCTTGTTAGAGCCAGTTGTCCTTTGTCTTTGAAGACTGTAGTGTACACCTTTGTATGAAATCTTCCAGTCTATTGCATACTGTGGCAACTCAAAAACAAACACAAAGACAATGTTAAGCTTCATTTAATGAAACAAATAGCTTTCAGCAGTGTTTGATATAATGGCAAGTGATTTTCTAGTACCAAATTAGCAATTTAGCATGATTACTCAAGGATAAGGTGTTGGAGTGATGGCTGCTGGAAATGGGGCCTGTCTAGATTTGATCAAAAATGACTTTTTTCAAATAGTGATGGTGCTGTGTTACTGTTACATCAGTAATGTCCTGACTATACTCAGTATACTCAGTGATCAGTTGAATGCCATTTTGGTGAATTAAAGTACCAATTTCCCTCCGAAACAGAAAAATATGTACATTATTCCAAACTTTTGGCCGCCAGTGTATACATTTATAATATATATATATATATGTGTGTGTGTGTGTATATATATATATATATATATATATATATATATATATATATATATATATATATATATATATATACACACACACACCGATCAGCAACAACATTAACACCACCTGCCTAATATTGTGTAGGTCCCCCTCGTGCCGCCAAAACATCGCCAACCCTCATCTCAGAATAGTATTCTGAGATTCTATTCTTCTCACCACAACTGTACAGAGCGGTTATCTGAGTTACCGTAGACTTTGTCAGTTCGAACCAGTCTGGCCATTCTCTGTTGACCTCTCTCATCAACAAGGCATTTCCGTCCACAGAAATGCCGCTCAATGGATGTTTTTTTGTTTTTGGCACCATTTGGAGTAAATTCTAGAGACTGTTGTGCATGAAAATCCCAGGAGATCAGCAGTTACAGAAATACTCAAAACAGCCCTAACTGTTACTAGTAGAGCTCCCTTTCCTGATATCAATAATTACATTGATACTAGTAAAATGTTCCTTCTTGATATCAACAATTGAATTACAACTAGTGGAAATGGTAATTTCTGATATCAGTAAATGAATTTAATGTTACATTTGGTATTTCTGATAACTGGAAATGGATTTCAGATATCAATAATTTGGAGTGTAATAAATGATATCTAAAAATACTTTCTTACTAGTAACAATTATATTAAAGATATCAGAAATTAAAATTGTCACTAGTGAAAACTGAATTACTGATATAAAAAAATGAACATTTTTATTTGTTGGAATTAAATTGTTGATATAAAAAATGAGCATTTCCACTAGTAGAAATTACATTCTTGATATGAAAATGTTTATTTTTACTAGTAAGAAAATAATTATATGTGAAATTGGAATTTCAACTAGTAAGAAACACATTTTTGATATCAATAATTGTGTTTTGTATAGGAGTGAATGACATATTGGTGTGAAACTTTGCTAGTGAGAATTCAATTATCCACCTTTTTCACAGTCAGCGAAATTGATATCAACAGTTCATATCCTGTGAATGAATAAAAGTCAATTCGGCTTTCAAAAGTATCAGAGATCATTGTGAAATTCAACCAATGAAAATTCAATTACAGATATCAAGAATTGTTTTTTACTAGTTGAAATTCCATTTTTGATATCAAGAATGTGATTTTTGTGAGTGACTATGTCATTTTTTATATCAAGAATTCACATATTTACTAGTGGAAATGTAATTATTTATATCAAAAATTAGCATTTCCACTAGTGAAAATTATATTCTTGATATCAAGAATTAGAATTTTAACTAGTGAAAATGTAATTGTTGATATCAACAGTTCATATCCTGTGACTGTTGACTCCGAGTATGGCTGCTGCGTTGCGAGCTCCGACACAACATAGTAATGTTTTGTTTGTTTTGTTAACAATTCTTATGTTTTTTGTTTTGGATGTTGTCTGCCTTATTGTCTACGACACACAAACACTTTTGGACATTGGTTCAGCAATCTCACACCGTAAACCGGACTTCACATTCCTCAATGCCGACCCGCTGTTTACAAACACGCAAGCGGAGCCCTTTGTCTGGGCAGCACGGCCGCGGAAATGCAGGAGGAAAAGGGGAAACAGAGCTGGCGTTCTCATCAGAGTGAGACGCCGCGCAAATCGACCCCCACTACCCACTATTCTACTGGCAAATGTTCAGTCTCTGGATAACAAGCTCTGCGAGCTGAAAGCGCGGATCTCTTTCCAACGAGATACAAGGGAATGCTGCATTATCTGCCTAACAGAAACTTGGATGTCTGCGGAGATTCCAGACTCAGCCATTGAACCCACGGGGTTCTCCGTGCACCGAGCGGACAGAGCAAAAGACCTCTCAGGTAAAAGCAGAGGTGGTGGTGTATGTTTTATGATCAACAAATCCTGGTGTGATCAGAGGAACGTATATTCTATCAAGACTGTCTGCTCTCCTGATCTGGAATTTCTCATGCTTCTGTGTCGACCATTCTGGCTACCGAGGGAATTCACAGCGGTCATTATCACTGCTGTGTACATTCCCCCACAAGCCGACACAGACCGGGCACTCAAGGAACTGTATGGGAGTATAAGTGAGCAGGAAACCGCACACCCTGAGGCCGTGTTCATTGTGACCGGGGACTTTAATAAAGCCAGTTTAAAATCAGTCGCACCAAAATATCACCAGCACATTAGTTTCAACACACGAGGGGACCGGGTTTTGGACCATTGCTACTCTCCGTTCCGGGATGGCTACAAATCCCTCCCCCGCCCACCATTTGGCAAATCGGACCACTCTTCCATTCTGCTTCTGCCCGCTTACAGGCAGAAATTGAAACAGGAAGCACCTACCCTCAGAACGATCCAGTGCTGGTCGGACCAATCAGATTCTACGCTACAAGACTGTTTTGATCACACGGACTGGGAGATGTTCCGGTCCGCCTCTGATGACGACATCGAGCTTTACGCTGATAGCGTAATGTGTTTCATCAGAACGTGCATAGAGGACGTCGTTCCGACCAGAACTGTACGAATCTATCCAAATCAGAAACCTTGGATCAATAGCGATGTTCACGCGGCACTTAATGTGCGGACCTCCGCTTTTAATTCCGGGAACGTGGAGGAGCATAAACAAGCCAGTTATGCCCTCCGAAAAACTATCAGAACCGCAAAACGCCAGTACAGGAGTAAGATTGAAGGACAGTTTAACACCACCAACTCTAGAAGCATGTGGCAGGGAATTAACATCATCACGGACTTTAAAGGGAATAAAAACTCCGCCATGAACACCGCTGCCTCTCTACCGGATGAGCTAAATACTTTTTATGCTCGTTTCGAGGGAAATAACACCGCCCTTGTGGAGAGAGCTCTCGCGGCTGAAGCTACAGAGGTTAGTTCACTCTCCGTCTCTGTAGCGGATGTAACACGATCCTTCCGATGGGTGAATATCCGCAAAGCCGCTGGCCCAGACGGCATTCCGGGCCGCGTCATCAGAGTGTGCGCGAACCAGCTGGCTGGTGTTTTTACGGACATTTCCAACCTTTCCCTCTCTTTGTCTGTAGTCCCCACATGCTTTAAAACATCCACCTTTGTGCTTGTTCCAAAACAATCAAAAATAACTTGTTTAAAAGACTGGTGTCCTGTTGCTCTGACCCCCATCATCAGCAAATGTTTTGAGAGACTAATCAGAGATTACATCTGCTCTGTATTGCCACTCTCTCTTGACCCGCTGCAGTTTGCTTACCGCAACAACCGCTCCACTGATGATGCCATTGCATCTACAATACACACTGCTCTCTCCCACCTGGAAAAAAAGAACACTTATGTGAGAATGCTGTTTGTAGACTACAGCTCAGCATTCAACACCATAGTGCCCTCCAAGCTAGATGAGAAACTCCGGGCTCTGGGCTTAAACAGCTCGCTGTGCAGCTGGATCCTGGACCTCCTGTCAAGCAGACGCCAGGTGGTTAGAATAGGCAGCAACATCTCCTCATCACTGACCCTCAATGCTGGAGCCCCACAGGGCTGTGTTCTCAGCCCACTACTGTATTCTCTGTACACACATGACTGTGTGGCAACACATAGCTCCAATGCCATCATTAAGTTTGCTGATGACACGACGGTGGTAGGTCTGATCACTGACAATGATGAAACAGCCTACAGAGAGGAGGTACACACTCTGACACACTGGTGTCAGGAGCACAACCTCTCCCTCAACGTCAGTAAGACAAAGGAGATTGTGGTGGATTTCAGAAGAAAATACAGAGAACACAGTCCCATCACCATCAATGGAGCACCAGTGGAGAGAGTCAGCAGCTTCAAGTTCCTGGGTGTCCACATCACTGAGGAACTCACATGGTCCATCCACACTGAAGTCGTTGTGAAGAAGGCTCATCAGCGCCTCTTCTTCCTGAGACGGCTGAGGAAGTTTGGAATGAACCGCCACATCCTCACACGGTTCTACACCTGCACTGTGGAGAGCATCCTGACTGGCTGTATCTCCGCCTGGTACGGCAATAGCATCCCCCACAACCGCGAAGCACTGCAAAGTGTGGTGCGAACTGCCAGACACATCATTGGAGGTGAACTTCCCTCCGTCCAGGAAATATATACAAGGCAGTGTGTGAAAAAAGCTCGGAGGATCATCAGAGACTCCAGCCACCCGAGCCATGGGCTGTTCTCACTGCTACCATCAGGTAGGCGGTATCGCAGCATCAGGACCCGCACCAGCCGACTCCATGATAGCTTCTTCCCCCAAGCAATCAGACTTTTGAACTCTTGATCTCCCACGATCAAAATACATCAGCACTGCACTTTATTACCCTTAATCTTATATCTCACACCGGACTGTCATAAATTATATTATTATTATTATATTATGTTCTCTCTTAACAACTGACTATCAACCGACAGCCTGAATGTCAATACAGTACAATACTGTACATTCTATATATATATACTTTTTTATATATTTTTATTTTTATTGAATAGCGTATTGTATACTGTACAGTGTGTTATTATTTGTATACTGTTGAGTGTAATTATGTGTATAACAGATGTTTAAATTGTGTTGTGTTCACTGTCACGACTGCTATGTTGATCGGAACTGCACCCAAGAATTTCACACACCATTGCACTTGTGTATATGGCTGTGTGACAATAAAGTGATTTGATTTGATTGAATGAATAAAAGCTAAAATGGCTTGCCATATTAACTAGTGTGTAACATTATTTCCAACTCAGTAAATGAACTGCTCACCTCTTGGTCATCAGCCATCAAAAGGTGACCAGGTGCACCAGGAGTTCACGCTAATCTTCAATCAGCCACACTGTCATTACTTCATTAACATTCCTTGTAGTTCAGTTTGAAAACATATTTAGTTTTTTTGTTTGTTTTTTTACCTAGACTGCCCTAAATCAAAACTACATCAGACCTTTTTGGATACTGGCAAAAGGTAGAAAGGGATTTGTTATCAGGACCCTCTGATTGCGACCCAAACGAACCAAATACTTAAATAACTTTGCGATTAGTTCCTGGTATGACACTGATCTGTAAAAAAGATTGAAGGTTAGATTGTGTGTGTGGGGGGGGGGGGGGGGGGGGGGGGGCGGGGGAATAAATGTCTCTGTATTTAGACCATTGAATACCTCACAAGTTGAAGTTGTTTTAATGGAGAAGTCGCATATAACATTGAGTACATGATCCTCAGCTAACCTTAACATACCTTGTGCCTGAATTTATGAGCTAGGCTGTCTTATCTTTGTTTGCTTTAATGTCCATAAATACAAATACCACCATAGCTGTTTGGGATCAAGATAAATAGGCTTTCAACTAGTTTGGCATATACATTTCGTATACAGTATGCACAATTTAAAACAATATATATATATATATATATATATATATATATATATATATATATATATATATATATATATATATATATATATATATATATTATCAATGCCATTGCAAACTTCTGATCAGTTTGCCTCAGATGGCAAACCTACAGAACTCCCACTGATTGGCTGGCTTTAAGCAACTTCTGGGAGAGCAACATGATCACACAGGAAATCAATATCTTGCTTCCAAAAGTTCATGTATGCTAAAATCGACCCCATTCTGACAAATTACTGGCAAACGCGTTTCTTGTATCAGACATTTTTTGCATCGGTTAAAGCATAATCACATTTCCCTCTAGTGCTACTGATAGCACGTTGTGCGAGCAACCACTACGATGGAGGTTCTGGTCCAGTGGGAACCAGGAAACAAACGTGTTCACAAAAACAGTGATCATTGCGATTCGGATTTTGAAATATTGTCATAAAATAATGTTTTTACTCCACTGAAAGTTTTAGTTTAGGGTTAGGGTTGGGGTTTGGGTTAGGGGGTAGAATCAATAAAATATGCAGTCCTGTTGATTGTAATACATCATTGTGGCAGCGGAGGTGTGGTCAAGCGTCCGTCCGAAGAGAGCGAAAGCGGTGAGGGCACTTGCACCTGAGCTAGATTATGTTTAACACCTGTCTCTAATTCCAGTGAGCACGGGGAGAGCGGCATATCAACAGCCATGCCACCACCAGCAGCAGAGAGAGAGAGTCTGGCACAAGGAAAGCCACGGTGCTACAGAAGCTGTTGTGCTTAATCTATTGTGTTTGTGAAGCTGATGTGTTTAAGTAACTACGTGCCTGTGAAACTGATGAGTTTGTGAAATTGTAAAGCACTGAGGTGGCTGATTAAAACTCGTACCTGAACCTGGAAACCCCGCTTCCCTGTGTTCTCCTTCCCTTCTGCCTGTGAAGCAGTGTCACAATCATTTACAACAAAAAATACAACTCGTTTTTGGCCCCACCCTGTGGACAACTGGAGCTCACACATGCCCATAGTTCAAGAACATTTCCAGCTTTGGCCACTGGGGGACAATGATTCGAATTTCATTAAGCACAGACCGATTTCACCAGCAAAACTTTCAACTTTATCCTTTTGCGCATTCACAGAATGACCAGTCTGTTTAGCCAGTCAGATGGGTCTGTCTAAACAGGCAGTTCTTTGTAAAAATAAGCAGAATTTTGAACCAGACTTTGTGATATTTGTCAAAAGTCTGGCAATGCAAGGCTACACCTGCATGTGTTCTATTTCATCTTTTGACTGACTGCTATCTAGCCTTCACTTCCATGCAGTAAACAATTGTACAGTATGTCAGTCAGTTTCTAGTAATTTATCCTTTTCTACATACACTGGCTGCCAAAAGTTTGGAATAATGTACAGATTTTGCTCTTATGGAAAGAAATTGGTACTTTTATTCACCAAAGTGGCATTCAACTGATCACAATGTATAGTCAGGACAATAATAACAGGAAATATTACTACTTCAAAGAGTTCTCATCAAAAAATCCTCCATGTGCCGCAATGTCAGCTTTGCAAATCCTTGGCATTCTAGCTGTCAGTTTGTCCAGATACTCAGGTGACATTTCACCCCACACTTCCTGTAGCACTTGCCATAGATCTTGTCGGGCACTTCTCACACACCTTACAGTCTAACTGATCCCACAAAAGCTCAATGGGGTTAAGATCTATAACACTCTTTTCCAACTATCTGTTGTCCAATGTCTGTGTTTCTTTGCCCACTCTAACATTTTCTTTTTGTTTTTCTGTTTCAAAAGTGTTTTTTCTTTGCAATTCTTCCCATAAGTCCTGCACACCTGAGTCTTCTCTTTACTGTTGCACATGAAACTGGTGTTGAGCGGGTAGAATTCAATGAAGCTGTCAGCTGAGGACATGTGAGGCATCTATTTCTCAAACTAGAGACTCTGATGTACTTATCCTCTTGTTTAGTTGTACATCTGGCCTTCCACATCTCTTTCTGTCCTTGTTAGAGCCAGTTGTCCTTTGTCTTTGAAGACTGTAGTGTACACCTTTGTATGATTTTTTTTGATTATTATTATTAATTGTTTTTGGCAATTTCAAGCATTGTATAGCCTTCATTCCTCAAAACAATGATTGACTGGTGAGTTTCTAGTGAAAGCTGTTTCTTTTTTGCCATTTTTGAACTAATATTGACCTTAATACATGCCAGTTCATTGCATACTGTGGCAACTCAAAAACAAACACAAAGACAATGTTAAGCTTCATTTAACGAACCAAATAGCTTTCAGCAGTGTTTTATATATTGGCAAGTGATTTTCTAGTACCAAATTAGCAATTTAGCGTGATTACTCAAGGATAAGGTGTTGGAGTGATGGCTGCTGGAAATGGGGCCTGTCTAGATTTGATCAAAAATGACTTTTTTCAAATAGTGATGGTGCTGTTTTTTACATCAGTACTGTCCTGACTATACATTGTGATCAGCTGAATGCCACTTTAGTGAATTAAGTACCAATTTCCTTCTGAAACAGCAAAATCTGTACATTATTCCAAACTTTTGGTGGCATTAAATGGGCAGGTACATTTGAGAAGTCATAGATTCCATTCCTGCTGCCACATCTCTCTTTCTGTCTATTTTTTTTTTTTCTACTCACCTTCCTTACCCAGGACATCTACACACTCATGCAAACAATACACAAACTTCAAGTGAAGATTCAGGAGGAATAGGGCACATTCCACAGGAAGTTTACACGTCTCTCTTTCCTTTTCTGCCTCTTATCTGTGCTGATCTGAGCTGATTGCTGAAGCCTGGGTGGAATGATAATGGAGAAAAAAAAGAGAGCTGAGTGGAACCATGACAATGTTCATAAGACTTGCTGTAAGTGGTGCTTTTGATTCTTTGATGTTAAAATTAGAGCTGTCGAAGTTAACGAAATAATAACAAATTAATGCAATATTCCTTTAACAGCACTATTTTTTTAACACTGTTAACGCATGTCCTTATATGGCCATTTTAATAAACCATGCATTGACGGTCATGAAAGCAGATGCTGGGAAACATTATGCTGAGACTTGTGCCAAGCATTTTATCAGTGTAGCAAAGCAGGGGTACATTTAGAATGAAGTAAGCACACAAAAAACACAGTTAAATAGTGCTCGTAACATGATTGCAGCGGCCATTTGAACACCTGCCTTGCACTGCACACCAGAGTATTAGTGCTGGCCAATGTATCCAGGAATGATCAAGTTTGCCGGATAAATTGGAAAAAATCCACTCATCTCATCTCTAAGCATGCACACTTGAAGCTCTGTTAATTCAGGTATTACACTAAATTACATCGAATTCTGCTCGTAATATCATGTTTGTGTTTAGATTAAATGCAAGTATAATAAAGAGAAACAGTGTGCTTTTTCTTTTACTTTTGTGCATATATCATGCAATATCCTGCAAAATTCAAACACAAGTGTTCAAAAAAGAAGCATAATAAGACCAGTTATGACGGTGATGTGTCTCGCTTGTTCACTTCTGATTGAATCCCCCCAAACGGGTGCGAGCCATTATTTTATGTTGTTTGTTTACATGTTATCATGAATTAACTCTACCGTTGAGTTTGTGCATGACTTTCTGGATCTACTCACCTGTTAATCAACCAATACGCTAAAGTAAGAGTTTTAAACTGGCACGAGAGACAAAATAACTGTCTGGAAAATCCATGGCAGCACAGCGCAAATAATTTTTGAATTTGTCGGACATTTCCAGGTAATGGAAACCCTGCTGCGCACAGTCTCCAAGGTTCTGTTACATTGTCTCTGCATAATAGTGTGTTTGATAGTGCACTAGCCACTGTAGAACAGCAGAAGATGCTGGAACCCTGCAGGTAATCTACACTGTTATTAGCCCATTTAATCCCACCGAACGGGGTGAAAGGGGTCTAAAAGGAGTTGTTGATGTATTTTACACAGAGTTGTCAATTGTAAATGATAGTGCAGATCTTTTTTAGCATGAGTGTTACAATTTGTCACATATCCAGAGCTATTTAAATCCACTGCGCTCCTCTAAACATTATGTCTGTTAAAACACCATAAAAGGAAGCAAATATGTCCTGTCATAATATATATATAGAGAGAGAGAGAGAGAGAGAGAGAGAGATTTTATTTTATATATATATATATATATATATATATATATATATATATATATATATATATATATATATATATATATTTTTTTTTTTTTTTTTTTTTTTTTTTTTTTTTACATATTTTGAATTGTGCTGTGTTCATTTTCTGTTATACTGTTGGTAGGGAAGGTTGTCTGTAAATGACTGAAAAACAATAAATACATCTGAATGAAGCATATTTTGTCATCTCATGAGATATTGCAATTAATCACGATTAACTACAAGAAAACATGCGATTAATCGCATTTACATTTTTAATCGTTTGACAGCCCTAGTTAAAATATTTTCTCCTATTCCAGCTTAATATGCAGAGTTAGCGCAATTCGGAAGTTTCTTTTTTGTTCCGAAATAAAAAACATTCTCCACTGACGGTTAGGTTTAGGGTTGGCGTTTGGATAGGCGTATTGCTTATGAAATATGCATTCCTGTTTTACACCTGTATTACATCTTTTACAACTAAAAATACAGTTTGCTTTTGGCTCCTCTCTGTGGACATTTCACCTTAACAGCACTTCCAGATTTGGCCACTGGAGGCAGTGGTTTGAATTTCGGTAAGCACAGACCAATTTCAGCAGTAGAAACTCCTGTTGCCGAATTCACAGTGCGATCACTCTTTGCAATTCAATTTAGTGACATTAGAGACACAAATATTACACACTTCAAATATTGCTAAGCATCCAGTTTATTAGTTATCAAATTTACTGATCAGTCTAGCAGATATAAAACTGGTGCATGTTTAATACAAGATCAAGGATTTTGTAATTACAAAAATTCTGATTTCCCTTGCAAATACTCTATCAGCGATACCACGGTACGGTGATGGTCTCAGATGGTAATTCCAAGGTACTTTGCAATATACAATAGTACTGAATGATTACTTTATTTGTATACCATGCTTTTTACAAGATACTACAAAGGAATCCATGTTATTGCAATGCCAAACAAATGCCAAGTGTTTTTAAAAAGGAACTAAAACATAAGTGAAGTTTTCATTTTTGCAAGAGCCTACAACATTTTGATTGCAATGAATCAGAACCATTGCATTTAAATGAGATGCCAAATAATGGTGATCAGTAGCCACTTTTCCACTATCGGGCCAGTGTGAGCCAGGGCTATCAACAGGTCAGCCGGATCCACTAGCCTTGGACCTCGAGCTGCGAGACCAAAATCGATCTGCGTTCCCACCATCGGGCCAATAGCCACGTCATGTTGCCCTAAAACCCGCCCTTAAAGGGGTCATGACATGAGGAATCACATTTTCCTTGATTTATTGACATATAAGAGGTCATTGTACTGAAATGTAACTGAAAACTTCCTCCTTAATAGAAAAAGAGCATTTATTTAAACCAAGCTGCTAAAACAGCTTGTCAGAAATACATCTGAATATGCAAGGCCTATTTTTCGTCATTGCACCCTTGGCCCTGCCCACTGGTGCTCAGTCAGTCACACAGCAGGTGAATAGGAGAGCGATGGGGCCTGTCATGGGAGATTCATCCAAAGTGGACTTACACGGGACACCTTCATGTGCCTGTCTGGATTTAAATGTTTTTCTACATAAACATGCACAGACAGACATCTTTGACCACTTGATACATATCTCAGGCCGCTTTTAAAAGATGCAGTGTCAAATTAGAACCCTGAAGAGGAGAAGCTCTCTGTCATTCAGCTGAGCACAAAAGCGTCATGGATGCGTTCTTTCGCCCACCTGTGCTATTTTTAGATGTTGGTGTATGAAAACATGATGAATTGATACTGGAAATTGGCTGTGGATGTTTCTTCAGTGTATTTTAGAGTTGACTGTATGTTTGGCTCATATCGTACCAGTGATAATACGATTCAAGCTTTGCAAAAAGAACAGTTAATGAAGGATCGGGCAGTTAAAAACACATGGAATTGATCGCAAAAACCGTGAGTAAAACGTTTAATACATAAATATTTCATATGTCATGACTGTGTGATAGTTTATGGTGCTGACAACGTATTTACACCGGGCGCGTCTGTCTACACCGGGCACATCGACACAAATTTTCTAAACGTTTATTTGTGCTGTTGGCAGTAGTAGCGCCACCGCATGCAGCGCAAAATGGACGCTTCCATGGTAGACAGCATCATTGATTATAATGGGTTCTATTGCTTTTGACGCAACTCTCCCGTCCGGTGTAGACAGTGTTAACAGTTGTGCTTGAGATGAACTGTTAAATATATATAAGGATGCAATATGTTGGATGTGTGTTATGTGTAAAATTTAGTTTATAATGTTTTGGTACTTATTCATTTTCTTCCGATTGAGAAATAAAATGGCTCTATTCGAGGGGCTGCACGATGTTAGCCAACCAGAACAGTGTCTGTTTACGTTGAAGATTTAAGTAGGTGCTTAGGCCAAAACCGAGCATTTCGGACAGAGGGCCAGAGACAGGGTGAAAAATGATCATATATTACTAAATTAGGACTGTTTTGTTGCAAAAAAATAAAAAACTTTACTAACATTATAAGCGGACCTTAGAGAAGATAATAAAACTATAAAAATGAGCATTTTATGACCCTTTAATACGCTGCCCTGATGCCAGCGTCACACACGCCGCCCATTTCACAAGCAAGAGGGAAACTCAAGCTGAGGTATCATGTAATCTAGTTATCTGGAATATCGAGTTTATATTGAATGTATACATTAGCTAGCTAGCACGATAAGTTAGCATTGACAAATCACCAACTCTAACTGACATGGTGTTATGAGTGGTCTCTCCAATAACAGCGGGACAATATCCCAGCACACTGTCCATGATTTCAAACCATGGAAAGTTCATTCTTTGGGCACCACTTTGTCCATTGTGCATTTTAACGGATTTGTACTGTGCCTACAATTTTTACATTTTTTCCAGACCCTGTACCACTGTGCGCTGGATAAACAACCTAGCAAGTGTAGTGAAACTTCGCCTTTGACACTGATCCTGCCTCAATTCCCAGTTGGCCTCCTTTGGCCCAGAGAAAACCTCAAGGAGGCACAATGAAGTCCCAGAGTGACAGTGGGAACACTACTGGCCCCTGGCATGCATTGGCATGCCTTCATTTGGCGGCTAATGATCATTTTACTAACCTAAATTTCACAGATTTCATGTGGGTATTACTGGCTTCTTGTAAGTTCACAGTAACCTCTTGGACGAGTTACAAATCACTCCATCTTCACAAACATCATGAGCACCTATACCCTCAAGATTGTATTGCCACCTGCTCTTGACCGTACAATGAACCAGCCAAAATTGTATGTGTGTATGATTGTTTAATATGCTCTCAGAATTCTGTCACTGAGGGCAAAGTGATAGACCTGCAATATCAACACATGACAAAGTGAAGGAATAAAAGCATGACTCTTTCCATTCCTCTTTATGGCTTATTTGTAATTCTCCGAGCAGTGGTAATGCCATGATCTCCTAAAATGAGGGATCTATTATTCCAGATGTTCTGTGCTGTGCAGTAAAGTCATGGTGTTCTCATATGGGCTAAGTTTTGTGGAAAAGAAACAATGATTTGGGATAAGGCCATGCCAACATTTCTGTATGGCGATTTTTCCAAGAGTGTTAAAACACCATATTTTTATAGAGAATTAAATAGACACACTTCGTGGAGCAGTATGAGAAAAGTCTGCCTTCAATTTTCTGCATGGCTGATTTTTGCATTGCATTCAGTGTTTTCTTTCTTTTTTTGGGAAAAGAAACTACAAATTGTTCAGAGTTTTCAAATATTTGAGGAGTAATTTCCTGGGGCTATTGAAAAGAGGCTACTCTTGATCAACAAGCTACTGATGGCTTCAAAGATCACACTGATGCTTTTTTTTTTCAGTTTGCATAATTGAAGCCAGCCTTTATTATTCACAATCGATAGGATTTTCAAAAATGTACAACAGTGGAAGTGACAACTGTGACCACACACCTTCAAATTTTTTGGCCTTTTTGACAGAGCTGTTATTATATTGTCACTTGGACCAAGCACATGTTCACAAACAAACACACTCAAGCTCTCAAAATCCATGCAAGCACAATGCACTGACCATCAGACAGCATGCCCACAGACTGCACACATTCTGTTTTAGACTTCTGGTAAGCATTAGCTAGAATCGCCACACTGTAAAAAGTGGTAACCTGCAATCGCAGTCTTAACCTCGTGCGACCAAGCGTATGCATGGGTGGACATTGTATTATGGCTTCGCTATACGCAACGCATAATTTAATTTAAACCGACTGATTTCAGTTCAGGAGACTCTGGGCTGTCAGTAAAGGGTTTAACTTTCGCCGTACGAAGTCATGTGACAAAACAACATGACACCGACCACAGTGAGTTTGTCTTTGGGAGAAACATGCATTCATGCTTCAAGTGCATTCAATCCAAACTTCCTATCAAAAGTTCAGTTTCATGTTGCAGATGATATCTGGACCACTCAACATGTTTGACAAACATGGGACGTTGGTAATAAGTACATAGATTTAGAACTTATAATACATATGTAATAATTTTTATTTGTATAGTTTTTTATTTGTGCTTTTCCCAATGCACATTGTTCCAAAGCAGCTTTACAAAATAAAATCAGCTGTAATGTCTGTAACATCTCAAAAACATGAATAACCAACACTCCTGGAAACATAATAAACAATTGATTAAAAAAAAAAAAAAAAAAAAAATATATATATATATATATATATATATATATATATATATATATATATATATATATATATATATATATATATATACGACTTTCGTATATATCTATATATATATATATATATATATATGACTTTCTATAGACTGATATTATTTAAAATTTCACAACTTAGTCCCGCGGGAAACTATTTGCTCTAGAATTTTTATCTATTTTTATTTTTTATGTTTATTAGGTGCTATTAGTTACAAATCAAAAAAGGGAATGAAAAATGCACACAGCAGTCACGCTCGGGTCTCAGGAGGTTAAAGAGCTATTTCTGCCTGATGTAGTAACCCTTAATTTTTTTTTTTGTGTGTGTGTAACCTAGTTTATTCAGTGATGTTAAATAAAATTTTTGACATGAATAAAACCTGTTAATGTAGAAATGAATGAAGCAAATTTTTGGTTAACATTTTTTTCATTGTACTTATTACTTTTTTATGTAGGCTACAATCATCTACGAAGACTGCTGCACCAATTTATTTATGTTCCATGCAGGTTTTGTATTGTGGAATAATTAATTTTAGATAAACCAACCACTAAATGGCATGTAAACACAAAACAAACTGAGTCTTGATTGTTGATAATCAAAAGTCTGGCTGTGTGAGACTACATTACAGTTAGCTCTCCAATCAGTAAACACACATGAGGGGACCCAGTACAAGTGACTCTATAATGTCCTGCCCTCCAAACAAGAACACACAAAACCTGATCTCACATGCTATCATGGCATTGCAAGTGTTCTAAATGGCTTTGAATTGACAGTGATATTTTGGGCCTTGCTTGTATAAATCATTAGAGCTCTGAAAGATGCACATATTCAGAAGTTAACTGCAAGACCAGAGGAAGCTGTCCACTCAGGTATTCACCGCTAACTGTGTCCAATAAGCGGATGTGATCCAGATGTGCTGTGTGTTTGTTTGTGTGTGTGTACATTTGCAAACAAATAAATTGAGCATATGTATGTTTTCTTTTTTTCAAATAGATGAGTTATACCAAATGAGAAAACCAGCCAGTGCCCAGTAAATTTGGGAACTTCTTCAGTACAGTTTAAAAAGCATCTCAGGTGGCACCTCATAAAGTTTGTTGATATAATGTCCAGAGTGTGCAGAGTAGGCACAGGATGGCTATTTTAATGAAGTTAAAATATAAGATACATTTGCTTAAAAATACCATTTGGTACTACAGTCTCCGTCAGAGAGGTGTTGACATCAGTTAATCACTTGAGAGTAAACATGACATCAATAGAGAAAGCCCATTTCACTTGTTACATTATTAAAGATTTGAACTTTTCACATTATGACAATAACAGTGAATCATTACAGTTGTATGGACGTAATACCTTCATTAAATGTTCTTCACAGTGACTCCATGCCACATCTATTTTGTGGTGCCTCTTCATATCCAGGATCATCACTACCACAGGACTTACTCTCTCCATTGACAGGATACTGCTCTAGCTCCCATATTAGCCCGCTCACAAAGGTTTCCTGTCATCTGTGAACATTTCTGGAACAGTCCATGAAAGATCATCTTTGAAAACAAAAGCTTCTCTAATGAGCCATTAAGACCAACCCAAACACACCATAGCTCATCCTTCTCTTTGTCTGTATTTTTTGACATTAGGCCTGCATTAAGCTGGTGCTGTGCATGACCCCTGAGCTTGTGATTGTGAAAACAAACATGCAATATTACAGGATTGTCTTATTACACAGCTTTTTAAAATTTGACATTTTTAACTGATTCAGTTTGATTCAGTCTAAATGGAGTAAAGCTGAGGTGAGTTATTTTCCTAAAATAAAACTGTCCTAGGCCTTTTATTTTGGGAGAAAGATTCCTTTTAATACCTTTTAGACATAACTTATATTAAAGCTGTGATGAGGCAGTCATAATGGATTTTTTTTTAAAGTAAATCTTTAATTAAAACAGATTTCTTTTCCTCAGAAAGGAGGCGATGAGAGTGAGCTTTATTTGACAGCGCACATGCCACAATGGAGGTTTAGTGAATTCACTAGTGCAACAACAGCACTATCTAGTGTTTAGGAGGCGCTTGAACGACACTGCGTAATACATTTCAAATCAGTGACTTGCTGTCCTGCATGAAAACCGGCCATTTAATGTGCATGTCATGGCTTTGGCTTTGCTTGTTAAATTGTATGAATGACAATTTTGAAATCAGGTTGTTTTAAAAGGATTTAAAATGGACAAAATTAACTTCTAAAATCCTCAACATAATTTGATTTGTCCCTAAAGAGTTTCAGATTATCTATTTGCATATCTGGCATCAATGTATCACATACATCGCTGACCACATAAACATGAAAAATGGCTCAAACATTATAATTGTAAACACTTCCAGTTTTATGTCAATCTGATACCATGGTACCATATGAAGGATAATTTGTCCATATGATCTCCAGAACTCTGTAGATTTTTGTTTGGAATGTTTTGAAGATCTACTGTAATTACCATAATTGTATTTGACTAGATCTGGATCATGATGATCATCTTAACTAACTGATTTACTCCAAGTATATTTTAGCAAGCAAAAAATAAATAAATAAATAAATAAATAAATAAATAAATAAATAAATAATAATTAGGCCACGAGGTTAGTAGGCCTAATTTCAAACGTGGATTGACCAGTAATCCTGATGGTGGGTTTTGTAATAATTAACTTTTCTTTGCACCTAAAACACATTGTTTAAGTTTTTATCAAAGAAGGAGTAAAAAAATATGCTTACTCAACTTACTGTAACTTAGACAAGTTTATTTTTGCTTTAACTCAGTCAAATCACATTAATAAAAAAAATGTCAATTTCTTTCAACTAAATATTACATTGACAAAACTGTTTATTTAGAGCGATGGTTTTGTTCAAATAACTTGAATATTGTGGCAAACTTTTTATTTTTTATGATCTGATTAATGCAGGATGCATTGATCTTTGCAATACAGGATTAACTCTTTTTGAGAAGCAAAGACTGGACATGCAATAGTTTGATTGGAAGGCACATAGTTTTCAACAGTTGACACACAAACCTCAGTAATAGTTTCACTCAACAAACATACATTAAAGGGATAGTTCACTCAAAAATGAAAATTCTCTCATCATGTACTCACCCTCATTCCATCCCATATGTGTATGACTTTCATTCTTCTGCAGAACACAAACACAGATTTTTTCAAAGAATATCTCAGCTCTGTAGGTCCATACGATACAGTGAATTGTGGCCAGAACTTTGAAGCTCCAAAAAGCACATAAAGGCAGCATAAAAGTAATCCATATGAGTCCAGTGGTTAAATCCATATCTTCAGAAGCATTATGATAAGTGTGGATGACAAACAGATCAATATTTAAGTCCTTTTTTGCTATAAATTCTCCTCCCTGCTCAATTAGTGGCAATATGCATGAAGAATGCAAATCGGCAAAAACAAAAGAAGAATGTGAAAGTAGAGATTTATAGTAAAAAAAAACTTAAATATTGATCTGTTTCTCAACAACACCTATAATATAGCTTCTGAAGATATGGATTTAACCACTTTAGTCTTATTGATTACTTTTATGCTACCTTTATGCTTTTTGGAGCTTAAAAGTTCTGGTCACCATTCACTTGCATTGTATGGACTGATAGAGCTGAAATATTCTTCTATAAATCTTTGTTTGTGTTCTGCAGAAGAATGAAAGTCATACACATCTGGGATGGCATGAGGGTGAGTAAATGATGAGAGAATTTTCATTTTTGGGTGAACTATTTCTTTAAGTACAAGTTGATACAATCACAACTTAACATGTTAAGTTGGCTGGAAAAATTTAGTTGAGTCAACTCAAAAAAGCACAGTGATAGAACTAAACGTCAAAATCAGTTTTTACAGTGTTGGGACGCTTCCGGGACAACAATAATAGGCATTCACACAAATGTCCTATATACTCAAATAAGAGTCATTGCAAAAAGAGAAGAACAAAAGAACAAAGGAAAAACAAAACAAAGAACAACAACAGCAGCAGCAAAAGCCCCTACACATTTATACAAGAGGAAAGCAAGACATAGAGCCAGAGTTATTGCTAAAACATTGTTATTGTGTAACAAATAGTCATCACGTTTTTATTTTAAGTTCAATAAAGATATCTGAGAGTAAGTCTGTTTCGTTTATAAAGTGGAGATGAGCCTGCTTGGGTTTTGAAAACATTTGTATATGTATAGGCTACAAAATAACTTATTATAATAACAAAAGATTTCTTTGACATAAAAGGAATGGGTTAATGAGATGAGAGCACAAATCATATAAATTCGACTAGACTTTATGGGAGTTATTTCTAAAAAGAAAGAATAATGGATTAACATTCATCCTCACTTCCACAAAAATGGGCAGGCGTTAACCGCCTACATATCCCAGCATACATTCTTGCTTCGTCACTCCCAGCCGTCTGTGATTGGCTGTGGAATAATAGGTGCGCAGATAGCCACGCCCACGCTTAACTGCGATACAGCTGCACGCTTGTGCGGTTCGAGCTTATGATTGCGCGAGCAGAAATTACTGACTGAAGTTTGCTCCTGTAAATAGTGAACGAGTTAATTTTGTACGTGGCATGAACGGCGAAAGGTAGAGAGTGCAACTTTAATTAAAAAAAAACAGGAGACATGGTGGACAAGACATACGGCACTGAGTCTTCCAAGAAAAAATGTGGGACGACAGCCAATGGTATGTGTCATTTTAATAATTGCATTCGATCATCATTTCATTCAGACTGTGGTGTTTTTACTTCTAAAGATAATTATTGTCTTTTTTTTCTTTTTTTTTTTTCTGTTTAATACCAGTAATATTTTACTTTCATGAAGTCGTCTTCAAGTCTCCCTTTTCTTTACCGTTGATTTAAAATAATCCCAGTAGTCATGTAATAATGAAGTGTCCTTACAGTAAGGAATGAAGCTGTTTTCTGTGAGAGGTAAATTCAGAAGGAGGTGTATTTTAGGAGGAGAGGAATTAACAACAGGAAAGTTTTTATTTGGACACGGGTCACTGGTCTTAAAGTGCTCGTAAATGGTGAACTTTTGAACTTGGGGAAAGAAAATTCTAGGACATTGGGAATTTGTGTCCAAATCAACCAACCTGGGTCACACAAATCTTTGCAGCTTTATCTAGAGACGACTTGATCTGCAGCTCATCACTCTAGAAGAGGCAAAAATAAAGCATGTGAATAATAATAAGACAGATGTTATTGAGTTTTGATTGAAGTTGCTCTCAAACATATTGGCCTGAGTGTGCCACCACAAGAGATGCCTGGTGTCCTTAATGCGATTTTATTTGATTGAATTATGACCTGATGATCAATACTGTTCGGTCAATATTGTCTAGATAAATAATGATTTCAAATAATTCATTTGCATATATGCCAAATTATATCAAGGCTGACTGAGAGGCAGTTACAAGTGATTTTCATAGCAAGGCCTTGATGGGATGTGAAAATGAAAGTGAGGTTGTCCTAGGTAAAACAATAAAAATAAATAATATATATATATATATATATATATATATATATATATTAGTTTAAAAAGCACACATCAGGTTTGCAGAAATTAAATCTTTGTGTCCAATTTGGTTTCATGCTTTTTTTAAAACATTCATAGCATTTTCTACACAAAAAAAATAATAATAATTAAGGACCATCAAGTTAAATGTATTAAAATACTGTCTTTGTGCCTTAAATACATGAGAGTGTACACAACCTAATTATTAATAATAATAATAAAAAATGTTTCTCAAGGTAAAAATATGTATTATAAATATCATGAATTTTTGAGTCAGGAATATCAAGAAGTACTCTTAATGGTTGCTCCATTTGACCTGAACAAAATGTGCCTTTTCATAAAAAAAAATTCAAAATGTCTGCTATTTTTTTTTTAAACTTCACACAGTCCTGAGGGTCAAAAGGGCTCCTCTCTCCTTTTTTTGGCAACCTACATGTTGGTTACACCACAAGACTTTTTTTTTTCTTTTTTCAGATATTAATAATATTTTAAAATAATTTGTATTTTTAATAATTTAAAGAAATAATAATTTTTTGGCACGACTCATGTCAACATTTTGTTTTTCAATAATATCAGCTTATAATGGGACTTTGATATTTTTTTAACTGTCCCTGGATGGTTACACCACATGACTTTGTTTTTACTTTTCAGTGTTAAAATACTTCTATCCCAGATTAATATGCAGAGACAATCATAAGTAAGCCATTCATAGGTTAGTTTTCTTGAAAACTGTAAACAGTAGCCCCTTTCACACATGCAGCCAGGTAAATTACATGAAAATTGTAGGGGTTAACTTTACTGGTAAATGTACCACATATGCTATTCACACATGCAACGACTTTCCATCTTTTTCAGTTTTGCAGTAACTTTAACACATCAGCACCAAATGTTGTTAAACTCTGTGAAGTAATTTGCCGAAAATGAAATCTACACGGCTATGCTGGAAATGCATGTAGGCTTCTTGTTTGAAAACATGGCAAGGTATTATTTTGCACCTGAATATATTAGGGATGCTCTGATTAGGATCTTTACAGTCGATACCAATCACCGATCTTCTTGTCATCTGATCGGCCGATCCCGATCATTTCACCTTTTATCAGGATCTCTGTCATAACTGGCTATATGTAAGTTTTCCTCTTCCCAGTAATATCACTTTGCCTAGTTTTTGCTGACAAAAACAGTTTAAAACATATTAAAAAAGCTTTATCAAAACAGCCCTACTTCCGATTCACCAGTGTTATAGCGCGGTGTAATTATGTCATCTTCGTCAAAAATTTCTTACATCAGAGCATCCTGACCTCGTATGAACTGACACCGGTAATCTTATGGCTCTGTTCACACATATCATGAATATGTACATTTATAGGTAATGATACAACTTCTTGTTTAGGGTAATTGCCAGAGCAAAATTTACCAGTATTTTCAAAAGGGTCGTGTTCACACATTAACCTAAACATTTCTGTAATTTCTGGAAAAGTTTGTATGTGTGAAGGGACTACTGTGTCTCTATGGCGTTATGAAAATTCCTCTTTATTTTTTATTTGAGCGACTCGTCTCAAGAGAGACAATAACATTGATTCGACCAATAGCGTGATTTGGGGGCGGGACTACCAGTTTGTTTGATCAATGACAGAAGGGGGGTGTATTCAGAAAATAGTTTTGAGAACAATGTTTATTTTTGCAGTTCTGTTTGGTGGCGCTAGTGTCGCAGTAATCACATCAAAGGTCTGGAAAAAGTCCCATCAGACCCAAATAATAAAATGCAACTAACTAATCATGCCTTGTAAGGATAGCATTAAGGATTAATAAAAGCCATAAAATTAAGGAGCCATAAAATTCACTTGTTTGATCTTAGAAGGCTGTCTGTGGCACTTTTGCACACAGGTAGTAGCACAAGAGCTTCTTTCTGGGTCATTGTGTGCAGACTGCAGCATGATGCCTGGAAATGGAAGTGATAGAGAGGGATTGCCATGGTAATGGACCCTTAAGATTCTTCTTTTTATGTTGCATGACCCAAGGTCATTTGCTTTCCACCTTTGGCTTGTTGAGAGGTGTGAAAGGTGAAGGCTAAACTTTCATGTGGTTGCTAGTAGTCAGTGAGGATATCGTTAATGAAAACTAAATGAAAACATTTTTGTTAACTGAAAATAGTAATAAAAATTTGAACAAAATAAAAATGACCCAAATTAACATTAGTTTTAGTTTTTGACATATAGCTCTAACAGTTCAAAGAAGGGCAAGGAGGAGCTGGGAACCGGCTGAACAGTAAATGTAAGGTTTAATGTTAAAACACAACATAAAACATAAACGAACAGACACACATGCAACGCGGCCGCGTCTCTCTCCCTCGAACCGGCGTCTCTGGCTGCCCCTTATCTCGCTCTCCCGCTGATCAGCTGATTCAGCGCTGGCCGTGCTCCATCATGGCCCGGCCATGCCCTCCTCCTTGTCACACTCCTCCCCCGCTCGATTCAGGTCAGGGCACCACCGGTCTGACTAACTCTCCCCCCCCCCCCCCCCCATCTCTGGGAGACGCTGCCCTTCCGGCCGTTCTGTCAGCCGGTGGTCCGCCCCGCCTCCTGTGAACGTTGGGGAGAGGTGTGGGGAGAGGGAAAGGGCGAGTGGAGACACACACAGAGAGAGAAGGAGAGAGAGAGAAGAACTTACTCTCCGGCTCCCGGATGCGCTGTTGCCCGGTCCTCAACTGCTCCTCCGCCCTCTGGCGCACGCCAGCTCGCTCCTCCCCCGGCGGATGGCAGCGAGTCCTCCGGCCCCTGGCGGACGGAACCGCTCCTCCCCTTCTCGGCAGACGGCCGCGGTTCCTCCGGCTCTTGGCGGCCGGCAGCGACCCCTCCGTTAAATGTAACTAAATTAAACTGAAACTAGAAAACACTGAAAAAACTAAAACTATCAGTCATAGAATGAAAAACAAACTAAATTGAAACATTGAAAAAAAAAAAACTGAAAGTAAAAAAACAATGAAAAACTAAAATATAATAAATTGATGCAAAAAATAAATACAGTAGGAACCCTTATGCGGGTTGCAGTGCTTGATATGTTTCAGATGATGTTTCTTCATTTTGTCAGTTGAAGGATATTGCACATTCACTTCTCATGCTGTATTTGTGTTGCACCTGTCTTTTCTCTTGTGTGTGTTTTAGTGTGTGTATGAGGGGGAAAGTGTGTATTTCAAAGTAATGTCTAATGACAACTGTATGCAAATCAGATTAAGATGGATTTGTTCTTCTATCCAGGTTTCTATGGTGATGTTTTGGATGCAGTGGAGCATGGGATAAGTAAGTTTTATTTAATTTCATATCACAGCATTGGTCAACAACATGAGAAGTTTTTACCCTTCTCTTAGCAAATTAGATTTTTATGAAAAGATGTAAAATTCTTTTGATAGATTTTCTAAAGGAAGCAACACCACTTCTAATTATCTTGTGGTGAACTGCTGCATATGCAATGTGTTCATTTACTGTGGCTGACAATCTATGTAGTCAATTTCGGTTATAGTGTGTCAACATGAAATGTCCACAAGGGGGCACCCTGTCCTCTCCAAACCAATGTGCTTAATTTTGGTCCAACAATCTTGGAAAACTTTCTTTAGTTATCACATATGTTTGAAAATAATATGAAATGTTATATTTGTGTTTTTATTTGTATTAAAAGTTGAACATACTCTTGGTGGTGGCGTAGTGGACTAAAGCACTGAACTGGTAAGCAGAAGGTTGTTGGTTCAATCCCCACAGCCATCACCATTGTGTCCTTGAGCAAGGCACTTAACTCCAGGTTGCTCCAGGCGGATTGTCCCTGTAATAAGGGCACTGTAAGTCGTTTTGGATAAAAGCGTCTGCCAAATGCATAAAAATGTAAAAAAAATGTACTCTTCCTAAAATTTCATAAAATCAAGTTTTTTTGCATTAAGGCACCATTTAAAGGGGTCATGACATACTCTTCATACACTATTTTTTTATAATTTAATTATCTTCCCTGAGGTCCATTTATAATGTTAGTGAAGTTTGTTTGCATCATAATTTAGTCATATATAATAATTTTCCATCCTGTCTCTGGCCCTCTGTCTGAAACGCTCGGTTTTATGCTGCCTGGCCCTTTAAGACTTCAGTGTAAACGGCCTCAATTGTGATTGGCTAACATCATGCAGCCCTTCCAAAACAGCCATATTTGAAACTCAATCCAAAGAAAATGTACAGACTCCACACAACATTATAAAACTACATTTCAGGGTTAACACCTAATGTACACCCAACACATTTCAAACTGTTCTTTCAAGCACAGCATAAACTATCAAACAGTCATGACATTTGAAACATTTGTGAATGGAATTGGTTGCTTAAGGTTTTTCATCCAGTAGTCAAATGTTAACTGCCCCATCTCTGCCCCAACAGTTCCTTTGCTAAGCTTGAATCATATTGCAACAGGTTCACAAGCAATTCACACTGAATTGAGCCAAAAAACAAACAAACATACAATCCATGTTGAAATCTTCTGAATACGCAAATGTATACACGGTGATGTTGAGTGCTTCAGCAGGCTAAAGCAGAGACGCTGGTCTTCATTAGAGCGACATCCCACATTTTCCTGCTTTGTTTGCACACAGGACTGCATATGTTTCTCCCAGTCAGTGACAGCTAGGGATGCTGAGTTTTTTGACGGTGAGATTACCGTCTGAGAAAAAATCGCGGTTAACTGGTTTTACAATTATTTGCAATTTTTCTTGTTATACAACAGCACTGATGCAAAAAAAATGCATATCATATCACAACTGAATGTCTTAGTGGACGTATTTCTGGGGGATATGTGGACACTAAGGGCAGCTTAAAAATATGCTTATGCGCATCCCGAGCTCAGTGATGTGCTTCTATGTAACCGGAGTGCTTCAAAAGTGCGTAAATGTAGGATTATTGTGGGTGCGCAACGTGTAGCCTAGTTCATGGCATCCAACGGATTTTTCTTCTGCAACAGTTTATTGCAAATAAACCTTTGGACTGTGCATAATTATGGGAACGTTGCTCACAGCTGGCAATTTGAAGTCCAATAATGACTAAAATTTGCATTTGTTGAATGCGATTGATTTGTACAGAGGCAATGCTTTAAATAATGAGATCAAAAAGATGCAACTTTTCAAAGTTTACTTGCTGATAGTAACTGCACACAATGCACATTGACATTACAAAAAGCAGCATCTTTTAATTCATCACTTTAAAATCACCACAGCTAAAAATATTAAAGCTTACTAGTGGAGCATCCTGTCCCATTTGTAAGATGTGTTTCTTTCTATGACATCTGTCTGCATGATTTACATCTGTCGTCTTCAGTCAGTCATTTAAATGCTCCCTAACAGCCGATTTAAGTCATTTTTTTTGGTGGATATGAGTCTGGTAGATTGAATTCATCAGTTATATTTTGGACTTTGTGTGTTTAAGCCCCCATTTCACGTGAATTGAAAGTTCACGTTCAGTCCGCGACACCTGGCTAAGTACCACGCGGCCACCGTCTGTGACCATAGCAACAGCTCCAGTACCCACACAGGCACAAGAGTTTTCACATTTAGGCTTACAAAATCTTATAAATAACTCTTTTATATTATATATTTGTACATTATGTATATTATTTTTGCCACGTCTAATTAAAGTATTTCATGTTTTTTTGGGGGGAGGGTTTTTCCCCTTTTTCTCCCCAATTTGGAATGCCCAGTTCCCAGTGCGCTTTTAAGTCCTCGTGGTCGTGTAGTGATTCGCCTCAATCCGGGTGGCGGAGGATGAATCCCAGTTGCCTCCGCGTCTGAGACCATCAACCCGCGCATCTTATCACGTGGCTTGTTGAGTGCGTTGCCACAGAGACATGAGAGGCTTCACGCCATCCACCGCGGCAACCACGCTCAACTCACTACGCGCCCCACCGAGAACGAACCACATTATAGCGACCACGAGGAGGTTACCCCATGTGACTCTACCCTCCCTAGCAACCGGCCCAATTTGGTTGCTTAGGAGACCTGGCTGGAGTCACTCAACATGCCCTGGGATTTGAACTAGCGAACTCCAGGGGTGGTAGCCAGCGTCTTTTACCACTGAGCTACCCAGGCCCCCTGCATTTCACGGTTTTAACCGTGGATTCTAAATTCTTGCAGTTAAATTAACCGTGACATTTTTAATCGGGGTTAATAATGAAACCGTATAATCGCGGCATCCCTAGTGGCAGCAGCAGAATGAGATGCGTTTTTAAAAGTTGCACTAGTACCGCTCTTAAAACGAGGTGCACATCAACGGTGTTGTGTGGAAACGCATCAGTATGATCAAAGATGTCCATCTAGTCCATGTTTTCAAATAACCAACAATAAATATAACACAGATGGGTGCAAAAATGGTCCAGGACACCTTCAAAACAGCACAACAGCAAACAGCAAGATGAAAAAAAAAATGGGGGTTTCCTTTTTAGAGTTATAACTTGACATTGCGTCTTTAAAAGCGGCGCGAGAGGCATGATAACGGTCAAAGCCATTCGTCTAGTGCACGTTTATGTCGAAAATAGTGTTGTCAAAAGTACCGGTACTTCATTACCAAGTCGGTACTAAAATAAAAAAAGATGTAATGATACCAGTGATTCTGTAGTACCGAGCACCAACTTAATTCAACTTAACTGCTTTCAAATGCACACATGCTTGTGATATGTCGTGATAAATCGTGATATGTCCTAGTGTGATTATTAAACTGCAAAATGCTGCAATCTTAGTCTGTATGAGCTGCATGAGCTTTAAATGAATGTGTGAAGCAGACCGCTCATACACTGGAAACTCCAGACTATGAGAGTCATTCATGTTGTATGAGAGTTGACAGCAGAGCACTAATCATCTCTGAAGCGTTATTTTTATATAATTTATGTAATTAATATATAATATATATTTATATAATATAATTTGTGCTTTAACGATCATGGGCCATGTAGCGAATTGTTTATCCGGAGAAGTTAAACTTCTGTCAAAAATACATGTCAAAATAAAAGCATGATTCATAATAAAAGCTAAATGCCTGAAATTGAAGGAATTGCAATAGAAATATATTAACTGTATAGTAAAATGTAGTCTTCACTGTAGAAATAATAATAATAATAATAATATTAAATAATGACTAATGAATAATGATTGTAATAATAATCAAAATTAAACAATATATCAAGCAAGAGTGCTTTTGTACTGAATAAAAGTTTGTTAAAAAATGCAATGGTATGTTGATAAGTAGTTGTTCTATTTTTTACTTGTTAAAAGTTTAAGTAAAAATGTTTGATTAGACAGCATTTTGATAATGAAACGAAATTAAACTTTAAAACATGGAATTCTGGAAAAATAATTTAAAAAAATAAATAAATGTAAAAAAAAAAAAAAGGAAAAAAGGATTTGGGGAAAAAATAAAACAGATTTCAGTAGGGCCCTGCTTAAAAACAAACAACTGTTAGAAACACTTGAAGGAAACATGCATACCTTTTAACTTATTATTTACATTGAAATTTAACTTTAAATATGTTAAAGGAGTGTGTTCCATAGCACATTATCATATTAGCAAATTTTTACTTTGATATCGAAATTGGTAACGAGAACTGTGAAATTTCACTGGTATCGGTACCGACTACTGAAATTTTGGTACCGTGACAACGCTAGTAGGAAAAAATTTTTTAATCCAGATTTAATCCACTTTGGATGAATCTCCCATGACAGGCCCATCTCTCTCCTCTTCACCTGTGTGACTAACCAGTGTGCGGGGCCAAGGGTGCAATGATGAAAAATTAGGCGTTGATGTCTTGCTGAAGAGGCAGTCATATGCAAATGTCCTTGTGATGGAAAATGTTATTCCTCATATCATGACCCCTTTAAGGGAAAATAGTTTCAGACTGCCTTACAGGTGTCACTATAACATAATGTTTAATATTCTAAAAACATATTCAAGTGAGCTTTGGAGACAGCCAAATTAATTATTAATGACTGCAATGCTTATTTTCTGGTATTTTTTAACAGTTACCTCTGAGGTGAAAGTTTTGGAAAGTTATAAGATGCACAGGTCACAAGAGATGTTTTCGTTTTTAAACATTTTGGTTGTGTTTGATTTGAAGTGCTCACAACACTTACACCAGACTATCATTCTCACAATTCGACTCTAACCATGTATTGTGTTGCAGTTCCTTGTAAAGTTACAGGCCAATTGGCAAGTAGACTCTGTTTTGTTTACTCACTAAAGCCAATTTCTACTCTTGAGTGTTAATTTTAGACCTTGTAGATATCCATATGTGAACATGTTCAGCTCTTTTTCTGCTAGTGTTTGTCTTTCTAAAGCTCCACTGACACTGAATTTCTTTCTCTCTCTCCTTCTGTTTTTCACTCTCTTTAAGCTGCAGTGCCAGGTGGCAGCTGTAAGAGGAAAGAGTCATTTTCAGTTTACCCTTTACTGACCCCAGCGTGACTGTTTCATTTAAACTTCTGGGAACCTGTGATCATGGGAAAGGGGGCATGGGGGACCTGTTAAACCAGTGCACAAGAAAAAGGGCTCTATTGTTATTCAGGGCAGCTATTGATTTATGAGATAGCACATGATGGGGCTTTAAAAGTGATTGTGGAATAGTTACGTTACGATGCCCCATGTGTGAATCATAATCTGCTCATTGTACTTGTATTCAGCTGTTTTGTACTCCCAGAACATTGAACCATTCAACTTTGTGTGGCACTTCAGGCCATGTTTGCTGTATCCCTAATTTTCATCTCTCATTACAAATTTTACATCTGCTTTTTTTCATCTAAATTAAATAGCATGTTTCCGTCATACTACTCTATAGTGATGCCTAAATTTGGCCTGTGCTTTTAATCACTATATTTGTGAATGCAAAGTTAGACATGGCCACAGACTGTTCACGGACTGTCTGATGCGTTTTACTCTCAAAAGTGGCAACAATGTTTTCAAAATGGCATGCGCCAATCTGATTGATTGGTTTATGCAATTCACAGGAGTCAGGGTAACACTGCACAGGTTTTTATCAGTCTTGTTCTCAGGGTTATATTCGATTTCGGATTTACCTGCCCTGAAAAGTCACGTAAAAAAACAAAGAACAAAACACTCCTCTTCCTGTCTAAGTAGGCATGATTGGTGAGAATAACTGCAGTGTGTGGCCAGATTGTTATCGAGGCCAGACCATGCAAATTCCATATCAGAAGCCCCAGACCAATACCGAACCCCCGAAGCCCCAGACCAATATCGAACCCCCGAAGCCCCAGACCAGTGCAGAACCCCCCGAAGACCCAGACCAGTGCAGAACCCCCCAAAGACCCAGACCAGTGCAGAAGACCCAGACCAATACCGAAAAACCCAAAGACCAATACCAAACCCCCGAAGACCAATGCAGAACCCCCAAATCCCCGAATACCAATGCAGAACCCCCCGAAGACCCAGACCAGTGCAGAACCCCCGAAGACCCAGACCAGTGCAGAACCCCCCGAAGACCCAGACCAGTGCAGAAGACCCAGACCAATACCGAAAAACCCAAAGACCCAGACCAATACCGAAAAACCCAAAGACCAATACCAAACCCCCGAAGACCAATGCAGAACCCCCGAATCCCCGAATACCAATGCAGAACCCCCAAATCCCCGAATACCAATGCAGAACCCCCGAACCCCCGAAGACCAATGCAGAACCCCCGAAGACCAATGCAGAACCCCCGAACCCCCGAAGACCAATGCAGAACCCCCCGAAGACCCAGACCAGTACCGAGCCCCCCGAAGACCCAGACCAGTACCGAACCCCCCGAAGACCCAGACCAGTACGGAACTCCTGAAGACCCATGGTTAGAGTTCAACATAGCAAAATCCAATTCTCTTTGCATACCCCCTGGAACCTGCTTACGCACCCCTGGTTGGGAATCATTGATATAGTGGACGAGTCATATAATTTACTTTATGATTATTTTATGCTGATTTTGTGTCCTTGAAAACTCATACAAAGAAAGTCATGCAGGTTTTGAATGACATAAGAGTGAGTAAACTATGACAGAATTTCATTTTTGGGTAAACTAATCCATTAAATCAATTGAAGTTTATATACTCAAACCTTCCGGTCTATTTATTCAGTAAACCCCAATGATTAATCATAAAACTGAGCAATATATTTTTTTTTTGGAATGGTTACATGGGTTTTCGTTTTATTGTAGAATTCGATTAAAAGCTGTTTCAGTGTGTATGAAGCATTTTTGTGTTGGTTTTGCTGTAGTTGTGCATTTACTTGAGGTGTTAAGTGATGTTTTTAGCCGCTGCATATCACCCTTCATTCTGTCAAATCTCTAATCCAAATCCAGTTGCAAAGTAAATTGTCAGTTTGACTCTGTGTGTGTTTGTGTGTGTGGGCATGTGTGTTTTGCAGGGTAGGTTCAGCATTAGTTTCAGGGCTAATAGAGTTGTGTAGGGGCTAAACCCCAAACAAAAGAAAAGCACTGCCCTTAATCTGAGCAACCTGTCAACTTCCTGAGCCATCCCTCTCGTTTCCATGGATACTCCAGCTTCCTGTCCAATCCCTGGTGTGTGTGGCTGGCGTGACCAATGGGATTAGGGGAAAAGGGGGCCAGTCAGCACACTGGGTGTTGTGTTAAACCCGGGGAGGCATCAAATGTTTTGTTTGGATTTTTGGAGAGGGTCGCCACACTGGCAGTTTGGCTTGTTGTGACTGGCACAGGGGTTGTGTTGTGTGACCTGAAGAGCACACACAATCTGTTTCTTTATTTGCAATGACTAACACACATTCATTATTTAGTTTTTCTCTTTAATGCAGTGGCTCTCAACTGGTTTTGCTTTTGGACCCAGATTTTATAGTGAAAATTGAGTGGTGACCCAATACACTACCGAAATTGTTTATCATATAAAATGAACAAAATCATACTTTAAATGAAACATTAAATGTATTAATTTAAGCATGCATTTTAACTGCAAAGGCCCAACAGTATACACAATTAACATAACATATACATTTAATATGTATGACAAATGCATAAAAAAACAGAAGTGTGATTTAGCAGTTTAAGACATGGAACAAATATTGGCCAAATACTAAGGGGTAAACCGTAGTTTTGATTGAATGCACGGTCTTTGATGTCAGGCACAAGATATCGGAAACATTTTCTCCTCCCTGTTAAAAGTTGATAAGCCCATTTATTTCACTGTCATAACTATGCATGATTATATGGTTAGTTGCATTCTATTATTTGCATTTAGCATTGTCATTCTGTCTTTTCAGAGCAGACCTGCAAACCACAGCTCTAATGCACACAACTCCTCAGAAATACATAATCCAAAAACATAACAATATAAAAAAAAAATTTATTATTCAAATAATATACCTTGAAGACACCAAATCAGTGTTAAATGATGACAGATGCAGTTTTGTATGGGTTTTACAGTTATGATGTAGTTATGAATTCAACCACAGGGGAGCGGAAGAGAGCAAAGCATTGAATATATAGGGCTTTTGCTCCTCATGTGCCCTCAGTGAACTCAACACCCAGATGCACACTTCATTCCAACACATGCTTCTCTGCTGTCCTCACATAACAGGAGAGTGACACATACCTTCACTCTCTTTTTGTTTCTCACCGGTTCTTTCCCATTTTAACTTTCTTTTAGATCCATTTTCAAAAGTTGGCTGGAAGTGCATGTTTTAATTTAGAGTTTGTTTCCAGACTTCTGCTCCATGGTGTTTTATTGATCAAATGTATACGTTTTGAGGGAATAACGAAAAGTTATTATCCTCCAAAATTAGCCATGAGTCAAAGATTATCATCCATACAAGAAAATATAATGGATGACAGGACATCAAATACACAGTTAAAGGTGAAATGTGTAATTTCTGCGCCACTAGCACCAAACAGAATTGCAAAAATAATGTCAATTTTCTAATAGTTTCCCTATCACTCCCTTGTCCATCCATTAGTTGCTGAAACTGATAGCCGCATCCCAAACTCATGCCATTGGTTGAGTGTTGTCTCTGCATATTAATGCTGCCTTCATATGCTATCAGAATTATCCTATTTCACACTTCTTAAGTGATAATTACAAGTACGTCAAGTTCAAGTGCTTTGTTGTCAGAAAGAACAGAGAACATGAACGGCGCCAGGTTCAGTCATACATATTTCTTGAGGAACTTTTATTTTGACAGCATAATACATATTACTGTTAGCTTGCTGGCTATAATGTCATGTTGAAAGTGTACGAATCATCCTATCTTGGAATCTCAGGTATCAAAAGTATCTCAAAGTTTCCCAGTTGTAATTACGATTTAAGGGGTTGTTCATGTGCAACTTCTGAGTGGAAAGCTCATATTTACGATAATTCTGACAGCATAAGTGGGAAAGGAGAAGTATTTTAACTTAGAAACTATTACACACATCACCTTTCAAAAGAATGCACAAAATGTTTACATTTTCTAAAAAATATGAGGGGTGTTTGCCTGTGCTACATTTGCTGCCACCATGCTACAGTAGCATGTTGTGGGTGGTTGCCACGGCGTTGCTATGTGGTATCTAGGTTGTTATTACTTGACTAAGTCTAAGAGCCCAAGTATCTGATATTTCGGTGCCTAGAATTGGCTCTGGTTCCACCTTTAAAGTAAGTGGGTAGGATTTTTTTCCCCTATGAATTTTAGTGTCCGCTAGGCAAATCTTTAGTCAGATTTCTTAGAAAAGTAATAGCATACCAATTTAAGGGATCATTTATTTCTGTAGCACAAACAGTGCAGGGGTGTTTTTCCTAATAACAGTCAGTCTTAGCTCTTATGAGCATTCATTGATGAGGAGAAAGGTTTGGAAGACGAGCCAAGATAGACAATTTTCCCCTTATAACATCTCCATTCCTTTTAAATTACATTTTTAATACAATCATACGGCCACTTTGACGCAACTATGTGGTCATGTACACAAATGCAAGTAGTTAATTTCCTGATTTAGGCCTAATTATATTATCATTATTTATTATTATTATTATTATTTTATTCCTATATTTTTAATTACATAATAATGTATTATTATACAATAGATAATAAAAAATAGGTATTTAAAGGCTAATTGAACTATATCATCATATTCTATTTAAATATAAATAAGCCACATTTTTTTAAAGTATCACTGTCACATTGTCACATATAACTGCATAAAGTGCAAGTATCTCAACATTAACTGTATAAAATTGTATTGAGTGTAATTTGGCGATTGACCTACAGATGTCTGCAGAAGTCTTTGTCCTTACGATGCTCTTAGTGCTTCATGATTTCTCCAGAGCACTTGTAGATCTACATTATCATATATCTTTTAATTTCTACTTACAATGGTTTTGGGAAACAGCCTGTAATTCTAAGATGATATGTACGGTCGTTTGTACAATCTGCTTAGGCTTACAATGCACTTACAAGGGCTTTGTGTAGATGCAATTAAATATCTGTATATCACAATAGTCTTTCTCACTATATTGTATCAATACTAGGGCTGCAAATAACGATTATTTTGATAATCGATTAATCTAGCGATTATTAGAATGATTATATGACTATTCGGCGATTTATTGCAACAATTAATCATTAGCTCTTAACCAATTATTCAGCTTGTGCCCCGACTTAAAAGGTTGTATTAAACGTGCTTACTAACAATAAAGATGACAAAATCATCTTTTAAAAATACCTCTAAATGACGTTTACTGAATTAAAGGGGAAAAATACTTTTTATTAAGTTTAATTCAGTAAATAAATTCACTGCAAAAAATCCTATTGTTATCAAGTATTTTTGTCTTGTTTTCCATATAAATTGTCTGAAAATCCTTAAAACAAGATACATTAACTTGAGAAGCAACATATAAGATGTTAAAAATTGCTTTCGGAGACTGTATCTTGAATGTAAGTGTATTTTGTATATAAGTGTATTTTTCATTTGGTTATACTTCTGCAAGTGCAGTAAAGACAAAATATACTTTTATTCAAGATCTGTTCTCTAAAAGCAAGTCTAAATATCTTAAATGCTGCTTCTCAGGTGAATGCATCTTTTTTTTTTTTTTTTTAAGGATTTTTAGTTATTTTAAAATATTTGCATTTTTAATATTAGATTCAGCATTCTCAGATAACAATTTTTATAATCTGCAGTATAGCTGCTAAAGTAAATGTACGTTGTTTTAAAGGAGTTTTAGATATTTATATTGGAAAACAAGCCAAAACAAAAGCAAACCAAAAACGTATTTTGTTGCAGTGTATAATGGGGCGAAGACTACCCTCTCTCACATTTCTGTACATCTCAATTCTGTTCAACTCTCTTATTGATAAAGCTGCATATTGCCATTTTTCTTAACGTTAAGAACACACAGTGACGCATATATTATGATTCAATAAGTCGCGAGCAATCATGTTATAATCTAGCTGCATTAAGTGTGCGCACCGAGGGATGAGCGTCCCCTCGACGGAGTGTGCATCAGGCGGATGCAGTTTCAGTCTCTTCCCCCTTAGATCGGGACATTCGCGCAACTCATAGAAGAGGTGCTGACCACACAGAGAAATGCCAGTTTCAGAGTTTGTAGTTATTTACATGATCTGCTTCCGTATTATTTGAACTTTAATAAAGTTATAACGCATTAAATATAGCTGCATTAAAGATATAACACCAGGTTGTTTCCTCTAAAGAGCTCCGGCTCCGCTTATTCCACAATGAGAGTGCTTCTGTATTTACTTATTTGGTATTTTTGTATAATTCCCTCTTATTTTGCGATCTGCATCTCCTGATGCTGTTTGGAAAGTTTAGAGTGCATTCTGGACTGTGAGCTGTGTAATACTTCCTCTCCTCAGTCAGGCACGAGCTGCAGTGCTGCTCTCATGTCATCATTAGAGTTTAATGTGATCTCATTTTACGTTAAATGAGATCAAACGACTATTCGACAACGAAAACATTTTTAGACAATTTTTTATTGTTGACGTTGGCGATAACGACAGCCCTAATCGATACTAGAAGATGCATGTATTGATATATTTATTTTCTCATGTCCATGCATTCGCTTATATGATTAAAAATGTCTGTGATTAGCCAGTGGCTGGTAATTTTTTTTGGATTTAGTTTGAGAAGTGTAGTGGTAAAAAAGTTCATCACTAAGATCTTTTTACTGCATGCTGAGAGTAAAAGTTTGGTTTGACTCTTTCCGTGTAATGAGTGTCCAAAGATTATTATCGCATAATTTTTCATGGTTAATTGCAATTAATCCGAAAAAAGAGAGAGTACACATCCAAAATATTTCCAAGAGGTGCCGGATAAAAGCAAAAAGTTTGAAAATAAAAGGAGGAAAATCTGCACAGTGTTTTACTCTTCCATTTTATTAATTAAAAAAACAGCAACAGCAAATCAATGGTGTCATCACATGTACCATTAAAATGTAATTTACATGATTATATGTCCTTGTGGGTTAGCCTACACTGGAAAAACACAACGCGCTTTAAAAACAAGGATTGTGGAACATCGGAGTAGTATACGTACAAATGATCAAAGAAACCCTGTAGCAATTCATTTTAATTTGCAAAAAAAAATAAAAAATACAATAAAATAATCTTTCAACACTCAGGTACATCGGTATTGAACATGTCAAAACACCCAGAGTGTCAATAAAATTGTATTAAAAAGAGAAGCCTAATATATTTATATACTTAATACTCTGTATCCTAAGGGCATGAATTTGGATTTTGATATCTACCCATCTCTTTGATTTACTGACTCTTTTGGATGATATTTGTTTCGTGTACCTCTATGTGTTTTAATTCTGACCTATGTCACATTTTTTTCTATTACTCTAAATATTTTCATTCAAATGACTGCATTGTCTTTAAATTGTGATTCACTGAATATTTCTGAGAGTTGTTTACATTGTTTGAATCTTTATGATAATGATTGTTCACATTGAGTGTGATTGAATGATTATGAGATAATTGATTTTGATTGTTAACAGGTGTACATAATGAGGTGTATGTTTGAAACAAGGATATTTAATGAAGTGTTGCCTATTGATGTGTCCCTGACAAAGATCTCTCTGATCGAAATGTTGCTGTTGTTGTTTTTTAATTAATAAAAAGGACGAGTGAAACAGTGTGCGGATTTTCCTTAATTTCATTAATTTTAATTGCAATTAATCAAAAATTTTGACTAGTCCCCCCATAGGTTGAGTATTCATTGCAGTGTGCATTAAATCACTTAAACTCTCATCCTCCACAATATTAATCAGCCAGCTGACTGTGGCTATCCGCTTTGCTACAGCAGTCATGCAGCCACATTCACATTTCGTGTCAGAGTGTCAATGCCAGCGTCAAGCGCCGCTTTAAACTAAACACGAAAACCACTTGAAAACAATGTCTCATTCTGCATTTTCATTATAGTTCAGACTTGACGTGTGTGGTGATGGGGGCATGGCCGAGCGACATCTGTAGAGGGCAAGGCCGGGAGAGGAAGAGCAGTAAGGATTGACACCTGTGGGGAAATTATAAATTTTTGTGTCACAGTGAGAGCTGGAGAGGGATAAAAGGGAAGTCCAGTCCAGATCTGTGACAGTGGTGCAGAAACCCGGGAATTAGGAGGAAGAAAATGCAGACATGGAGTCCTCGCCGCTAACCAAAATATTCAAGACCCCTGCTAGCATCCACCAAGCCCAACATCAGTCTCTGCTTGAGCTGCGTATGGAACAGGATCAGCGGTTCCAGGCACACTTCCAGGCTCAAGCGGAGGACCGGCAGGTGCTACAGAGCTTGGTACATCAGGAGAGGTCTTCAGCCGTGAACCCGGACCCACCTATGGCTGTGCCACACATCTCGTGGCTTAACAACTTCCTGCGTCCAACCTCCTGGTGTACGAAGACCTGAAGAAAGCCATCATGCAACGGGTCAGCCGAAGCCCAGAGCAATATCACCAACACTTTTGCTCGCTGTCGCTCTGCGAGATCGGCCACCCGTTCGCATTTGCTCGACAGCTCTGTGACACCTGCTGAAGACGGCTGCTGGCTTAAGATCGCAACGCCGAGGAGGTACTCGATCTGGTGGTACTGGAACAATTAATCGCCGAAAGGGACAGCGGAGTGGGTCCAGTGCCACCGACCGGCGTCACTCGATAGGGCAGTCCAGCTGGTTGAGGACCATATGGCGGCGTATTGGGGGGCCGGCGAGCCCTCTTCTTCTCTCTCTCCCTCTCTCTCTTCTCCCTCCCCCTCTCCTCCCCCTCATCCTGTTCCATTATGACCCCAAAACCGGTTCCCAGGTCCCGTGGACCTTTCAACTCACCGGTTTTCCCTAACCCTCTCCGCTCTCCCCCACAGGCTGGTGAAGCCGCTGCCGCGGGTGTGGGCATGAAGTCTGTGCTGGTCAACTGGAGCTGCGGGGAGCCTGGGCATTTCCAGGACCAATGCCCTACGATGGAGGTGGAGACATTGGTCTGGTTCCCCGACATGACACAGGCTGCCCCCGATCGAGCAGGTGCATACCGGATACCTTTGTGTATGAAGAGGGGTACATACCAAGCCTTGGTGGATTCAGGTTGTAATCAAACCTCCATTCACCAAAGCTTGGTTCAGTCCGAGGCTTTGGATACAAGCCTGCGGGTGAAGGTAAGGTGTGTGCACGGGGATATTCAAATTGACCCTTTAGTGACGGTTATTATTCATTTTCGGGGACAAAATCATAGTGTTGAGGCTGCGGTTAGTCCCCGCCTGTCCCATCCACTAATCTTGGGTACGAATTTGCTGTCATTTACAACTTTATTAAGGGGAATATGTGTGGATGGGTCCTGCAACAAAATGTATCGGTGTGTTGTGTTTGATTAGCTGGCTAGTGAGGCATGCCAGGGCCATCTACGTCAGCGTCACATTAGGAGGACATAAGGGAGGGGGATGTTTCGGCTTCCCCAGCCCTTAGAGGACTCCCTGCAGGGGATTTCCCTCTGGAGCAGATGCAAGATGAGATCCTTAGGCGCGCCTTCGACCAAGTGAGAGTGATTGGTCAATGCCTCCAACCAGACATTGCACTCGCATATCCGTATTTTTCGATTATCAAGGATCGGTTGTATCGAGTGACGCAGGACACTAAGACAAAGGAGGATACAACCCAATTGTTAGTACCGAAGAGCTGTCGGGAAATATTATTCCAGATGGCTCATTATAATCCGATGGCGGCTCACTTAGGGCAGGAAAAAACACTGAACCGTCTAAACACTTGCCCGTTTCTGTTGGCAGGGCATTCGCAGGGATGTCCAAGGTGGTGTGCAGCATGCCATAAATGTCAACTGGTGAATCCGCCGGCCACCCCAAGAGCACCATTGCTCTTTCCTTGATTTGAGGTCCCCTTCGAAAGAATTTATATGGACCTCGTATGACACAATGTATGTCTTTATCAGTGGAACACAGGGGAGTAAAAAACTATCAGCAAGTTTTTTCTTTTTTTTTTTTTTTTATTCCCGTGTTCTTCTGATATAGATTTTTTTTTTTTTTTATTGAAACGGGGGCATGCAAATAAAAATGCTACTATATTCAAACATCCCTCGTCAGCACATACATCGTGTATTCAACTTCATGCATTATGAATATTAATAATATAAAGGCTATAAAAGAATTAATTTGGTAAATATTAAAAATAGAGAATTGTAATGGAGCCAAGTCTTCATCATTTCAAAATAAGAGTCCCTGATGTGTCTCAGGCTTGTTTAGTGTTAAAAGTCCCATGTTATGCACTCAGTCTTCTTTTTGGTTGGGATTTTGGTAAAAAATAAACTACGTATGGGATTTTATTCATTTTGTACTCTGGCCTCTGTCTGTGCTGACTAAGAAAACATTGTAACATTCTACGAATTGATTTTAAAAACGATTGGCCGATTAATCAGTTATCGGCATTTTCCACCACCTTAGTTATCGGTATCAGCAAAATACACTATCGGTCGACCTCTACAAGAAAGTATCACAAAATTAGAGTCATGACATTCTCTATACGAAACTTAATGGCAGGAAAAACGGCCATAAAATTTAGATGTGCATGATATTGCCTTAATCTTATTTTGTCAGCAAAATCATTGTAAATATTTTTTTGAATATTTAACCGCCCAGCCCTGTATATTGAAGTGTGCTAAATAAAGTTGAAAAATGCGCTGTTTATCTAAGATTCACATCCTCAATCAGTGGTCTAAATTGAAAACATCCACAGCAAATGAACTTTTCACTCTTGTGAGTGAGTTTTATGCAGCAAAATGCCAATTTATGGTTACAAACAAAGTCCAAGAAATCAGAGACATAGACTGTGGTCAGTACACTCTTTCCAGACTTTGCTTATTTGCATGCTGTGGTTTTTAATGCTATTATGGTCTTGTGAGTCAGGTCTCTTCTTAGAGTCACAGCAGAATGCCAATTTAGTCTGGTCACCATAGTAAAATCTCCATATGGCTGGCACAGAGACATGAGCCCAGCCGTATTCCTCCTTTACTTCAGACACTTTCCACTGTGAAAGATAAATAGAGAAAAGAACGAACGAGACTGGGGAGAAAAAATAAAATAAAACAAAAGCTTGGTTTAGGCTGACTGGAAAATGTCAATGTGTTAGAAATTTCCCAGCATGTTAAGCAAACTAAACAGAGCAATTACATTGGGATTGTTTCCAGATGAATCTATCTCTCTTCCTGCTAAAAAAGGGGAAACAAGCTTTTGAAGAACTGAGTGTGCAGATTGTTTCTGCTTTCACTTGTGCGTGAAGGTCAACGTAGAAAAAAGAAACAAAGATGAGATTATGAAAAAAGTGTTGCTCAGCCTCTCTGTGGAAATTGTACTTTTAGAATTTTTTTTTATTTATGCAGGAGTGGGTTTTTGTGCTGAGCTGTGATCTATTTCAAGCTTGGCCTATTTTGGCTTGATTAAGGTGAGAGGTCTTGACTGGGTTTAGAGGTCTGCCAAAGCACCACCCAGCTACCCACCATCCAGAAAATAGCATAATTTAATAAGAGAAAACACTGGAGACCTTTGTTTTAGTTACTGTCTGTGTGACATTTATTGGGTTGCTGAGTCATGAAAATCCAACACAGAGTCATGGAGCTCATGCGGGTAAAGCAAGTTTAAATCCGGCTCGCAACACTTCCCATTCCCATTCACCGCTGTTATCCCCATTATCCCTGTCCTTTTTCAAAAACAGAAAAAATGGGATACAGTTCTGGTCTGGTGATGTTAAAACTACAGTACAAGACAGAAATTCTCAAGATGTTTAAAGGAATAGTTCACCCAAAAATAACAATTTAGCCATCATTTATATATCTAAATGTCATTTCCAAACCTGTTAGATTTTCTTTTGTCTTTCTTTTTGTCATCTTATTTAGCGCTTGCGCAAGTTCAAACTTGTAGTTGCATCTACTGTAGATGGAAATCCTTATTCTGCAAAAAATGTAATGTGATTCATATGCAATATTCTGTGTTGATTTGAAGTCTTGTAGCAACACTACCCATAACTCTATCCTTGGTGATAGCTAATTCAAATCTTGTAAGAGTTTTGAAGAATGAGAGTTATTATCTAGACACAACTGTTAAGATGCATTGCACCATGTTTGAATATGCACAAGTGCAAATGCGGAGGAGAAAATTCTTGAGTAAATAACTTTAATTTCTGCCTTTTCCTCATCGAAAGCTATCAGATGATTTCATTAAAGTGCACATGTGGTATGGACTGCATTTATAGTGTTTTTTGAAGGCCTCTGGTCACTTTAAGCTTTATTTAAAATATCTCCTTTTGTTTTCCATGGAGAAATACATTTATACCAGGACTCATTGGTAAGGAATTTTTGGTGCTTTGGCCCAATTCGGTGGGCCAGTATTACAGATTTTTACTTAGCCCACCAAAAAAAAAATATATATATTTTTTTTTTAGAAAAATATTGCTTAGTGAGGATTTCTTAAAAAATAATGATATAAATAGTTTTCATGTATCAATTAACATCATACAGAGTCCAGTAAACATAAAAAAAGCTCAATCAATATTTGGTGTGGCCACCTTTGCCTTAAAAACAGTACCAATTATCCTAGGTACACCTGGACACAGTTTGTCTTGGTTGTTGGCTGATACGATGTTCCAAGCTTCTTGGAGAATTCGCCACAGTTCTGCTATGTATTTAGGCTGTCTCAATTGCTTCTGTCTCTTCATGTTACCCCAGACTGACTCCATGTTCAGTATGGGCTCTGTGGGGGTCAAGCCATCCGTTGCAGGGCTCCCTGGTCTTCTATTCTATTCTATTTGCAAAAGGAATGTTTGGGAGTCTACAATTAATTTTCTTATTGACACACTAAAGCTGAAGAAATGAATAATCATCTTATATATTTTATTAAAAGTTACATGAAAAATGTTGCATTACAAAAAACTAGCTTTGCTGGAAAACGACGACATATGATTCAAAACATTACTGACTGGTTTTCAACCAATTCTTACTGATGCCTTCAAAATTATGACAAGTTATCTATGATATTGATGTCAGCCAGCTAGACAGTTTTACATTGGTGATAAGTTTAAATTAGCTGCATTTGCAACAGCAATATTTAATACATCACAGATATCCAAATGTTTAAGTTTTGCAAGGCATAAAAACACAACAAACAAGATAAACAAATGTTAATGGAATATTCCACATTCAGTACAAGATAAACTCAGTTGACAGGATTAATTGCATAATGTTGATTTCCGCAAAAATTAATTTAGAAAAAAACAGTCTGGGTTACAGTGAGGAACTTGCAATGGAAGTGAATGGGGCCAATCTGAAACGTTAAAATACTCAGTTTCAAAAGTTAGCCACAAGATGTAAACAATATGTGTGTTAACATGATTTTAGTGTGACAAAATCGCATACTAATCTTTTCTGTGTGAAGTCATATCCAATTTTACAACTTCGTTGCCATGATGACAAAACGCTGTAAACTCTAAAACCCTAAAACGACTGTAAAAATGATTTAAACAACTTAACAGCTTTAATAATACACAAGTTTTAATTTTTAATAAAATTATAAGCTTCACGTTTCTGCCTTTTAAACCCTCCAAATTGGCCCCATTCACTTCTTTTGTTAGTGCATCATTGTAATGCAGATTTTTGCTTTTTTTTTAAAGAAAAAGAGGGATGAGACAAAGTTAATTTGTGTGGTAATCAACATTATGCAACAAAAGCTGTCGATTGAGCTTAACTTGTTTTGAATCTGGAATATTCCTTTAAGTTTAGTGAAAATGCAGTATTGGCCTGGTGGGGCAGTTGGCAGTTCTGTCAACTGGCCCGAAACACTCTAATACTGGCCCCGTGGAACATCCTTATTGTTGGGGCCTGTGGGTTTGAAACAATATGAACTTGAAATATCCCTTTAAACACACATCAAGCTGGAGCAGAGCTAGTTGCTTTAACAGAAGTAAATTATTCACTGAAGGCTTTGCAAAGCCTTTACGATGTTGTGATAGTCCAGATATTTTCAATTACTTTTATTAAAGCCTAGATTTATTTATCTTTCATCTAGATTGAATATTTTTTTTTATTGATTGTGTATCATAACAGCGAGATACATTTGACCCAAAGTTTGACAGTGCACTTACCTTACCTCAATAAACTACTCATAACAATGTTTTCTGGTGCAGTGCAGTCCCCATCAGAGCATACAAATGACTCACTTCTCAGAAATCCTCATGAGATTGAAGGCTCCTCCAGGCGTGTGACTGAGGTTCTTACACCGCAGTTTGCATTCATTGATCAGCGAGTTGTGTCCATTGGAAACCCACCGACAGCAATGAATGTTTATTGCAGTCATTAGTGGGCTAATACACCCATAGTGCTCTTTCCAAAAGTGTTTTGAGATTGCTCCATTTATGTTGTTTTTGGCATCCCTCAGGGTACAGTCAACGGTCGATGGTTTGTTACAGAAGCTCAAAACTCACCGACAGCGTTGAATGTTCACCAAGGGACCAGGAAATCTTGTAGGACAATGGCAATTTTTGTGTAGAACCACCAGGTGTGCTTTTGATCAAGATCCAAGATACACAGTAAGATCTAGTGTAAGGTACAAGAACAATCTAGAACCTCTTGACTTAGCCTTCACCTACAGTAGGTGTAGCTTTATTTTAGGTAGCTAGAATGGAAGTCAACATAAAATGACATTCGCAATCAATTCTACTTCCACAATGTGACATACACTCACTGAGCACTTTATTAGGAACACTATGGTCCTAATAGAGTGCCCGACGTGGTCTTCTGCTTTTGTAGCCCATTCGCCTCAAGTCGAAATCACTGAGATTCACTTTTTTGATTTTATCCATCAGAAATGTATTGGATTTTGAAAAGTAAGCCTAACACAATGCCTTAATGGCTATTTGGCTATTGGTAGGCCTACGTGACGTTTCAGTGGCGACTCCAAATGGAATTGCTTGAACACACCCCCATCTGCCATTGCTCAAAGAAAATAGATATTCCCGTTACTGTCAATGTTGCTGTTGAGTCAGAGTTGCTGTGTCAGGCTGGTTGGGATGCACAAACAAATGGAACAATGTTTTGATGGTGCCACAGAGCTATATTATATGGTTCATTATACAAGATGGTGCCGTGGATGGCAGCCTTGGTGTGGAGCTTGTTTGTCCTGTGTTTAGTAATTTTTTTTTCCAATCAGTTTTACCAGGGATGACCTGCTGAACATTCAGAAGCACATACCAGACAATCTTTTCCCTGTTTTGGACTATTCGGACGTTTTTGCTGGACATTTTAGTCGGAAGCGCGCTATGAGACGCAGGCAAGGGAAACGAGCCGGTGCGCTGGTCAAGCTCTGTCAGCGCGGCTTTCGAACAGCGCTGCCGAGTATTCATCTAGCAAATCTCCGCTCTCTACCTAACAAAATGGATGAACTACATCTCCTCACCTGTACAAACAAAGACTTTTCAAACTCTGCTGCCTTGTGCTTCACAGAAACCTGGCTGAGTTAAGCCATTCCGAACAGCGTGTTACATCTGCCGGGCTTTCAACTGTTCAGAGTGGATCACATTGCGTAATTAACGGGGAAAATGAGAGGCAGTGGAACATGCATTTACATCAGTGAAAGTTGGTGTTCAGATGTAACAACATTAAAGAAGATGTGCTGTCCTAAGTGCTCTTTATTAACTGTAAGCCTTTCTACTTGCCGTGGGTGTTTTCTTCGTTTATTATGGTGTTTATTTTTATTTTTTTATTTTTATTTTTTATTTTTCCCTTTTTCTCCCAATTTGGAATGCCCAATTCCCAATGCTTTTTTTAAGTCCTCGTGGTCGCGTAGTGATTTGCCCCAATCCGGGTGGCAGAGGACTAATCCCAGCTGCCTCCGCGTCTGAGACCGCCAACCCACGCACCTTATCATGTGGCTTGTTGAGCGCGTTGCCATGGAGACAGAGCACGTGTGGAGGCTTCACGCCATCCACCGCGGCATTCACGCTCAACTCACCACGTGCCCCACCGAGAACGAACCACATTGTAGTGACCACTAGGAAGTTACCCAAAGTGACTCTACCCTCCTTAGCAACCGGGCCAATTTGGTTGCTTAGGAGACCTGGCTGGAGTCACTCAGCACACCCTGGGATTCGATCTAGCGAACTCCAGGGGTGGTAGCCAGCATCTTTTACCACTGAGCTACCCAGGCCCCCCATGGTGGGCCCCCATATATTCCTCCACATGCATGCGTGAACGCAGCGCTGCAACAGCTGGCTGATCAGATCACAGACACAGAACAACAATACCTGGGCTCACTTATTATTATCCTTGGTGATTTCTTTTTTTGGGGTGGGGGGATCGTTCCTCCCCTTTTCTCCCTAATTTGGCATGCCCAATTCCCAGTGCACTCTAAGTCCTAGAGGTGGTGTAGTGACTCATCTCAATCGGGTGGTGGAGAACGAATCTCAGTTGCTTCCACGTCTGAGACCGTCAATCCACGCATCTTATCACTTGGCTCGTTGAGCGCATTACCACGGAGGCTAGCGTGTGTGGAGGCTTCACGCTATTCTCTGCGGCATCCACGCACAACTCACCACACGCCCCACGGAGAGCGAGAACCACATTATAGTGACCACGAGGAGGTTAACCCATCGTGACTCTACCCAACCTAGCAACCGGGCCAATTGGTTGCTTAGGAAGCCTGACTGGAGTCACTCAGCACACCCTGGATTCGAACGTCTTGGTGATTTTAACAGAGCCAACCTCACCTGTGAACTGCCAAAATACAGACAGCACATTACATGCCCCACCGGAGACAGAAATACATTGGATCATTGCTACACAACAAGGATGCATATCGCTCTTTCCCTAGAGCAGCTTTGGGACTCTCTGATCACTGTCTGGTTCATTTTCTTCCAACCTACAGGCAGAAAATAAAATCAGCTAAACCTTTAGTAAAACCATAAAGAGATGGACCAATGAAGCAGAGCTGGAACTACAAGCCTGCTTTGACTGCACTGATTGAAGTGTATTTGAGGCTGCAGACACCAATCTGGATGAGCTCACAGATACTGTGACATCATATATCAGTTTCTGTGAGGACATGTACATTCCTACTAGGACTTATTTAACATACAACAATGATAAATCATGGTTTACAGCAAAACTCAGGCAGCTTCGTCAGGCCAAAGAGGATGCTTACAGAAGTGGGGATAAAATCTTGTACAATTAGGCCAGGAACACACTGAATAAGGAAATCAGAGTTGCTAAAAGAAGCTATTCTGATAAGCTAAAAAAACAAGTTTTCAGCTAATGACCCTGCATCAGTGTGGAGAGGCCTGAAAGACTTTACTAACTTCAAGACACCTTCCCCCAACACTTTAGGGAACCAACAACTGGCTGACGACTTGAATGTGTTTTACTGTAGATTTGAAAGGCACAGTCTCACACCCCACACCCACTCTGACCTTCAGTTCACACAGACATCAACACCTCCTGCAACCCTCATCCTCCCCCCTCCTGCTACTCAATCTGCACTTAAGATCTGTGAAGATGAGGTGTGCCATGACTTCTGGAAACAAAAGACAAGGAAAGCACAGGGCCCCGACAGTGTTTCAACTACTTGTCTAAAATCCTGTGCTGACCAGCTGGCCCCCATCTTCACACAGATCTTCAACAGATCACTGGAGCAGTGTGAAGTTCCCTGCTGCTTCAAAAGCACCACCATTATTCCTGTCCCAAAGAAACCCAAAATCACAGGACTTAATGGCTACAGACCCGTCGCTCTGATTTCTGTGGTCATGAAGTCATTTGAGAGACTGGTGTTGGCTCACCTGAAGGACATCACTGGACCCTTTCTAGATCCCCTTCAATTTGCTTATCGAGCAAACAGGTCTGTGGATGATGCAGTCAACATGGGATTGCATCATATCCTGCAACATCTGGACAGACCAGGGACATATGCAAGGATCCTTTTTGTGGTCTTCAGTTCGGCTTTCAACACCATCATCCCAGCTATTTTCCGGACTAAATTACACCAACTCTCTGTTCCCTTGTCTATCTCTCAGTGGATCACCAGCTTTCTGATGGACAGGCAGCCACTAGTGAGACAGGAATTCACTTCCAGCACATGTACGATCAGCACTGGTGTCCCACAGGGATGTGTGCTCTCCCCACTACACATCTCCATGTATACCAATGACTGCACCGCCAAGGACTCCTCTGTCAAGCTCCTGAAGTTTGAAGATGACACTACTGTCATCGGTCTCATCCAAGATGACAATGAGTCTGTATACAGAAGGGAGGTTTAACGGCTGGCTCACTGGTGCAGTCAAAATAACCTGGAGCTGAACACTCTCAAAACAGTGATGATGATAGTGGACTTTAGGAGGAACACACCAACATTGACCCAGCTCACCATTCTAAACAGCACTGTGGCAGCAGTGGAGTCATTCAGGGTCCTGGGCACTACCATCTCACAGGACTTGAAGTGGGAGACCCACATTGACTCCACTGTGAAAAAGGCCCAGCAGAGATTGTACTTCCTTTGCCAGCTGAGGCAGAAGTTCAACCTGCCACAGGCGCTGCTGATACAGTTCTACTCAGCAGTCATTGAATCTGTCCTCTGCACTTCAATAACTATTTGGTTTGGTTCAGATATGAAATCGGACATCAGAAGACTACAAAGGACAGTTCGGACTGCTGAGCGGATTATTGGTTGCCACTGCCCTCCCTTCAAGAACTGTACACTTCCAGAGTGAGGGAAAAAGGCTGGAAAAATCACTCTGGACCCACTGGAAGCTTCTGTCACCAAGACAAATTCCTTGTGTGTGTAAGCGTACTTGGCAGTAAAGCTCATTCTGATTCTGATAGTGCTGACACTTTTCTGGGAAATCAACCTATGAATGGCTTATAGATTTCTCTTCATATTAAGCTGGATATGAGAAAGTATTTTGTCATCAAAAAAATTACACAAATTACAATTGAAGTACCCTGAACAATCAAGCACAATGAGACCAGTTTCACATAATATAAACATCTTAAGATTAGAATAAGCAAAACTTATCCAGACATGAGACAGAATAGAATTGTGCAGTAAAAATACAATAAACTGTAGTCTTGCCAGGCTTGTACTGTTCTTTTAATCTTTCTCTATCACCCTATCTGTCCCTCGTTCTCCCACATTCTCTCCAGGCCTGTTCTCATTACCCTGATCTGAACCCCAGCCTGTGTTTTTTGTGTGAGAGCTCTTTTGAGGCAGGCATGCATTATTAATGAACGCTCCCATTTGACTGCTCCTCCTAACTACGCAGCCAATCCTGGCTACTTTTTAAACACACTATATGCTCTCTTTCTCTGCTGTGTCTCTGTGATTCGTCCCTCCCTTATTTTTTGACTGCTCCTGCTTTGGCACAGAAATCAAGGGGGCTGAGTATGTTTAGGGATTTCGAAAATCCCTGATTAGAATATCATGCGAGGTATGACAAAGAAAGAGGAACGCTATGCGGTTCTTTGGATGCGCCATCATATGAATGCACACAAGACATCAGCAGTCCCATAGCACAAAGAGAGAGAAATGTTATAGGAAGGCAACACAATTAATTTGAGCATGTTCCTGTAGCTGTAACTGGTAAAGCATGGCACTAACTGCAAATGTATAGCTTGAATGCACTTAAAAGTAATTTAAAAAGCATCTCCCATATGCATAAATGTAAATTAATGAATACAATGCACATACACCAATCATCCACAACATTAAAACCACCTGCCTAATATTGTTTAGGTCCCCCTTGTGCCACCAAAACAGCGCCAACCCTCATCTCAGAATAGCATTCTGAGATTCTATTCTTCTCACCACAGTTGTACAGAGCGGTTATCTGAGTTACCGTAGACTTTGTCAGTTCAAACCAGTCTGGCCATTCTCTGTTGACCTCTCTCATCAACAGTGCATTTACTGCCACTCACTGAATGTTTTTTTTTGTTTGTTTTTGGCACCATTCGTAGTAAATTCTAGAGACTGTTGTGCGTGAAAATCCCAGGAGATCAGCAGTTACAAAAATATTCAAACCAGCCCATCTGGCACCAACAATCTTGCCACGCTCCAAATCACTGTTATTCAATTTTTTCCCCATTCTGATGGTTGATGTGAATATTAACTGAAGCTCCTGACCCGTATCTGCATGATTGTATGCACTGCACTGCTGCCACACGATTGGCTGATTAGATAATCGCATGGATGATTGTTGGTGCCAGACGGGCTGGTTTGAGTATTTCTGTAACGGCTGATCTCCTGGGATTTTCACACACAACAGTCTCTAAAATGTACTCTGAATGGTGCCAAAAACAAAATACATTCAGTGAGCAGCAGTTCTGCAGATAGAAACACCATGTTGATGAGAGAGGTCAACAGAGAATGGCCAGACTGGTTCGAACTGACAAAGTCTATGGTAACTCAGATAACCGCTTTGTACAATTGTTGGGAGAAGAATGTAATCTCAGAATGCTATTCTGAGATGAGGGTTGCCGTTGTTTTGACGGCACAAGGGGGACCTACACAATATTAGGCAGGTGGTTTTAATGTTGTGGCTTATTGGTGTATAGGGCGCCTCTTTGAATAGCTCTTGACTGAAACCAAGAGTGGTGGGTTATTGCACCTGGTTTCAGCTAAGTGTAACAGTTTAACGGCTGGTGGTCTGCTTATATGTGTGTATTTTTGAGCAGGAGTTGAGCTCCCAACCATGGTGAACCCAAGAGCACTGTCTGTTATCACCTTTCACACGCCTGCTCACACCAACAACTCATGTATGCAGTCCTTGAATTACCATTGGGTAGATGACATTAAATATTTTTGGGTATATTGGGCATATAAATATTTTTTGGACATTATAAAATGCTGTCAATGAAGGGGGTCGACTTCAGCCTTCCTGATTGGGTTGTGGGGGTATATAAGACTAAAAAGGTTGGGAAACACTTTTTGTATACAATCACATACATTTTAACCTAAAATTTAGAAGTTGATTTAAAAAAAAAAAAGCAATGGATATGCATCAACTACATATGCGTGTAAAGACCGTCACCCTGGTGCACCCTTCAATTGCAAATGAAACTAATACAGGCCTTCTGTCTCCCATTATCAATGCAAACACATTAGCACGCAATCCTGACTTCCCTCATTTATGTGAAGTGCGCTTGCTTACAGCGTCACATCAAAGTACTTTCTCAGTATATTTGGCACTATTGCTCGGCTCTAATAAGCAGATACAGGCCATGGAACATCTGGTTTGTAAAGTGGCAAATGGGAATGCTCTAACTTCCCCCTCTGATAGCAAGTCCAGCGAGTCTGTCAGGCTGTGCTTCCTGTCTCCTGCTGCTAGCTGTGTGTGAAGAGAGAAAATAGACCTCAGGCAGCTTCTTCTACTTTTACAAGAGTGTAGGAGTACTGAAAATGACAAATTTCACACCACTGCAGCATTCATTTGGACAGATATACCCTGAGACTGGTTTAGTTGGAACTCAAATGTCTATTTTTGAGGCTTTGAACTAGGGATGTGCTGACACGATTATTAAATTTGGCCGATGAATAATTGTCAAACAAATGATTACGATTATGACGATTAATTGTTTGTTTTGGGTTTTTTTTTTTTAAGGATTATGACAATTGTCTGTTTATAAATTGACGATTTATTTTCATACAATTTGTCATACATCTAAATGTTTATATGTGCTTCATGCACCTTGAGAAGTAATTTATTCATGTTTAACTTGGAATCATATAATAAAATAGGGATATTAGATTTCCTTTAAGGCTTTATAAACTTGTATTTTAAAGTATGTATCTCTTTTTGGTCAACTTCAGTCTTGATCCATTTTACATTACACAGTTGTTTTTTAGGGATGCACCGATACCACTTTTTCTCTTCCGATTCCGATATCTGAAATCTCAGTATCGGCCTATACCGATCTGATACCAGCGTTGTTGTTTTTTCATAATCAATTTAGAATATCTATACCTCACTGAGTGTTGCTAATTATATGTAAAGAAACACAAACCTTTAACTACACATTATTTCAATATAAATGTACAAACTATTAAAAAAAAACTTTATTGTTAACTAGTCTACTGGTTAATGCTGCAGCAAAATTAACAGTAATTCCAGTCTAAGTGTTCAGTAGAAAAGAAGGCAGTTTTTATTTATTTATTTATTTATTTTTGCAAAAAACATTCAACTTGTATCTGGACTTTAAAGGATTCAGATCTCTTTTTTTTGTTCAATGTAGTTGTAAGATATCAGTTCACTTTTCATTCACAGTTATTTTTTGGAACCCATTAAACTTAAATATTGTTATAATTTGTAAACAAATAATAATAATAATAATAATATACTATTATTTATTATTATTATTGACTTTTAGAATTTTAAATACAACAGTAATATATTGTGCACTTTTAACTTTAAAACCCTCTGGCTTTTATTTTGACATTCTAAACTCTCCAGGAAGTCCTGTATTTGTCTGTTTGAAAGCAAGTTCACAGTAGTTTAATTCGCTTCTTATTCAAATTCTGGTAAAATGCCCCTTCGGCGCCGTTCTAAATGCATATTATAAGTGAACCGAACTATTGAGCATCTACATCTGAGATGTTGTTCGTGAGCAGCCCTCAAATGTTGCGCAACACGTGAAGGCTAAAAATAGCCATGAGTGTGTGTGTAAACAGAGCAGCGCCATTCAATAACGCGCTGGCGCTGCACGTGCATATTATATATTTACTTATTAAACACAGCCTTTTGTGATTCACAGAGCTATCGCACGTCTTCAGGTGGCTTTGAATAAAATGCAAGAGTCATATGAACTACTTCAGTGGTGTTTTAATGGTTCTTTTATGTAATTTTTGAAGCTTGACAGGAACAAACATGACTAACTCACAGTATCGGATTTGGATCGGGCTCGTCGGACCGATACCCGATCCATCTAAAAACGTCAGTATCAGAGCCGATACCGATTCAGGTATCGGATCGGTGCATCCCTAGTTGTTTTTGGAACCCAGCCAATCTGAATATAATTATATTATATGATGTTATATTATATTATATTGTTATTTTTTGCAGTAGTAAAATATTTCTGTCCTGAATTATTCACTTTCACACATTATTTTAAGGCTCTTTGATTAAAGTTACCAATTATCATGAAGGAAGGCCTTTGAGATTTTGTGTGTATTTGAAAAGTTTTTTCATTGTGTCATCTCCACAGAAATAGAGTAAACGGCCATCTCTTCTTGTTTCACTGAATGTCATTAACACTGTGTGTATGAAACCCAATAACTAAGAACATTTGACATTACATGATTGCTAAATTAAAGTGCAACTGGAGCATTTTGTGTTCAATATCAAAATCGTAGGTTTTTTCACAGGAGTTTGGCGCAAACCTCCACAGATGGTGTTTGCATCACAGCGCTTCAGAAGTGGTTCATCTTCATGTGCTCGTCAGGAGCTGCTCTGGGTGTGGTTTGCGGTGTGGCAGTAAGACAGTCAGAGTTCCGTTGAATGAGACACACAAACGTGCCGTTCATGGCATTTAAATATTAGCTTAAAATTCTCTTATTTGGACAGTAACACGCAATTGGAATTTGAAGTGTATAATAATGGAGGTTATCTCAAATATCCACGATTATTCAAATAACCACAATTAGACGATTATTTAATAATCATGACAGGCCTATTACAACTCCAATTCCAAAAAAGTTAGGACAGTATGAAAATGCTAATAAAAACATTATCATATCTGTCTGCATTCATGGTGTTCTCACAGATGTGCGAGTTACCCATGCCATGGGCACTAACACACCCCTGGCCCATGCAGACACTGGCTTTTGGACCTGACGCTGATAACAGCTTGGATGGTCCTTTTCCTCGTTTTTCAAAAACATTTTGAAATGTGGACTCTTCAGACCAAAAAACACAGTTCCACTGTTCTACTTTCCATCTAAGATGAGACCGAGCCCAGATAAGTCAGCAGCGCTTCTGGACAGTGTTGATGTATGGCTTCTGCTTTGCATAGTAAAGTTAACTTGCATCTGTGGGTGCAGCGGCGAGTGGTGTTGAGTAACATAGGTTTATTAAAGTTATTCCAAGCCCATGTTCATGAAATCCATTACAGATGAATGATGTTTAAGACCGTGACGTCTGAGGGATCAGAGATCACGCACATTCAGAAGTGGTTTTCATCTTGCCCTTTACGCACCGAGATTTGACCAGATTCCTTGAATCTTTTAACTATGTTGTGCACTGTAGAGGGTGAAATGCCCAAAATTCTTCCAATTTGTCTTTGGGGAAAATTGTTCTCAGAGAGCTGGATTATTTGCTGAAGCATCTGTTGGCAATTTGACAAGTCTTGAACGATCCTTGCTCCTGAAGGACTAGGCTGTTTTTGGATGCTCCTTATATACTATGACACATTTGCCTCACCTGTTTAACATTTCCTGTTTCACATGGCCTTATTTCAACTCATCATATTGTTATTAGTCTTAAATTGCCCCTGTGTCAACTTTTTTTGGAGTGTTGCAAAAAAAACAAACAAACAAACAAAACAAAAAAATTCACAAGGTAAAGCATCATATTATGTGTAGTTGTGGTGCTTTCAATATAGCAAAGGATGAATATAATTTACAAATCACTAATTTTTGTTTTTATTAGCATTTTTCATACTGTCCCAACTTTTTCGGAATTGGGGTTGTTTATATTAAATTAATAATTAAAATTAGTAAATCATTTTTTATATTTATATGTATATGTTTAATAAGTATTTAATTAAAATCGGCCACTACTGATATTATCACCTACCGTATATTTGTGCATCTCTACTCTAAACATGCCTGTCAACAAAAGATTCAAAAACCTTCATTTCAATTTCTTCAGCACCTCAAAATATTGTACAGTACATCTATCTATATATGCATCTCTATGTCTCCATTTAGTCAGTATTTCTTCCACCTCTCTTGTACTCCTACGTTTCCCCCACCCCCTCATGTAAGCAGTTTGCAGGGTGAAATAAATGTATAACAGCACACTTATTGAAAGCGACTAAATAATTCCCCATTTAAATCAAACACAACTAACTCTGCTGTCTATAGACCACGAAAAAGAACCAGGATCTGATCTGTCTCTCTCACTGTATCTCTTATCATTTCAACAATCTATCTATTCATCATGACCTCTCATCCATCGCTTATTTTTTGGGAGTTCAAAGACGGTCTCTCCTCTTTTTAACCCCCCACCCACCCACCTCCCTTATCTCTGCTCTCTTTCATAGCACGCTGGTCTAGCCCTCATTAGAATGGTGAGGACTTGAGCCAATGAATATGTATATTGCTCAGAAGAGGAGAGCAGAGGAAGGATTGTGGATTAAGGGAATGAAAAAGGAGGCTGCAGGGTCTCTGATGTTGGCCGTGACATTTCCATGATTGCGGCTGTCTGCTCCCATCACGTTGAAGCTTATTGTTCGGGGTCAGAGCTGAACGACTCTCACTTCTCCATCAGCGTGTCTCTCCATCAGTCAAACTCAGGGGGCGTTCTGCAGGAGAGAAAGAGACAGCCACTTAGACACTGACCCATTTATTGCGGGTGTCAAAAAACAGACACCTTTGAAATGAGGAATACACAAAAAGAGACTTGCAAAACAGCAGTCATGATTATATTCTTCAAAAATTCTGGCTAGGTGTTTTTCTAAACTCTTAACTATAAGCATTGAAGTTCTGCAATTCATTCCTGAACAGATTCATGTACAAACCCCATTCTAACTTTGTTTTTTGATAATTCAGTTATTAGGTGTGCTATCTAATTTTGGTTTTCATAAACTTGCATCTTTTGCGCACTGAATTGCGATTGGTCTTATTTCTTGCATCTTTGGAAGCAGTGAATTGCTGGTGGTCTTCTTTCCTGTATCTTTTTGCATACTGAATAGTGATTGGTCGTCTTTTTTGTATAGTTTTGCATACTGAATTGCGATTTGTCATATTTTTTATCTAGTTTTGCATACTGGATTGTGATTGGTCGCCTTTCTTGCATCATTTTACGTACTGAACTGCGATTGGTCTTTTTCCTGCATTGTTTTGCGTACTGAATTGTGATTTTGTCTTCTTTCTTATATTGTTTTGCGTACTGAATTGCAATTGGTCTTTTTTCTTGCATCGTTTTGCGTACTGAACTGCCATTGGTCTTTTTTTCTGCATCATTTTGCATACTGAATTGTGATTTTGTATCCTTTCCTGCATGGTTTTGCGTACTGAATTGCGATTGGTCTTCTATTTTGAATGGTTTTGCGTACTAAATTGTGATTGTCTTCTTTCCTGCATGTTTTTTTTTTTTTTTTGCATACTCAATTGCGATTGGTCTTCTTTCTTGCATTGATTTACGTACTGAACTGTGATTGGTCTTTTTCCTGCATCGTTTTGCATACCGAATTGCGATTTGGTCTTTCTTGCATTGATTTGTGTACTGAATTGCGATTGGTCTTATTTTTTGCATCGTTTTGTGTACTGAACTGTGATTGGTCTTCTTTCCTGCATGTTTCTTTTTGCATACCCAATTGCGATTGGTCTCTCTTGCATTGTTTTGCGTACTGAATTGCGATTGGTCTTCTTTTTTGAATGGTTTTGCGTACTGAATTGTGATTGTCTTCTTTCCTGCATGTTTTTTTTTTTGCATACTCAATTGCGATTGGTTTTCTTTCTTGAATTGTTTTGTGTACTGAATTGGGATTAGTCTTCTTTTTTTAATGGTTTTGTGTACTGAACTGTGATTGGTCTTTTTCCTGCATGGTTTTGCATACCGAATTGCGATTGGTCTTCTTTCTTGCATTGTTTTGCATACTGAAATGCGATTGCTCTGTTTCCTGCATCATTTTGCATACTGAATTGTGATTTCGTCTTCTTTCTTGCTTCGTTTGCATACTGAATTGGGATTGGCCTTCTTTCTTGCATGTGATTTTTTTTTTTTTTTTGCATAATTGTGATTGGTCTTTCTTGCATTGTTTTGCATACCGAATTGCGATTTGGTCTTCTTTCTTGCTTCATTTTGCGTACCGAATTGTGATTTTATCTTCTTTCTTGCTTCGTTTGCGTACTGAATTGGGATTGGCCTTCTTTCTTGCATGTTTTTTTTATTTTTTATTTTTTTTTTGCGTACTGAATTGCGATTGGTCTTCCTTTTTGCATCGTTTTGTGTACTAAATTGTGATTGTCTTCTTTCCTGCATGTTTCTTTTTGCATACTCAATTGCGATTGGTCTCTCTTGCATTGTTTTGCGTACTGAATTGCGATTGGTCTTCTATTTTGAATGGTTTTGCGTACTAAATTGTGATTGTCTTCTTTCCTGCATGTTTTTTTTTTTTTTTGCATACTCAATTGTGATTGGTCTTTTTCCTGCATCGTTTTGCATACCGAATTGCGATCGGTCTTCTTTCTTGCATTGATTTGCGTACTGAATTGCGATTGGTCTTATTTTTTGCATCGTTTTGTGTACTGAACTGTGATTGGTCTTTTTTCCTGCATGGTTTTTTTTTTTTTTTTTTTTGCAAACTCAATTGCGATTGGTCTTTCTTGCGTACTGAATTACGATTTTTGAATGGTTTTGCGTACTGAACTGTGATTGGTCTTCTTTCCTGCATGTTTTTTTTTTTTTTTGCATACTCAATTGCATTTGGTCTTTTTTCTTGCATTGTTTTGCGTACTGAATTGCAATTGGTCTTCCTTTTTGCATCGTTTTGTGTACTGAACTGTGATTGGTCTTCTTTCCTGCATGTTTTTTTTTTGCATACTCAATTGCATTTGGTCTTCTTTCTTGCATTGTTTTGCGTACTGAATTGCGACTGGTCTTCTTTTTTGAATGGTTTTGCGTATTGAATTGTGATTGTCTTCTTTCCTGCATGTTTTTTTTTTTTTTTTTTTTTTTTTGCATACTCAATTGCGATTGGTTTTCTTTCTTGAATTGTTTTGCGTACTGAATTGGGATTAGTCTTCTTTTTTTAATGGTTTTGTGTACTGAACTGTGATTGGTCTTTTTCCTGCATGGTTTTGCATACCGAATTGCGATTGGTCTTCTTTCTTGCATTGTTTTGCATACTGAAATGCGATTGCTCTGTTTCCTGCATCATTTTGCATACTGAATTGTGATTTCGTCGTCTTTCTTGCTTCGTTTGCATACTGAATTGGGATTGGCCTTCTTTTTGCATGTTTTTTTTTTTTTTTTTTTTTTTTGCGTACTCAATTGTGATTGGTCTTTCTTGCATTGTTTTGCCTACTGAATTGCGATTGGTCTTCTTTGTTGCATCGTTTTGTGTTCTGAACTGTGATTGGTCATTTTCCTGCATGGTTTTGCATACCGAATTGCGATTGGTCTTCTTTCTTGCATCGTTTTGCATACTGATTTGCAATTGGTCTTCTTTCTTGCATTGTTTTGCGTACTGAATTGTGATTTTGTCTTCTTTCTTGCTTCGTTTGCGTACTGAATTGGGATTGGCCTTCTTTCTTGCATGTTTTTTTTTGCGTACTCGATTGCGATTGGTCTTTCTTGCATTGTTTTGCGTACTGAATTGTGATTTTTGTCTTCTTTCTTGCATCGTTTTGCATACTGAATTGAGATTGGTCTTCTTTCTTGCATTGTTTTGCATACTGAACTGTGATTTGGTCTTTTTCCTGTATCATTTTGCATACTGAATTGTGATTTTTGTCTTCTTTCTTGCATCATTTGCGTACTGAATTGGGATTGGCCTTCTTTCTTGCATTGTTTTGTGTACTGTACACCTTCAATGTCTTTTCTGTTAATGCTGTTAATGCATGATTTTCTGTAAAGCTGCTTTGAAACGATGTGTTTGTGAAAAGCGCTATACAAATAAAAATGACTTGACTGAGCTGCGATTGGTCTTTTTCTTTCATGATTTTGCATACTGAATTTTGATTGGACTTCTTTTTTTATATAGTTTTGCGTACTGAATTGCGATTTGGTTGTCTTTTTTATATAATTTTGCTTAATGAATTGCGATTGGTCTTCTTTCTTGCATCGTTTTGCATACTGAATTGCAATTGGTATTCTTTTTTGAATGGTTTTGCATACTGAATTGTAATTGTCGTCTTTCCTGCATGTTTTCTTTTTTTTTTTTTTTTTTTTTTTTTGCACACAATTGCGATTGGTTTTCTTTTTTGAATGGTTTTGTGTACTGAACTGTGATTGCTCTGTTTCCTGCATGGTTTTGCGTACTGAATTGGGATTGGCCTTCTTTCTTGCATGTTTTTTTTTTTTTCCGTACTCAATTGCGATTGGTCTTTCTTGCATTGTTTTGCGTACTGAATTGCGATTGGTCTTCTTTGTTGCATCGTTTTGTGTTCTGAACTGTGATTGGTCATTTTCCTGCATGGTTTTGCATACCGAATTGCGATTGGTCTTCTTTCTTGCATTGTTTTGCCTACTGAATTGCGATTGGTCTTCTTTGTTGCATCGTTTTGTGTTCTGAACTGTGATTGGTCATTTTCCTGCATGGTTTTGCATACCGAATTGCGATTGGTCTTCTTTCTTGCATTGTTTGGCGTACTGATTTGCGATTGGTCTTCTTTCTTGCATCGTTTTGCGTCTGAATTGCGACTGGTATTCTTTCTTGCATGGTTTTGCATACTGAATTGCGATTGGTCTTCTATGTTGCATCATTTTGCGTACTGAAATGCGATTGCTCTGTTTCCTGCATGGTTTTGCGTACTGATTTGCGATTGGTCTTCTTTCTTGCATCATTTGCGTACTGAATTGGGATTGGCCTTCTTTCTTGCATTGTTTTGTGTACTGTACACCTTCAGTGTCTTTTCTGTTAATGCATGATTTTCTGTAAAGCTGCTGTGAAACGATGTGTGTTGTGAAAAGCGCTATACAAATAAAAATGACTTGACTGAGCTGTGATTTGGTCTTTTTCTTTCATGATTTTGCATACTGAATTGTGATTGGACTTCTTTTTTTTATATAGTTTTGCGTACTGAATTGTGATTGGTCCTCTTTCTTGCATCATTTTGTGTACTGAACTGCGATTGGTCTTTTTCCTTGATGGTTTTGCATACTGGATTGTGATTGGTCTTCTTTCCTGCGTGGTTTGGCGTACTGCATTGCTTTTGGTATTCTTTCTTACACATATTTGCATACTGTCTTGCAACTGGTTCTGTTTTCCTTGTGTATATTTGAACATTGATCGCTGCATATATCGAAATGCAGTTGTGGTTTTGTTCGTCTTTTTGGTACTTTTTAGAGACTAAAATTGGATGAAAATTAGATGGGTGAAAACTGAGAGAGTGTGCTGTAAAACTATCATTTTCCACAATACATTTTTCATAAATATTAGAATCTTAATAAAGTGTAATGTAACATTGATGAGGCGATATGCTGCTAAATTAGTGTTTGCCCAAGGATGTGCAGAGGCAAATAAAAGCTTAATACACATACACACACGCACACAAACACACACTCACTTGATTTGGACGTTCAGTCTGGGTTTAATCTGTTCTGTAGATGCCACGCTGCCACAGTGTTTGCTTCAAACTAAAGCTAATCTCTAATGCTAATCTCACTTTATAATCACACACACACAAGATTTGAGGCAATCATGTGAACTAAATGTTCATGTATCCCTTTTGTCTGTGTATGTGTGTGGGTTGCTGTCTCCTCAGCTCTCATCACATTACTGTTGATGTCAGTAATGATCACTGACAGCAAGTTATTCTGTGACATTAAACATAAAAACACATGCACGCATACAGTATATAAACTCAGCTCAACGCATCTGCACTGCAAACAAGCCTGTTGCAAGCAACGCAATATTGCAAAAAAAAGTAATTTAAACATCTTTTAAAACAAGATATATGTACTTGAGAGGCAAAATCACATCAATTGTTTATTTTTCTTACCCCATGGTATAGTTTTTTCTTTCTTGTTTTAAGCATAAATCTAACAATATTTAGTGAAATACTTATACTTCCATATATATTTGCTTTACTTTAATATAGCAATTTGCCAGTGGTACTCTTTATCGTTTCAATATTTTTACTAAACAAGACAAATGACTGATTAAGAATTTTTTTTGCAGTTAAGTAAAACTATAACCCTCCTATTATAATCATTAGTGCAACGTTGCTTCATTGATGTTACTGGGATCGTTCTAGTTCTGTCTCATCGTGCGCATTGCGTCGCTCGCTCTCAATGTAGATGGACTGAAAGGCCTCGTAGTCAACAAACTTTTGTCATTTGCATACATTACCACCCAATACATTCAGCACACCTCCATAAACGCAATCACAGCACGTCCGCTCCACTCAGCTCAGCTTTGCTAATGAGACACTCGTAAAGTGCTTAACTTGAGAGTTTAGAGTTTAGAGGAAAGAAGCTGAAACCCTGACGATGACTGTGTGGTGATCTTAAAGAAATCAGGAGGCTTCTCCATTCACATTTCAAAGAGCGGCTAAAGCTCAGTGGATTAGCACGAGCGAGCGGGCGAGCTGACAGACCGAGAGGGATGCATTAACCACAGCACTGGCAGTGCCACAGCTCTGACTCTATTCCCTTTGTGCAGGTTAAGAGCATTATCATACACACTCCTCTTCTTCTCATGCTGTCGTCTTCACTCCCAGCTGTGCTATTTCATCTCTTTCTCTCACACTCTCTGTCTTTGTCGTTTTTGCCTTCTCACTGATAAAACAAACACCTTACGCTCTTTAGGCTGAGTGGCACGATGAAAAACATCAATCCCAGCTGTCCAAAATTGACGGTTGAGTCTGCATTCTTCCACTTTTTTCTTTTGCTTTCTTTAAATCTTTCCCTTTTTCATTCTTTTCTGCATGGGTTTCTTGAATGAAAACATTAACGCTTTTTTCTGTAATAAAGAGTTGCATTGCAACCCAGATTTGAACCCATGTTCTCGACATGAGCACCATTGTTTCAGCACATACACTAACTGCTAGGCTACAGTTCGCACAACAATCCTTTCTAACCATTTTGTCTGTCTTTTGCATATTCTTTGAAAGCAGTAGCGACCATAAAGACCATATCAAATGACCAGGATGAAAGTGGAAAGTGTTTTTATTTTATGTAGAGCATCTTCACTGATCCAGACAGCATTAATGCATCTCCCATTGTAACTCAGCATTCCGTTACAACTCTTTAATAAAATGCCTCATTCCGAATGATTTGTGACAACCCCAGCGATGAGTTATTTTTTTTTATTTTTTTTTATTTTTTATGCAGCACGGCTCAGAGTGCGTTTTGGCTACATATCTCATGCTAGATTCAGACGCTCACGGAACAAAAATTTCTGTGCAAAGCTTTGTCATTGTGTGCATACTTTACACACCCAGATGTACATGCAACATTTTCTATACCTGTCTTAAAGATAAGGTCAGTGGGTTGCTCTCAGCACACTTATGCACTTAAATACCATAGCAAATGCACATGCCACCTAATAAAATCGATTCTGATTCTTAGCCACTCCAAAGGAGTACAAAAAGAAGACTATTTCTGCTTTGATTTAAAACCGGCAGGGTTCTTCCAAAGGTATTTCTTTACAACTTCACACACTCCTGTAGGATCATGCTTTTAGAAGACCATAAACAACTAAATGATTGTACAACTTGCACCTCAAACAACCACTGAAACAGTATTGCTCAACACGTTATTTCACCTCACCAACACCGTAGCGACACACAACTTGAAAGAGCGACCGTATCTTTGTAATATTTACAGCATGTCTGATCTGCGACCACTGGCATTTAAGCACGCCAATCTGTGTTTCTCACTTCAACTTGTCAAAAAAGAGGACAGGACCGATAAACCCGAACAGATGCGCAACGTGACCGCATCCTAAACCGCAACGCCACATCTGCGATCAAGGGATGCCATAATCTTCAGGTTTGGCTAAAGCTGCTGTATTTTACACAATAGGCTGACCTATTCTCTCCTGTCTAGTGTGTAATCAGAGCTTGGGGTGAGGGGCCGAACAGGATTCCTGCGGATGGATTAGACCGGCGTATTAGATCGAGAAGCAGGGAATGAAAAAGGATGATGGGAGGTAGTGCTTTTTAAATGGATAGCACCTTTTGCATCAGTTCACTTGTGAAAGAGCCTGAGATGGTGTTAGGTCTGGTCAATGATGACAAAAATCATAAATCATAATTGTAGATTATTTGAGAATTTTGATTAAAAACACGTACGAATACATGTGTGGTGCAACTGCATGCCATATTCTTTAGGTAGGCTACACATTTAAAACAAGCTGAGAACTGAAATCCAATCACAAAAAAAGCAGTATACACAGAAATCGGTGATTGGTTAGAATGCTCAAACACTGCAAACATTTTAAATAGAATATTTTGAAGCACTGAGGGCAGACCTGAATTTGCACGCTCTAATCATCACTTTTCACGATTCGTAAATTGCGGCAGATATAATTGTAATCTGGATTATGGATTTGATTTATTGTGTAGCCCTAGGTGGTGTTACTCAGACAGGTTTTACTGCATACTGCTTGTGGGTCTGATTAGGGCACTCTTCCTCTGTTATAGAGCAGTCCTCTCCACCTTGCAGTCGCATCAAAGACTCCCATATCCTGTCCCACACTCTCCCGCCCCTCATCCCATCCCCCAGACTTAGTGCTGTCTGATAATCATGCACACAGAGCGTGTGAGTGTGTGTGTGTGTGTGTGTGTGTGTGTGTGTGTGTGTGTGTGTGTGTTCAAGCTTTACATTGGCTGGCTAGTCATTTTTGTGCAGCGTGGAACTTGTGATGAAAAAGTGTTCTCCCAAAAAGGAGAACATCATTCAACCTCATGTCATTCTAAACCTGTATTACTTACTTGAATGGAACGTAAAAGGAGATGTTTGGCATATTGTTCAGTCTCAGTGACCATGAACTTCTATTTTATGAAGAAAAAAAAAGATGCAATGAAAGTGAGTGGTGACGGAGGTCCTAACGTTCTGCCTAACATTTCTTTGTGTTTCATAGAAGAAAGAAAGTCATATGGGTTTGGAACAGGGTGAACTATTCTTTTAATTCAAAGACTGGTAGAAATGAGAGAACATCAAAATCATGTTCTTTGATTTAAAGTTGGGAACTTTTTTATTTTTGTTGCTGATCAGCCATATAATGTAGTCTGTATATAAGTGGTTAGGGGTGGGAGGAGTATTGTGTGTGTTTGTGTGTTTGCGTGCATGCATGTATATGTGTTCCCGCCTGGATTGGTACAACTGAACAAGACTGTACATGCCGGGTATTTCAGAACATCTGCCATAAACACGTTTGTATCCTGAGCAGGACATTCTTGGACATAAACGCATTATTGCGTCAATCTGGTTCCTCTGAAGATAAAAATCACACCGTTGCTGCTGATTTGTTTGATTCCTCGGGAATAAATGTATTGCTCCATTTGCTCGTTAAACTAGTTTGTGATGTTTTAATGACTAAATTATGTTAACGACCCTGTTAACAAATTTATATGTGTGCATACTTGGATATAGTTGAAGGACAAAATTGTCCCCAAATATGGGCTAAATTTGACAAAACCTCGCTTTGGAGATATTTAGTACCATACTCATTTGGAACAACACTTCATAAATTAAATACAACTTGTTTGTTTGTTTGTTTGTTTGTTTTTCAGTTCCAAAAATTGAAATAGGGTAAGACAGTGCCTTAGAGTTGGTCTTTTTGAATTACCTTTATATAAACAATAGAAGTCTATGAGATGTCCCCATTTATGTAGCTAAGTAAACATGTATGTTTGAACTTTTCAGAGCTGCATTTGGTGTTATAGTTCTGATAGTCTCGTTCTATGACAAATTGCTTTATGGATTAAGACCTTTGGACAAAAGCATTGTGTAAAGATGAAAAAATAATAATAGGTAGACAGCATTTGCTGTCTGTCAATCCATTCCAAACCTTGTGACCTCCACCCTCCCACACACACAAAGAAAAAAACACAGACTCCTTGCCATAATTACAGACCTTTTCTCAGCGCCTTTCCCTCCCTCTTGTTTTAGCAGCTAGAATGAACTCACTACCCCCTTTTTGGCATCATAAGTGCGTTTCTCATGTCCCACCACAAACCAAAACAGAAAACACACCTTTGTGCTGCATGGAAATATAAGACAGACACAGACGGGCAGCAAACTCGTCCCTCCACCTTTTCGTAGTTTGAGAGCAAGTGTCTCGCAACCTCTAACCCTTAGGGGTCCCCTCTGTCCCTCTCTCTCTCTCTCTCTCTCTCTCTCTCTCAACCGGGTGACCTGTACAGCTGTGGGTTAGGATGAGGGTTGACCTAGTCTGTCTAGATGGGGGTCTTTTGCTTTTGTCTCACTGTCTACCCCCCCATCCCCCCCAAAAACACACACAAACACGCACACATCACTGCTCGCCGCCAAATCACACCCTCCGCATGCGCACACACAAGCCGTCCCGCATGGAACACTCAAAAGTCCACGCAAAACTGTAATTAAGAAACTCTCACAACTAGGACAAGGCCATGAAACTGCTGATTAGCACCACCCAGCTCATTCACAAACTTCTTTCACTCATATCTCTCACATTTTCCCAGCTCTACTAGCAGTGGTGATTGTGGAACTAATAGGGATCATGACGGTTTGTCTGTCAGATGCCCGTCCGGACGCTGTGTGTGAAAAGCGTTAGCCCTCATTCAGAACTTAGATAACAGAAAAGCAAACAAGCACCACGTAACAGTGGAATGCACTGAATGAACTCGGCTGGAGTCAAAGCACACGGCACGCCAGCACGTTAAACACGCAATGACTTTTGAGCCATAACAGAGGAATAGACTTTTAAAAAAAAAAAAATATATATATATATATATATATATATATATATATATATTTTTTTTTTTTTTTTATTAAAATAGTTTAAAATACTTACCCCCCACCATAATGTCACCAGAGCTAACTTGTAGTTTTTTTTTTTTTTCTATCAAGGGTTCTGTCAAAATTGCAAAAACTGGACAAAAGTGACTGAAAAAAAAAAATTTACTTATTCAACAAAAAAAAAAGTAGCCTCCAAAATCTTGAGTCCTTCTTGAGCACAAAATGAGTTAACTTCCAGAAAAATCTGTCTCTTTCTCATAGATTTTTTTTTTTTTTTTTTGGTCGCATACTCGTTTGCTTCTTCATTTGCGCCCAAACCCACAAGCAAGCACACACAGTCAGTCGCAAAGCAAACTGTAGATACACAGAGTCCTCAGCCGGTCCCATACACACTTACAGCCTTGTCTGAGGCTGCTGGAATGGGCTATATATGACTCAGTTGATGGACAGGGGCACATTTTGTCAGGTGACAAGCAGAAGCTCTTTCTATTGGCTGGTTGAGGCTAGCTCCGGGGCTAGAGCGCTGTGATTGGCTGCTTTTGAGGTTGCTGAAAAAAGAGTCTCTCAGTATTCCAGACTACTGTTCTGACCAGGGCAGGGCAGGACTGCTGCACTCTGTCAGTCTGACACTAATCATTGTGAAGGGGACAGAGAGAGAGAGAGAGAGAGAAAGAGAGAAAGAGAAGAACTGTTTAGGTGTGTGTACGAGAAGAGCTGCAAATCTTGTGCAGCTATTTTGCCACAATAAAAGTGTCAAGAAGTGAAGTTTAGGAAACAGGCAGAACTGTCCCATTTCCGTGGCGTATTTTAGATTTAATAATTCAGAAATGTTAAATAAAGGCATGTTTTATCAGTATTTTCTTTTTTTTTTTTTTTTTTTTTTTTTTACATAATCCTCTCTTTGTAGTGGAGAAGCCCATTAAGAATTCATTCAAACCGAAAATATAACTCCTGAGTTTATTAGTCTTTTTAATGACAAAACTAGCCACGCTATAACAATTGTTTTTTTAGTTTTTTTTTTTATTTTTCCTCTTTTTCACCCAATTTGGAATGCCCAATTCCCAGTGCGCTTTTTAAGTCCTCGTGGTCGCGTAGTGAATCGCCTACTGCTGCTCACTGGATGTTTTTTGTTTTTGGCACCATTCGGAGTAACCTCTAGAGACTGTTGTGTGTGAAAATCCCAGGAGATCAGCAGTTACAGAAATACTCAAACCAGCCCATCTGGCACCAACAGTCATGCCACGGTCGAAATCACTGATATCACATTTTTCCCCATTCTGATGGTTGATGTGAAAACATTAACTGAAGCTCCTGACCCGTATCTGCAGGATTTTATGCATTGCACTGCTGCCACACGATTGGCTTATTAGATAATCGCATGAATAATTAGGTGTACAGGTTTTCATAATAAAGTGCTCATTGAGTGTATGTATGGATAATGTACAGTGATCTGGTAATTATAGCAAAATAAACCCAGTCGGGGTGATGTGAATCAGAGGAACTAGTACAGTGTAGAAAACAGGTTGTCAGGAACAGTAGTTTAGTGTACAGTTTAGCATTATACAAAAATGTTTGACCGCAGAATGCAATCAGACTGAAGTATTACAGCTTAACAGCTGTGCAATAATATGTGTATTATTTTTATATATTAAAATGGCTCAGCAGTTAAGGCTCTGGGTTACTGATCAGAAGGTCGGGGGTTCAAGCCCCAGCACCGCCAAGATGCCACTGTTGGGCCCTTGAGCAAGGCCCTTGACCCTATCTGCTCCAGGGGTGCTGTATCATGGCTGACCCTGCACTCTGACCCCAGCTTAGCTGGGATATGTGAAAAAAAGAATTTCACTCTATATGTGCAAATGTATAATGTGTGATAAATAAATATAATAATAATTATTATTATTATTATAACTGTTTCAAAGCAAGTATCAAATATACAGCAACTCAAATGTACATTTTAGTGGTCATTATAGAAAACTATTTGAATGCAGAATGTTATTGAACAATCAGACACCGGTACTACAAACATCCATGTACTAGTGTATTATTGTAGAAAATGAAAAATATGGACTATATCCATAATTACTTGAAAGCAAGTGCCTTGCTCTTTCTGCTTTGTTTCTACCTGTCTCAGTCAGGTTTTATTGTGTACTTTTGTTTCCTGTTACTGTTGAGATAAGGCTGCAGTAACAGAGAGAATTGTATCTCCGAGGTGATGCAGAGTGCCATCACGGTTTATTCACTTCCATTCATCCTGCTTAGCAATGACGACAGAGCCACATTGGGATCTGTGCCAAACGCTTTCATTCTTATTTGATAACATCTCGCCCACAGCCATGTTACTCCTTTTCCTCATAGCGTGGACTCCTCATAGTCTACGTTCGCACAGCAGCAGAATACGGTCGTCAGTCCTGTTTTAGAGTGCTAAATACGGTTCCGTTCACACACAGTTCAGTTATAAAGAGCGACAACTGTACTCACTTAAGTGACTTCCTTTTTTATATTTACTTTTGTCACTGTTACTATGGTTACAGCTGTTATTAATGGCTATAGAGCTCAACAGTGCCCGCCCACTTTTTCAGCAGTCTTGGTTCCGGAGGTATTTTTCCCGTTCATTGTTCCTTAGGGATTTCTTTAAAGTCTTCATAATACAGTTCTAAGCCATGAACCAAACCAACCAGCCCCAAGGTGAATCACAACATTACAATCTTTGATTAGAAGCAAAGAAGTATTTGAATATCTGATAAATAGACAAAAGGTACAAGACTGTGTACTTAAAGGGATAGTTCACCCAAAAATGAAAATTCTCTCATCATTTACTCACCCGCATGCCATCCCAGATGTGTATGACTTTCTTCTGCAGAACACAAGGATTTTTTAGAAGAATATTTCAGCTCTGTAGGTCCATACAAAGAAAGTAAATGGTGGCCAGAACTTTGAAGGTCCAAAATGCACATAAAGGCAGCATAAAAGTAATCCATAAGGCTCCGGTGATTAATCCGTGTCTTCTGAAGCTATATAAGTGTAGGTGAAAAACAGATCAATATTTAAGTCCTTTTTTGCAATAAATTTCCACTTTCACTTTCAGATTCTTCTTGTTTTGTTTTTGCCGATTCGCATTCTTCGTGCATATTGCCAACTACTACTGTTTTTTTTTTTACCCCAAAAAGGAAAATTCTCTCATCATTTGCTCACTCTCATGCCATCCTAGATGTGTATGACTTTCTTTCTTCTGCTGAACAAAAATTAAGATTGTTTGAAGAATATTTCAGCTCTGTAGGTCCATACAATGCAGGTGAATGGTGGCCAGAATATAAACCATATAAACGCAGCATAAAAGTAATCCATATGACTCCAGTGGTTAAATCCATATCTTCAGAAGCGATATGATAGGTGTGGGTGAGAAACAAATCAATACTGGGTAGGGAGGATAATTTATGGTAAAAAATTAATACAATATTGATTTGTTTCTCACCCACACCTATCATATCACTTCTGAAGATATGGATTAAACCACTGGAGTCATATGGATTACTTTTATGCTGCGTTTATATGGTTTTTGGAGCTTCAAAGTTCTGGCCACCATTCACTTGCATTGTATGGACCTACAGAGCTGAAATATTCTTCAAAAAAATCTTAATTTGTGTTCAGCAGAAGAAAGAAAGTCATACACATCTGGGATGGCATGAGAGTGAGCAAATGATGAGAGAATTTTCCTTTTTGGGTAAAAAACAGCTTTAATGAGGGAATGAACTACAATGCCATTAAGCCTTGCAAATGAGATAATCAACTATAATGGTGATGGAAAAATATAAAACTTTACATTTGAAGTTGTTAATGGCAAGTATAGAATCAGTATATTTAAAGTATATCGCAAAATAACGAGATGCATACAAATATAAGTAGCTTGAAAGTGTAGTTTCTCTCAGGATCATGGGTAGTGTAGTTCTTCAACAGGAGTTTTGTCTGATGGCTTAACAGAAGCATATACCATCGATTAACAACCTCAGAGCTCACGCTAGGTCTGTCTTTAGAGTTATTGTTTACAATCAATTCCCTATTAGAAAAAAAATTATGGGATTTTTACTTTCGAAACCAGACTGTTGCACTCTACTGAGAATAGAAAAGGGGATTGACTTGGTTATTTGTTCATACAGAGCGTTTTCAAGCTACTCCTGTAAGCTGTTGTATGAACGGGACAATTTGAGATTTACACATATTAGTAAATACTGTGTGAACGTAGCCATAGTGCTTCAGAAAAGCATGCATCTGTCTAGATTGATTCTTTCTTGCCATGTCCTCATGTCCAATTGTATGTCCATATGCATGAGTGTGTGGTGCGGTGAGCAGTCAGATGAAATAAATGTGAGTTGTGCCCAAGATGGCACCCCAATGCCCCCAGCATAAACAGAGCATGAGTGTTGATGAGCAGAGTCGAGAGGTGGGGCAACTGAACCATAAAATCAGCTCGTTAGGATCCTCTGATTGTCACATCCGACTGAGGCTGATGTGAGGAGATTGCTTGGCCCATTTCTGCCGGACGGCTTTCTCAGTGGAGGCCTTATCCTGCTTTGGCTTCGCTTAGAAGAGCATTAGATCTTTACTCAGATATGCTTCCTTCCCCATACTGCATGGCACAAGAACTGCAAGCATGTTAATTTAATGTAAACCTCTAACTCCTTAATAATGAATTCATCAAGCACACTGCCGCATGGAGAAAAAAACTTTGTAATTGAGCAGGCTGAGCATGCACAAGCTTATATTCCTTCCTATTACTTAGGATAATTCGTTTTTTATAGTTAATGGGCATTTGTTGCGTGTGTAGAAGTGTTTGTGCACGCACCGTGCATAGCTTTTTACCCTGTATTTTATCCCATACAGGACGCCTAACGTCCTGTATTGAAGCGAAAAAAGGTCTGACAACGAGACTCTTGAAGAGAACTCCCATCTTTAATTGAAGCACTCGAAATGCTCAAGTGTCCCGTATTGTGTGAAACATTCAGCCTTATCGTGCTGTGGTGGCTCGCAGCCAGTGTGTGTCACCGCACCTTAGCACATCTCTTTGGGTGAGTAAAGCCAATATCTGTATTATTTAAAAAAAATTTTTACTGCTTTGTTTACCCTGTAACATACTTGACATCATGGGTGTGTTCCATTCAAAAGTGATAATCTCTATGCCCCTCCTAGACTTTACCTTCAACTGTCAGAGGGCTGAAAGATGTAATAAAAAATTCACTTTTTAAGTAATTTTTTTATTGAAAATTCTCTTGTATAGATTCTGTGTTGCCATCATTATAGTTTTCCCTTTGAAGTGCACTGTGAAGGCATCATTTATGCCGTTTGTAACACAGTATATGTCTTCTCGTCGCAACTCCTGACGAAACAACCATGTCGCACACAACGAATGATAAAAAAAAAAAATAAAAAAAAACATTAAAATCTGATCTGACTGCTCATTTTAAGGTTTCTGAACCACCTAGAAAGGGGGCATGGGGGGGTTGGACGTTAGGGCACCCACGGGCAGAAACATAATTTAGCGCCTCTGCTAAGAAGCATGAATTGCGTTCTGTGAGGTTGTTTATAACAAATCAGTGAACCAAAGTACTGGCTATCTTGATTTTCTTTTCTTATGTAGTTTTTTTTTTATGTTAAAATACTTTACCCTATCCCAGCTTACTTAATATGCAGAAACAACTATAAGTAAGCCATTTGTTGGTGGATTTTTTTGAAAGTGTGAACACCAATGTTCCCTCAGCTGCGTGTGTGTGCTGCCAGATTCTTCAGATGTTGCTCCCGTGCAGACAGGAACAAAATCTTCGCTGGCAGAATCAAAAATCAGTGTGTCGGGAAAACAGAGATTTCTTAAATCAAAGCTAAATGACTGAATGAGTCCATACGAATGTCTTTTTATTTATTAATTATTTTTTCAGCATGCAGCCAAAGCTGTGAGAAATCTTGGAAACATGGAAATATGCAGCACTGATGAATTCGTGAAAGGACGCATTACCGCTTATACAGCAAGGTGTGAACAATCTTGGTAAATGCGGTAATGTGGCAGTCATCATGAATGGTAAAATGCACTACACGTTCATAATGCCCATCCTGTGTGTTTTTAATGTAAACACGGTCATGTATTATGCAAGTGCAAACAGGTGCAACACAAATCTGGTATATGTTAATATATCTGATCTGTGTAGACCTTGCAGTGCAAATTAAGCCTATTTACCTTAAACATTAATCAAATAACAGTAGTATTAAAAAAAATAAATAAATAAAAAAAAATACTGCTGTTAATTTGTCTTTTTTTTTTTTTTTTGTATTTTTCTATTAATGTTCTTATTTTATAATTAGTTATTTATTATTATGACTATTTTCAACTATTTACCTGAGTAATTAAAAATCAAATTAAGCTATGTATGGAGAAATATTTGAAGGCAACATGCTATAGATTTAATTTAATGTTAATATGTACTAATATGTGACTTTTTTTAAAATACATTTATTAGTGTTTAATAGCAATAATACTTTTTGTGATATTGAAATTGGTATTGAGAATCATTAAATTTCACAACTGGAATATTTTGGCAAATCGACAACTGGATTATTTAAATTGTATAGAAGAAATATTGTATTGGTGAAAACTGTGGCTCTGTGGTGCTATCAAAACATTGCTTTGCATTAACCAGTGGTGTGTTCATAAATTTGGTTCGCTGCAGTCACCGTTGGATAATAAGGACAAAATAGGATTCATACTATTAGTGTTGTCACAATACCAAATTTCAGTAGTCGGTACCGATACCAGTAAAATTTCACAATTCTCGTGAATAGGTAATATGCTATTAAACACTCCTTTAGCCTATTAATTTTTTATATTTCAATGTAAATAATAACTAAAAACAATAGCATGTTTCCTTCGAGTGTTTCTTAATTAAGTAAAGATTGCTTCAGTTATTTTAAGTAGGACCCTATGAAATAAACCTTTTTTTCTAAATTCTATTTAATTTTCCCCCAATTCCAAGTTTCCTTTTTTTCTGAATTCCATGTTTTAAAGTTTAATTAAATTTCATCATCAAAATGTGTGTTATCAAATTAATCCAAACTTCAAATGAAAATAGAACAGTTTTTAACAAAACAATCATTATTAGATTTTTTTTTAAATTATGTGCTTTAATAAAGACCCTCACAACATAATCTAAAACACAACATTGGGCTTGTTTTATGTCAAATAAAGTCCTGCACAACAGAGCATCACATTATAAATGAAAAGATTGATGAAAACTTCTATTCAGTACAACAGTACTCTTGCTTGTAAGATAAAGGTTGTTCATAATAATAATAATAATAATAAAATACATTTTACTAAACACTTGTCATATATTTCTGCTGCAGTTGCTTAAATTTCATGCGTCAAGCTTTTGTTTTGAATGGAACATTTATTTTGACATGAAGTCAGTAGTTTTACACTTCTGGATAAGACGTTGGTTATATGACCCAGTGTGATTATTGAAGCGCAAAATGCTGTGATTTTATTGTATAAATAGGTAGTCTGCAGGCTCTGCGCAAATCACCAAAAAGAAGTGCTCTCTTCTGTAATCTAATACAACATGAACAGTGCAAGATGCTCATAAAATGTGGTGTTTTGACCAGTCTGTGTTTTCGGCATATGAGCAGCTTCACACATTCACACTTTGCAGCGAGCATCACATGCAGACTTTATATTTATTTAATTAAATCACATCCATTTTCAGTTTAATAATCACACTAGGATATATAACAATTTTAATTTGATTAATTGTTAATTTCTGTGTAAAAGGATTATCAGAACAGTTGCTCAAATGAGCGTGTGAGCATTTGTAAGCAGCCGTCTGTCAGTCAGTCAGACAGCACGCTGGGACCGAATTGAGTCTGAGCTCTGTACTACCGGTACTGCAGAAACACTGGTACCATTACATCCTTTTAGTATCGACTTTGTACTGAAGTACCGGTACTTTTGAGATCACTATTATTCTGAAACACCAGGGTAGGGTTGCACCAGCTGTGCGTAAGATCTCACGTAAATTGGGATGTAAAGTTCAAACTAAGGGATTAGTAACTAGTTAGTTTGTAACTAAGTCAGTGCTTAATTTGGTTGCACCACCTGTTCTTAAGGCAAACCTTTGCTAGTAGGTCGTAAGCTCTCCGTAAAGTAATGTGTAGTCGCACAAAGTGACGTTTACCTGAATTGATCCAATAATCAGCTTTCAAATTTGTATACAGAACTGTTAAAAAGCCGTGAATTTCAGTTTTATCTTGTTACGGCTGATGTTTAAACCTTGTTTGCTCACGTAACTGTCAGCTGTAATAAATTATATCCCCATTAATATATGATACGTAATAAAAGTAGATTTGATAAATGGTATATTTGCCCTGTGTAAATAACAATATATCTAAAATAAATAAGGGCTGATAAATAAATACTAATACAACAAGCTGGAAAAAATAGACATTTATTCATTTTAATATCCTATATATATTTTGAATGTGTTGAAACTTGACACCAGGCGATGCATCCTGAAAAAGACACTGTTTTCTCTCGTAAATGTAAATGAGTGTAAATGTCAACATCATACTGTATTTCGAAAGGACTAAAGCCTGTCATGCAAAACATGAGCTCATTGATGTCATAAAATATGTCTTGCTTTTTTATTCCAACCGTTAGTCTTGTTCGGAGGCTTCCGTAAATAGTTCCGTTTAGTTTATATGTAGGGTTATGTTCTACCTAAGTTTAATGGTGCAACGCTCAAATATTTAGTAGTGCCTAAATTGTGACATAGTGCCCATTTACGCCACAACTAGGCCAAGATGTAACTTGCGTATAGCTGGTGCAACCGGCCCAGACAAACTAACAATAAGAGTAAAATGTGGAACATGTTGCAGTTCCTGGCTGTGTGTAGCACCTGCTGCTCTGCAAATCTTTCAGAAGCACCCTTTCAGTAGAAAAGAACTTCACAGTTTGTGCTGCACATTTCAACTTGAATTGTTTTGCAAGCCTGTCGCAATGTAATGCAGGCTTTGTAAAGAGGCTGTAAATGAAGGAGTGGGGCGGTGCAAACTTGCAAAAGTTCTGTTTCTCATTTCAGAGGGTGTTTACATAGAAGTCTTAAAGCCACAGCACAAAAAAAAAAAAAAAAAAAAAAAAACCTTTTAATTCTGAGGGTCAGAGAGAGGGTAGAAAATGGTCATAAAATCTAAATTATAACTGTTTTTGGTGTGGAACATAAACCCTGACTGACATGAAAGTGTACCACAAAGAAAATAGGAAAACAAATGTGTATTATTTGATCTCTTAAAGCCCAACTTTGGATGGTTTTTGTTTCATTTTCTAATGTGTCACTTGTTTGGAATGCTTAATCTTGTTGCTCCTGTCCTATAAATCCCTTTGTTTATAGTTCCTTGCGTGGAAGTCCAGATATTAAGTAGCATCTTGTTCAAAATTAATCCAAATGAATCAAGAGGACGATGCCTCTTGCCAATTTTATAGACATCAGTGTATTTTAAGGCCATCAACTCTGCACTGCATTAGGGGTAGCGTAGTTTAGAAATAGAGTTCTGCTTTGGTGGGAACAAAGGCATGTGGAGCTGCTATACTAGGCTTAGCGTGTTCTCTCCATGCACACATAAAAAAAAACATCTGGGCTGTCTGGGGCAGTAATGACCACATGTGCAGCCTGAGTGAAGTAAGCCTGGCAGTAAAGTATGTAATCTCTCCACGGCCTTTGTTTCAGATCAAAAATATACACAGGCTGAAATGAAATCTTGGGCACTTTTATAACAAAAACATTTGTAATATAGTATTTCATGTATTGTAAAATGTTATATTGCTCCTTTAATTCAAACTGGAATAATGGATTTAATATTTCTGGTTGTGGCTTGTTTCTTAAAGTAAAAAAGGTGAAGCTAGTCAAAAATACAATGGACAAATCCTACAACAATGGTTTGCAACTAAATTTTTTGTTTATAAGAGAGAGAGGAAAAAAAAAAAAAACTAAAGTAGCAGTTTAAAAGCAAAGAAGGTTGTTTGACATCTCTTCATAGACTCTCATCTAAAATTTCATCAATTCAGTACAAACAATTGATTTTCCCCTAAAGAACTTTCTCCAATTTAGCCTTTCCCGAGTTCCCACCAGTCAAATTCCTTAATTAAAGCACCGCTCAACTAAACCATTTTACATCCAGTTCTGCTTCCCTTTACATATACTAATACACCCGGGGGGAGTGGGGAATACAGATGAGTTCATTTATTATTTAGTTAAAATTAAAATTTAGTCAAGAGTGGAGGCAGGGGAGGGGTCAGGACTCATATTCCCCCAAATGTTTAAGGGCTTTGATAGGGGTTTTTCCTAGGAAAAAAGTAATCCCAAATTTTCAAACTAAAACAATCATTTTTGTGATTTATGGGGTCATGATATGCCTATTTTAATGCTATCGAAGATTCTCTTATTAATAAAAAAAAATTGCACAAACAAACAGTCATATATTTATAAAACATGAATATTTTCCACCCTCATTCGTACACTCAGAAATGCTTAGTTTTGGTGCTGCTTCTCCTTTAAGATTTATGATTGGCTCTCTGCTATTGACTGACCTGCTTTCTACTTGCCATTTCACTTCTCATCACTACTGGGCGGGCTACAGAAGTGATTAGGTAAATTAGGCATTGATGTGTTGTTAGGGAGGAGGTCAAATGCTCATTGACATCATTGACAATACAAAGTGGAGGAAGTATAGAACAATGTTTTGGCAGCTTGGTTTCAGCAAATGCTCTTTTTGCAGTGAGGAGGAGGTTTTGAGTTCTGAAACTTATAGTATGTTTTTATAGTACAATGACCTTGTATGTCAAAAGATCAAGGAAAATTTGATTCCTCATGTCATGACCCCTTTAAGTTCCTGAGACCTAACAATTCATAAAAATTGATGACCACACATGTGGACAGCTGGAATAAGTTGTGAAATTTTAAATAATAGTAAGTATATAGAAATAAATAAATAAATAAATTATATATATATATATATATATATATATATATATATATATATATATATATATATATATTATTTATTTTTATTTATTTTTTTAAATTGTTTTTAATATTTCCAGGAGTGTTAGTTATTCATGCTTTGAGATGTTACAGACATTAAAGTTGATTTTCTGTAAAGCTCATTGCCACAACTGTTCATTGAGAAAAGCACAAATAAAAAACTATTACAATACAAATTATTTGACTTGTTTGACTTATGTTACAATGTTTTTTCTACTTTGGCAACAAAATCTCAATGTTCTCTATTTGCACTGTCAAACTGATAGCCAAGCATCTACCAATCAGAAATTAGCATAATTAATTAATGGCCAGCATCGTCCAATCACTGCCAGTTATGTAAATAAAATTATTCATTATAAATTCTGAATCTATGTGCTGATGACCATTGTCCCATGTCTGCCAAACATGTTGAGTGGTTCAAACATCATCTGCAGCCTGAAACTAAACTTTAAATAGGAAGTTTGGATTGAATGCACTTCACTTCAAAGGAAAGTTATAGGATGCTCCCTTGCTCCCTATTTAGTCAATGACTTAACCTCCAGTGTGCTGTCTGTCTGCACTGGTCTCAGAACAGTTTGAAATGCACCTTATTTTCATCCTAACTCTGCCTCTGAAAGCATTTTTCTCCCCCTCAATGTGAAAACACTTAGTAAATATAGGATTAATTAGGGGAAAATAGCACTAATGTACACTATAGTGTACATTGTGTTTGCAGCGTGGTGTTTCACGATAAATCACTCAATTTTAAAAATGGCATTTCGAATGAAGCTAGAGACTCTAGTCTTTTGATTCAAACAGGTTTCAATATAACTTAATTAGGTTTCTTTACAGATGTAGTTTTGTTGCCATTTCTCCCAAAGACAAACTCCGCTGTGATCAGCGCCATGTTGTTTTGCCACGACTCAAAAGTTTAACCCTTTAATGACAGCACAGCTTTTCCTGAACTGAGATCAGTTGGTTTAATTTAATTTATGCGTTGCAAATAGCGAAGCCAAAATACACTGCCATACATGTGTACGCGGGGCCACACGAGGTTGAAGGAATAGTTCACCCAATAGTAAAAGTTCTGTCATCATTTACTCACCTATATGCTGTTATTTTGTCCTTGGAACGTAGCTCTTGACATACAGCAAAAGTTCATAGTGACCAGGGGCTGTCAAATTGCAAAAAGAACAAAAAAACACTAAAAAAGTAATCCATATTTGCTTCTATAGACTTGCTATATTCCAAATCTAGGCTCTGTGTGAGTAATAAACAGAAATTTAAGTCTTTATTCAGTTGTAATATTCACCTCCGCCGAAGGTTGCATTTATGGGGCCTTTTCTGTCTTTTTTGGAGCTTGACAGCTCCTGGATACTATAATTTTCATTTTATTTTATGTATTTTTTATAGCATGAGCTGCGTAGCGATTCTACAAAAATGGCTGCTTATGTGTACCACTGGAAAAAAAAAACACATACTGGTTTATCCATTTATTATAACATCCCTTTGATACTCCTATACTACCTGTATTTTTGGTCTGAGGCCTTTGAAGCTTTAAAGAGTTTTGGTCTGTTTGTGGTTTTACTGTATGCTCTCTCTCTCTCTCTATGGCCAGTTTTGTCCGAGAAAGTCATACTGAAGAACTTGTCTCCCCCAGCCGGGCTAAATATGCCTGTTCCGTCTGCTCAGTTATGGCTTCAATTTTAGATTTTGGCACCAGCAGTGGTGACGGCTTGGGCAAGAATGAGAGCCACATGTTGAGGGCTGAGCCATGACTGCAGAGAGCTGGGATTAGTGCAGGGAAAACCCTCTGCTTAGGGCACATTTTTACTCCACTCTGTCACCAAACAGCATCCTGCAGAGATTCACGGGCTCTGCTGCTCATTATGGTGTCAGCACAGTCAACAGGAGACTTGCAGAGCCACGTGCGACGTCACGATGAATACAGTGGATGATTGAAAATTTGATATGCCATTATTGGGTTAGACATAGTCAAAGTTATTTGGTCAAATTAAGCTGGCTGCATTTTTAGATGTATTTCCAATTACTTAATTTATTAGTGCTGCTTGCTAAGGCAGTTATCGTTGCTCATACCTTGGGATAGAGATTTCAACAAACCTCTAACCCAAAGTATTAAACTGTGGCACGTAACTCGTATAATCTTTCTTACGGTCTTTAACAAAGTCTGATTCCGGAGTCCATCATTTACTATGCATCTTTACGGCACTTTTTTTTTTTACTTGCAGTAAACACTAGGGATGTCCCAATACCGATACTGCTATCGGAATCGGGTCTGATATTGTACTCATGTTCTCGTATTCGTACTCGTAAAAATGCTCCAACAAATTCAAATCACGTTATGTCAAGATTATTTTACTGCAAAAGCTGTGATTTAATGAGATAAATATATAGTTTAAATGAGTGGCGTGCTGCAAATGTGAGCACTTGTGAATGTTTGGAGACAGTGTGGTACAGACGCAGGTGACAGCGGACAGAGCGCAAATTCACACGAGGCACATACAGAGTACATATTTATTTAGCAGACTATTGGGAATTAATAATCACTTTGAGTCACGTAGTGATCGGCTTTTCCGAAGTGTGAAACTACTGTCTTGGTCATAACACAGAAAGACTTCAAAATAAAAGCTCAGTTTAAATGTATGACAGAAATGTAATATTCAATTCAAGGTATGACAGAAATGTAATATTCACTGTTATACTACTACTACTACTACTACTACTAATAAATACATAAATAGTAATTGTATTATATTTAAGCAATATCGCACATCTGTGAGGCTCTGTTTTGCAGCACTTTATTTGACAAAAAATAATACAATATCATGTTGAAAATGCATTGTTATACTTTCATTTAATTAAAGTTTTAATTATTTATTTAAACACCATTTTGATCAAATTTAAATAAACTGTTCATATGCAGTTCATACAAAAAAAAGCTGGTATCGGCGAATACAAAAAAAAATTCGGTACTCGTACTCGGTCTCAAAAAAATGGTATCGGGACATCTCTAGTAAACACACACTAAATACTCATTTACATTTATACAAACTGTGCAGTTGACATGCATGCATTTATTAAATCAATGTCTACATTTTTTTCAACAGTCATCTCTTTAATTACATTATTAGTGTGTTACGCTGTACAGTCCGTCTTTGGAAAGATCATTTTTGAGTGTTGATTGAGTGGATTAAATGACAGCTGTGGAATGTAAACTGCCTGTGACCATAAAGTGTTTCAAATATTCCACTCCTGGACCTTTATTTCTAATTCAGACTGTATGCTCTTTTCCTGTGCCAGTTATCTTTTGTAAAAAGATAACTGGCACAGGAATTTTTTTTGTAATTGTAAATGTCTTTAATAATATTGGTCATGAAACTTAAAGATATCAGCAATTGGTATCAGCCAAAATGTCTATATTGGTGAATCCTTACATCAAGATTTATAACATTAACCTAATAAATGGTGTAATTGACATAATTACTTAAATACAATTATATTGGTTTGCATTTATCATTAAATAAAAAGCTCTTAGATTTTTGTGATTTAACTGGTTTATTTGCATTAGTCTTGATACTAGTAAATATGCATTTGTCATCATTATGTCTGCCCAGATCCTTCATTGCTTGTGTGTTCTCCTGCTCAAAAACGTCATGATCCCTGACATGTTCCCCACCCCCAGATCAACACACACACTCACAAGGAACTTGGGGCCCCCTAACCGCTCCCTGCAGCTTTCTCCCAAGTGATAGACTAATTTACAAAAATTTTAAACCAAGTTATTACCTTTAGCTTAATAAGGCTGTACCAGTTCAAGCCAGCAGTCATAAAGTTCTTTAGAACTAACTGAAATGTGCAAGTTAAAAAAAAATAATAATAATCTGAATCAAAAGTCTATAATGGTAAATACATTTTTGTATAAATAGAAAAAAACAAGAATATATTGTAGTTTGCTGTTACTGTAGTGGGACTTGAGTGATTCTTCTGTGGTTGTGTGTATTCTGTTGTTTTACATGTTTGGCACTACATTTTACATTGGGAATGTCTGTGTGTTTGGTGTGTGTGTGTGCAATTTATACTCTCACTGAACACTTTATTATGAACGCTATGATCCTAATAAAGTGCCCAATGTGGTCTTCTGCTGTTGTAGCCCATCCCCCTTAAGGTTTGATGTGTTGTGCATGCCGAGATGCTATTCTGCTCACTACAATTGTACAGAGCGGTTATCTGAGTTACCGTAGCCTTTCTGTCAGTTCGAATCAGTCTGGCCATTCTCCATTGACCTCTCTTATCAACAAGACGTTTCCATCCACAGTACTGCTGCTCACTGGATGTTTTTTGTTTTTGGCACCATGTGGAGTAAATTCTAGAGACTGTTGTGTGTGAAAATCCCAGGAGATCAGCTGTTACAGAAATACTCAAACCAGCCCATCTGGCACCAACAATCATGACACGGTCGAAATCACTGATCACATTTTTCCCAATTCTGATGGTTGATGTGAACATTAACTGAAGCTCCTGACCTGTATATGCATTGCACTACTGCCACACGATTTGCTTATTAGATAATCACTTGAATAAGTAGGTGTAAAGGTGTTCCTAATAAAGTGCTCAGTGAGTGTATGTTTTTCTATTTGTCTTGGTATCATAAAAGAGAACAATAATGAATATTTATGACCAGGGTCAGAAATTAACCTGGGCTTAGGGCATAATTGCACCAAAATTAAAAATGTTTTCAAAAAAATTCAAAGTTCCTGTTTTATTTTGTTTTGTTTTGTAACAATTTAGATTTCTTAATATTCTATTGTAGGCCTAGTTAAGTATTCAAATTATTCATAATTATTTTAATAAATTGATTACATTTATTAATCAATTAAAGGATTTGACAAAAAAAAAAAAAAAAGAAAATCACAAAGCTTTTATGTTGAGAAAACAATGCCCTCATTTAAAAGTAAAATAATGCCCTTGAAATCAAATTCAGGGGCAAAAATCTATTTCTGACTCTTGATATCATTTAAATGATTTGATCTTAAGTACTGCTCACTACTCTAGTGCTTTAGTCTAATGTATTGATACCAGATGTTAATAGCTGGGTGATTGCTGTCATGTAATACCTTTTGAACTCTGTGACTTAAAAAATTATATATGCTTGTGTTGTAATTTAAGCATGTATTTGTATGAAAAGGTATTCCAGATTTTTAGAAATATGCTCTGCTCAAGCTTAGGAAATGTAACTGTATTAATAATAACATGATTATTTACACAAAGGCATGAAAATAAGGCTAACAGGATTGATAACAGAATGGAACCTTAAGGATGAAAATAAACGGCTAAAGTCAGCCATTGATCGGTGAGGACTTGACAGTTAGCTTACTTGAGGGTGTACATTTTTACATGGATGTGATTTCCAATTTCTGTAATTTTATCAAACAGAATGGAATGTCTTAGAGTAAGACAAACCAAGTAATATTACTAAACATCAAATTATTAATACAGTTGCTAATGCTCACTGATGTTTGTGGTGGTGTTTTCTCACCAAAACTGATGTCACTTCCTAGAGGATGATATAAAGGGATGTTACAAAAGACAGGATGTAAAGTAATATTTAGATATTTATATAAAAATGTATATATGTATTTATAGAAAAATATATGAATACCAATAAAAACAACATTCCCAAGAAAAGTATGTTTTGATTAAAATATTTAAATTAGAGTAAGTGAAAAAATGTACACCTAAGACATTTTCTTCTTAGAATTTAGCACATAGCACCCATGGGAAAGGATGAAAATAAAAACATACAGTCAAACCAACTACTGAAATAATTTCAAATTCACCCCTGTGTTCACTTAAAGGGATAGTTCACCCAAAAATGAAAATTCTTTCATCATTTACTCACCCTCATGCCATCCCAGATGTTTATGACTTTCTCTCTTCTGCAGAACACGAAGATTTTTAGAAAAATATTTCAGCTCTTTTGGTCCATGCAATGAATGGTAACCAGACCTTCGAAGTTCCAAAAATCACATAAAGGCAGCATAAAAGTAATCTATATGGCTCCAGTGGTTTAATCCATATCTTCAGAATCGATATGATAAGTTTTGGGTGTGAAACAGATCAACATATAAACAACTATAAATTCTTATGGATTACTTTTAGGTGGCCTTTATGTGATTTTTGGAGCTTCAAAGGTATAGTCACCATTTACTTGCATTGTAAGGACCAACAGAGCTGAGAAATTAAGCAGTTTCATTGAAAAACATAATTGAAAATCAAACCCTAAAAATTATTGTCTTTACGTCCTCAGTGAGCAAGCCAAAGGTGACTGTGTCAAGGAACTAGGGCTGCACAATTAATCAAAATAAAATTGAAATCGCGATATGACCATGTGCGATTATTAAATTGCAAAGGGCTGTGATTTAATTCAATAAATTAGTCCGCTCGCTTCAAAGTTTTTGCGCTGCTCTGTCCAGTCTGTATTAAGTTAGAGCATTATTAGAGTGTTTTCAGAGCGCTTCTGTGCTCCACAATTCCATCTCAGAGTAACAGTTATCATAATAGCGTGGAACACAAGATGAGGTATAAAACATCTTTTTGAAATGATTGCTGAGCAAACAGCATTAACAGTAGCACCTGTGGAGTCCAGAAACATGCGTTCTTCCTCCATTCTCTTGTCATTTGTTTAACTCATGAGAGAGCGTGTCACCCTTATTACACTCCCAGCAGAAACAAGTTAAAGTGGAATTAATATTACCAACATCCAACAAAATGAAAAGGAAGGAACGTACATATAATAAATCTATATAAAATATTTAGATACTATAATAGAATGCATTGTTAAATGAAATGGTGACAAACTTACCAAAACTTTCACTTTGTTTAATTACACCATTGAGTTATCAGATCAACTTCAGATCAACGTCGGCACAGCCATTGACCAGGGAGATAAAAAAAAAAATGGCACTCCATGTCAAAAATGTTGCCGACCCCTAGCCTAGAGTAAAGAGTAAAATGGAATATTTTGTGTTTATTTAATTATTCAACCTACCAACAGTATTTTTGACAGCAAAAACTAGGCAACAACTATAGTATTACCAACAGGGAAATTCAGTTAACAGTGACATTGAGCAGAAAGCTTACAAATAACCAGTTCTGACAGAGCTGCTGATAAAAAAGTTAAATGAACGGCATCGGATGATTAGATCTGAAGAAAATTCGAGATGGGTATTAGATGTTAAAATCCTGATAGGAGCATCCCTAATAATCAAGTTGACTGGGTTTCAAAAACTAATGATGATGATTAGTGTGCTGAGACCTCAGTCAGCCAGTTTATACTAACAGTTATCAGTTAGTATAAAGCCAATATCAGTTATCTATTGTATGTGTAATACAAGTCATTTATTAGATTAATTGAGTAGATTAGATTAGATTTAAATCTAAAGGATATTGATTGAATTGTATGATTAATAATTAAGTGTCTTTGAATTGACTGCGGAAGTGCGCGCAGATGCTTCATCCTTCATTTACATTTGATGCATTTTAAAGTTTGCATTACATAACTAAATACATTTACAAGCTTGTTTAAGTTAGCTCAAACAATAGAGTGTTGCACTTTCAATGCAAAGAACATACATAAGAGTCGACGCGTCCAAAGTGTCGTAGAAGCACCACAAAATGACGTGGTTGCTTCAGCTATTGCATTTTTCATGACATATTTGCCTTTTTCAGCTATGTTTAAGGTATGTCCAGAATATTAATACTTAACCTAATGTGAGAGAACTCACTTTTAGTGCCACACAGTGGGCATTTCACCTACATCTATAGGCTATACATCTATGGAACCGCGTTAAATCGTTTTGCAAAAATGTCACTACAAACACATAATTTTCACGAGATTACGCTGGTTTTTCAAGTATTATACAGTATATAAATGATTCAGTACATCTGTTCCAAAACCTAGCATACTGCCTACAGAGGCAGCAATTTAAGGCATAATAGGTGTGCTCCCGACACAAAGTTTGTTCCAAAAAGTTGGTAACTTAATTAGCGGTCGACCGATAGTGGATTTTGCAGACACTGATAACTAAGGTGGTGGAAAAGGCCGGTAACCGATTAATTGTTTTTTTTTAAATCGATTTATCCACCTTTTTCCTGAACGCGGAAGTGTTCCACGATTCGACTGGACTCCAGTGTTTTCACTCGCATTGGTGTATATTCTTAGTGGGTAATGTAATGTTTAAGGTATTACATTTGTAATAATTTACCTTTTTTTTTTTTATAGACAGTGCCTCACCTAAGTGTGTAGATGACATGAAACGATGGTCAGAGATAAGTTATGTTGATATCACACATTATTAGTTATGACAGCCAACAATTGCACAAGTTGAGCCTGAAATTCATTTTTCCCCAAGTAACACTTAAATGGCTGTTATTCTCTGGATTGCTCGTTTTACTTGCTGTCTCGAGACCAGAAATACAAAACAGGCAATTAGAATCACCACCCAGTGGTTTGCTCAGATAAACTCTGGATAGAATGATCATTAAGTTCTTAATCTTTACTTGCTCTGACGGGCACAGACATTGAGGCCACAAGAGTTCAAAATGAATCAGATCCTAAAAGCAGTTTATTGTGCAACCAAAATTCCAATAATAACCAGAAAATTAAGGTTTGTTGCATAATGTGGGACTTTTAACTATAAACAAGCCTGAAATACACCAGGGACTTTAATTTAAAAATGACAGAGCAAGCATTTAATAAATTAAGCTTTTAATAGCTCATAATTTCACCAGATGAGGTTTATTTATGAGGAATCAAAGAATCAGGAATAAAAAAACTACTGGAATAGATTTTTGCCGATTTACCAATATTTCCAAAAAGCAACAATCGGCAGAGATTAATCTTTAAAACCGGTATATCGTCCTAATAATACCTAATTATAATGCCTCCTAAGATACCACATTTTGGCCAAATTCTATGGTGATTCTACCATGATGAGCTCCATTAAAAAAATAAATTCAAGATGGGGTTTTCATTACATACATACTTTAATATATAATCCATTCAATACTGAAAATTAAAGGTAAGAACTTGTTTAAAAGAATAGAAAACTGTTGAAAAACCATGACTATTTTACCCAAAATGTGTGTGTGCTATGAATATTTATGCTCATTACAGTATCATGTTGTTCCTCTCACGTCACCTGTATTGAAATCAGTTGCGACTCGAGTCTCCCGTGTGCTGTGTGTGAGAAGCGCTATTTAAATGATGCACAGAGTTACTGCCTATAAAGAGCATTTGAAATTGGTCTCTTATGAGGCTCCATTTCAGTTAGGATGCTGCCATAGAAGAAAGCTTCCTATGTAGGCAGGACTCAGCGAGGCATCTCACTAGATTTTTCAACAGATCCCACCCTGAACATAATGTTAGAAAACATATTTAATTCAGTTCCTCATGTTGTGTTGTTAACCTGCTCACTATTTGGAACTCACCTGTATCGGTCAAATGACTCGTCAGTGATTATTGTCTGTAGTTTCAGAGGCAGCCGGCAATGAACCATGACCCCTACTTAAACGCCCCCCCCTCTCTGACTGAATAATTGGGAAAGTAGGTCATGGAGCAAGGCTGTCAGTAGTGGCAGTGTTCTGTCTCTGTGTCTTTTTTTAAGCTTAAATAGGCCTTTTATGTAACATGGGGGTGGGGATATACTATATGTGTGTTTGTGTGTTGGAGCTATATGGATGAAAATCTCCCAGCAGCTCTGGAAAGAGTCTGAGGAATCACTATAAAATTCTCTTCCTGTTACAGTTACTTTAGTTCCTTGAGAGAAAAAAAAATAAAAAAATAACTGGATTCTAGTGACTCTATAGCATATCCTTTGAAGTGGATTTTCCATGCTTTGTTTGCTCAGCATCCCATTTCTGAGCATCTGTGAAATAGAGGAGTAGCGTTTATTCTAAATATGTATTTAATTCTAAATATAGTGGAAAAACCAATCTGTATTTTTATCTGGGATGTTTGTTCCTGTCTGACATAGGCTTGTTTTCCATTGTAGCTATGTAAGATGTAAGATAATGAAGATTGTGGTATTGTTAAAACCATTTTGTCATAGGGTCAGTAGAAATCTTTTATAAATCTGATTTAAATTGTTCCTTTCATTTGTGATGGTTATTTTTACAAAAAATATTTCATACCATTTTCAACAGAAATGACATATGCCAGATGGTGTAACCGTCTAGAAAAAGTAATAACATATTTTCTTTACACTTTGAATACGTGTGTACACTATTTTCATTATTTCAATCTAAAATATTTTTAACAAATAACATATATTGAATCTTGATTATCATTAGGTTGTCTTGGTCATACCATTTACTTTTGAAAACCCAAACTAGCCTTGTCATGTCGTAAAATTATCAAAATATTTGATATATTTAAAAAAACAAAAATACTGAACAAATGGTCACAAAGGTCTATATGGGTCCTCTCTGTGATGTGATGTTTCCTGTTTTATGCTTTTCTTGTTAAATGACAAAATGGCTTCCTTCATGTTGCGTATTTCACAGTGACTTATAATAGTAACATTTTTTTAAAATCACTGCTCATATTTTGGTCAAAGAAATTGTAATAAAACATTATGCCTAAATGGTTTGTATTTTTTATTTATTTATATTATTATTTTATTTAAAAAAAATAAAAAATAAATTACAATAAGTTCAGCCTCATAATAAAGACTTTTTACTTAACACTCTCCAGACAGTTACACCACCTGGACATTTTTGAATTTGCCAAAAAAAAAAAAAAAAAAAAAAGATTCCATTATTGAAAACATGTTCCTCGTAGTAGGGGTGTTTTCAAGACATTGTCTGTATGAATTGCATTTTTTATTTATTTTTGAATAACTTGGTAGATCAGGATAAAAATAATGAGTGGCACGTAATTTACCCTGTAATGTTTCAAAGCCACACTGTGCTACAAAACTGACCGCCCTCTTTATAATGTCCTGTATTTACATTTCCAATTACGGTTGTGGAACAAACACATTTTAAAAGCATTCCATATCATCCAGATGTTTGACCTTTTTGTTTCCTGTGCAGGAAAGCATATGCACATCTGCATCCTTTTCTTGAGACATCATTATCTGCTGCTATATTGACTTAAAGGTACCTAAAGTCCTGAACCTGGTAAAATTAATACAGAGTAAGGGAGTTAATGATTGTTTTGACTTTTTTTTAAAACCTACCAACAAACTCTGAGTGTTGAAAAGAGGGCCTGAGAGAAACAGATTGCAAAGCCGCCCGTTGTGATGCCAAGCTTTGATCTTCCACCCTGTCGTCCTGTGCTTGAGCTGTTTGAACTGTGTGTTTAGGGTCGGACATGTGGGTGTTGGGCATCTTAAAGGGGGAGTTTCCTGTGAAACTGAGCCTTGTGAGAGGTGAATGAGGGCAAGGAAACCCCAAACTCCCCTCCGTTGGGTCAGGTCATATAGTAGCGACACGGACATGATGTTCAGATACCTTTCCTTTTGTGTGTGTATGTGGGAGAGCACTAGACCAAACAAAAACAAGGAGATGGCCTAAAGGTGTCTGTCTGGACTTGCCCATCTTTGGAATATGCATTCTTTCTCTCAGTTTGACTGACTCTCTCAATTTCTTTTCACTTCAGGGTTCATCTCTGTCTCTTTTGTGGTGTTAAAAATATCTGATAAACTAAATTTTTACTGAAGAAAATGTGAGCGGTGCTTGCCCTTGCAAAAGTCACTGCCATGACGCTAGGGTGTTGCTTACTGACCCAAGTAAAAAATAATAATAATAAAACACCCCCAAGTCTGATATTCTGATACCTCCTTCAATTTAAAGGAATATTCCGGGTTCAATACAAGTTAAGTTCAATTGAAAGCATTTGTGGCATAATATTTATTGCCACAAAAAAAAAAAAAACACACACACACACACACACACACACACACATATATATATATATATATATATATATATATATATATATATATATATATATATATATATATATAGACTTGTCCCTCCTTTTCTTTCAAAAAAATAAATAAGCAAAAATTTGGGTTACAGTGAGGCACTTACAATGGAATTGAATGGGGCCAATCCGCAAGCATTAAAATACTCACTGTTTCAAAAGTATAGCCACAAGACGTAAACAATATGCGTTAACATGATTTTATTGTGATAAAATTGCTTACTAATCTTTTCTGTGTGAAGTTATAACCAATTTTACAACTTTGTTGCCATGATGACATAATGCCTTAAACCCTAAATCGAACGATAAATCAATGATTTGAACTTTACAGCTCAAATAATACAACATTTTTAACAGAAGAATTCATGTAAGTGCTTTTATAGGCTTCACATTTCTACCTTTTAAATCCTCCAAAAATTCACTTCCATTGTAAGTGGTAGTCAACATTATTCCACAAATGCTGTTGATTGAGCTTAACTTGTATTAAACCCACAATATTCCTTTAAGACTAAGGGATTTTTTTTCTATACTGGGTGTATCTGTTGACACGACACAACGGCTTGAGGCTGTCTACACCGGGCACGTCGACACACGTGCTAAACTGTTTATTTGAGTTGTTGGCAGTAGTAGCGCTAGCGTGTGCACCTCAAAATGGAACGGGACACATGTTTACTCTCGGCACGATGTGCTGCAACAGACGTTTCCAGTGTAGACAGCATCATTGATTATTATGGGTTTTATTGCTTTTGAAGGGACGTGCCGCTTTCATCTCTTGTAGACTGGGTGTAAGTCGTAATAATTGTACAAGTTGACTTTACTCCCATAGAGAAAAAGAAACGAATCAACGAATAATGTTATTACGATTATTTCCAAAGTTTAACCCCTAACCTAAACATAACCATAAAGTGTAACCCCTTACCCAAACTCTAAACTTTACCATGATTTTAATAGGAATATTTTTATAGTCTCGTAGCACAGAAGAAATAAACATCGGGGTTTGGAACAGGATGAGGGAAGCGTATTACAGGTTATTGACATACATCAGTCATTTGTATTGTCTAAATAAATAGTATGTAATGAGTAACTATATTTGTTTTACAGATGTTTCCTTTCTTAAAAGAAAGTGTTGGATAGGATTAGGAGGCTAGCAATATTTTGACACCTGTATGTATCACAATTCTATTTTTTTATAGGTTGTACCTTTTCGTACGAGCCAAGTTGTGTGATATCTTATGTTTTCCCCCAATCTCATACATATTATTAGTCTCATTAGTTGTCATGAGAATATGTTGTATTTTTTCTGGTTTTATCGACTGGCAGGCAAAAATCAAAAGTAATACCTCTTATTTGAGGTATCATTCATGTCTGTAGCCCTAAGTATTAGTAATAGTAATGCTTGTTCTTATTGTAAGATATGTATATGTTGAATCATGAATGCGATAGTTTGCATTTAATTCATATTAAAATATTCTTTCCTACCATGATTTGATCAATATATAGTAATTACCAGCTTAATTTAAGAATTTTTCTTGGTATACCATACCGTATAGCCTACATCTGTCTGTAATGTAAGCATTTTGTGGTCATATACTGTTTCGCTCACTGATTATAACTGCTTTTGATGTGACTGTTCCGTCTGATCCAGCCTCATATGTGGGCTGCTGAAGAATGAATTAACCGTAAAGCCAGTGCTGTATTTAAAGTGCAGTATTTTTTGGTAGTAACTATATACAGTCAGTTGTTGAGCTTGAAAATGCAGGCCAGAACAACAGGGTATACTTACAATGCAACGGTATGCTGGTTCTCTTGTAAACATATGGATATAACTTTCCCTTATTGATGTATTTTTTCCACTGGTTTCTCCTTCAATCCAATTCCTTAGTGATTCATTAACGGCTCCAGAAATGGAGGCCAGTGAACAAAATGGCAGCCATTTGATTTTTTTCTACATCTCTTTGAAGTGTTAATTGAAGCAGCGGCTGCATGATTAAGTCGAGATGGCTATCTGAGGCGGCGTACAGCATCTTGTGTAATATGTGAAAGCAAGATAGCACGAGCCACAATGTTAGACGAGAGAAACTGGCTCCCTCTTTCTCCCCTACTTCGTGTGGCGCCTAAATTATTTATCTGGTTTGGGGAAGCCCAACTCGCTGAACAGGTAAAGCATATTTTTAGCATTAAGTCTGGGGTGTGGAGGTCTGAGAGAGAAATTCCTCCCGGGACTCTCTCTCTTCTCTTCTCTCCTCATTCTTCTCTTCCGGCCCTTTCCTCACTCGTTTTCTTGCGTGAGAAAGATCTGAGTAAGGATTGGAGCCTGTGTTACTGGGTTACCCAGTTCTGTCACTTAGCGTGGGGAAGCTCCTGCCTTGAGAACTTCTAAAATGGTGTGTCATTGGCTTTCGTAGGACATTCTGTCAGTGATTTGCACTCTCAGGGTCTCACTGCTAACATGCCCTTTTTTCATGCTCACATTTTAACACAAAGGTGCAAGGCTTCTAGACAAGCTAAGATACATTCTTATTTTACCTCTTGGAGATTAGAAATAATTGACTTAATCTTCATGTTCTGTTGGAACTGACTTTACTGTTTTTATGTTTGGGGTTCTAGAGACCCCAATGGTGTATATGTAAAATGAATAGGGATGTCCCGATACCATTTTTCTTTTCTGAGTACGAGTACAATACTGTAGTATATTGTAGTATTCGCCGATACCGTTCCCCCCCGAATTCCATATAACTGTTAATTTAAATTGTATCAACAAAATGGTGTCTAATTAAATGAATTCAAACTTTAATGTAATGAAAATAGAATGATTAATTTTCATCATAATATTGTACTATTTTTATCAGATGAAGCACTTTTATACAAAGCCTCACAGCACAATCCAAAATACAACATTGGAGTTTTTGTCAAATAAAATGCTGCATAAAAGAGCATCACAGATGTGAGATATTGCTTACATATAATACAATTGCTATTGCTTTATTATTATTATTATTATTATTATTATTAGAAGTAGTAGTATATCAGAGAATATTACATAACTATACAGTACATTTTTCCATTAAATGTAAACTTTTATTTTGGCGGAAGCTTTTATTTTGGTGTGAAGCCCTTTCCATTTCTGTGTGTTTTTGATGGTAGCTTCTCACTTCCAGAAAAGCAGGTCGCTGCGTGCCCCAATGTGATTATTAAACCGCAAAAGGCTGCTATTTAATTACATAAATATGTAGTCTGTATGTTTCCTCGCACTACAAAGTGAATTAGCACTCTACTCTCTGTCGTCTGCAACAAACAGAGCGCATGATGCTCATGATGGTGTTTGTGTGTGTGTGTGTGTGTGTGTGTGTGTGTGTGTGTGTGTGTGTGTGTGTGTGTGTGAGACAAGGAGCTCTTCAAGGTATGAGCAGCCATTGTCAGCACAACACTGGCTTCACACATTCACAAGCACTCACATTTTAAGTGCACAGCACATGCAAACTATATATTTATCTCATTAAATCACAGCCTTTGCAATTTAATAATCTTACTAGAACATAACATGATTTTAATTTGTGCGCTGAATGTTTACGCAATGACACTCGTACGTCAGATAGTATTGGTTTTTGGTTTCGGAGCAAATTGCTTCTTTTCCTGACAGTGCTTGCGTATGGCATCAAAAGACATACTTTTATTTAGGACTGGGTAAAATATAGATTTTCCGATGCATCGCAATCTTTGTTTGAACAATCTCGATATCGATTCTTAAATCCCAAGATCGATCTTTTACTCAATGCGGCAACCCTCTACAAAGTGAGTGTTTGAGTAGTAAAAGTTTGGTTTGAATCATTCTGTGTCCAAAGACGAGATTCACACAATCCATATGTCATTGAATAATGTCTTTTTTAATACCCTTTATGTTCTCTACAGTCAGTTGTTCATTAAAAACAACAAAAAAGAATTCTAATCACACAGCATTCTCTCTCACATGCTTAAGAGAAAGGGACGGAACCGATTAAGCATGTTTTCTTCTAAATAGTACAAATTATGCATGTAAAAATAAACATGTAACAAAAAATATAAATGAATATAATAAATGCAATTTTAAGACATTTATTGATGGATTACACTGAATCTGAACATTTTTTAAAAGCTAAAATGTGACCAATATGATAAACTAATTTGTAAAATGTATATTTTTGAATTGTACCTAGACGGTCCCTTTATAATGAACAGCATTAGCTGAGAGAGAATTTATTTTATATCTAAGCAGATTGGACAATGTAACCAAATACCCATATGAATCGATATTGAATGGAAACAATTCTGAATTAAATCTAATCAAGAGCCTGTGAATTGGAATTGAATCTAGAAATCTGTATCAATACCCAGCCCTACATTTATGTTTAGTTTTTGTCCTTTTTGGAGCTTAACAGCTGTGGTCACTATGACCTGTTGAATATAAAAGAAGTGTGTACATTCTTAAAAGAGGTTTGGAATGCATGAGGGTGAGTAAATAATTACCAAATGTTCATTTTTTGGGTGAACTGTTCCTTAAAAAGCCACCAAAAGCAAATGGCCACTTGTTTTGCCATGGTCATGTCACTTTGTATGAAGAGCCACTAAGGCATTATATCATGATAGCTGCTGTAAATCATCCTAACTGATGTTGATGATAAGGTTGATTTGTTGAGACATAGAAAAACATGCTTTAGATTAGAACATTGCAAAAGAGTAGTTGGTGACTTTTTTAAGAGTATGTTGGCTTAGAAGAATTAATAAACAGGCTTTCAACAGAGATCTTTTTTTTTTTTTTATACTTGGAGCTAACCCTGTTCTGCGGTGATACCAATCAATGAGCCAGGCTAACGCAGCACTCTGTGTGCATGTGTTGGCATACATTTTTAATCCCTCTTTTCCCATAAATCTATTATTCCCACTCCAATAATACATTTTCTTTCCTATTAGCATAAAAACAGATGTGCACATATTAAGGAAGAAAGAAGCCATACAAACAAACACAAAAAGGGCTGAGAACAGCACTGCTGCATCCTGCATGCATACCGCCACAAAGCGGAACAGTGCGCGGCCGGCACTTTATTTGATGTAATATTCTTCGACATATTGAGACTAATTTTTTGCCTATAGACCTAAACAGCTGTGGCCTAATTCTGTTTTACACCCCTCCCCCCATCACTCAACGTTTTGCCTTGTAAGGCTGAGATATTCCTGGCATATGAGCTTCGACAGTATGCTGCGTTTTCATAGGCTATGTGACCACCCAGTGGACAAGACAGTAGCCTCGGGATTAATATATGGAAGGGGGTCAAGCCGTGCCCAGAGGCTGGGCTCTGATGGCTGAGAGGGGAAGTGGAATGGATGGGGGGTGTGGTGATCCAACTGTGTTTACATATCCCCTCTCTCCCATGCCGCCCTGCTTGCTAATCACCGTGCCAAGTTAAATGAGCATTTGCTCATAAAATCTGTGTGTATATTCATATTTCTCTGGGGAACGAATAATGGGGTCAGCGTTAGGGGTCTGAATGCAAACTTGTTATACGCGACTAATTACTGTTGTAGCGATGTTTGGAGTTTGCCATACTAATAGTGTTGACATTTGTTATCCCGATTAAGTTGCTGTTACATGTGTTTGCTTAGAATTACTTTCAGAGCACACTTGAGTGGATATATATGAAATGTAAAAATATACAGTTCATAACTAAATAGGAAAGGCTCTGCCCATCACAAGCACAATGTTATAACTAGGGCTGTCAATCATTTAAGAAATGTAATTGAAATAATAACATGTGCTGTTAAATCCAATTAATTGAATATAATCCTGGGTATATGAAAATATGTTTGTGGTCTAAGTCGATTACATTTTTTAATCACAATCAATTGCATAATTAAATCACGATTAAAAGTGCTGGAATTTTACTGTATATATATATATATATATATATATATATATATATATATATATATATATATATATATATATATATATATATACCTCTTTTCCTGTTAAAATGCACTTATTTCCTTCTTAAGAAAAAAAAAGTAACAATTATGCTTTTAACATTGCCTAAACAAAGCCATCAACACTATTCCAAGCAGTGTATATGCTTTATTAACGGTAAATGGGTTAATCGCTATTAAGAAAAATTTGCGCGTTAAATTAATCGCATGCGTTAACATGTAAACTTTAAAAGCACAAATATATATATATAATATATATACACACACATATACACACTACCATTCAAAAGTTTAGGGTCACTTACTCATTCTTTATTATAATTATTTTTCACATTTAAGGATAATAGTAAAGTCATCAACTATGGAAGAACAGAAATGGAACTATAGGAATTGTGTAGTGACTAAAAAAAAATCCAAAATAAATCAGAACTATGTTATATTTTAGCATCTTCAAAGTAGTCACCATTTGCCTGGATTTTGCAGAAACATACTCTTGACATTTTCTCAACCAGCTTCTTGAGGTATCACCCTGGGAGTTCCCATCAGTACTGGGCACTTATTAGCTGCTTTTCTTTATTATTCGGTCCAAGTCATCCATTTCAAAAAGTTTTTTTTTATTTTATTTTTTTATAAAATTTTAGTTTTGTAATGAAATAAATTAATATGTTGGCACAATTCTATTTTTGTCTACAAAACTAATTTCAAATATTTAAGAATACGCCTTCAAATCGAAAGGTTTTTAAGATCATGAGAAACATTTCAGTCAGGTGACCCCAAACTATTGAACGGCTGTGTGTGTATGTGTGTATATATATATATGTATATATATATATATATATGTATATATGTATGTGTATAAGATCTCTGTTGAAAGCCTGTTTATTCATTCTTCTAAGCCAACATACTCTTAAAAAAGTAAGTCACCAACTACTCTTTTGCAATGTTCTTATCTAGAGCATGTTTTTCTATGTCTCAAGAAATCAACCTTATCATCAACATCAGTTAGGATGATTTACAGCAGCTATCATGATATATTGCCTTAGTGGCTTCATACAAAGTGACATGACCATGGCAAAACAAGTTTTGATGTCGGAACAAGAATTTCTGAGGGCTCAAGTGGCCATTTGCTTTTGGTGGCTTTTTAAGGGACAGTTCACCCAAAAAATTAACATTTGGTAATTATTTACTCACCCTCATGCATTCCAAAACTCTTAAGAATGTACACACTAATTTTATATTCAACAGGTCACATATTTCTGTCAGAAGTCTCATCTGGGTTTGTTTTGTACAACAAATAGCATTAAGAGGTCCTTTCCCCATATCTTAAACACTGACAAAGAATCGCTGTGTGTGTGTTTGTGGTGTTTGCGTCAGTGTTATGACCCCTGACACATTGCAAAGGTGCTGCCCTTCTCACACGGAGCTGAATAAAATGTCAGAATCTTATGTAAAATTGGTAATCGCGTTAATGCATTAAACATTTTTAAATAATTGCATGCGTTAATGCGTTTATTTTGACAGCTCTAATATTAGTCAGGTGGTTTTAATGTTGACATTAAAACCACCTGACTAATATTGTGTAGGTCCCCCTCGTGCTGCCAAAATGGCGCCAACCCGCATCTCAGAATAGCATTTTCTTCATACAAAATTTTGTGCATTTTAAAGTTAAATGCATCGGTCTGGTGCACTTTGAGAGCAAAATTAAGTGGCTAGATCTATGAAGAACTTTGTGCTCTTGTAAACAATTTTGTGCTCTAGTAATAATTTAATCATAAACACATTGGTTGTATAGATATGAATGGTGATGACACAGCAATAAAGTCACACCCACAAAGCATAAATGAGACGGAGTTTAATGCAGTTCACAAGTGGTCAAAACACAAAATCGACTAGAGCATACATTTGAGCCAGTGCTCAACATAAAGCATTGTCATGTGCTTGTCCTCCGGACAAGTCAATTGGTCATTCACTTAAAAAAAGTTACTCATCCGGAGAGAAAAAAGGACATTTATGTTACATGCTCAAGTAACATGTAATTTATATATTTTTTTAAATTATGACCGATGCCCAAACTAATAGTGTACCTATGCAATCAACTCAGTTCTCTGCGACAGAAATGTAAACTGCACTGAGTAGGGGAAAAGACTATTGTCATATGATAATTATTTTATGATACATATGGTAGTCAAATAAAGGAAATGCTAAATAATTGCCTGATTTCTTAACAAATAAGTCCCAAAACCCCAGCCTTCTACTTGCCACCTCCTCGAAAGCAGCCACCCTCCCCATTTCCACGCACCACTCCAAAAATGAGGGCGCTCCATCCGACTTCCATCCCCTTCAAATTATTTGCCTGCCAATCATGAGACTGGTCAGAACCCAGTTTTTTTTTATGTGATTATCCCCCAAATTTATGACCGTCCCATCACCCAAAATACAGAGACTGGGACAAAGTAAAATTTGAGTGCTCAAAACGTCACACATACAACTCTGAACTTTCAGCCAAAATTCTTGAATCTTAACACACCCCCAAAAAACATGGATTGTGTCTCCATCTTCTGATTGGCATCGATAGCAGGTGGGTGTGTCTTTAAGACCAAGCCTATACAATCTAGAGGGGGTCCAATAGAATCTATGTAATATCTTGAATTGCATAAGGCGCACTCTTGCATCTCTAGATGCAGACTTGAAATTTTTTAGAATCCTAGCCCACACTTCCTCCTCCAGTACCAAGTTTAAATCTTTCTCCCATAATCTCTTGATAGAAGTTAAAGCTCCATCCCCCAGACTCTGAATTGTCAGGGAGTAATACACTGATGCCTCATGACCTTTTCCAAAAGCAGTAATCACCTCTCCCAGAGTATCTGCAGCATTAGGGGTGTGTGAGCTACTCCCAAAAATTGTACAAAGCAGGTGGTGCAGCTGTAAATAACTATTGAAGAGATATCTGGGAACCAAATTTTCAAAAGATCTCAACACTCCACTCTCATATAAGTCACCTAGTGTAGTAACTAGAGCCTGACCGATATGGGATTTTTTAGACCGATACCGATTTTAGAGGGGGGAAATCCACCGATTTTGGTGGCCGATATAGTTAATTTTTGAGCTGGAATGAAAACAGACCTTTTCTATATGGATTGTAAAAATCAGTACTGAATGTTTAGTATCAGTCAAATGCTGGCCATTAAAATAAAGAATAAATAAAAATACAATAAATAGCTAAATAAACATCAGTACTATATGTTTAGTATCAGTCAAATGCTGACCATTAAAATAAAGAATAAATAAAAATACAATAAATAGCTAAATAAACATCAGTACTATATGTTTAGTATCAGTCAAATGCTGACCATTAAAATAAAGAATAAATAAAAATAAAATAAGTTGCTAAATAAACATTTAATTTAACACTCTGGACACTTTTGTCCATACTGCGTGCAAATGTAAGATAACGGGGTGTGACCTAACTTCTCTGGTTAGTTTAATAGAAAGGCTTTGTAATGGCAAAATATGGGCAAGAACTTCCTGTTCAATACAAAACCTGGGTGGGGCTCTCTCAGGTGGAAGCGACCAATAAGCCAAATGTCTGAGACCGAATGCATAATAATAAAACAAAATCTTGGGTAGGCCTAGCCCACCTTTGTCAATCGGCCTATGTAACTTATTAAAATGTAATCTGGGACGTTTACCATTCCAAATGAAGGACTTCGCTATACTGTCAAATTTCTTGAAATTAGAGAAGGGGACATCTACAGGGAGAGGTTATAACAAGTAGTTACATTTTGGAATACAATTCATTTTAATAACATTAACCTTCCCAATCATAGATAAATGTAAATGTAATGTTATAAATGTAATAAAGCCCACCTGCCCACATTGCTCGAAAATCTTTTTATCAAGGGGTCAAAATTAACTCTTAACTAAATCAGACAAATTTGCTGGGAATAAAATGCCCAAATACTTGATGCCCTGTTTGGGCCACTGGAAGGCGCCTGGCTGGAAAGCCGTTACTGGGCAGTACACTGTCAGAGCCAAAGCTTCGGATTTAGACCAATTGACTCTGTATCCTGAGAATTTAGAAAAGGAATTAATAATCCTGTGGAGGCAAGGCATGGATCTAGTAGGGTCGGAGACAAATAATAAAATATCATCTGTGTAAAGCAAAAGCTTAAGCGCCATACCTCCCGCCAAATCTGCTAATGGTTCCAGGGTAAGACAGAACAATAATGGGGAAAGAGGGCAACCCTGCCGGGTGCCCCTATCCAGAGTAAAATAATCTGAAATTAATCCATTCATTTGTACCGCCGCTACCGGGTGTCTATAAAGTAACTTAATCCATCCAATAAAAGTTTTCCCGAACCTGTATATTTCCAAAGTCTTAAAAAGATAATCCCATTCTACCATAACAAATGCCTTTTCGGCGTCAAGTGAGATGGCAGTGACAGGAGTCTGATCATTCGCCACTGAGCACATGATATTGATGAAACGCATAATGTTATCAGAAGAGCTACGACCCCGAACAAACCCCACCTGATCTATATGTATAAGAGATGTCATAACTTAATCGGTTAGCCAGAATGTTTGACAATATTTTTACATCTAGCTGGATCAGGGAAATGGACGGTAACTCTTACTTGTCCTTTTTAAGAATCAGACTGATCCAGGCTTGCGTCATGGTTGGCGGAGGTTTCCATCTTTAATGATTCTGTATAAACTTCTAACAAAAGTGGAGCCAGTTCTCTAGCATAAGATCTAAAAAATTCAGCGGCAAAGCCATCTGGCCCCGGAGCCTTGCCTGTAGGTAAGGCCTTAATTACCTCATCAAGCTCCTCCAAGGTTATCTCAGAATCAAGAGAATTATTTTGCTCAGTCGTCAGTATAGGGAGATCAAATGGTTCCACAAAGTGTCTAATATCTTCATCAGTAGACGAAGACGTGGAACTACAAAGATCAAGATAGAGTTCTTTAAAAGCATTATTAATATCAGTGGCTGAGGTAAAAATTTCACCACCAGCAGATTTCACTGAGGGAATGGTAGAAAAAGACTCTCTCTGCTTTAGATATCTAGCCAAAAGCTTCCCTGCTTTGTCCTCCGTTTCAACATATGATTGTCTTGCCCTGAATAACCAAAACTCCACCTTCCGTGACAAAATAGTATTATATCTGTATTTCAATCGGGTCAATTTTCTGAGGCCATCAGATGACATTCGGCACTTCAGCTCTGCCTTGGCACTTTTAATATTCCCTTCCAACACCACAAGTTCTCGTGCTTTGGATTTTTTGATGAATGAGGCATACTGTATGATCCAACCCCTAAAAACCGTGCCTCCCAAGCCACCCTCGCAGAGGATATTGAGGACCAGTTGGTCTCCATATAAACATTGATTTCAGCCTTTAACATTTGTTGGAAATCAGGATTTTGCAAAGGGATACATTAAAGCGCCAACTATATGATTTCGTTTTCTCCGTATGTGGCAACACCTCTAAACTCACCAGGGCATGGTCTGAGAATAAGATGTTTCCAATAGAGCAATCAACAACAGATGAAATGAGGGACTTGGATGTAAAAAAAAAATCTATTCTAGAATAAATCTTATGTACTGATGAAAAAATGTATAGTATCTACCAGATGGGTTTAAAAGTCTCCAAATATCTGTGAAGCATCAATGTTGCTCTAGGGGGCTTACACACTTTTGCTTCACTATGATCAAGGACTGAATCCATCAATAGATTAAAGTCTCCTCCCAATATTATATCATGAGGGGTGCCAGCAGCTTGCAACATCCCTTCAAGATCTATAAAAAAGCCCTGATCATCAGCGTTAGGTGCATAAATAATAGCCAAAATCAACCTTTGCCCCTGAATTTCTGCTAAAACAATAATGACTCTTCCGAATTTATCTTTAATCTGTTTGAGACATTTGAATTGTAGATGTTTATTTATCAGTATAATGACTCCCCTTCTCTTACTTGAGCCAGCACTAAAGAAAACATGTCCACCCCATATTTTCCCAAATTTTTCAGCTTCCTTCGGGGAACGATGTGTTTCTTTAAGAAACACTATATCATATTTCCTTAGTTTATCCTTTTTATGGGGTGCCCCAACCACTTCACATTCCATGTGGAGAGAGATAATCCACTCATATTAACATTTGACATTTTGACATAGATTGTGTGTCAGAAATAAAATTATAAAGACCACATTCCAAGATTAGTGCAACAGTCAAACCCCGAACTTTCACCAGAACAAAACAAACAGAAAAAAGAAAAACGTGGGCATTAACCCCGCGCTTGGCAGTGCCAACTGGTGTCCATCCCTCTAAACTCAAATAGTCCATGTACGCCTACAAGAGCCCCCGCGACAACTTTGCTGTCGGATTACTCAAGTCTGGTGTTTGTATACAAATCCCGTGAGACAGAATTACACAGCAGAAAACAATCCACAAAACAAACTCCAGCCAATAGGCAGAATAAACACAAAGAACGTGTAGATTCATTCAGAAAACTGAAAAAATACAAATAATTTTTTTTTTTTTTAAATAAAAAACTTTCCGTTTCCTCGGGCAGTCAAACGAATGTTCAGTGAGCCAGCTGTTCATGAGTGCAGCAGATGACCTAATCCTTCCAATGTCCTGCAAAAAACAAACTCCAGCCAATAGGAGGCATAAACACAAAGACGTGTAGATTCATCCACAACCGTCCCGAAGGAGCGTTATTCCACAAAACAGACTCCAGCCGCTATGCGGAATCAGCACAAAAAGAAACAAAACAGGCGCCCCGTTACCTCGCATGGTCAAGTGAATGTTCAGTGAGTTAAGCTCACTTGGGAGCAGCGTGAGAAGCACACCATGACTTCCTCAGTCCATTGATTTTATGAAAGACATCGCTTGTTGTGGGCATGTAAATATTTTGCGGCCATCCTCAGTATCCATTCTTAATTTGGCCGGGAACATCAGTGCAAAAACGATCCTTCATCGATGCAAAAGTTTCTTGAAAGAATGTTACTCCACAAAACAAACTCCAGCCGCTAGGTGAAACCAACACAAAAAGAAACAAAAAGGCGCCCAGCTTCCTCAGACAGTCAAGTGTATGTTCAGCGAGACAATCTCACTTGGGAGCAACATGAAAATCACCAAATGGCTTACTCACCCCATTGTCTCTATGAAAGACATCGCTTGCTGTGGGCATGTAAATATTTTGCGGCCATCCTTAGTATCTATTCTCAATTTGGCCGGGAACATCAGTGCAAAAGCAACCTTCCATTGATGTAAGAGTTTCTTGCATTCCTTGAATCGATCACGTTTCTCTCTTGTCGAATTCGCAAAGTCTGGGAACAAGAAAATGCTTTGGTTCTTCCAAGAAAGCCTCCCTGTACTCCTCGCCTCGCGTAACACGATATCTTTATTGGATGATCTCAGAAATTTGGCCAGAATTGATCGGGGCCTGTCTCCTTCCAGCTTATGGCCTGTTATGTCGAGCAGACTCAAGAAGAGCTTGTCTAGAAATGTCACCATATTTCGGCCTTCCTCATGCTCAGGAATTCCAACAATTTGGACATTGTTTCGCCAATAACGATTCTCAAGGTCTTCCAACTTTTCCCAGAGGCGCTCCAAGTCTGTCTTTGTCGCTAGCGGATTAGCAGCTATTTCCCTCTCAGATGACTCCAGATAATCGATCCATCTCTCGACATCCCCGATTCTTATAAGCAACTCAGAGAATTTCACTTCCATGGGCGTAATCGATCGATGTATTACAGCAAGATCCTCCAGGTCCGCTACGACCTTCATCAGTGTCACAGACATGCTGAATTTATCCCGCTGCACCATCCAAATGGTGCAGTCCCTGGTCTGCGGCCCTGTCCAGGGTATCAGCTTGAGCATGTAAGTGTCTTTTAAAATCTCCAGAGCCTGAAGATTTTGAATTCTTTGACATGTTGACTTAGAACCATTATGGATCAGGGTGTATTGAATCTTACCGGTTTAAGACAAAAAATAATTAAAAACTAGCAAAGTGCACAGAGCTCGCCATTCACACGTCCGACCCCCACATGGTGCCACGCGACTCCCCTCTCAATACCAGCTTTAATACCACAACAAATAATAAAACTAACTAATATATTAATTATGACTGACTGGGAGTGAAAGATGCTTTGCCGAAGCAATGGTGCAAAACACAACTTTAGAGATATTTTATGTTATTATGAGAAGTGTAAATATATTTTCGGTTCATATTGAAACTGACAGGACAAATTAGACCAGGTCGCCACAGTCTAAGTAATTAATGGGAAACACTGCTATTCTTCTTACAACAGTTGTACAGAGCGGTTATCTGAGTTACCGTAGACTTTATCAGTTCGAACCAGTCTGGCCATTCTTTGTTGACCAGGTGGGCTGGTTTAATTATTTCTGTAACTGCTGATCTCCTGGGATTTTCATGCACAACAGTCTTTAGAATTTACTCAGAATGGTGCCAAAAACAAAAAAAAAATCCAGTGAGGGGCAGTTCTGCAGATGGAAACGCCTTGTTGATGAGAGAGGGATCATGCAGCATCATTTTAAACACAATAGTTTTCAGTTACTGATGCCATTGTAGAAATTCACTGTTCACATCTGCTTTCCTACTGCAATCGTGATGCCACGTTCATGTTTCGCATCAGGGTATCAATGCCAGCGGCACTTGTAACTTCACATGAAGAGCGCTTGTAGACAAAAACGTCTCATTCTGCGTTTGGTGATAGTTAAGACTTGATGTGCTTCTGTGGTAATTAAAATGTGCCTTACATAGAAATCAATAATTTTTCAGCCTATCACAAGTCCCATCTAGGCTTGTTCTGTACATCAAATAGCATTAAGAGGTCCTTTCTCCATAATTTTATCACAGAAGCGCTTTTGTGTGTGTATGTAGAGATTCTTTTATTTACTTGGATTAAAACCTCCGCGGCTCTATCTCAGGAGAGAGTGGAACTGTCTGCTAGCATCTTACGTCAGTGCCGCCCATAGAATGTCTATGGGACCGCAGCGTAAGCTTGTAGGCTCCCTTTGGTAAGTGAAATGTGCGTCAGTGTAATGACTCTGGGCAGACACATTGCAAAGGTTCCGCCCTTCCAACAAGTGTTTATGCTGTTTTAACGGCAAATGCGTTCATCGCTATTAAGAAAAAATTGACACGTTAAACTTTTTTAATCGTATGTGTTTACTCATTCATTCTGACAACTCAAATATGTATGCACTGATGAGCCAAAACATTATGACCACCTGCCTAATATGCTGTTGTTCCTCCGCGTGCCACCAAAACAGCGCAGACCCGCTGAGGCATGAACTCTCCCCTGAAAGTGTCCTGTCCTGTAAATTGCGAGGCAGAGCCCCCGTGGATCGGACTTGTTGGTCCAGCACATCCCACAGATTCTCAAATGGATTTAGATCAGGGGAATTTGAAGGCCAGGGCAACACCTTGAACTCTTCATCGCATTCCTCAAACCATTCCCGAACAATGTGTGCAGTGTGGCAGGGCATGTTATCCTGCTTAAAAAGGCCACTGTCATCAGGAAATACCATTGCCATGAAGGGGTGTACCTCATCTGCAACGATGTTTAAACAGGTGGCACATGTTAAATTGAGGTCCACATGAATGGCCGGACCTAGTGTTTCCCACTAGAACATCGCCCAGAGCACTCCCTCCACTGGCTTGTCGTCTTCCCACAGTGCATCCTGGTGCCATCACTTCCCAGGTAAACGGCACACACGTACATGGCAATCCACAAGGTGTAAAAGAAAATGGGACTCATTGGACTGGACGACCTTCTTCCACTGCTCCAAGGTCCAGTTCTGATGCTCGCGTGCCCATTGTAGGCGCATTCGACAGTGGACGGGTCATCATGGGCACTCTGACTGGACTGCAGCTACGCAGCCCCATAAGCAGCAGCACTGTGTGTTGTGACACATTCCTCCCTTAACCATCAATAACATTTTCTGTGATGTGCAACAGTAGACCTTCTGTTGGTTCAGACCAGATGGGATAGCCTTCGTTGCCCTCTCACAACGATAAGCCTTGGGCACCCAACACCATGTCGCCGGACCACTCCTCGGTAGGTACTCACCACTGCTGACCGGTAGCACCCCACAAGCCTTGCCGTTACAGAGATGCTCAGACCCTGTCGTCTGGCCATTACAATTTGGCCCTTGTCAGAGTCGCTCAGGTCTTTACTCCTGCCCATTTCTCCTGCATTCAACATGCTGACTACGAGAACTGATTGTTTGCTTTCCATCTAATCTACCCAGACCTTGACGTGCGGCCTTGTTAGGAGATGATCAACATTATTCGCTTCATTTGTGAGTGGTCATAATGTTTTGCTCATTAGTGTGTGTGTATATATATATATATATATATATATATATATATATATATATATATATATATACAGTGCATTCAGAATGTATTCAGACCCCTTCATTTTTTTCACATTTTGTTATGTTGCAGCCTTATTCTAAAATGCTTTAAATTATTATTATTATTTTTTAAACATACCCCATAATGACAAAGCAAAAAACAGATTTTTGATAATTTTTTTTATTTATTTTTTTACGGCATTTGAACACCAGCCTTGCACTGTGAGGCGCGGTGTGAGCGCAAGGCAAAAGTTGCGAGGCGAGGTGGGAGCGTGAAGTGAAAGTGTGAGCTTGAGGCGATCATTTGTGTTCCACGACTGTGGTCTTTGAATAACATAACGTGCGAGTAAGGGTAGCCGGTGGAGTTTCTGGTGCCCCCCTAGGGAGTTGGTGCCTTACGCAGACTGCATAATATGCGTATAGGAAGCGGCGGTACCGATTACTGGCTAACGGAAACCTTGCTGCTGTCTCCAAGGTTCTGTCACAGCGTCTCTGTTTGATAGTGCACTAGCCAATACAGAAGTTGGAGACCCTGCTGGAACCCTGCAGGTAATATACACTGCCATTAACCCATTTAATCCCATGGTTACAATTGTGACCGGGCTCTAAAAGGAATTTATGTATTTTGCACAGAGTTGTCAATTGTAAATGACAGCGCAGACTTTTTTTATGTTCGTCGAAACTCCATAAAAAGAAGCAAATAAATCCTGTCATAATACACTTACAATTACCATATTTAGTACATAATTTGAATTGAGTTGTGCTGTGTTCATTTTCTGTTGTTCAACTCTGTTGGTGGTGTAGGTTTTGTGTGGATGACTGAAAAATACATCTGAATGAAGCATATTTTGTCCACTTATGTTTATAAAGATATTGTGATTAATCGAGCTTAACTACAAAAAAAATTGTGATTAATCACAATAAAATATTTTAATCATCTGACAGCCCTAATTTATTTATAGCTTAAACCCGATGTTAAATTCCTGACCTGAAGTTATGATTTCACGTCGGAGCCAGTCTCTCCGTCCTTTAAAGTTGATCACATTTGTATCCACATCAGTGATAAAGATTATTAACTGGTTAAGAATTTATTCAGAAAAAAAAAAAAGTTAAAATGCTCCATAAAGGTTTAAATGCTCCAGAGTTTTCATTTATTAGGAATATTCCTCCTTATGTAAAATGAAGAAACTGAAACGTTTTTTTTCTTCTTCTTCTTCTTCTTTAAACTGTGCTAAATGTGGAATGAAAAATTCCTGATAGATTTACGGGACTTTCACCTGTTTGTAGGCTATATTGATTTTATTTTCATTTCTATTAATGTTTGAATTTGTATTTATTATACACTGCAAAATGTGTGCTTGACATTTCACATTTTTCTTGACACCTCCTGCCTCCAGAATAATGTTATACATGCACAGACTAACAAAAATTCTGTTTCATGCAGATATTAATATCAGAAATACCAGGAGAAATCACAGTTAACAACATATTCCACAAATTGTAGCCCACAAATTCAGCTTTATCTGGTAAGAAAAAAAATAATACAATATATTTTTTTAAATAATAATTGGGCTATTTGGCCAATAATAATAATTATTAATATTATTATTATTATTATTATTATTATCCATCCAACTTCTATAGCTGCTTGTCCGATGCAGGGCCGTGGGTAGTGCTGGAGCCTATCCCAGCTGTCTCGGGCCGAAGGCAGGGAAACACCCTGAACAAGTGGCCAGTCCATCACTGGGCATTATTATTATTATTATTATTATACAATTATTATTATTATTATTATTATTAGGCTATTGTTATGAAAATGCATATACAAGGAATATTTTATTAATTGAAACTATAAATGTTAGAGTAACATTTAAAAATGGGTGTTTCATTTAGTTTTGACACACTTCCAGTTTAAGCCCCGCCCACACTCTGTTCTATCCGAATACAGAGACAGATACAGATAATTTTATCATATGAACAGATACAAATACAGATAATGGCTTCGCTGCACACCCCTAAAATATATATATATATATATATACAGTTGAAGTCAGAAGTTTACATACACTTAGGCTGAAGTCATTAAAACTCATTTTTTAACCACTCCACAGATATAATATTAGCAAACTATAGTTTTGGCAAGTCATTTAGGACATCTACTTTGTGCATGACATGAGTAATTTTTCCAACAATTGCTTACAGACAGATTGTTTCACTTTTAATTGACTATATCACAATTCCAGTTGGTCAGAAGTTTACATACAATAAGTTAACTGTGCCTTTAAGCAGCCTGGACAATTCTAGAAAATGATGTCAAGCCTTTAGGCAATTAGCCAATTAGCTTTTGATAGGAGGTGTACTAAACTGGAGGTGTACCTGTGGATGCATTTTAAGGCCTACCTTCAAACTCATCGCCTCTTTAATGCCAAATCACATAAGTGAACCGCTTGTGATGATGTATAATTTGTGTCTTTACATACTCCCAATCGCGATTAGAATGGTATAATGCATTTTTCATACATGCTTGTGTCCAAATAAATCCCCTTCATAGAGCAGCTCACATTCTTCACATCTCTTGCAAGGCTTCCGTGGGGTTGCGGCAGACAAACGCTAACATTCAGCACATCATTGCACATTCAGTGGATCCGTAGAAGACAAATACAAGTGTCATTCTGTACATATAAAAAGTTTTGGTGGTAGATCCAAAGAGACTAATACTTAAATAACACAGTGAAGCTGATGTCGTCTTGAGTTTTTACCTAGTTACAGTGATAAACGGCTGCTAATTGTACTCAGGTTGATGACACAATTGGACCGTGGTTCGGACCCAAATAATATGATGTGACCAGAGACCAGCGGGGGCAGAGTGAGGGTGAGGAAATTATTACAATGACATCACCAAGTTGTTTGCTTACGTTTATCCAGATCAGTCAGATCTGGCTGTCTGGTATAACTGCCAAGACTGCAAACTCATTAGCGGATACAGTTACATTTAGTTTTTTATTCCAATGACACTCTCCCCTCTCCAGAGGATCATGAATACCTTTTCAGTACAAATACCTGTATGGAGGACTGCATACCAGCACTATCACATCTGACAGGCTACAGCATGTCTAGGGAACCGCATGGATGACAGCCGAGCACGTCATCTGCATTCTGATCGAGCACTTACTGAATACAGCCTGAAAAATTCGGACATGTATAATACCCAAATGAACAACAAAAATATGGTTATTTGATTTAATGGGCTACAATTCTGTTACAATACAGATGTTCCAGAACCTAGTGAGCCACCTCACTACCTTCTTAGGCAGCATCCTAACCATCATGAAACCTTATAAGTGACTGATTTGAAACATCAAAGAGAATTTGAAGCACGCTCTTTTGACTTGGGTTAGTAAGCAACCGCCTAGCTATACTCTAGCAACCGCAGCACCCTAGCAGCTGCATAGCAACATACTAAAAAAACACTCAAATTCTTTAGCAACTGCATTGAAAACCAGTGTCACTTTAGGAAACATCAGTTCTATTGTGTTAAAAAGTTGAGGTAATTATTTGGAAAGGAGAGGCTGATTTTGGCAAGCCCAAAACAGTGACTTTAAATGCCATAGGTATTACAGGATGTTACATCACACCAGGTGTGCCTCTCAATTTATGGTTATATACACTCCTCAATCCAGACAGGCAAGAGTTTTCCTGGAAAGATGCATTTGATCATAATTAGCTATTTAGTTTCATGTATAAGCCGTTGAGAATGAAGGTTTGGCTGCATTCCTTGCAGTCTACGTGCTATGCTGAGGAATGAGAGATTAAGCATGCCAGACTACACTGAGTGCATCAGCATTGCTGCCATTCAACGCCCTAGTGACTGTCACTCAACACAAATCTCTTCAAAAGCCTTCAAATACAAATCTTGATCCACCATATTTTTTTATCTCTAGAGGCTGGACTGTGCAGTAAGCATGAGCAGAAGTTTACTTTCTAAAAGGAATAGTTTACCCAAAAATGACAATTCTGTCATTTATTCACCCTCATGTTGTTTTAAACTCTGTGACCTTCTTTCTTCTGCAAAAACCAAAAGGAGAATGTTTGAACATGCAATTTCTAGGGCTGCAAGAATCACTGTGACACCGGTGGTAATGTGCGTGTAAATATACCAACTTATATAAGACTTTGTGAAAACCTGAAATAAATTCCTGAAATAATAGCATATAATGAGTTAAGTGAAGTGTTAGCAGTTTAGTTATTGTGTTGTGTATTCTTCTTGCTTTTAGAGACTTATTAATTTTCAATTTTTAAGCGGTATATAGTGCATTGTTATGCAACTCACAATGCAACACATTTAGCATGCCATTTAGTTCAGCATGTGCATTCACTTCATTGTATGTGCAAATGTAAGTAGTAATATTATATTTATGTTGTTGATATCTTTTTTATCTCATATACAGTGGCAAGAAAAGTATGTGAACCCTTTGGAATTACCTGCATTTATGTGTGAATTTGTCTTAATATCTGGATTGATCTTTATCTAAGTTACAATAACTATGCGTTTGAGTAAAGTTATTATCCCGCTAGTAAAGCGCTGCATTTTTCCGGTTCAGCTCTTTCAGCTCATGCAGCAATACTCAAAATAATATGACTGGATCATTTGAATAAACAAGGTTTTATTAAGTTGTGGTAATAATTCATCATATTTTCACCTACAGTATGGTTAAATTAAAATTTTTAATTATACTAATGATGCATATCTTCTCGTCTTGTTAACAATTAATAAACACCTGTACATTTTTGTCAGTAATTTAAATGAGATTCAGGTGTTTTTTTTTTTTTTTTTTTTGGTAATTAAATGTTTTTATTAAATATTACAATAATAAAGCAAAAAAAAAAAAAAAAAAAAATATATATATATATATATATATATATATATATATATATATATATATATATATATATATATATATATATATATATATACCCCACACACACACACACACACACAAACAAACATTTAAACCCCACAACCACACCCTCACCCCTCACAGACATCCCCAAAACTACACTACTCTCTCCACGCCCCACCCCAAGAGCCCTCCAAAAACTCAAAATAATTGCCCCATTTCCCGACAAACAAATCTAAGTTACCCCGCCTTCCCAATGACACCGCTTCAAAAGCCACCACCCTCCCCATCTCTTTGCACCACTCTGGAAATGGGGGCGCACCAGCTGACCTCCAACCCCTCAAAATAATCTGCCTGGCGATCATCACACAGGTCAGAACCCAATTCTCTATATGACTATTCCCCACATTGATGACCACCCCATTTCCCAAAACGCAAAGTCTGGGGCAAAATGAAACCCAAGTGCCCACTACGTCACACACAAAATTCTGAACCTTCAACCAGAATTTCTGGATCTCAGTACACCACCAAAAAACATGGGCCATGTCTCCATCCTCCGATTGGCATCGCCAGCAGGTGGGTGTATCTTTAAGACCAAGCCTATACAATCTAGAGGGGGTCCAATAAAATCTATGTAAAATCTTGAATTGCATAAGACGCTCCCTTGCATCTCTAGATGCAGACTTGACATTTTTAAGAATCCTAGCCCACACTCCCTCCTCCAATACCAAGTTTAAATCTTTCTCCCATAATCTCTTGATAGAAGTTGAAGCTCCATCCCCCAGACTCTGAATTAACAGGGAGTAATACACTGATGCCTCATGACCTTTTCCAAAAGCAGTAATCACCACTCCCAGAGTAGCTGCCGCTTTAGGGGGGTGTATGCTACTCCCAGAAATAGTACAGAGTAGGTGGCACAGTTGTAAATACATATAAAACTGAGATATGGGGATCCCAAAATGTTGAACCATATTTTCAAAGGATCTCAACACTCCACTCTCATATTGGTCACTGAGCATATTAACCTCCCTCACAATCCACTCTGACCAGCCGAAAGGGGACTTATTTATACATAATTTTGGGTTCTGCCATATGCTCGAGGCAACATTTAAATAAATGTCTAAATTAAACACTCTGGACAGTTTTGTCTGTACTGAGTGTAAATGCGAAATAACAGGGTGTAACTTAATTAGTTTGATAGACAGGTTTTTGTAATGGCGAAACAGGGGCAATAATTTTATTTAATTTTTAACTTCTGTTTAATGTTACAATTATTTACTGATATTTGGTCATGTTGAATATTCAAGTTATTTTAACAGATTTGTACATCCTGGATTATTTTTAGCCATTGACAATTACTAACGTATAAGGTATACTACAGACAGAATTTTTAAAATCAATGAAAACTTTTGAGTTTTATATATATTTTTATAAAAGTTTCTTTTTTTATTCTGTGTTCAGTAACACTAAAAGTTTGTTCCAAAATAAACATCCCCAATTTGGTAAAAAAAAAAAAAAAAAGAAATTGTCACCAAAATTGTCACAACACTGAATGGAGACTTGAGCTTTCAAGCTTCAAAACAGACACTAAATAACCATACAATTATCATTTTATTACTTGCGCACTATATTCCAAGTCTTCTAAAGCTATATGATAATAGACAAAAATGTTACTCATTATTCACTGTTAATCTTGCTGATAACTACTGTGCCTATAGTCAGTGATAATCAGATTAGTGTGATTCGTGTACAAATCATTCAGATTTCAGCAATTAATTGAAAAGATTCAAATCAAAAGAATGATTCATTAACAAATCAGACATTGCTTCTTCTCTAATGAACTCGCCAAGGAGAGCTAAAGCAGTGGTCAAGATTTTAAGAGAATAATTACTTAAATTTCATTATATTTCTCACAAAAAGTTATTGTAAAAGCTAACATAAAACTTTTGATTGCTTTTGTGGGCCACCCCACCAAGTAATTTTTTATTATTTTTAAGTGGCTCCTTGTACATATCATGTCACTTTCCTGGTGAAATGAACACTAGAGATGCTACAACAATTATTTTTTATTCCCCTATACTTGAGTAAAACAGCAGATTATCAGTTCATAAACACATACTTTTCGACCTGTTCCTCACACAGTGCTGTCTTGTGACATTGGAACAACATAAAGGTGAGTAAATAATGACAACGTTTCCATTTTTGAATGAACAAACCCTTTAACTAAGTGCTTGAGTCCAGTAGACTCAAGAAATCTGATCTTGGTCGCTTTCAGTTAACGTAACTTCCATTTTTCTGTGTTAAGATGACAGCATCTGATCTGGGGTCTGCTGTAAAGAAGCAATTCTAACAGACAGCTCAGTGACCAGCCCAGTTCTGATTACAGGAGGCCCCAGAGCTAATAACAGGCTTGGCCGTCCCTCAGTTCCTCCAGTCGAAGAGCGCTAATGTTCACGTTAGATGCACACACAGTGTTATTACACAACTCCCTGTGCCTTACAGAGGCCCCAGAGAGAAGAGTGGGGGTCTTACACCACAGCTTGTACCACTCTTCTGTCAACAACGGGATGAAAGCAAAGAGTAGAGGGAGAGATGAAAAGAGAGAGATCGGCTGGGGCCATTTGTGTCAAAAAACATTCATGAGCCCCAAATAAGAATAATAAGAATGTTAACTCAATGTTTCTTGATTTGTTAGAGGACAAAGTGGCTAAACATGTTCAAAAAGGATTCTATTTTTTATTACTTTTTGTGGTGTTCAAAAAAAAGCATCACTATTTACTATTGCTCATATTTAGGTATTGGGATCTAACCAAACCTAGCAACCACCCAGAACACCCTAGCAACCGCATAGCAATGCTTTAAAATAGGGATGCAACGATATGACAATTTTTGCCAATACAATAACAAAAAAAACAAAAACAAAAAAACTATAGGCCGATACCAGTATTTTTCCTTATTTTGTCATCAAATCACTGTTTTGCTTAGGAATTATGATTTTAAAAGTGTACAAAGAGGTACAATATTTATTGTTCTAACAATAAATTGGATCTGTTGACAGGTCAGCATTTTAAGAGAGAAATACAAGATTTAAAAAAAAAAAAAAAAGATGAAAAAGTATGATAACATGGCGATTGATGTGGGGAAATAAGGTTACTTTGCACTTCTAAAATATTTCTGCACTTCTCTATTTTCAGTTCTAAACAATACATTTTACATATTATAGAACGTTACAAATTCAAATTATGCCTATGAACTTGCTTTACTTTTTCGGATTTCATTTATTTTGTTAGGTAATTCGTTATACTACACAGGAAAAAATATTATAAACATTATACAATGCCGATGGTATACCGATGGTTTCAATTTAGTCAATAATTGGCCAATAAATATCGGTGGCCAATACATCTGTGCATCCTAGCACTGGTAAGCACCACTCACATTTTCTTTAGAAAGTATAAATCTATTTGTAACATTTCTATACATCAAATTGAACAAACATGAACAGCGTTTTGTAATACTCACATCCTGACCCTACACAATATTATTTACTTTTTTTTTTTAGATGCTTGAGCGAATAAGTATGAATGTCATGTACTGTATATAGGGCCGTTGATAATAATCGATAATTAAAATAGTTGACAGATTGATAAGCCAGGATTTTGCGTTGTGCACAAAAAAAATGAACAGAGAAAGGGAGCTCAGTTATATGTACATCAGTTGTTGGAAGGAGGGCATTTGGCAAAATGTGGAATATCCAATTAATCGATTAATCAAAGAAATAACCAACAGATTGGTATTTTGTTATCAAATAGTAGTTAGCTGCAGCCTTGAATAAATAAGCGTGACCTTTCATTCTTAAAATTTGACATGACTTATTTTTTTTAGACAGTTAATTACACGAGCAAATTTGGAGTACCAGGGAGAAATTGGAGACCTACTTCACTTTGAATTGATGTCGTGTTTCAGAGTTACAGATCACAGAGCGGCTTAGGGATGAGCTGAGGGTTCGACTTTATATAATTACATGCCTGCATCCTCAGCATCCTTCGCATTAGTTTGTGTGCAACACTGTTGCCTTTAGTGGGGCGTTGTTAGCTTCGTATGGGCCTCATCATGAATAAAATAATGTTGGTATTTTAGTGGCGTTGAGTGCAGGGAGGGAACTGGAGCAGGAGAATCGCGGCGAGGTTCACGGCTGTTTTTTCTGCAGGCATGGAGCGTGAAATGCACTAATGTGATTTGACAGTTCTGGAGCAAGTAGAGGAGGGACAGACAGAAAAAGGATGAGAGAAAGAGAGGGGGAATGAGGAGAAAAGAGATGGGGAGGGAAGATGGAAAGATGGGGGATGTTGTGGATGAGTGTTATGGATTGAGGTCATGAATGCAGAAGGCTTGATCTTTTGTGACCTCTAGAAGTCCAGGTCTAAATTATTAACTCTTTGTTTACAGATTGAAGAGGTGACAGTGATACTGAGTGTGTCCAAACATTACCATAGTACAATATGGCACTTGCATTCTTGCGATATATTCTCTCATTCGTTCGGGGCTTTTTGTTCTTTGTTGAAATGGCGGCATCAATCCATGAACAAAAGGTTCAACGTCATCTGATATTTTAAACTTCATTTGACATCACGATGGACACACTTATCTGACAGAAGAAGCTCGGTGTTTCCTTAGTTTAAGAACTTGAACGTTAAAGGGATAGTTCACTCAAAAATGGAAAGTTTGTCATCATTTATCGTTTTGTCATTCCAAAGCCCTGGCCTGCTTGCGTTCATGGAAGTTTGGCAGAATGTAAGGGACTTATAGCCTCAGTTACTACAATGCAACTTTTTTTCCCCATACTATAAAAGGGAATTGTGTCTGAGACTGAACATTCTGCCTAACATCTCCTTTTGTGAGTAAATGATGACAGAATGCATTACTTTTGGGTAAACTGTCCCTTTAAGAACTGGTCAAAAAATTTGACAGTAATGCGATAAATTGTGTGTCGTGAAGTGCTTTAAACCCCGCTTATTCATGGTAAAATCTCTAATTCATGGCCTCTCGAGTGGCCTATTGCTCTTATAAAACAGCGGAAACACCCTTAGTTTAAATTTATTATTAATAATTACTGGACTAGCCAATTCTTCTGCTAAGAGTGTTATCTTGCCTGTTGTCGAGCAATGTAGCGTGAAAGAAAGATAGAAAGAGGGCAAGAAAGTATGATAAAGAGAGAAAGAAAAAAGAAAACAGAGAGAAAAAGAAAGAAAGAGAAATAAACTTTGTTAGCGCACTGTAAATATCTTGTTATATAAATTTTTTGGTCATATTTTCATCAACATTATGTTCTAATTAAAATCATTTGATTATCACAGGGGTGTCCAAACTTCAACCTACGGGCCATCTATGGCCTGCCGACTGCTCTGATGTGGACCGCGAGAGATTTTGGAAATGGAACATAATTTGGCCCGCTATTGAGAAAATATATGAAATTCGTATTCTGAACACAGGGTGTCACTATCACGTGCAGACACATTTCACAGCCCATTTGTCTCCACTAGTGCGTTGTCTTTAATTGCCACCAGCTTCATCCATTGGATGAGTTCAGGAGTTTGGAATCCTCCAGATTTCCACGGATGAAGCCCATGCAAAATGAATGATGCGTTTGTTATAGGAGTGGTATTGGGTTAGATACTTTGCTCATGTACTCATTCTCGATAAAATGTCCCAGTACTACACATCGTTCAACTAAGCAGAGCTGCCGTTGTGCAGCACGACCGGCCGCACCGAGTTTATTGAGGCGTGCAGAGACGGGCGAGACGAGCACACTCTCCTACAATGTCTTCTGCAGCGCTGGGAAGTTTATTAATTGTTGTGAATTGGTTTTTTTGATGTTTCATTTAAACATGATAAATGATTCATGGACTTCTCAGCACCGTTTGAGAAAAAGGACATACTCGCGTTCAGCTCGCAGTTGCATATCAACCAAATGAAGGGAGCGCAATTATTTTGATCAAATAAAATCGGGTTTGTAACACAAGGAGCAGCAGAATAGAAACCATGTTTGAATTACTAATAAACAAAGAGTAATTCCTTGAATCGCGTCATAGCAGGAAATTGTAACACATTCTGCTTGTGCTTTGCAGTGACACTGAATGGACGTCAAAAAATAAAAACGCAAAATCCAAGGGCATTGAAAGTAATAAGTTCTTACCCAATATAATATTTGTTATATTACTGCATTGTCAGAAATTAACTTTTCCATAAAGGGGACAATAATTGCCCTATGGATAACATTTTCAGGGGAATTTTTGTTTATGAGGGCATTTTATCTAAACATATAAAAATGTACTGTGTCTTTCTTTTATTCAAAAAATATTTTATGTAATAGTGTGTCAAGCTGCTCTTAAAGTAGAATTTTAAGAACTATATCAGATGGTATAAATAAAAAAATAAAAAAATAAAAAATAAAAAAAACAGAAACCAGGACATATTTAAACTTAAGGGGTAGTTTTGTTTTTGTTTTTTCACTTTTGGGGCCATTTTTGCACTGAGCCCCCCTTAATTTCTGACTCTGCATCACTGTTCTATTACAAGTGTTCTTGTTGAGAGAAATATCCTTTTTTAACTCAAAATGTGATAAAAACTTGCATAAAATTATGCATAAAATATACAGATGATGCAATAGTGGCATCTAGCCTTTTTTTCTATCTTTATTATAACCGTATTTTCTTTTTGTATCTGGCCTCCAGTAGAAAAAGTTTGGACACCACTGAATTATCATCATGTTGTGTCTTTTTCGACTCATCTTTTTTACTGTCGGCAAAATCTAAAAACCCTTTGTCAACAAACATTTTTGTCAATTATTTGGTTGAGAAGATTAACACTAAGGGACAATTATAATTTGTGTAAAAAAAAAAAAAAAAAATATATCACACAAATTAAATATTTAAATGGTTTGTTTATTATACTTGTTTAGATTATCATAGTTTAAAAACTTTCTCTTATCCCAGCTAAATATGCAGAGACAACTGTAAGCCATTTGTAGGTGAATTTTCTCAAACTGTGTCTCTGTGATGTTATAAGCACCCATCCATACCGACAAAATAACATATTCAGAAAGCTGTTTGAAAACAAACGTTTATTTTTGCCATTCCATTTGGTGCCACTAGTGGTGCAGAAAATACACTTCAGCTTTAATATTTGTATTATAGATTTTCATATTTAAGATCGAGTAAAACTGTCAAAATACATCAGCACTGCACTTTATTACCCTTACTCTTATATCTCACACCGGACTGTCATAAATTATATTATAATATATTATATTCTCTCTTAACAACTAACTACCAACCGACAGCCTGAATGTCAATACAGTACAATACTGTACATTCTATATTTACTACTATATATACTTTTTTATATATTTTTATTTTTATTGAATAGCGTATTGTATACTGTACAGTGTATGTTATTATTTGTATATTGTTGAGTGTAATTATGTGTATAACAGATGTTTAAATTGTGTTGTGTTAATTTGATGTTATTGTAAATTGGTATATGTCTCATCACTGTCACAACTGCTATGTTGATCGGAACTGCACCCAAGAATTTCACACACTATTGCACTTGTGTATATGGCTGTGTGACAATAAAGTGATTTGATTTGATTTGATTTTGATCAAATCTATACATAAGTCATATCAAAAGTAGAAAAAAAAAAATATAAGGCTTTCTGCCATGTAAATCTCTGTATTGAATTCTTTCAAATTACCCATATTGTTTTAAGTCTAAAACTCTTAAATTGGATATTACAGAATTTTCCTAATAGACACAACATAATTACATGAAAATGTTTTCAAGTTTTAGAGTTAGTTTAAATCAACATGCTCTGATATCCACAGCACCAACTGCAAAATGTTCAATGATAAGCATGCCAGTAGTACTGTTTGTTAGTGTTATATCAGGGAAGATGCTTCATCTACTACTATTAGAGAAAGAGGGGCTGAATAAATATTTGATTAACTGATTAAATTATTCACCAGGTTTGTCATCACATTTATCATGACTTTATTAAAGTAGTGTTTTACACTGAGTCATATTGGCTGTTGGTGTGAATCTGAGTCGTTGAGACAGATCCCAAAATCCTGCAGATTTTGGCAGCTTCACAGCACTTCTGCTGTCCCGTGTCAGAAAGAGAAACACCTGCAGAACTGAAACCTCACATTATCATGTATTTGTGTAATATTTTAGAATAATTTAACCGTACGGCGTCAGGCTGCCACGCTAGAAAAGGGAAAACTTTGCATCATGTTCATGAACAAAATGAGATGTTTTTTTTTTAGAACTTTTGGAACATATATAGTAGGCAGGACTTGCTTTATTTAGTGGTGAAGGTTGCTGGTTCAGTTCCCTCAAGGAGCAAACCATGATACTTTTGCCTTGAGTTGCCATTATTTACTCAACCTCATTTACTTCCAACCCCATATGCTATTTTTTTTTCTTCTTTACTTTTAAATGGAACACAAATGGAAAAGTTATGAATACCTTCACACTGCTCTTTTCCATACAGCGACAGTTCGTAGTGTCAAGAGCTGTCAAGTTCCAAAAAGGACAAAATAAAAACAAGCACCTAACAACTAAATCATACCATTCATGCTGTTTATTCCCTGTCTTTTAAGGCCATACAATAGCTTTGTGTGATGAACAGACTGAAATGTAGTTCATTAGTCACTGAGTGTATTTGCATGCACACCAATACACTCATAACTACCAAAATTCCATTTATTAAAAAAAAATCAAAGAAATCCACATTCACTTGAGTCTTAAAATCATCGGGTTATTCTCTGCTTTTGACATCAACACATAAATAAGCATGTGCGCATTGGATAAGCCTGTAAGACTGCGAGTAAATGTGTTTTTACATGCAGAACTAAATCATAGTAATGGGTAAAATGTGTCATTCGGTTTATGCTAAAACTGTTTATGACCTTTCCTCGATAAAGGAAACATTTAAATAACCTCACACATTGTCAGTTTAAGCATAATTGGTATAAGAATGTGCATTTAAACACACACCCTAATCTTCCCTTCTGCTAAAGCTCTAAAATCTAAGCCATGATCGCATTCAGATTCAAAAATAGTAGGGATGCACCAATGTATCGGCCACTTATTGACCAAATTAAAACCATCGGCATATCGGTTATAACAATGAAAATGGCGATATGAAAATCTGATGGTTTATTTAAATTAAATTAGTAGCAGACTTTGTAAAAACTCAGTGCATTCAAATGCACAATTCAGAAATAATAATAGCCACAATATGTAGAAGGGTTCTTAGAACATATTTTAATTTTTATTCTTTCTCGTTCTCACATTAATGCGGAAAAAATGCCATAAATGGGCCTGACAGTTGTGAAAGCGGCACTTACCTAAAGGCTACATGATGATCCAAAACGTTTTGAAACCAGTAGACTTTGACTTCTGCGATATCGGGATGATATCCATTAATGCTGCATGATTGATTGAATTGAGATTGAAATTGCAATATGGCTTTATGCGATTACTAAACCTTAAAAGGCTATTTTAAACTGCAAAAACAGAAGTGCACAAATTTTTTAGAAGTACAAAATAAAATATTTTCTTTATTTAATACCTTTTTGTATCTGTTTTTATCTTCTATTCATCTTTTATTGTGGCTCTCTTTAAACTTTTGGCCTGTCATGTGTTCAACAGATCCAATGTTCAATGGAAATTATTTATTGTTAGAAGAGTGAAAAAGCTTTTGTACCTCTTTGTAAAAATCTTAAGCATTCCTAATAAAACAGTGATCTGATGAAAAATATTAGTAACATTAAAAAGGCCTATAGTTTTTGTTAAAACTGGAATTGGTATTGGCCAATATTTTTCATATTGGTGCATCCATAAAAAAATAGTGCCTTGAAGTGCCACGCACAGGTTTGACGCCATTGATGCCTAAACACAATTGGTTCTCGTATGTGCGAACTAGGGCTGCACAATTAATCGAAATAAAATCGAAATCGCGATATGACCTCTTGCAATTATTAAATCGCAAAGGGCTGTGATTTAACCTCCTGAGACCTTTGACCGCTGTGTGCATTTTTCATTCCCCTTTTTTATTTGTAACCACATATGTGGACAGTGGGAATAAGTTGTGACATTTTAAATAATACCAAGCCATATGAAGTTTTTTTTTTTTTTTTTTTTTTTTTTTTTTTATCAAATTGTTTATGTTTCCAGGAGTGTTGGTTATTCATGTTTTTGAGACATTACAGACATTGCATCAGAAATTAGCATAATTAAAACAGTCACTGCCAACCATGTTAAAATAAAGTTATACATTATAAATTCTGAATCTATGTACTGATGACCATTGTCCCCTGTCTGCCAAACATGTTGAGTGTTCCAAACATCATCTGCAGCCTGAAACTAAACTTTAAATAGGAAGTTTGGATTTAATGCACTTAGCTCCATAGAGAGCAATAGGATGCTCCCTTGCTCCCTTTTTAGTGAATGACTTAACCTCCAGTGTGCTGTCTGTCCGCACTGGTCTCAGAACAGTTCGAAATGCACCTTATTTTCATCCTAACTCCATATAAACCCTCTGAAATTTCGGTGCATCTATTGATTCTCAATGTGAAAATGAACAGTAAATATTGGATATTTTAACTGAAACTGAGCATACAGTCCACGAATGTGGTCACTGTGTTTAACAGCATGCCCTTTCGCGATAACTCACTCAAATTTTAAAATGGCATATTGTATGAAACTAGAGACACTAATCTTTTGACTCAAACAGGTTTCAGTGTAAAAACTTAATTGGGTTTCTTACCAGATGTAGTTTTGTTGGTGTTTCTCCCAAACACAAACTCCTCTGTGATCGACGCCATATTGTTTGATCACATGACTCATTGCGTCAAAAGTTTAACCCTTTACTGACAGCCCAGAGTCTCCTGAACTGAGATCAGTTGGTTTAAATGATATTAAATTATGTGTTGCATATAGCGAAGCCAAAACGTTATGTCCACGCAGGTGAACGCGGGGTCTCAGGAGGTTAATTCAATAAATAAATAGTCTGCTCGCTTCAAAGTTTATTTGCGCTGCTCTGTCCAGTCTGTATTAAGTTAGAGCATTATTAGAGTGTTTTCAGAGCGCTTCTGTGCTCCACAATTCCATCTCAGAGTAACAGTTATCATAATAGCGTGGAACACAAGATGAGGTATAAAACATCTTTTTGAAATGATTGCTGAGCAAACAGCATTAACAGTAGCACCTGTGGAGTCTAGAAATATGCGTTCTTCCTCCATTCTCTTGTCATTTGTTTAACTCATGAGAGAGCGTGTCACCCTTATTACACTCCCAGCAGAAACAAGTTAAAGTGGAATTAATATTACCAACATCCAACAAAATAAAAGGAAGGAACGTACATATAACAAATCTATATAAAATATTTAGATACTATAATAGAATGCATTGTTAAATGGTGACAAACTTACCAAAACTTTCACTTTGTTTAATTACACCATTGAGTTATCAGATCAACTTCAGATCAACGTCGGCACAGCCATTGACCAGGGAGATAAAAAAAAAAATGGCACTCCATGTCAAAAATGTTGCCGACCCCTAGCCTAGAGTAAAGAGTAAAATGGAATATTTTGTGTTTATTTAATTATTCAACCTACCAACAGTATTTTTGACAGCAAAAACTAGGCAACAACTATAGTATTACCAACAGGGAAATTCAGTTAACAGTGACATTGAGCAGAAAGCTTACAAATAACCAGTTCTGACAGAGCTGCTGATAAAAAAGTTAAATGAACGGCATCGATCGAAGAAAATTCGAGATGGTATCAGATGTTAAAATCCTGATAGGAGCATCCCTAATAATCAAGTTGACTGGTTTTCAAAAACTAATGATGATGATTAGTGGGCTGAGACCTTGTCACAAAATGGACAAAAACAGGACACGGTGGATGGTACAATTTGAATATGAAGACTGTGGTTTTTTTCTTTGTTTCATTGTTTATATATTTATTTGTTTGTGGGTGAATTGAAAAAAAAGGTCTCAGTTTGGTTCTTTTAAAGAGGACTCGAGTATGAAAACTTCAGTAGCCTTTAGGCAGTTCAACATGTGAAAAACATAAAAACATAATCGCAGTTCAAATCGCAATCGCAATATTTTTCAAAATAATCACAGTGTGACTTTTTATTCAGATCGTGCAACCTCATGATGCACTATTTCAAAAAAGTGGAATGGAGAATGAGATTTGAGAGCTGCAGTGGAGGGTACAATTTTCAGCGACCTATATTTTAGTCTGGGCCTCGTTTCCCAATAACGATTGATCTTAGCGGTTAAGGAAGCATTTTCTACAAGTGATTTTACGACCGTTCGTTATTTTTTTTTTGCAGTTTCCCAAAACTGCACTTAACTTGAACGTGCGAGGATGCGCTTTAAGTGCTACTTAAGAGAATCTCTGTCCGTGTGACAGTGCTGAAATGTGAATGTATAGTGCTGCTCGTCATTGTAACTTTATTATATTTGTGCGTAACTTTACAATAATTTGTAATTTACCTCGTTAATATTTGTTTACAAATATTTTATTAAATATTCGACCTAATTAACTACATACAGGTGCATCTCAATAAATTAGAATGTCGTGGAAAAGTTAGTTTATTTCAGTAATTCAACTCAAATTGTGAAACTCGTGTATTAAATAAATTCAATGCACACAGACTGAAGTAGTTTAAGTCTTTGGTTCTTTTAATTGTGATGATTTTGGCTCACATTTAACAAAAACCCACCAATTCACTATCTCAAAAAATTAGAATACATCATAAGACCAATAAAAAAAACATTTTTAGTGAATTGTTGGCCTTCTGGAAAGTATGTTCATTTACTGTATATGTACTCAATACTTGGTAGGGGCTCCTTTTGCTTTAATTACCGCCTCAATTTGGCGTGGCATGGAGGTGATCAGTTTGTGGCACTGCCGAGGTGGTATGGTAGCCCAGGTTTCTTTGATAGTGGCCTTCAGCTCATCTGTATTTTTTGGTCTCTTAAAGGTTAGGGTCTGGTGAGTTTGCTGGCCAGTCAAGCACACCAACACCATGGTCATTTAACCAACTTTTGGTGCTTTTGGCAGTGTGGGCAGGTGCCAAATCCTGCTGGAAAATGAAATCAGCATCTTTAAAAAGCTGGTCAGCAGAAGGAAGCATGAAGTGCTCCAAAATTTCTTGGTAAACGGGTGCAGTGACTTTGGTTTTCAAAAAACACAATGGACCAACACCAGCAGATGACATTGCACCCCAAATCATCACAGACTGTGGAAACTTAACACTGGACTTCAAGCAACTTGGGCTATGAGCTTCTCCACCCTTCCTCCAGACTCTAGGACCTTGGTTTCCAAATGAAATACAAAACTTGCTCTCATCTGAAAAGAGGACTTTGGACCACTGGGCAACAGTCCAGTTCTTCTTCTCCTTAGCCCAGGTAAGACGCCTCTGACGTTGTCTGTGGTTCAGGAGTGGCTTAACAAGAGGAATACGACAACTGTAGCCAAATTCCTTGACATGTCTGTGTGTGGTGGCTCTTGATGCCTTGACCCCAGCCTCAGTCCATTCCTTGTGAAGTTCACCCAAATTCTTGAATCGATTTTGCTTGACAATCCTCATAAGGCTGCGGTTCTCTCGGTTGGTTGTTCATCTTTTTCTTCCACACTTTTTCCTTCCACTCAACTTTCTGTTAACATGCTTGGATACAGCACTCTGTGAACAGCCAGCTTCTTTGGCAATGAATGTTTGTGGCTTACCCTCTTTGTGAAGGGTGTCAATGATTGTCTTCTGGACAACTGTCAGATCAGCAGTCTTCCCCATGATTGTGTAGCCTAGTGAACCAAACTGAGAGACCATTTTGAAGGCTCAGGAAAACTTTGCAGGTGTTTTGAGTTGATTAACTGATTGGCATGTCACCATATTACAATTTTTTGAGATAGTGAATTGGTGGGTTTTTGTTAAATGTGAGCCAAAATCATCACAATTAAAAGAACCAAAGACTTAAACTACTTCAGTCTGTGTGCATTGAATTTATTTAATACACGAGTTTTACAATTTGAGTTGAATTACTGAAATAAATGAAGTTTTCCACGACATTCTAATTTATTGAGATGCTCCTGTATTTACATGTTTTTATATCTATTTACATCTATTTCTTTTACACAATCTGCTTCCATAATCAGCCGTGCATGTGTAATATTTCGTTTTCACACATTTCTCTCAATATGAAAGCTTCCAGGATTAGTGAAGACAGCGGAGGCCCCTTGTATGATCCTGCTAATTACAAGCATTCATTGAATATTACGAGGTTCACCGTGTTATCTCGCAGCACAAAATAAGACATTTAGAAGATGCGCTTTAAGGACATTCACCAATAAAGCGGAGGTCTGCTCTTTACTCCCAAAATCGATAACGGTGACAGCAATGCTGCATGTGCGGTGCTACACAACTTGACGTGCTGGCGAGAGCGCCTTTGGGTGACAGATAGGAAGAGGAGACAAGGATTAGCCAATATATACAGACGATTTTCATGCAGTTATTGAATTTTTCTTCTCTCTCTTTTAATTTATACAGTTGTCTGCATCAATTATGCCACCACTTTGCAGTTACCAGCTAGCCATTAATTCAGCCATTAAACTATTCATCCATTTAGGTAGACTGTCTATTTTATGCATTTCGTTATGATTATTATTATTATTATTAGACTTGTCTGTTAAAATAAAAATAAAACATGATATTAAAGTTTTAGCATAAAGTGTGTATATATAGGTATTTAAATTGTATCAGGTGTAATTTTGCATTTGTCCTGCAGGTTTTTGCATAAGTCTATGTGCTTATGATGCTCTTTGCACTGTACGTGTACTCCAGAGCACTTGTAAATCTACGAGTATTTCCAAGTAGTACTAAAGTTACGATGCTTTTGGGAAATGCAGCCCAGTTCATCACACTTAAGCCTAATTTATACAATGGAAGAAAGCAAGTGTTTTTCTCTAGAACAAATTAATGCTCCCTTGGTGAAAGAAGCCTGTGTTTATACTACACGCAGCATTGTTTAAAATTAGGTCATTGAGGGTGGCGTAACAAAAGGTTGTCAACATCAGGCTTACAGCTCATCAGTAGGTAAGCCAAGAGTTTTCTTAGGTCAAGAAATTCAGGGATGTGCACAAACATGAGAAATATCACCAAACAAACAACTTACCAGATCAAAAATTGTCGGTGGATTTCGTCATCATTTTTAGGCAAACTAAAAGAAGCCTGTTTGGCCAGTAAGTATTAATTAGCCTAACGGCGCGGTCAAACATACCATCTCAATGGGAATCCGCACGATCATGAATTTCACGCTAAGAATTTTCCCTCGTGGTTTGGCATGGAGTTCAAGTTTGGTGAACTTTGACAGGCGAATTCGCCGCATTGACCAATGGGATGTTGCTTGGTTTGGCAGTGACCTCTGACGGTGCTTCGTACACAGCTACACTGAATATTCACAATGGATGTCATTGTAGCATGAATTTCTTTTTAAAGGAATACTCCGGGTTCAATACAAGTTAAACTCAAATCGTCAGCATTTCTGGCTTAATTTTGATTACCACAAAAATGTATTTTTACTCATCCCTCCTTAACTTTAGTCCCAGAGTTCTTAGTGTAGCATTAAAAAGAGGCTGCTTGACAATTATATTTTTAATCTTCGCCCGTGGAATTTCGCAGTGTGAAGGTATGTGTGCCTTTAAGCCTTTAAGCTATTAAATGGCTTCTGAAGAGTTGGGATATAGCTAATGAGTTATATGGACCACATATTTTTTTTAATTTTTTTTTAGCTTGACCGCCATGATCACTATAAACTGTCATTAAAGAGCTGTGTGAAGATTCTTTATATATACAGTATATATATATATATATATAATTTTTTTTTTTTTTTTTTTGGGTGAACTATTCCTCTAACCCCAAGTTTTCCTGGGGTTTGTCCCCATTATACGTGTACTGGAAGTTGCTTTGGAAATGAAAAGACCTTTACACACAGTGAAACGCAGGTGGTTTTCTATTTAAGTCACTGGAGTCAGTAGGTTCAGTGGTGTGATGCATTTTGAATGGACCTATGTTACAGGAATTCTGACTGAGGTGATTTATTGGAATGGATCCTGGGGCTGTTCCTGTGCTTGGGTTTGAGAGGTTAACCACGCACCGCCTCAGTCAACTGCATTTCTGTCTGAGAATCAACCCTAGTGACATTTTGCCTTAATTTAAACCATTGCAAACCACTACCCTACCACTCTTTGTGCTTGCTTATTATAGTTTTACATTTTAATTTAGTATTTATTTCTATTTTATATTCAATTCAATTTCATTTTATGTTTTAGTTTACTTTTAGTTTGTTTGCTCGGCATTTTCTAGTACTTCAGTATATTTAGTTTTCATGACTGTATTAACTTAAGAAACTGACATGAGGGAGACACATAAAATAAACCACTTTTACAAATCCCAGTTCTGTGCCAACAATACAAATGAATGAATCACATCCTTGTTTTGGTGATTCAGTTGTGTTTTGTTCTGATGTGTCATGTTTATGGTGAGTCATGGTTTTGGTGGCTAGATTAAGGTTTAATGTTCTTAATGTTCCCTCAGGAAAATCACCAGATGTCATAACACCTGATTTCAGTATTAATGTATCTTTAAGCCCAACTCATGGCTAAAATTAAGCTGCATGGTTCATCTCTGTATTGAACTTATTTTCCCTCATGTCTCAGTGCTTTCCTTTGCTGCATGCTGTAAGAGTTACTCTGAAGGTTTATTTGCCAATGTTTGGGTGGGTCAGCTGATAGGCGCTCAGTGCTCAACACATCCCTATGCAGTTTGGTGCTTCCCTCTGCTGGTTAATGTGCCACATTGCTAATTTTCTTTGGGTGAACTGGGAAAGGATGTTTAGTAACTCAAACATGCACGCTCTCAATCTCACTTGAGTCACTCATCATAGCTGAAACTGTCATCACCGTTTGAAAAGCTCAATGGAGATATATGCTCGTCATGATAACTAATAACAGCGAAAAAATTGTTTACCCTGCAATAACAGCGTTTAGACGGCTCCACGCAAATGCTTGTTAGAGAGCTGCATTATTTCACCACAAAATGGTAGAGGTTTAACAGAAATAAACTTCTCACTATAGCAACTATATTTGATGTATCTCTCGTTTTTGAACGCATCACTGGTGCATGCAAAGTTGAACAGTCATTGTGTTTATTAGTTGACAGTGTATTTGACATTTGCAATGAATGTGGTAGAGTGTCTCTGACACTGTCACTGAAAGTGATAAAACTGTTACAACACTAATTTATAGGCTATTATTAATGTATAAAATATTTACTGTAAAATTAATCATCCTCACTATAAAAAATGTTTACTATAACAATTAATAATTACATATTTATTATGTTAACTATATATATATATATATATATATATATATATATATATACACCGTTGATGTCAGAGGTTTACATACACCTTAGCCAAATATATTTAAACTCTGTTTTTCACAATTCCTGACATTTAATTGTAGAAAACATTCCCTGTCTTAGGTCAGTTAGGATCACTACTTTATTTTAAGAATATGAAATATCAGAATAATAGTAGAGAGAATGATTTATTTCAGCTTTTATTTCTTTCATCACATTCCCAGTGTCAGAAGTTTACATACACTTTGTTAGTATTTGGTAGCATTGCCTTTAAATTGTTTAACTTGGGTCAAATGTTTTGGGTAGCCTTCCACAAGCTCCTCACAATAAGTTGCTGGAATTTTGGCCCATTCCTCCAGACAGAACTGGTGTAACTGAGTCAGGTTTGTAGGCCTCCTTGCTCACACACACTTTTTCAGTTCCGCCCAGAAATTTTCTATCGGATTGAGGTCAGGGCTTTGTGATGGCCACTCTAATACCTTGACTTTTTTGTCCTTAAACCATTTTGCCACAACTTTGGAGGTATGCTTGGGGTCAGTGTCCATTTGGAAGACCCATTTGCGACTGAGCTTTAACTTTTAACTGATGGCTTGAGATGTTGCTTCAGTGTATCCACATAATTTTCCTTCCTCATGATGCCATCTTTTTTGTGAGAAAATTCACCAAAGTGCTCATCTTGTCAGAACCCACTATCCATTAAACATATTTTACTGGACTGTCATACCTCTACACATCTGAGGAACCTGTATTATTCAGTTGATTCTTTTGAAAAGGTTTTTAATCAAGTGAATCCAAATTTAGTTTTAAGGTTTTTAGGAAAAATTAATCTTAAACACCTCATTTAACTTATTTAACTATTTTAAATAACTAAACCTGGTTCCCGCCATGAATATATCCATAGAAGCTGGCATGGCATAAAAAATGAAAGAAACGAACAAAAAAACATCTTTTTTGTGAAGTGCATCAGTCCCGCCTGCAGCAAAGCACCCCCACAACATGATGCTGCCATCCCTATGCTTCACGGTTGGGATGGTGTTCTTTGGCTTGCAAGCCTCACCCTTTACATACATACATGCATGCATACATACATACATACATAACAACATACATAACGATGGTCATTATGGCCAAAAAGTTGACCAGAGGACATTTCTCCAAAAAGGAAGATCTTTGTCCCCATGTGCACTTGCGGACTGTAGTCTGGCTTTTTTATGGCGGTTTTGGAGCAGTGGCTTCTCCCTTGCTGAGCATCCTTTCAGGTTATGTCGATATAGGACTCATTTTACTGTGGATATAGATACATGTCTACCCGTTTCCTCCAGCATCTTCACAAGGTTCTTTGCTGTTGTTCTGGGATTGATTTGCACTTTTCACACCAAACTACGTTAATCTCTAGGAGACCGAATGAGTCTCCTTCGTAAGCGGTATGATGGCTGTGTGTCCCATGGTGTTTATACTTGCGTACTATTGTTTGTACAGATGAACGTGGTACATTCAGGCTTTTGGAAATTGCTCCCAAGGATGAACCAAATTTATGGAGGTCCACAATTTTTTTTCTGAGGTCTTGGCAGATTTCTTTTGATTTTCCCATGATGTCAAGCAAAGAGGGACTGAGTTTTGAGGTATGCCTTAAAATACAAACACAGGTACACCTCCAATTCAGTACACCACCTATCCGAAGCCAATTGGCTAATTGTCTAAAGGCTTGACATCATTTTCTGGAATTTTCCAAGCTGCTTAAAGGCACAGTTAACTTATTGTATGTAAACTTCTGACCCACTGGAATTTTTATGTAGTCAATTAAAAGTGAAACAGTCTGTCTGTAAACAATTGTTGGAAAAATTACTCATGTCATGCACAAAGTAGATGTCCTAAACGACTTGCCAAAACTATAGTTTGCTAATATTAAATCTGTGGAGTGGTTAAAAAATGAGATTTAATGACTTCAACCTAAGTGAATGTAAACTTCTGACTTCAACTAATATATATATATATATATATATATATATATATATAATATACACTACCAGTCAAAAGTTTTGAAACACTTGACAGAAATGTTTCTCATGGTCTTAAAAATCTTTTGATCTGAAGGCGTATGCTTAAATGTTTGAAATTATTTTTGTAGAGAAAAATATAATTGTGCCACCATATTAATTTATTTCATTATAAAACTAAAATTTAATTGAAAAAAAAAAAAAAGGTTTTGAAATTGATGACTTGGACCAAATAATAAAGAAAAGCAGCCAATAAGTGCCCAACATAGATGGGAACTCCTTCAATACTGTAAAAGCATCCCAGGGTGATACCTCAAGAAGTTGGATCAGAAAATGTGAAGAGTACATTTCTGAAAATTCTAGGCAAAGGGTGACTACTTTGAAGATGCTAAAATATAACACAGTTTTGGTTTATTTTGGATTTTGTTTAGTCACAATATAATTCCCAAAGTTCCATTTATGTTATTCCATAGTTTTGATGACTTTACTTTTATTCTAAAATATGAAGAAAAAAAATTATTATAACGAATGAGTGTTTCAAAACTTTTGACTGGTAGTGTGTGTATATATACAGGTGCATCTCAATAAATTAGAATGTCGTGGAAAAGTTCATTTATTTCAGTAATTCAACTCAAATTGTGAAACTCGTGTATTAAATAAATTCAGTGCACACAGACTGAAGTAGTTTAAGTCTTTGGTTCTTTTAATTGTGATGATTTTGGCTCACATTTAACAAAAACCCACCAATTCACTATCTCAAAAAATTAGAATACATCATAAGACCAATAAAAAAACATTTTTAGTGAATTGTTGGCCTTCTGGAAAGTATGCTCATTTACTATACATGTACTCAATACTTGGTAGGGGCTCCTTTTGCTTTAATTACTGCCTCAATTCGGCGTGGCATGGAGGTGATCAGTTTGTGGCACTGCTGAGGTAGTATGGAAGCCCAGGTTTCTTTGACAGTGGCCTTCAGCTCATCTGCATTTTTTGGTCTCTTGTTTCTCATTTTCCTCTTGACAATACCCCATAGATTCTCTATGGGGTTAGGGTCTGGTGAGTTTGCTGGCCAGTCAAGCACACCAACACCATGGTCATTTAACCAACTTTTGGTGCTTTTGGCAGTGTGGGCAGGTGCCAAATCCTGCTGGAAAATGAAATCAGCATCTTTAAAAAGCTGGTCAGCAGAAGGAAGCATGAAGTGCTCCAAAATTTCTTGGTAAACGGGTGCAGTGACTTTGGTTTTCAAAAAACACAATGGACCAACACCAGCAGATGACATTGCACCCCAAATCATCACAGACTGTGGAAACTTAACACTGGACTTCAAGCAACTTGGGCTATGAGCTTCTCCACCCTTCTTCCAGACTCTAGGACCTTGGTTTCCAAATGAAATACAAAACTTGCTCTCATCTGAAAAGAGGACTTTGGACCACTGGGCAACAGTCCAGTTCTTCTTCTCCTTAGCCCAGGTAAGACGCCTCTGATGTTGTCTGTGGTTCAGGAGTGGCTTAACAAGAGGAATACGACAACTGTAGCCAAATTCCTTGACATGTCTGTGTGTGGTGGCTCTTGATGCCTTGACCCCAGCCTCAGTCCATTCCTTGTGAAGTTCACCCAAATTCTTGAATCGATTTTGCTTGACAATCCTCATAAGGCTGCGGTTCTCTCGGTTGGTTGTGCATCTTTTTCTTCCACACTTTTTCCTTCCACTCAACTTTCTGTTAACATGCTTGGATACAGCACTCTGTGAACAGCCAGCTTCTTTGGCAATGAATGTTTGTGGCTTACCCTCCTTGTGAAGGGTGTCAATGATTGTCTTCTGGACAACTGTCAGATCAGCAGTCTTCCCCATGATTGTGTAGCCTAGTGAACCAAACTGAGAGACCATTATGAATGCTCAGGAAACCTTTGCAGGTGTTTTGAGTTGATAAGCTGATTGGCATGTCACCATATTCTAATTTTTTGAGATAGTGAATTGGTGGGTTTTTGTTAAATGTGAGCCAAAATCATCACAATTAAAAGAACCAAAGACTTAAACTACTTCAGTCTGTGTGCATTGAATTTATTTAATACACGAGTTTCACAATTTGAGTTGAATTACTGAAATAAATGAACTTTTCCACGACATTCTAATTTATTGAGATGCACCTGTATGTGTATATATATATATATATATATATATATATATATATATATATATATTAGAATTACTATAAAAATTAAGAGTGTGGCCCTCAAGGCTACAGGGCATTGTGACTTTTCCAAAGGGTGTGTTTCCTCCAAAGGTTCAAGGTTTGTCTGGTTTGTATGGTCTAGTAAGCCCCTGCTGGTAGATGCCATAACTACTCCATTCTGGGGGAAAAGCATCTTTCTCCATTGATGACCTTTCTAAAGTAGTCATGTATCTTACAAAAAGTATTTGCAAGCAACATATAAATCACAAATATTCCATTATATAATTGTAGATGTTTGATCAGTACCCAACTTTTCCAGGGCCCTTTAGCATTAATGCATCACATGGCATTTACAGCAGGTAAAAAGTAGACAAAAAAAAAAAAAGAAAGTCCTTATAAGCAAAGATTTCAATAAGATGAATTCAAATTGTGTACTTCCACGGGGTCCTGTGCCAGCTGATTAACTTCCATTGAGATGGATGGAAATTGGATAGCTCTCTTTGGTTTACCCATTGCTTGTAATTAGCTTTGTCTTGCAACATGTATAAAAGCTTGATCTTAATTATTTGTATTTCAAGCATTGAAGACAGTCCAATCTTTTGGTTTGACTTATACTGTGCACTTTTTTGTGCACACTATTTTATCACATATAGATTTTAATTTAAATTCTTAAGTACAATCAACTTGATCATGGATTTTAAACTCCTGTTCCTTTGAACTATCAATTTAAATTGTAAAGTTTACCCAAAAATGAATGTTTTTCCAACATGTATGACTTTTTTCCTCTGAACATAAAAGGAAATGTTCAGCAGAATTCCCAAGCTGCTCTAGGACAACTATTTATGTTTGAATTCCATTTTTTACCAATTCTTTTTTTCAGTTCCTACTCAAGCAATCCATCCACAAAAGATTAAATCTGGAATGTATACTTATCATAAACCTAGCAGCCAATAGAGAACAATAGTGTCTGTAGTGACCATTACAATGCAATGAGGCTCAGCTATCGATCAGTAACCAGCCTTGAAACAAGAAAAGAAAGGCTTGGTCGTAATGTAATCTGCTGCATCCTAAATCCAATCTGTACTAGAGTGGCCGTGACCCCACATAACTCAAGTCACTCATTCATCATACGCATCACAGCTTATGGAATAATGAGCAGTATTTTATCAATTTCTGTTTGCTGTCCTTTGTTTGCACATTTGTTCTCTTGATTTAGTTGAATGTGTGTCTGGGTGGCTATGTTTATATTCATTTGTTGGTTCAACAGTGCAAGTTTTCATTGTCAATTTTTTTCTTTGGTGGACAGTAGTATAGAAAGGACAGGAAATGTTGGGGAAAGAGGGGGCATTGCAATTAGTAAATGATGCAAGCCAAACTCAAACCCACGGCTCGTCTATGAACACGACGATTCGGTGTGTTAGAGCATGTGCTAGATGTGTCAGAGTGATATATCAGCCAGTCTGAATTTTTTTTTTTTTTTTAGTAATTTTGAGATTATCAGCATTGGCTGATTTAACGGAAGTATTAGCTCTCACTTGGGTCAGTTTCGCTTTCAGTTTAAAAAAAAAAAAAAAAAAAAAAAAAATATTCAGCAATTCAATTATACTGTACATAACACACATAAAATTATAATTGTATGTATACTAACGTTCAGAGGTTTGAGTTCTATGTTTTTGAAAGAAAATGATAATTTTCTTCACCAAGGATGCTTTAAATTGATCAAGACATTTATAATGTTACAAATGATTATTTATATTTAAATAAATGTGGTATTATGGAAACTTTCTGTTCTGCCATCCAGCAATGCAGCAATGATGCCTTAGGCATTCTTGCAGTCAGATTAAAATATTCAGCTGAAGTTTTATCACTTTTCACAGAACTTATAATCAGACTCTTCAAACAGCAACTCAGCACCTCAAACTTGGACTCATCCATCCATAATACTCATTTCTAATAAGTTACCATCCAATCTTTAGTTCTTTTTCCAATTCTACCCTTTTCTTATTTGCCAATTTCAGATGTGTCTTTTTCTTTGAAACACTGTCTAAAAGTCAGTGAGTCTTCTCATCTCCATTGCAGATGAAACTTGTGTTTGCAGCCTGATCTCATGAACATTATGTGACCGTGACAACGTTTTTGCAAAATGAAATTACGTGCCTTATTACATGTTTGGCTGCAGTTTCCGAGTGAAATGTCCAGTGAGGGGCACCAAAAGCAAGTGAAATGGTGTTGTAATCAGACTACGTTTTGAAGGTGAATATTAGATGTAGGTTTTAATGAGTAAAACATACCTCCCTAACTTAAAGTTTGAATCTAAACCAAATGAAATAGTGATCTAAAATCAAATAGACACCAAACAGACATTCTTACCATGAAACAACACCTAAACCTAACCGATAGTGTCCAAAAACAAAATGAGAAATGAAAAGCACATTTTCTGAAGCAACCACATCGTCTCGTGTCATGTCTATGACAATCTCATCTCACGTGTAAGCTTGCATGTTTGTATTTCGTGATTTGTGTGAAAGTAAATGCACAGTTGTTGTAGCACCTCTAGTGTCAGTTTCCCCAGGAAACTGCACCAAATGTAGAATTCGGCAAATAAAAGTCAGTTTGGAAAAACTGTATTATAGTATTCATTCTGTGAGATCACATCACAAATACATACACAATTAGTTGAAGGGAGTCAAGCAATAATATTTACAAGAAAAAGAGAGCGCAGCTCGCTCTTTGGCTTGAGCTTTAGCCTTAATAAACCATCTGAAACTGAACAGAAACTATAAGAAACTGAAACCTACTTAAAATTAATAATAGTTCAATGGGACGGAAACAATGCAACAGTTATTACATCTAATATTTATCCTTGGACCTGTCCATGTTGTCATTATTTCTGTGAGAGAAACTTCACTGTGGGAACATGTGGCCATGGAACTTGTCACCCTCAGACATGTGTGGCATTCGCTGGTATGCGTGACACTGCGAGCACTGAATGTTCCACGTAATTAAAAGAAATTCCATAGCTACATGCAACACCACAAATTTAAATGTTTATCTGTTCTGCTGTTGCTAATAAAATAATAGTATGAATACATCTTACCCAAGTTACAGGCTGAATCAACGTGAATGCTTTCAAACATTACTTATTTATTTTTTCTGCAAATCATCCCACGGGCCAGAGATGAATTCTTGGCGGGCCGGATCCAGGCACCCCTGCCTTATTTGTTTGTGAAAGCTCCTGGGAGCACAGACATTTCAAAATAATAGTGCCCAGTGGGACTATTTCGAGCTTGTTCAAAAGTCCAATGTTATGTATCAAATCTTGTTGTTTTTTGTTTTTTCTTCTGGATATTATTGGTAATTTGGTAGCACAATAAACTGCATCTTGGATTTCATTCAATGTGACCTCTGTGCCTGGGCTGCCTGTTACAGTGAGGAAAGACAATGAAACAGATCATTAGCTCCAATTTATGTTTGCATCAACCATCAGAATGGAGAAAAAAATGTGATCTCACTGATTTCGACCGTGGCATGATTGTTGGTGCCAGACGGGCTGGTTTGAGTATTTCTGTAACTCAGAATGGTGCCAAAAACAAAAGAACATCCAGTGAGCAGCAGTTTTGTGGATGGAAATGCCTAGTTGATGAGAGAGGTCAATAGAGAATGACCAAACTGGTTCAAGCTGACAGAAAGGCTACGGTAACTCAGATAACCTCTCTGTACAATTGTAGTGAGCTGAATAGAATCACAGAATGCACAAAATTTCGAATCTTGAGGCGGATGGGCTACAACAGCAGAAGACCACATCGGGCACTTTATCAGGACCATAGTTTTCCTAATAAAGTTCTCAGTGAGTTTATATACAGTATAAATAGATTTTTAAAAATGTCGACCGATCAGCTTTCAATCTGACTTCTGAACAACCATCTAAATATCACCTAAATTTTTTAGTTTATTTGTTTAAATGTTTATTTTTTTTTAGTCTGGAGCTCAATGACACTTTTCCTGCATTTGATGAGTGACCTAGAAATAGTATAGACAATTAAATATTTTGTATTTATTTTATGTAATAATTTAAAAATATATATCCTACAACTTTGTTAATTTCCAGATTTAAATGGAATTTGAAATCCCAAATTTTCAATGTGAACTCAGACTTTCGGACCCTGCTATACATACAGTATATCAGCATTATATCTGCCATCTGCTCCCCTTTTCTTTAGATAACTGCATCTGCCATTTAAAACCTCACATCGGTCGACCACTAGCTCTAACTGTAATGACAGCCATAGCCTCCAATTGACTTCATCTATAACACATGGAATTTTTTATGTAGTTAATGAATTGGGTCCAGTGTTTGCCTTACTGGGGAAAAAAAAACAAAAAACAGCATAATTGGTCACCAACATATTATGTTGTATTTTGAATGTTGGTCCGCAACACGGGATGCTGGTGTGCTGGTGTTCCAAAAAGGTTTTTGACTAGCTTAACCTGCAAGAGATCACTGGTTATCCAGCTTTACCAGAAAAAAAACATAATGGTCGACCAGCTACATTTTGCAGGAGAACAACATGGATGTGATGTTCCACCAGCTAGACCAGCACTTACCAGCATAAACCCACCAAGACCATCATGGGAATTTTGCTGGTAAAGCTGGTCTTTTCAGTAGAGTTGACAAACTGTAGTAGCGTAAACATACCTCAGATAAATCTGTTTTTTTTTTTTTTTTTTTTTTTTTATTGTGCAAGTGTCTTTGGTTGCTCGTGCTGCATAAAAATAATCACTACCTGATGTGAGCTGCTTTTAGAATTGTTACCAGGTAAGAAACAGTCGTTGGGTTATGCCAATAACCCATCAGTGACCCTACCCTCAGGCCCACTCCTAGCCCATGCTAGTGCTTCTTTCAGGGTGCAAGCTAACAGGAAATGCAGCGTACTTCTGCCAACTCTGACCTCAGTGTCAAACCAGCTGATTATGCCATTCATCCGCACTTGCTAAGTAGAAGGGTCAGGAAGGATACGAAAAGGTCAAGAGTGACATATGTTCTCTTCCCATTGGCTAATCTCCTGTTCATCAAGTTTGATCACCTATTAAAAATGACAAGCCAAGGTCAAATCCTTGTACAGCGACAAACAGCACATCTATTGGGGCTGAAGTGTGTATGATGTATTAATCCTTGCTTTTATGATGGGTCACACAAACAAACACAGACAAAATGCTGTTTCTACCCCTTATTCCCTTGTTTACTTAGTGCACAGTCTCACAAGGTTAATATTTTAATAAGATTAATTACTCTAGCCAGGCTAATTAGATTGAAACTCAGGAGAGAAGAGTAAACTCTCTATCTTTAAACTGAGTGGCTAAGTATTAATGGTATTTTATTACAGTCTGAGGTGGAAAGTGCTTTTGTTTTAGCAGTGCGTTTCATATGGGGAATTTAATGGTTTAAATTTCACTTTACACACCAGAGAGTTTGAGGAAAATGCATCAAGGTCATATTGTAGAAACACAATGCTTTGCTTTGATTGGTTCCATTACAAACACCATCAGACATCAAATTTCGTAACATAAGCCCATAAAAGTATTGATTGGTTATATCCACATTGATTCCCCCAGGTTTTTAAATCCCACAAATGCTTTGAGGATCAGCTGGCCTTGTATGTTTCTGTGTGATAATGTGTGAGCATATTGGAAAGGCACATCATTAACTAGTATTTTATTTCTATACGATACCAGTGATAAGTTTGGGCACACTTGACTAAATTTCTGTTTCATGATCTTAAAATCTTTTTAATCTGAAGTCTTATGCTGCAGTGCTTAAAATTAGTTTTGTAGACAAATATACAGTAAATTGTGCCTATGTATTTTTTTATAAAAACTAAAACTTTGTATTTTTTTTAAATGGGTGAATTGGACTGTATAAAGTGAAGGAAAAATATCCAACAAGTGCCCAGCATATAGGGAACTCCTTCAAAGACAAGGCAGTCCTAACATATTAAAATTATTCAATTATAAATAAACTGATGTCACTTACTTAAAACATGTTACTTAGAACAATAAGAGTGATCACATTTCTTTAAGAAATTTTTTACATAAAATATTTTGAGATATAATCTGCCCTGATGCACAAGTCATTGCAGTCATATAAACCGGAGCACAGTGCCATTCCATCAGAATTTTTTCATCAGGGTCACAATTACATCTCTTGTGCTGTGGACACATAACGTGCTATGGACACATAAATCTTCACTATGTCCTTCAAAATGCACACCTTAACAGTGAGTGGATTATTTTGTACTTCCCTGCTTAAGCTCAGACGAACAGCATATCTTTTATCACTTCTGCTTTTGAAACGCTATTGCATTGTGATTGTGTTGTGTGTTTTATTGACTGTAAAGAACATAAAAGAGCCTTTTTCTTAACAAAATCTTTTCTACATTATGAGCATTATATTCCACTGTCTGACGAGCGCTGCTTTATATGCCTGGGCAAAGCTCATGAGGAAGGGGCATTTGTTGAGATTGATTGCTTTTACTGTGAACACATGAAACGTAAGATGCTTCGTTGTTGGCTAGCCTCTTTTCTGAAGGACGACGCTGGTCCCCCTCACTCCCACCGTACTCCTTTTGCAGCCTGGATGTAGAGTGCGGAATATGAAGAGGATTTGTTGCAGACTCAAGCCTTGCATGCCTTCCCATCTCCATTTCAGTCTTCGCCCATTGAGTTCGCCCATGGAGACAGTGCCAGCGTGGCACGTACAGAAAGGCTTCTACAGCCGCTATTTTCTGGTCGCCAAAAAGGACGATGGGTAGAGGCTCATTCTAGACTTGAGACGCTTGAACCTGACACTTGCTAAGTCTTTGTTCAAGATGGTTACTCAGAGACAGATTTTGACTCATGTCCGTCCTATGGAGTAGTTTGTCTCGTTTGATCTTAAAGATGCATACTTTCATGTGCAAATAGCCCCTCATCACAGGCCATTCTTGATATTCGCCTTTGAGGGAACTGCATACCTTACAAGTCCTGCCTTTCGGATTGTCCCTAGCTCCTCACACTTTTACGAAATGTGTAGCTGCGGCGCTCGCTCCACTAAATCTGAGCGGAATCATTGTTCTGAAGTACCTCCATGATTGGTTGATTTTAGTCAGAGGAACAAGCATGCTCACACAGGAACCTGTTGCTCGCACATTTTTGTGCGTTTGGTTCTCAATGTCAATTGAGCAAAGAGTGTGTTGGTACCCAGTCGTCAGGTTTCCTTCTTGGATGTCCTAGCTCACAAATGGCCGGCAAAACGCAAGTAGGCATTCCCTCCAAAAAACCAAAAAAGTGTTGTGCAAAATTCAAGGGAACTGGGAAACTGTGCTGTTGGTTACACTCAAGTGACCCAACCGCCCTTGCTTCCCAGAGCTGGTAGAGCTGTTTGTCTGTGAGAAAACACCCATTGGTCATTAAATTCTTGTGATATGCGAGACGGCTCAGACACGCTCGCCACACTACTGTCCTGGTCTGGAACTTAGGGCTTGTACTGAATGTGCTTTCGAGTTCCCTGTTTGAGCCAGTTGATGCAGTAAGTTTGCTTAATCTGTCTGAAGACCTTGCTGCTACTTGCCTTGGCTTTATCCAAATGTATTTCAGGTCCTGTAGGTCCATGATACTTGTTTGGAATTTGGAGCCAGCTTGTCAAAATCCATTCTCAAGCCTAGGGAGGGTTATTTGCCCAAGGTTTGGCCATTCCCTTCAGAGCTCATGTGGTAACCTTAAATGCTTTCTATCAAGGCGCAGAAATTGCACATGCAAAAAACACCGTTTGGGTGCTGCATGTACATTGACCATCTGAATCAATTCAGGAAGATGGATCAGCTTTTTGTCTTTTTGTCAGGGCTGTTCAAAAGGTTTGTCTGTCTTCAAGCAAAGACTTTCTCAGAGGGTTGTTGATGCCATTGTGCTCGATTATGATGCAGTGTATCAATGGCTAGTAGGAGTTAACTTATTCGTGTGAATCAGTAGCACAGCATAATGGTACACATTTTTCATTGCGTCAGCTATGGATGCAGTGTCAAAGTGTCTGACTTGAAAGGGAATGTACTGGTTACGACTGTAACCTAGTTCCCTGAAGGAGGGAACGATGCACACGCTCGCCGAACTACTGTTTTCTCGCTGTTAAGAGAAAGTCGAGAAAATCCTGTGTGGCACTTTTCTCCAGTTTATATGCCTGCGATGATGTGTGCATCAGGGGCGTAGCATCAAGCTCAGTCTGGCAATAGATGAGCATGATTTTGAAGGGCTTCAGAGATTGTCACTCCTGGGAGGAGTTTTCCAAAGCGACAGCTACAGACACAGTGTCTTGTTCCCTCCTTTCAGGGAACCAGGGTCACTGTCAAAACCAGTACGATTTGATGCCTTTGTATTCAAAATTTAAAAAATTATTGTTTCATGCACTTGATGCCCAGAGTGTGCAGAAATATAAGATGTATATTATGCAAGTTTAAACATTTTATATAACACAGCTTAGGTTTGTGGTATTTTATAGTCTAAAGTGTGGAAAAAAGTAATAATAGACAGAGGTGGGTGGAGTAGCCAAAACATTACTCAAGTACAGTTACTTTAAAAAATAATTACTCAAGTAGAAGTAAAAGTACTCATGTTAATAATTACTTGAGGAAGAGTAAGAAAGTATCCAATTGAAAGAATACTCAAGTAGCGAGTATCTAGTTACTTCCACATACAGTATAACATATTAGACGTTTACTCCCCAATATTCCATTACATAATGCACATTTAACATGTCACATAATAATAATAATAATAATAATAATAATTATAATTTTTTTTTTTCTCCATATTTTAAAAGGGAATGATGACTGAGACTTTCAGTCTCTGACATTCTGTCTTACATTTTTCGGGTTCCGCAGTTTGGAACAACATGAAAGTGGGAAAATGATGACAATGTTAATTAATTTATGGCTAAACTATCACTTTAAGGACGCTTGAGAAGAAAAGTTTGGAAAACTTTCTAGTAATTATTACGGTGAAAAAACGTGAACAATGTTCCACAGGCCCAGTTATAAATAATGCTGAATAAAACGAAGCAAGATCGTGCTTTATTGATGCCTACTGTTGTTGCTTCACAGCTTTTTAAAGTCCTGCTTGGATACTTAGTTTAGGGTAGTTACAGTATTTCGTCAAAAGAATAATAGATAATTAGTTCTGTACACTAAGGGTAAACTTCACCTGATCTCTGTGTTTGGAAGCGTGTTAGGCTTATTTAAGTTCAAAGCTTGTTCTCTGATGTCCATTAGAAAAACACACCGCGTCTGTTAATCATAGAAATGCTGTGCATGCACAGAAAAGCTGTCTGCATATGATGGGCAGAGCAAAAGGCATTTCTGCTTAACATGGATGTTTACATGGATACGCAGATGCAGACGCAGATGTATTGCAGCACTGATATAAAAATTTATACTTATAACTGTGGTCCTAATGCTGCCTTCATGTGCTATCGGAATTATCCTAATTATGAGTATGTGAAGTCACATTCAAGTGCTTTGTTGTCGGAAAGAACATGAAACATGGATGACGGCAGGTTCATTCTAGTGTTATTATAGTTAATGAAAACTAACTAAAATAATTTCCGTTAACTAAAATAAAAACTGAAATTATTGGAAAAAACTTAAACTAAACTAAAATACTTTTTCATAACTCCAAAACTAACTAAAATAAAATACAAATGATCTCGAATTCATTTTAGTTTTAGTTTTTGATATACTAGGGTGAATATGGGCAAAGTGGGACACTTTGGGAAATTTTACTTGTCTTAACACTTTGAATTATGATCCAAATGCCACATAACCTAACATTATACATTTGAAGAAAGCTTAGGATGTCTTCAACTTTAGTCAAAAGCAAAAATTAAGACATTTTTCAATACTGGGAAGTAGAACCGTTGAAGACCCTCTTCAAATCCCAGATTTTTTTTAAAGCAGTACTGGTAAAGTGGGACAGAGGAAAATTATTTTCTAGGAAATATCTACAAAGTATTTGGAATTAAGTTTTATATTTTCTATTCCACTTTCACATCATAACATTGTTAACTTTTACTTTTTTATAACCTTAACAAGATTTACCACAAATTTCTGTCATTTTCATTATCATTGCTTTTCCCGCCAGTGATCATGAAATGAGCTCTGCCACACATCCCAAAACAAAATAGATAAAGGGATAATTCACCCAAAAATGAAAAGTCTCATCATTTATTCACCCTCATTTCAAACCAGATGTGTATAACATTCTTTCTTCTGCTGAACACAAACACAGATTTTTAGAAGAATATTCCGCCTATGTTGGTCCGTACAATGCAAGGGTCCAAAACCTTGAAGCTCCAAAAAGCACATAAAGGCAGCATAAAAGTTATCCATAAGTGGATTAATCTGTCTTCTAAAGTGATCTAATCTGTTTTGGATGAGAACAGACCAAAATATAACTCCTTTTTCACTGTTCATTTTGCAATTGCAGTCTACAGGAACAATCATGAGTTCAAGCTCGAATACACTTACTAGTAGAGCTCGCAGAGTGCTAGATGGTGCTGGGACCTTCTGGTCGCTTCTGAAGACATGTATTTACTGTAACCACTGGAGTCTTATTCATTACTTTTATGCCACCTTTATGTGCTTCTTGGATCTTTAAAGTTTTGGCCCCTATTAACTTGCATTGTATAGACCTACAGAGCTGAGATATTCTTCTAAGAATCTCCATTTGTGTACAACAGAAGAAAGTAAGTCACACATCTGGGATGGCATGACTGAGTAAATTATTTGAGAACTTTCATTTTTGGGTGAATTATTCCTTTAATTGTGTACTCTCTAATGGTTAGTTTAGTAAAGAGTTATAATAATTTAATGAAATACATATGGATACAATTTGGATCAAGCTTAAATGTCCTTTGTCACTTTACCCATATTCACCCTATATTATATTATAAATTTTGCAACATTTACAATTCACATTAAACATGAAAATACCACTAGATTGAGGTAACACAAAACTGCCCTGAAAAAGTTAATGTTATACTTTTTAAAATACACCAGTAAACACTCAGCTTTGGCAGCCATTAAAAAAAAAAAACTAAAACTAAAATAAAAACTAACTAAACTAAAGCTACAAAACACTGAGAAAATGGAAACGAAAATAAAACAGACAAACTGAAAAAACTGAATCTAAAATAGAAATTAAAACTAAATTAAAATTCCAAAACTATAATAACACTGGTTCATTCATACATATTGTTTGTGGAACTTTTATTTTGACAGCATAATACATATTACTCAGTAAGCCTGCTGACAATAATGGAGTTTTTTGAAATACAAGCTGTTTTCACAGTGTAAAAATGTACAAAATCATCAAATGTTTGCTGATATACATAACTGAATATGACTGCAACTGCAAGCGATAACAATTATCTGTATTTAGAAAAATCAATAAAACCTGTCATTCACTTCAGAAACCATACTCTCCACCGCCATGTTGAAAGTTTACGGCTCCTCCCATCTTGGAAACTCGGGTATCAACATTTTCCCAGTCATAATTACAACTTGACGGGTTGTTCATGTGCAACTTCCGAGTGAGAAACTCGTATTGACGATAATTCCGATAGAAAGTGAAGGCAGCATTAGAGCCCATAACTACAGGGTCACCCTCAAAATTACCATCACCATGACACAGACAAGCTCACGTTATCACAAAATCGCAAAAAAACTTACCGCAACGTGCTTTCTTAAGTTGGAGCTGTACTTTTAATATTGAAATATCCACTTGTCTTGGTGTCAAATGAAGGCATTGCGTGGCGAAAGTGTTTGTTTTGAGCGTTTGCTGCAGGAGTGATTAACTCGACTAGAGTGACAGCGCCGCTGTCGTAAGAGTCCCATTAAAAAAAAAAAAAAAAAAAAAAAAAAGAAACTCAAAAAATTACGCATTTAATAACACTTATTTAATTAAACCCAGTAATGTAACGACAGGGACGTCGCCCATTGTTTAAAAAAAAAAAAAAAAAAAAAAAATTCATTAGAAATTTACATGAGTAAAATGTACCCACAATTAAACATACTCAGAAAAGTAAATTTTTTCCAAAAAGTTACTCAAGTAAATGTAACAAAGTAAATGGAACATGTTACTACCCACCTCTGATAGAGTGTGAGTAGATGTGTCCAAATGTTTGACTGGTAGTATACAGTAAAAAAGTGCTGCAACTTAAGTTCCCTGCAGTTTGAGAATTTGTCTCAGCAAGCATTTTTCTGTTGTTAACTGTGTGTTTAGGACGTGTAGTTTTAGTTCAATTAAATTCAGTTGAGCCCCATGCTGGGAAAAACTGGCTTGAAACCGGTTTTCCTAAGGCTGTTATGTTGTAGAAATTACAACTGAAAGGGTTTTGCTATGACTGAATGTCTTAATGTTACTTTAAATGTGTCTTTTGTGGATTTATTTTTTTATTATACTGCAGTTGTAATCACAATTTATTTACATTTTGCCTAGGTACCTACTTAGGTAAGCAGTTTTATCCACTATAGACAATACAATTAGTGCTGTTAAAGCTGATGAGAAAATCCTGTTGAGATATCCGAAATGTCCTGTAATTCCTCGTCTGGTTTTTTTTAGGTCAGGTAGTGGCTGAGAGCATATGGTGAAGACCCTCTTAGAGAGGTATTACTGCATGGTAATCTGTGAAATAACACTGTCTGTTGAATTGCAGTGTTTTGTGTGCTGAGAACATTTGTTGTGCTATAATATCACTTCCTTTATTCTTCCCTTCACACGAAACATGTTTTTCTTATCAATGTCAACAACAGTCTGTTTTTATCACATTATATTTTCCTGTAGAGAAATTACCATGGCAAACATAGTTTCAACCAAAATAAAGTTACTAAAGTCATTGCTACTACTATAAAACCATGAGTAGAAAGGGAATGTTCATCATGACAAACTTTGAATGTTGGCTTGGCAAAGCATTTTCCGATTTTTTTTTAATTTTTTTTTTAAAAGCCTGATGCACTGTGCTGAGCTTTGTGGATGTAGTTTTAAAGCTCTAGGCTTTAAAACTAATTCTGACTGATTTAGAGTCCGAATTTTTGGTCTTGGTTTAGGGATAAAAAATAAAAAAAAACCTAACCTAAGTTTGTACAATTACAGTATCTTGGCTTTGTCAAGCCATCATAATAAATCAGTATGTTATCGCCTTCAAATAGTGTAAGGAGCTTTCAGGACTACCACCCCTTGAGTCATGAGTTCGAATCCAGGGTGTGCTGAGTGACTCCAGCTAGGTTTCCTAAGCAACCAAATTGGCCCAGTTGCTAGGGAGGATAGAGTCACATGGGGTAACCTCCTCATGGTCACTATAATGTGGTTCTCGCTCTCAGTGGGGTGTGTGGTGAGTTGTGCGTGGATGCCGTGGAGAATAGCGTGTGCCTCCACATGCGCTACGTCTCCGCGGTAACGCGCTCAACAAGCCATGTGATAAGATGCGTGGATTGATGGTCTCAGACATGGAGGCAACTGAGATTCGTCCTCCGCCACCCGGATTGAGGCGAGTCACTATGCCACCGCGAGGACTTTGAGCGCATTGGGAATTGGGCGTTCCAAATTGGGGAGAAAAGGGGAGAAAAAAAAAGAAGCTTTCAGAACACCAAGTTACCAAAGTTTTACTGTAATACAGGTCCGCGCTGTCATGAATAGCCTGGAAATATTAGGGAATTGTAATATTGTGTTTTCCAGGCCTGAAAATGTCATAAAATCTCAAAAGTCATGGAAATTTCTATAGAGAATTATATATATTTCAAGTTTTTCTAGTATTTAAAATATTTCAATAAGTATGTATTGCTCTTGTATAGGGTTAAACTTGCTTGAAAGCTTTAGTGATGTCCAGTTTATCAATGAATTGTTCTTTTGAGTCAGTTCTTTTCAGTGGATAAGTAGAAATGTTTCACAAATTGGTCTAAAAGTTTCATTATCAAATTGTTCTGGAAATTTGTTGTGGAAACCCTGGTAATAGCAATAACAGTAGTAATATGGTATTTTGGCAGAAACTTTAATTGTCATAGTACATTTTTGTAAGAGTTGTCTCTTACCATAAAACCATGTATTCACTACCATAAAACATAGATTTTGTCAACTGCTTAACAACTGAAAAATGACTTAAAGTTCACCTTAGTCCTCAGTCAAGCCTTAAATAAGTAGATTTTTCTACATCAAATACCTTTACAGTTATCGTTCCATACACAGCGCATGAAACAGTCAAGGTTTCTAAATGGGTCATTTGCTTGTTTGAGGCAAGTACTGGGTACTGACCCGAGTCAAAATTTTAGTGTTTGGGTGTAGCTGATATTTGAGTCAATGTTTGGATTTGGTGAAGATGCAAAGCCATTTAGACACAAAAGACATTGTGTTGTTGTGAGCATGCCTGGATCTAATTAAATGCATTTAGCTTATGTGTCAGCAGTAGCCTGAAGGTCAACCCCAGCCGTGCGGCAATAGCTGCACAAGAAACTTGAACCTCCTCCGACTTCATACTCGACTACAACCGCCCCTTTTCACCTCTACATGACAAAGTCCTGCACAACTCCACTGTTCCTCCCTCTCGCCCCCTTCCTGACTCTCCTGTTGCATTTGAATGTGAAAAGTCTCTTATGTGGCTGGGGGAGGGGGTGTAATTAGCGTTAGCAGAGGGCTAATGCTATCATACTGCTTGAACTGGATTGGGGTGATCTGGGTACAGGTCTGGGGTCCTGGAAAGACCCATATGTATGTTCCTACAAAATCAATCAGTATTATTGAATAAAAACCTGACTCAGGCAAATTGGCACTCTAGAGGTGGCGACTATGGGAGTGGGATTTAAAATGGATTTTAGGAATCATTTTTATCTCCAATTTCGAGATTATCCCCTTTCTGTATTTAATAATATATAATAACTTTATATATATTGAACCTTTCAAACAGTATAGCAGACTCTTACAAAAACTTACTGTTGCATTACCATGGTTCATTGATGTTATTTAATGGCATTACCATGCCCTATTATTTAGGGAATTTATTAGTATTTGGTATGTTGCCATTTTGGTTTAATGACAGCATGCACTCTAGCTGGCATGTACTCCACAAGCTTGTGTAAAACCTGATGAGAATGTTCGAGATTGTTTCAAAGAGCATTTTTTAAGAATTTTGAGAATGTTGCAAAGAGCATCTTGTGTGCTTCAATGGAAGCAATAAAATCTGACTATTTGTAAAAAGAGTTAATATGGTCACTGTCACAAATTTTCATTTATTTGATTAGCAAACTTGTAATAGTAGTGGTTGGAACCGAGAACCGGTTAATTTTAACTTTTTTTTAAATACTTAAACCGCATGATTTTCATGACCTTTGGTTCAGTTCTGTTTGGTAACAGTTCTCACATGTGCAATTTTCCGCCAATACGTGTCAAACACAGTACTAATACACTGACAGTTTTGAGCCCCACTGTACTTGTTTGATATTCATAAACCATGTTGTTCTAATGGTAATGTTATGAATACCATGGTATTACTGTCATGATATTTTTTTATGTAATAATATTAGGAATGCACCAATGTATCGGCTTTTTTTTATCAGTCAGTTATTGACCAAATTAAAACCATTGCAAATTGGTTATACAGTAAACATGAAAACACTGATATGAAAAAAAAAAAACAATGGTTTATTTTTAATTAACTAGTAACACGCTTTGTAAAAACTCTGTGAATTAAAATGCACAATCCAGAAATAATAATAGCCACAATATGTAGAAGGGTTGGCACTCCTAAGAACATGTAATATTTTTTTTCTTTCTCGTTCTTACAATGCAGAAAAACCACCATAAACGAATGTGACAGTTGTGAAAGAGGTACTTAACTATAGGCTACATGATGAAGGAAACCATCTAAACCGCTTTGAAACCAGCAGACTTTGAATTCTGAGACATCAATATTATATCTGTTAATTTTGCATGATTGACTGAATTAAGATTGAAATCGCAATATGGCCTTGTGCGATTACTAAACCTTAAAAGACTACTTTTTAAGTCTGCAGTTTTTATAGTCTGCATTCAGCGCTTCAGTCAGTGCTGTGTGAGCAAGTGGCGCTCTCTAGCGGTCTTGATGGTATTATCCATTATCTATTATACCACTATAATACAGAATTTAAAAGGAGGTTTTGTTCCTTTGGTTAAAATTTTTTATTTTTCTATGATGTGGTTGACATTTTCGTAGAATTGCCCAACATATGCATAGTAAGAATTTGTAATCATATACCAGTTCAATGTTTTAAAATTAGAGCTGTCAAAATTAACGCGTTAACGTATGCGATTGAGTTTAACACGTACATTTTTCTTAATCACGATTAACGCATTTACCATTAATACAGCATATATGCTGGTGTGAAGGGCGGGACCTTTGTAATCCACCCAGAGTCATTACACTTACACAGACACCACAGCGCCAGAGCCCTTCTACCAAGAGAGCCTTCAAGCTTAGCATAAAATAGCATAACGCGGCGGTCCCATAGGCATTCTATGGGTGGTTGTAAAACACTAGTTGACTGTCACGCTCTCTCTTATGATAGAGCCGCGGAGATTATCTCAGTAAATAAAAGAGTCTCTGGCAGCGCATCCCTGTCAGTGATTAAATAATGAAGAAAGTAGCTGTTAGCACTATTTTATGTACAAAACAAGCCCAGATGAGACTTGTGATAGAAAACAAGTATTTTTCAGCCTATGTAAGCCGTATTTTAATTACCTCCAGAAACGCATCAAATCTTAACTATCACCAAAACGCAGAATGAGACGTGTTTGTTTGCAAGCGCTTTTCATGGTGTTTTCAAAGCGGCACTCGACACTGGTGTTGATGATCTGACATGAATCATGAACGCAGCTTTACGATTGCTGTAGCAAAGTGTATAGCCACAGTCTACTGGCAGAATAATATTGTGGAGGATATGAATTTAATAGATTTAATGCCCATTGCAATGAATATGCAACCTATGTGGGGAGACTGTTCTTTCAATTAGTCAATCTCCCATTTAGACTTTGGGAAACATTTAATGTGACTTGTATTGGTGCTATTTTAGTGCATTTCTACCTGTATTGTAGAAGACTTTGTTTGAAAAATGTTAATAAAGCACTATATTGCTACATATTTTTTTTTTACAAAATAACCTTTTTTATATATCAACTATCATATTTATATCTATCATTATTTTTGTCATTTTTATCTTTTTATCTTTTATTTATCTTTGTTTGTGTCTCTCATTAAAATTTTGTCCTGTCGTGTGTTCAACAGATCCAATCCATGTTCAATGGAAATTATTTATTGTTAGAAGAGTTAAATGCTTAAATAATATGGTACTTTTTGTAAAGGGGGTATAATGGTTATAAAAATAAAACAACAAAAAACAGAGTTTAAATTGCATATTAAAACATTAAACAAGGCATTAGCAAAACAGGTTTTGTTTACTGGTAAATGGAAGATTATTGAAATATATTTTTTAAACTGTACTGGCTTCAGTTCTTCAGTTTTCAAATGTACAAATATGGATATTTATGCACATTATAAGTGTAAAAAAAAATCTCATGTGGCTGTATCTCATGGGTATCTCACAACAGTACTAGGTGGCGAATTCGTACGAAATCGTACAAGTTATACACCCACCAATGAGAGAAGACTCCCTTGTGTCCTTGTAGTTCCTGATGTGGCGTTTGTTCCGTATTAATCCAAAATTGTGGATTTCTAACTTAAACCCCTAACCCAAACCCCATACCTAAACCTAAACATAGTGTAACACCTTACCCTACCCAGAGCATAAATATAACCATGGTGTGTTATACGGAAGAAAGCGAACGCATGTTTGTAAAGTATATTTGATTGGTTAATGTATAAGTCATACGTTTTTGTACAAATGAAGTCGTACAAATTGGTACAAATTCGCCACTTCGTAGTATTGAGACTATCTTGGCCTGTATATAATTGGAATATAGAGAATGGATAATAAACACAATTTTACACAAGATTAGCTGCTGTAACTGTTCAAACTTAGCATTCTTTGACAACATAACAGCTCAATATAACTTTGACAGTGCATGCACTTCTGCTGACTTTGAAAGAAACAAGCGATAGAAAGCTAGAGCAAGAGAGAGGGAGGGGGCTTGCATTGTTCAGCAGGAGGCTAAAATAGGGCTATCAGTTCCACTCAGATAACCCCCGTATTGCCATTGGCCCTCCGGCCACACTGTGACCCTGGGGCCTGAACTCAGCAGTCATGTGACCAGGCTGAAACTGACCAGCAGGGCTGAAGCTGTGAGAGCGATCAGTAAGAGTCAGAACAGAGAGGAGGAAGGAGAGAGACAGAGAAGAGCAAAAAGAGAAAGAGAAATGAGGCCTACAATGTTCCTGAGAAGGATATGTGTATGAATGGATGACAGGGAGACCAGGAGAGACATGCGATGGATTCGTGGGAAGGTAAGGAAAGACAAAAGACAGGAATGGTGGTTTTACTAGATCAGAGACCACATTTAATGTTGATGTGTGATTGTATGCAGGACTGTTTAAATGAGATCCAGTATGAACTGGCATCAGATCAGTTACAAAAAGAAAAAAAAACTTTGATTAAAGGGTAATTGTGTATCCAATGCATAGCCAATGGCAAAATAGGTCCTAACCTATTATTCGTGATAAATGAAGATCCTGCATTAGTCGTGTTGATGTCAGAGATCGATTATGAAAGGTAGACTGTATACCTGCTAAAGCTAACAGCTGTTGGGAGGGTTTGACTGGACATTTTGATTTTTATCATTGTATCCAGAATATTTTGCTTCTCGAATCCCTGAATTCCTGTTTATCCGTGAATACAGTGTTTTTAAAAGCCAGGGGAGTGGGGAGCATTTATAGTGAAACATCATTAATATTTCATTCAGATATAAAAAGGCAAAATATTTATGTACCATCCTAGAACAAGTTCACACCGTATTTTCATTACGTTTTAATCCTTTTCCTCTTTTTGTTTTGTCACAGAATTTCATGGCCAGTTTTATAAAGCAGTGTTGTTTTGCTTTGTGACTGCAACTGGTTTATCGTAAATAATTTGTTTATGGACTGCATGTTTTGTGTATTGCGTAAAGTGTTGCAATGCACATACAGAGTCACAGACAAATTTATTTTGTGTCACAAAAGATTTTGCTACACACTGTATTTTGCTTATTTTATGTAACACACTATCGTCCACCCATATTGCATATCTGATGTAGTTTTTTTTTTAATAGTTCACACAGTTGTTTAGCGACTCATGGATTTGTTTAGTTAGTTTATGGTGATAGTGTGCATACTGTGGTATGCAGGCTGTGGCCCATCTGGAAAAGGTTTTCTGGGCTGAACGGGCAGCTGTCTTCATGTAATGCCGAGCGGGGGTCAGCATGGCTCCACGCTCATCTGGTTAAACCCCCGATACACACACACACACACACACAACCCCCACGCCCCCTGCATGGGTTTATAACTGTAGCCCAAACTTCACCCCTCAGTGCACTAGATTTTATCAGTTTAGCCACATAATTGTATCTCAGTTGGCTTTGTATTGATGATAGACCTTTTTTTGGTGCAAAACCAATCAGTTTGGTTTCACTCAATCGAGAAAACACTTTATAATATAAAACAACTCTCAGCTTTCTTCAAGACAGTCTTTTCTTAATGTTTGTAAGTGGTCATTAGGTGCCCTTGGACCTTGACACTAAACCCTTCAGCAACCCCTTGACAAAACTAGTGTTTTAAAATCAAAATCTTTCACTGTTTGTCCTCACAAAATGGCTGTATGCACCTCTGTCAAGCAAGATGCGTTCATTAATGCTTGTTTTCATACTTTGTTCATGCTCATTTATTTATCAAAAAAAGATTTGCGAAGTGTGGACTGGAGTGTGGTGTTAAACATGGACATAAACATAGTGCTGGCTGCTGTGTAAATGTGATATTAGCTCTCTCTGCCGTGTGTTAGTTTTAAGCAGATTTTTAGCCGACTAATTACTTTCATCAAAAGCTGGTGTGAAAATGCACTCACATAATGATGAAAGGTGTGAACGGCTCTTAATTGTTGTTCTTTCAGCCTCTGCCTCATTTACTTATTTCATCTTCTTTCACAGAATCGCCTTTTGATAAGTTAATGCCTTTCAGGAAGAATGTGATCTGAACTTCACATGCCTCAAATGTTTCAAATAGTTGAGCACAGAGGACTCCGATGGCTACTGTAAAATACCTCTGAGTCCTCATAGCTCACATTTCTGCATATATTTTTAAAAATGTTTCAGGTAATTTTAAACAGCTTAGCTAAAATAGGATCTTTACACATTTCTAGTCCAAATATACACACACTTTTATATAGAGTTATAGACTGAAATATTGGTTAGGCCAATTTGATAACCAGTTTTGGCCAATTTTAGCCAACACATTGGGCGATAATCATGACGGCTTGGAAGATTACATTTTCAGTTGTTAGTTCCTAATTGTATCAATTCTAAAATTTACTGACAGCCTGGTTAATGGATAATGAAAATGTTCTGTTTTCAGTGTTTTAGTGAATTGTAAGTAAAAATTCTGTAAAATGTTCATTTGATTCCAGAAATTGAGTACATCTTATTTTCATTATGTATGTATTGCCATTTTATCAATCACTGACCACCTTGCTCTCTAAAAAAAAAAAAAAAAAAAAAAAAAAAACACATCGCTATTAGAGAGTAATGGGAATTATGAAAAACTAAAAAATTTAATGTCTATGTGCATTACGGTAATTTGGGGAGTGCACTTCCTAAATTGTTATGAAAATATCACAATGCAAAAAAATTAAAAAGGAATTAATGAGAATTCGAGAGAACACTTGATAAATTATTATGAAAATAAGGTAAATGCAAAAAAAATTTATGGGGAGTACACTTTCATAATTGTCATAAAAAATTATTTAGCAATGCAAAAATAAATGTCTGTGCGTGATGCGTTATGCTACTGAGAATCTGGGAATTGCACTTGCAAAATTTAAATTAAAATGTGCGCATTACGGTAATGAGAATTTGAGGAGCAAACTTGCTAAATTGTTATTGAAATAGTCACAATGCAAAAAATTTATGTCCATTCACATTACGGTAATAAGAAATTGGGGAGTGCACTTGCTAAATTATTAAAATATTGTCACAATGTAAAATGTATGTCTGTGCGTGATACGGTAATGAGAATTTGATAAGTGCACTTGCTAAATTGTATGAAAAGGGAATTATGAAAAACTCAAAAATGTAATGTCTGTGCGCATTACGGTAATAAGAATTTGGGGAGTGCACTTGCTAAATTGTTATGAAATGGGAATTACGAAAAACTAAAAATTGTAATGTCTGTGCACATTACCGTAATGAGAATTTGATATTACTCTTGTTAAATTATGAAAATAATCACAATGCAAAAACAATTCTGTATGCATTACGGGTATGGGAATTGGGAGAGTACACTTGCTTAATTTTTTTAAAAATAATGTCACAATGCAAAAAAAATGTCTTTACATTACAGTAATGAGAATTTGGGGAGTACACTTGCTAAATTGTATGAAAATAATGTCACAATGCAACAAAAAAAAAATATCTTCGCATTACAGTTATGAGAATTTGGGGAGTACATTTGCTTAATTGTCATGAGTGTTATTTTGAAATGCAAAACATCATCTGTGCGCGATAGGTTATGGTAATGAGAATTTGGGGAGTACACTTGCTAAATTGTATGAAAATAATGTCACAATGCAAAAAAAATAAAAAATATGTCTGTTCCCATTATGGTAATGAGAAATTAAGGAGTAAACTTGCTAAATTGCTATTAAAATATTCACAAAGCAAAAAAAAGAAAAAAAAATGCCTGGGCGCATTACGGTACTGAGAATTGGGGAGTACACTTGCTAAATTGTTATTAAAATATTCACAATGCAAAAAAATGTCTAGGCACATTGCGGTAATGTGAATTTGGGGAGTACACTTGCTAAATTGTATGAAAATATTGTCACAATGCAAAAAATAAATGTCCATATGTATTACGGTAGTAAGAATTTTAGGAGTACTCTTGCTAAATGTTGAAAGTAATGTCACACACTGCAAAAAAAAATTATGTCCATGTGCATTACAGTAAAGATCGATTTTTGGGGATTACACTTAATTGGTATGTAAATAATGTCCATGCCAAAAAATCTAGATTACTTTGTTTAAAAAAAGAGAAAATACTACTTCACTATTTTGTGAATTCTAAACAATTGATTTTTACAAAAGGCTTGCGGTGGCTCTAGGCAGCACGTGGAGAGCACTGTGGCTTTATGAATTCATTTGAATGTAACTTGATTGGAAAATGCCACAGTATTGTGCTTGAGGGTGAATATGTTCAAGGGTGGTATGTGAAAACACCATTGTGTATATGAGTGTGTGTGGGGGGGGGTGCTGAAAGGACACTGTACATGACTCCACCTCCTCTTAATCCCATTCTCCTGTTGCCCATCTTCTCTATTATTGTTTCCGACAGAAGGGGGTGAGCTCTGAGGGTCTTCACTCATCACACTGTCTCTCTTTCCTTATGCCTTCTGTTTCTTCTTCCTCTTCCCTTTCTCTCCTCTCTGCCACTTCGTTTTTTCATTCATTTTACCCTCAGCTCCATTCGTCACTCTTCCAGGCAGGAAGTCACCTCTCTGGTGGGGTGAGGAGGGAGGGGGGTAGGGAAGGGTCGTTCAGAGCTTAGGAGTGTTTGTGTGTGTGTTTGTTTGCACATACACACGGGGGAGGGGACTTTAAGCTATGTGAAGATCAATAGCAGTAGAGGATGTCAGGCAGTAGAGGTTCAGCAATTCTGGTCTAAATTTAGTCTCAAATCATACCTGTTTAAGATGTGGCCTTTCCAACCACAAACAAATTAGACTGTATCTATATGTACTTCACTAAATCAAAACATACTTTGCGAAGGTCAACTAGGAGACTATGATGCGGATTCAAAAATTATTATTGCTAATATTCTGTATAACTTGTCATTGCTGATGTCTTCATTGATTTATCGTTGTATCTATTCATATTCTCAAATGAGGGCCGTACAATAGATGAAACCTTCATTAAGGTCTTCTCTGGTTTGAGACATTCCTGTTAATCTTACTTAAATAACAAGATCACATTTCTTTTTAGAAAGCAAAGGTAACACTTTACAATATGGCTGCATTTGTTAACATTATCATGAAATAACAATGAATAATAAACAATGTTTACAGCATTTATTAATCTTTGTTCATGGTAATTTATGAAAATACAATTGTTCATTGCTAGCTCATGTTAGTTCATATTGCATAACCTAATGCGATCTTCAATTGAACATTCTCAATATCGATTCTCAAATCCCAAGACTGATCTTTTACTCAATGGGCAACCCTACACTACAATGAGAGGAAATCACTTGCATTTGCAACCAAATTTCGCACTATGCGACTAAAATTTGTATATCTGGCAACTGGCTGGTAAATGTTCAGATTTCACTCACTAGTAATTGTGTAATATAGTGGCAGAGTATTCCGTGTAATGTGTGTCCAAAGACGAGATCCACGCGACTCATTTTTCAGTGAATAATGTCTCTTTTAATACCCTTTCTGTTCTTTACAGTCAGTTGTTGATCAAAAACAAAAAATAGACATTTAATTCTAATCATGCGTAGCATGTTTAAAATAAATAAATAAATGAACAAATGAATGCAGAGTTCATCTTTTGGCTTTCATAATATTCTTTTGGTTGCTTAATTATTATTATTATTTTTTTTCTCCCCTTTTCTCCCCAATTTGGAATGCCCATTTCCCAATGCGCTCTAGGTCCTCGTGGTGGCGTAGTGACTCACTTCAATCCGGGTGGCGGAGGACGAATCTCATTTGCCTCAATCAGCGCATCTTATCACGTGGCTTGTTGAGCTCGTTACCGCGGAGACCTAGCGCGTGTGGAGGCTTCACACTATTCTCCGCAGCATCCGCACACAACTCACCACATGCCCCATCGAGTGCGAGAACCACATTATAGCGACCACAATGAGGTTAACCCAATGTGACTCTACCCACCCTAGCAACCGGGCCAATTGGTTGCTTAGGAAGCCTGACTGGAGTCACTCACCGTGCCCTGGATTCATTTCGTGCTTAATTTTGAGGTGGTGAAACAGATGTCGCACCTGTTTTAATAACAAGCTCCTCTTCATTTTCTTGACCTGTTTGGGAGTCGTCCTGTTCTGTGGAGATTTCGTTCTCCATTTGGGGTTTTCCTGGGTCAAAAATGATTGAGTGGCAACCTCACGCCGAGCTCTCCTGTCACTGGAGCACAAATATCAAAAAGCCTGCTTGATTTGTGAGCACTTCGGAGCTCAGAGACAGCACGCACCAGTCACGTGAAACAGTCATTTGTCAGATGAGAAGAATATTTAGCACTATTAAAGCGGCAAAAGCACGATGAAGGTAATTAAATTTGCTTGGGCAGGCACAGAAAAATTTTCAATCCCGGAAAAACCCTGTCCATGTTTCGTCAATTCTCTGTCTTACATGAAGCCCTGCCCACTGATGGATAAGCCTACACTGCGCACATGGATATTTACATATCGCAATTTACACAATATAGCAACATCTCTATCGGCTGACACTTTATATCTTCACCACGATATATATCATTGTATTGACCAGCCTTAATATATGCAATATAATATCATATTTATTGATTTAGTTCATGGATTTGTTCATTTTTAAAAGCAAAAATGTGGCCAAAATGATAATAACTAATAAAATAAAAATAGTAAAATGAATATTTTCATAATGTACCTAGTTAGAGAATTTCTGTCATATGTAAGCAAAGGAATGTTCTAACTGAAATATACCCATATGAATCGATATCGAATCGAATGGAATCGAGAGCTTGAGAATCTGAATCGAATTAGGAAATCTGTATCAATACCCAGCCCCAATTGTTAGTTCATGTTAACTAATATAGTTAACTAATGTAAACAAAAAGTGTTAATGTAAAAAAAAAAAGTAGCTTAATGTAAAAATTTTATTGTGATCTTTTGACTTGTCCTTGATTGTTGTTTGTCTAAACTCAGCTATTAAAGGCATAGTTCACCCAAAAATGAAAGTTCTGAAAATCATTCACTCGCCCTCACATTGTTCCATACCAATATGACTTTATTTCTTCCTTGAAACACAAAAGGATGGAATGTTAGGGAGTGACAGCAGCAGTCACCATTCACTTTCATTGCATCTTTTTTTCCATACAATACAATGAAAGTGAATGGTGACTGAGGCTGCCATTTTTCCCTAACATCTCCTTTTGTTTTCCATGGAAGAAGTCATACAATGTTTGAAACAACATTTTTTGGGAACTATCCCTTTAATGTATCCACTTTAAATTTGCTTATGAATGATTTGTTAAAATCGCAGTCTTATAACAAAAGATCCCAAATTGCGGAGCCCTCGACTGTGTTAGTTTGTCATTCAACCCCATAATTAATGTTTTAAGATAATGAGAGGCTTGCAAAGAGGGGGATTGTTTGGATCTCAGATCTGGTGAGCTAAGAAAAACATCTGCTGATGGGAGATCAATAGGGCCCGGTGTCTTGTGTAATGTTTGCAAATATTTCAGGTTTTTTTGTGTGTGTGATTTATCTGCCTTTATTGATTTTGTAAATCTAACTATAGACGTTACTGAGAGGCCAACAATGCCGTGGATGTTGAAATCTAGCAATGTGGATGAACGTGTCAATATTCTGATGTAACTTCGCTCCTCTGTGCCTCTCTAATGCCGTTTTGCTGCAAGCTCCCAATTTTCACTGTTTCATCAGTGTTTCAGATAATTGGCCCTCTGGTGTTTTCAAGGAGCTTTATGTAGCCCCAATGAGGTCAGTTGTTTTTGTTAGTGCAATTAACCTTTAATAAAATCTGTAAAAGGTCTGGATTTTGAACATTTAAATGTTATGATGTAAAATGAGACATACTCTTCATTCAAACTGTTATGCTGACAGTATCATTTGTAATGGAAATCCTGTAATGCATCAGAAAAATCTAAAGTAGAAGAATTTTCAAAAGGGGAATCCCAATGTAATTTGCAATGAAAAAAAAAACTGTATTAAATTAGAAAACTGCAAAATAGAGGAGGCCTCAGACTTTTGGATCACACTGTATAATGCCTGCATATATCTGGTTTTTAGTGTGTGGCTTACATCTGCAGAAATGAGATCAGATTTAAGTCAAACCTTTGAATGGACAGTTGTTAAACACTTCAAGATGCATTTGCATGAAGCACAAAGCTTTTCTTAGAACTACAGGATTAATTTGGTAAGCAGTAAGCAAGCAGAATCGTTTGCTTTACATTAAGATTGAGCCTCCGTGTAATTACCAAATGCTAATTCCTGGGTTCTTGTAATGGTTATGAGATTACTACAGTGGTACAGGTCAAAGGGGGAGGGTGAAGAGTGTATTCTCATTCATTTGCTCTTTCATGCTTTGGTTTTGAGAAAAGCTGAGCTAGCCATGACTCTGAAAGTGTGTGGAGCTCAGAGGATTAGCATAAAACTATCCTGGCTACAGAGGTGGTAAGCGCAAAGGGACAATTGGAATGGGATCGGTGGGTACTCAATCCGGATAAAGAACAACCTACGATTTAACTGGCATGTTTGTGATCTGCCACAGATCATTTTTTTGTACTGTACATGTATCGTAACTGCTGGTCTCACTCTCTACGAATAGGGTATGCACTTTTTTGTTGTTGTAGTGATTACTATTAGAGATGAATGAAGTGTTATCTAACATAAAATCGTCATAGTATGGCAAGTAGGTTGTTTTGAACGCATTAAATGTCAGCATGGCAGCAATACAAGTAAATAATCACGTTCCATTATTTAAATTTTTACACAAATTGTAGCGTTGACAGCATTCATTAAGCTCAACCATTTATTGTAAAAAATAATCTTTCTTTAAAGGAATAGTTCACCCAAAAATGAAAATTCCCTCATCATTTACTCACCCTCATGCCATCCCAGATGTGTATGACTTTCTTTCTTCAGCAGAAAACAAACAAAGAATATCAGAGCTCTGTAGGTCCTTAAAATTCAAGTGAATAGGTGCCAGATTTTTGAGGCTTCAAAAAGCACATATTGCCATCATAAAAGTAATCCATACGTCTCCAGTCTTCTGAAGCGAAATGCTAGGTTTGTAAGAAATAGGTCAATATTTAAATTATTTTTTTTTAATAAATGTTCGCTTCCAGCCAGCTCATTGACGAGGGTGGAGTTCAAACTGCCTCTCATGTGATGTAAGTGCTTAAGCCTCCTCTGCATAGATATTCATACGTAGATACCTTATTAGCAGCTGTTCCTATGGAATGCAATACTGTTTCCACACAAAAGCACTTTATGCAGCAGTCTGAGCAAGGAGCTCGGTCTGAGGCATCTCCTCCATTCACTTGCATTCAACTCTATTCAAACAGCTCTCTTTGTTGACCGTTCCAAGATGGCACCGCAGTCTATGTATCCAAATCAGCCAAATGAGGCATCTTAGTATGAATATGTATGCTGCTCTGTTGTAAACAACACTGCGCTTCCGTATTTTTTCGTATTTCACATGTCAGTTCTCGTGCTTTCATCACGTGAATGTTTGGTAAAAAAAAAAAGTTTTAAATATTGATCTATTCCATACACACTCCTTCCATTTCGCTTCAGAAGACATTCATTAATCCACTGGAGTCGTGTGGATTACTTTTACGATGGCTGTATGTGCTTTTTGGAGCTTCAAAAATTTGGCACCAATTCACTTTTATGGACCCACAGAGCTGAGACATTCTTCTAAAAATCTTTGTTTTTGTTCAGCAGAAGAAAGAAAGTGATACACATCTGGGATGGCATGAGGGTGAGTAAATGATGAGAGAATTTTCATTTATGGGTGAACTATCCCTTTAATTTTTAGGAAATATAAGTTCATTGTTAACCTACTAGGAGTATAACTATAAACCCCAAACCCCTACTGGGTGATTAATTTAGGCTGCAACCCTGTTAAGGCCAAAGTATACTTCGGTTGTCCGCAATGCTGAGCATATGCACCTGCCTTTGACTGTACTAGAAGTGTGTCACAAAGCATTTATACATCATTCATATTCACTCATGGTCAAAAGAGTATACTTTGATAGGCAATGTGGTCGACCGGACAGGATCCAATCCAGAACAATGTTTACACTGGCCTTAACTTGTACCCCAGTTACTCATTCTGCCATTGTGTTACCTCATTTCACTGACCATTTGATAAAAAATAAAGAATAATTGGGGGGAAAAAATCTAAACCCAATTTTGTACCATATTTGTGAAACTTGGAAGGAATTTGAATAATGTACTTGATTTATTGAGATTAGACTGGTGGCAAGTGTAGCACTTGCAAACATGGCAGAGAAAGGCATGCATATTGATAAAAAAAAAACAGAGAATATAGAGGGTGAAAAGAGGAATCCAGTTAAAGCAAGATAGTAGTGCTAGAAGAATGGAAAAGTACAGCAGAGCCCCCCACACGCTCAGCTGCGATTGATTGTAATGGAAATGAAAGACAAAGCCCTCTCTTTATCTTTCTCTCCCCATCCTCCGCCATCATCTGTCCTGTCCTACCATCCTCCGCTGCTTAACCACACACCTGCCCAGACAAATGGTGACTCTCATCCCAAAATTTTTTTAAATAAGAAATACACGCCCTTATAAAAAGTTACCATTGCAAATGTATTGTTAATAAGTTATATGTAACATATATAAAATGTTAAAATGTCATTTACACATATTTCAGATGTTCTCTTATAATTTAATTAATAAAAAAATCATATTAAATAATAAAATATGATTTTGATCTATTCGAGTTGTTCTATTTGTTAGGCCGTTCCTATTTTTTAAGTCTAACGTTCCATAAAGTGAGTTTCGGGTCAATTATTTACTTTTTGTTTGTTCAACTGTACTTTTCATTTGCCTTTGAACGGTCATAAAAGTCTTGGTGCTGATTTTTTGTGGTAGAGATGAAAGCATTTCATTAACGTGCTGATATCAGTGGCAGCAGTGTTCAAAACCACATGCTCTGCATTTCCTGCTTGTGGTAAAGTTTGGAATGATACCAACCCTGATCTCAGGGTAACAATGCAGGTTTTAATAGGTCCAGTGGGGGGTCTCAGCCCTGTGTGAGTGAGTGTGTGAGTGAGTGTGTGAGTGAGTGTGTGAGTGAGTGAGTGAGTGAGTGAGGGTGGGGGACACATAGAGGAAGGGCTCAAATCAAAGGTAAAACCTGACTTTTCATTCCACTAAACACATTTCAAGTTCCTCTCGCAACAGTTTTGCCCATATTTTCATGGGATTCACCCAGTTTTTATTGTTATTATTTTTATTTTACCATTTAAAAAAAAATTCAGAACTTGACAGTGGTCCCTCTTCCAGTTTTCCACGGGCAAAACGAGGCAGTGGGTCCCTCAAACTGAGTGGCAAGGCAGAATGAGACAGAGGCGGGTCGGTGTGAAGTGGCACTATGGGATCAAGTGTGTGAAGGTGTGAGAGAACTGCAGGTTTATAGGGTGGCCATGCACTTGAAAGAGAGCGCAACAAATTTAACCAATCAAAAAAGGCTGTGGTGTGAATAAAGGAAGCCAACATTGGATGCAGTGTATTCTCATTAAAAGGAAGTCAGTCATTTCACATTCACTGGTCAATAATTTATGTTTTCAAATGCATCCTGCATAACACAACATCTGCCAGGAATTCCAGGCAAATGGCTTGAAGTAACAAGGAAGGCTCAGTGTTACAGTACTGCATATGGGTGTCCTCGCCATTTGAGAAATATGCCACCAGAGTATAAAGTCACAACCAAAGTGTATGGAGAATGCAAACACAAATGAATCAGATTTTTGTGATCAATAGATATCAGGTTTATGGTGCCCAACACTGAAACCTGATATTCCTTTCTTATCTAATTTATATTAAGGTTATGCAAATGAATTAGCTTCTGCCATGAATGGATCCCTTGCAGTCTGGGAGGTCTATTTACTTAACGACCCTGAATTAAGACTAGCTGCTAAATGAGCTTGACTTAGACAAAACGGCTTGGGCTCAGTTAAATCAGGCTTAATGGATGTCAATCTGTGGTGGTCGCTTAATTGTCTTTACTATGGGTTGAATGTAAAGGCCCGGGTATACTTAATTTTACACAGTCAACCGCGTTGCCTTTCAAAGTATACTTTTGTGATCATGAGTAAATACGAATGTGTTCAATGCATGCGTTTTGTGCTGATTAAATTTAATTTTGTTTTCGGATTTATTACACTGTTACAGTAATTATCTGTTGAATGATAATGATAATAAATAAACCTGGCTGATTCAATTTTTTCTAAATTGAAAAAAGAATATAGATAAATTATCTTTTGAATTATTATTATTGATTTATTTTTAACTTCAAACAAAACAGCTTGTTTTTTGTTAATCCATTTGGTTTAAAAAAATAAATAAATTCAAAATCAGCTTGATTACTCATGTTTATTGCTCTTGCATATAAAATGACAATACAGCATGAGTGTTTGATTAGCACGTGTGGGTGAACCTGAAATGCAGTTCATCATACTGCAGTGTAATCGCTCTTGTTTCAAACAAGACAGATATATCTGATTTTTTTAAATTCCGGTTTTTAAATAAAATGAACAAATGAGAAGCCGCTTTCTCGTTTTTGCCTATATATTTTTAAATGAAAAACAATATTCAAAGCATAAATTATATTTTGTTTTCCGATTTCAAAAGGTGAATGGACATAATAGTCCAATATATTGTTTTGATTGTTCAAATTGGCTGATAACCGTTCCAACTTGGCCAATGGTTAATGCACTGGTTAATGCACATTTTGTCACATTATTCGAGAATTTTTAGTAAATATTGTATAAAATAAAAGTTAATTTCATTTCTGCATATGATTGTACATGTATATTGGTATTATATTGGCCATCATCACATATATAGATATCAGTTGACCAATACTAATGAATTTAATTAATTTGCTAAAAATATTCCCTATTCCCTAAAAGCTTAAAAGTTTAAATGAAACTTAGAAGAGTAGAATTTGTGTATCTACTCAATGGAGTTGACTTCTACATATTACACATGAGCAGTCTATGAACTCGTAATGCATCTGTTATAGCGATAGTAATGTCAGTGTCATTCAGATGGTAATACTGCAAAGCTTTTAGAAGCCTCCTATTCTCTATTTAACATATCAGTGAGAGCCTGTCCACATATTCCCTCCCAGTGTCTCTGAAAGAGATGGAGAGATGGACTGGAAGGGACTCAAGAGACCCACAGAGTGAGAAATGTATTTTTTGTGCATAATTATTACTATTGCTCATACTCAGGGTTTGCTGTTTGTTCCAATCCTTAATCCTAAGTATTAAAGGAATAGTTCATCCAAAAATGAAAATTCATTAATCATTTGCTCACCCTCATGCCATCCTAAATGTGTAAGACTTTCTCTCTTCTGCAGAACACAAATGAAGAATTTTAGAACTACATTACTGCTCTGTAGGTCCATACAATGCAAGTGAATGGTGATTGAAAATTTGAAGCTGAAAAAAGCACATAAACGCAGCATACAAGTAAGACTCCATTGGTTTAATCCATGTCTTCTGAAGTGATGTAATCTGTTTTGTATGAGAGCAGACCAAAATACATGTATAACTTTTTCACTATAAATCTCTGCAGTAGCCTTGGCGATCATGATTTTAAGCTCAATTACCTTCTAATCATGAATGTGCCTAGAGATCATTTTGGTCTGTTCTCACCCAAAACCAATTAGATCGCTTCATAAGATATGGATTAAATCACTGGAGTCATATGGATAACTTTTGTACTGCCTTTATGTGCTTTTTGCAGCTTTAAAATTTTGATCGCCATTCACTTGCATTGTATGGACCTACAGATCTGAGATATTCTTCTAAAATTCTTAATTTGTGTTCAACAGAAGAAAGTAAGTCATACACATCTGAGATGGCATGAGGTTGAGTAAATTATGAGAGAATTTTTATTTTTAGGTAAACTATCCCTTTAAACATGTGCAAGTGACTTGTCCTACAACATGCTCTGGACATGAATCTAGCATCACAATGGTGACTTTTGCACAAGTGTGAAAATATAAAAATATATAGTTTTTGTTGTTGTTTTACCCTTTTATGCTATACTAATTTCACTGCAGAAAAAAAACATGGGCTTTTTTCCCAGCATTCATCTCTCTGAAATCAGTCAAAACATTGTAAGTTTGCTTGAAGTCAAAATACGAACCTTTCAACTCTGCATCAGACTAAACATTGTCTGATTTTTTTTTTTTTTTTTTTTTTTTTTTTAATCCTTCTCTTAACACCCCTATAACCCTCAACTGTATCTGTGGACTGTTGACCCCTTCTTGGTTCAGAAAACCCGTCTGCTCCACAGAAATCATTGAAGCATCAGTGCTTTGAAAGCTCAACAGCAAAGCGGCAGAAAGAAAAGACAGCATTTGCACTGTAATCATACTGTCCTTTAGAGGAGTAAAAGGCATGTCAGATGTTATGAATGGCCTGTTCTTGACTCTGCTGTAATGACAGGCCTGTGGAACACCCTCTCTTATTGAGAAAGAAAAGGCGCTGGGCCATGACCCTGCTTTTATGACTTGACTCTCTGTTAATGGTCCACAGCCACGGCAGTTGACCCCGCCACATTCTCTGTTTTTTTTTTTTTTTTTTACTCTCTTTCATACAGCAATGATCTTTGTGTTTGACTTTTTATGTAGCAATATCCTGATGTTTCCACTTTTATAACCTGCTTATTTTTCATGGATAGATCTTTAACCTGACTCTGTCTATCCTCTTTACACAAATTGAAAGATCTGACATCTTATTTGCGCAGAGAAGTCAGATTATGTTTAGTAAAACCGCTTTGTTTGGATGGTTCAGTTCAATGAATTCAACGATTCATTGATTTATCACTCATGTTTCCACAAATATGCAATATTGTTGGTATATTTTCCACAGCTAAAATGTACAGTACATTTGAATATGTCTGTAACAAAAACCCAAAACAGTTCTTAAATAAAAAAGTAAAAAAAATTATAATAATAAAACTAAAATAAAAATAAAAAATATTGCTGTTTATAATTTGGTTCATTTGGCCGGTTTGTTCTGATGAATTCACCGATTTGTTGAGTCATCACAAAAAATTTATAAATATTTTGTTAAATGTCATTCAGTTCGTTCGGACAGTTTGTATCAATTAATTGACCAATACATTGAATCGTCACTCAAGTGAAATACATATTTAGTTGTATGCCACTCTTATTATAATTAAGGTCCATAGATTGTATGAAATATTGCATTATGATTGATCCTCGTAGTTTAGACATTTACATACTTGTTTTGAATCGGGTTGACCGAACATTAAAAAGATATGTACGAAAGAATGACTTATTTGCGGATTGGACATCACAACATCTTGATGACCATGTCCTTTATGATTTCACCTCATAGTTAGATTTTCAAACAAAGTGCTTATAGTTGAGTGATTTTCAGACTCTTTGTAAATCGGTTTGGCCGAATCATTGAAAAGAATTGTTTAAAAGTTCTCTGAAGTATGGTATATTAATATGTTTATTTATAGCAATTTAACTGGTTAACTCCTTTAATTGTTGTTTAAAAGATCTGGTATCAGGAGATCTTAATGACTGTTTTGTTACTGATTCCACACTCCGAACTCATTCTTGGCCTCTTTCAGTTCTCTTTGTGGGGTTTAGTTAGTCTTCTAAAGCAAAGGTGTTGTCTGTATTGGTTCATTAGGCAGCAGACAGGGGGGCCTGGGATCAGTGTTGGCTGATATCATAATTCTGACAGTGCGTGAGCAGGACAGAGGTTGGTGAGGGTGGAGGAAGGGAGGGTTAGTTTTTCCATTGCTCTTGGTTTGAACCCTTTATTCGCTAAGTCAGCCGTGATGCCACAGTAACGGTGAGCAAGCACATTCCTCTCACGGCCATACCATTCACGGTTACCATGGTGCCCATCCATCTGGTCAAGGATTCTGGTTTTGGACCGGGGGAGGGTGTTTGTGTTACAGTGTTTGTTTCTCTTAGTGTTGTGGGAATTGGGTCCTTTTCTTTCATTTAACATTAAGAATTAAACCCATGAGTTTCTTTAAGTCTGTGAATTTCCAAAACACCAAATAAAAACAACATTCACAATGCATTTAACTTTTGTAATTAAAGCATTATATCAATGACGTATGTCATATTTCTGGTTGAAACAGAATATTCTGCAGCAAATAATGTAGGGTGGCTTGATTTTATCCATTGAGATTTGATTGGATCATTAAAAGTAGGCTATTATATTATTGGTTAATATTTTTCCCCCTCCCACATGACCTTTGATACATTAACAAAAAATAACTACTTTCTTAAAAGGATAGTTTATCCAAAAATGAAAATTCTCATCATTTACTCACCCTCATGCCATCCCAGATGTGTATGACCTTCTTTCTTCTGCTGAACACAAATGAAGATTTTTAGAAGAATATCTCAGCTCTGTCGGTCCATGTAATGCGATTAAATGGTGACCAAAACTTTGAAGCTCCAAAAAGCACATAAAGGCAGCATAAAAGTAATCCATAAAATTGAAGTGGTTTAATCCATGTCTTCAGAAGCGATATGAAAGGTGTGGGTGAGAAATAGATCAATAATTAAGTCCTTTTTTACTATAAATTCTCTTCCCTGTGCAGTAGGTGGCGATATTCACAAAGAATGTGAATCGCAAAAACAAAAGAAGAATGTGAAAGTGGAAAGTTTATAGTAAAAAAGGACTTAAATATTGATCTGTTTGTCACCCACAACTATCATATCTCTTCTGAAGACATGGATTTAACCACTGGAGATGAATGGATTACTTGTAAGCTGTCTTTATGTGCTTTTTTGTAGCTTCAAAGTTTTGGATCCCATTCACTTGCATTGTGATGACCTACTAAAAATTGTTCTAAAATTTTCATTTCAGCAGAAGAAAGAAAGTCATACACATCTGGGATGGCATGAGGGTGAGTACATGATGAGAGAATTTAAATTATTGGGTGAACTGTCCCTTTAAGAGGAAAAAAAATATTGCATTTGAAAAATTTGTGCAGTAAAGAAAGTAGTACACAACCTAAAATGACAAATGCAATGCATTTAACTTTACATAATATTCAATGAGAAATAATAAAGACTTGCTTTTATCCATCAAGTTTTGATTGAAAGGTGAAAAGTAGGCTACTATAATATTATTGGTTATTACTTTTTTCCCCGCTCATACGGCCTTGATAACATCAGCAGGAACCATTTCTGAGGTGAAAAAAGTTATTACATGTTGTCTTATTGCAGTATGTATTCAGTACAAAATGAATACACAGTATAAAAGCAACTAATTGTCTAAATCATACAAAATATAATTTGATATATACAGTATTATGGCATTAATTCCTTTCTCTATATCTGTTTCTTACAGATGACCAGGCTGAGCAGCGCTCCTGTCTCATTTGTGGAGACCGCGCAACAGGACTGCACTATGGTATTATTTCCTGCGAGGGCTGCAAGGGCTTCTTCAAACGCAGCATCTGTAACAAACGAGTCTACCGATGCAGCCGCGATAAGAACTGCGAGATGTCGCGCAAACAACGCAACCGCTGCCAATACTGCAGGCTTCTCAAGTGCCTGCAGATGGGAATGAACCGCAAAGGTGAGAAAACCTGATAGATAATGGAGACGATACCAGCCCATGGTTTCTTTTGTCTTGTTTCCCAGTAAGAATATATAAAAATCCTTAAAACAAGATAAATACTGGCAGGTTTTATATGATTCTAGCGGCATCAATCTGGTTCAGATGGTTGATCAGCTGGACTACCAGCTGCTGGGGCCGAGATCAACCTGGTAGATCAATTTGGTGGGGACCTAGTTGAGCAGGATAACCATGTTCCAAAAGACAGCTTGACCACCTTAAACTGGTATCACCTGGTCACCAGCATATGTTGTGTTTTTAAACTGGTATGTGCTGGTTTGACCACTCTAACCTGCCTAGCCACAAACAACTGACCTGCTTACAATATTTTCAAAAGCAAGATCACATTAGCTGAACAGCAAAACCAGCAAAACCACCTTGCTCAATCAGCCTCACCTGCTTTGCTGTGCTTGTCCATTAGCTAGACCTGCACCAAACCAGCACTATCCAGCCTAGAGCTGCATTCAGCAGGGACATTTGATTGAGTTGGTGTTCACATGGTATAATAGACCAGCCACTTGTATTGTATCACTTTTCTTTAAATGGTTTGATTTAGGATTCTGAAGAGTTTTTTTATTTTTATTTTATTTAGTTTTTATTATTATTATTATTATTATTATTATAGTTTATAGGCAGTTTTAGAAAAAAAAGAAAGATCAGCTAAAATTAATATAGCATAGCAAAGTACACCCAAAACCAGTGCAGTATCAAAACCCAAATGTCATATACCCATATATGTCAGTTTCATTGAGCCAACATAATTTAGTTGGATTTATGTACTATAGTAGTTTTAACTCGACTTCGTTAGGTTCATCAAACTCGATTTTCTAAGGTTTATTTAATACATTGTCTTATGTTGGACCAACTTAATTTGTTTTTATTAATCATTAGTATATGCCATGTAAGCAAGTGTAAGACAGTGAAATTTAATAGCAAATGCTTATAGATCAAAGTAGGACTCGAATCATGTATAACTTGAAAGTGAATGTCCATTCTCAACCTAGGCTCAAGCAGCATTCTTCGCCACGATGGTAACTCCCAAAACTCCAGCATAACAGACACTCTTTTTAAATAACAAATCTCTTCCTATTGTCATCTTACTCTAAAAATAATAGAATAACACTTAAAGGGATATTTCTCTACAAAAATGAAAATTCTCTCATCATTTACTCACCCTCATGCCATCCCAGATGCGAATGACTTTCTTCTGCTGAGCACATATGAAGATTTTTAGAAGAATATCTCAGCTCTGTAGGTCCATACAATGCAAGTGAATGGTGACCAGAACTTTGAAGCTCAAAAATCACATAAAGGCAGCATAAAAGTAATCCATACTCCAGTGGTTAAATCCATATCCTCAGATGCGTTATGATAAGTGTGGGTGACAAACAGATCAATATTTAAGTCCTTTTTACTGTAAATCTCCAATTTCACTTTCAATGACACATTCTTCTTCTTTTGTTTTTGATGATTTGCATTCTTTATGCATATCGCCATCTACTGGGCAGGGAGGAGAATTTATAGCAACAAAAAAATATTAATCTTTTTCTCACCCACACCTATCATATCACTTCAGAAGATATAGATTTTACCACTAGAGTCTTATGGATTACTTTTATGCTGCCTTTATGTGCTTTTAAGTGCTTCAAATTTCTGGCCACCATTCACTTGCATTGTATGGACCTACATTGCTGAGATATTCTTCTAAAAATCAATTTGATGAAAAGACTTCTGAAAGTCTTACACATCTGGGATGGCATGAGGGTGAGTAAATGATGAGATAATTTTAATTTTTGGGTGAACTATCCCCTTAATTTGAAAACATTTTCTTCCTATCCAGTCCCATGAAAAGCATGCTGGAAATGTAAATCCCCTGCCTAGTTTCATCAATGCTACATTAACACCACAAAGTATTTATGTAGTCCCAACTCAATTGGATTAAGTAAACTTCCATTTTGCTAATTTAAATGGATAGAACGCATTGAAATTAAGTTGTGACAAAATGTTCTAGAATTGTATTGCTTTAGTTGATTTTTAATTAAGTAAACTGAACAAACAACAAAAATCCTTTTTCTTTGTGTGAAGAAAAAATTTGAAGGAAAGACGGGTGGACTTTAGCTGAATTGCCTTCCCTACAATACAACTCTCCAATGACTCCTTAAAACTCTGATTTTCAGTCCTAACATAGTAATAGGTAAAAAATTTCCCACCAAAAACAGCTGGTGGGAAATATTTTAAAATAATATCCGCTGCCCTCTAGTGGCCATTGCATTCATTCACAATTGCAAAGGTTGAGCGCTCCACAGTATAGCAGTAATTTGAATATACCACTGAAAAAGACTACAGATAAGAACAATAAATAAGGTTGTATTCCATATAATGTTGTCTTTATTATTTACTGTTAACTAATGTAGTGTTTAAGACTGGGAAATAGTCAAATGGTAATTTTGGTTATAGATGGGTATAAGCACTTATGAATTTATTCCTCTCTTGTACAGGGAACAAGCTACACATTTCCTATCTTTATTTCCCTTAGAAACATACAGGGTATAATTATGAGTTGGCTGCTTCTTTAGTCATTTAGTATAAACATTTGATCAATACAAAGTCTAAAAGTTTACAAGAGAGATAAGAAAGAGAGGTTAGCCCATCAGTATTCAGAAATGTTCTTAAAGGAATAAATAGTTCACCCAAAAATGAATCTTCTCTCATTATTCACTTACCCTGATGCCATCTCAAATGTGTGTTATTGTCTTTCTTCAACAGAACATAAATGAAGATTTTTAGAAGAAGATAGAGCTCAGTCAGGTCTTTATAATAGAAGTACACGGGTGCCAGTACTTTAACGGTCCAAAAGTCACATTTAGGCAGCATAAAAGTAATCCACACGACTCAAGTCAATCAGTGAATGTCTTCTGAAGCGAATCGCTAGGTTTATGTAAGAAACAAGTTGATAATGAAAACATTTTTAACTTTAAATCGGCTCTTACATTCAGGGCTCTGATGTTGTTTGAAATAGCCGAACTCTGACTTGACGTTCGTTCTTCTGTTGTAAATAAGCGTCGCTTCCAAATTCTCACGTGAACTCGCCGACACGCTTTCGTCACGCTTTGCGTCAGCTGCTGGCAGGAAGCGCTTTTTAAAAGTTAATAAATTTTTATTATCAATGTATTTTTTACACAAACGTATCAATTTGCTTCATAAGACATTCATTTCTGAATGTGACTTTTGGACCGTTAAAGTACTGGCACCTGTGTACTTCTATTATAAAGACCTGACAGAGCTCTATCTTCTAAAAATCTTCATTTGTGTTCTGCTGAAGAGAGACAGTCATACACATCTGGGATGGCATCAGGATAAGTGAATAATGAGAGAATTTTCATTTTTGGGTAAACTATTCCTTCACTTCTAAAATATATATTTCATGGCTCTACAATCTGATTGGATGATCCACGTTCAAAGCCATTGTAAAATCACTGATGGCACATATGTGACCACAAATCAATTAAATTCAATATTAATTAAATATGTATGTTTGGCAAAAATAAACAGCATAACCTTTGGTTAATAAACTGTATTCATTTGCAGAAGAATTCTTTATTTTGGGTATTGATAATAGCAAAATAATTTATTGAAAATTGGTGTCTTTTAGCAAATGGCTGTTGTTGTTGTTTTATTAAAGCCATAAGCCACAAAAAGCTGTGTCTTAAGAGTGATTTCACAATGGTTAAGGGGGTTATAGACACTTTGCTTGACATGTGCCTAACAACACCCGTATATCATGGTAAAATCACTATAAAGTATGGTTTTGAGTGGCTTATTTCTTTAATGTAGCATATGAAGAATTTTAGACATGTCAGAATGTTTGAAATCTCATCTAATACTCATCAATGCATACTAAACATCAAATACTATGGCCACAGAAGTGTGTCCAAGTATTTGCATTGTATCCAAGTAGAAGAATTAAACCAACTCCAGCTCTTTCCTTATGCTTAGGTTATATAATGTGTATCTTTCGAAACAAAAGTTACAATTTCTGCCTTTCTACCCCAAATCTTTAATTTTGTTAAAAGCATTGTTGTATTGCGGGTTAACATCTAAATCCCCTTAATGAGAAATACACAAACCTCTTTGTCTGTCATTTTTATTCGAATGTTGAATAGAGGCAAAGTATTTCAGATGCAAACAGAAATTCTCATTTTGAAGGTAAACTTCTTTTTAAATTGACTCTGCTTATTAATTGGTTTTGTGTATTGCAGCAATCAGAGAGGATGGCATGCCAGGCGGACGAAACAAAAGCATCGGCCCCGTACAGGTACACATAACCCCTCTCATTCACTGTAAATACATGCCTCTTTCATGAAAAAATCAACTTTCCCATGTACTGACATGCCCTGCCCTGAGCTTTCTGTTCTCTATATGTCTTCCATACTTTGCTCTTGATATTCACTTTATTCAAACTTTTTCAAGTCATTAATTAATGACTCTGTCCCTGCCCTGCTATTAATCGAGTGTTCCTTGGTAGTCTTTTGTTTTTCTTGTGTCCACCTTCTATTAAAGCATATGTAGCATTTGCGTTCATGCTCTCTCAAGATGTGAATAGAGGAAATAGAGATGATTTGTATTGGTGCGCATGAAGACGAGTGGAATTGAGTTTTGGGATAAATAGGCTGGCGTGCTGATAAAAGGCCTTGTGACCTCAGCAAAATTTTAAAGACGTTAATTTCATTAGTGGAGTCGCTGTTCTCAAGGCCAACGTTCTAGTGAATAGATTGCCTTGTCATTCTTCTCATTCATCATCAGCTGACCTCATCAAATCATTGTGTTTGGCTGTTTTTCTACATTTGAAAATATATCTCAAAATCTTACACTTTAAGGCGTTTGATATGGTGGCTCATCTTATTTTAGAGTATACTGGCACATACTTTTATATTTTATATTTCTTAATCAATATTTTTGTCTTGTTATTAAGTTTAAAAAATATATTGAACATCTTTAAAGAAATAGTTCACTCAAAGATGTTACTCAACCTCAGGTTGTTCCAAACCCAACCTAGTCTCGTAGAATAAACAGTACTATAACTAAACTGAGTTTTATGTGCCACGTTCTATGTTTCGCCGCAGTTTCTTTGTGAAATTAACACTGTAGGCGCTACAACAACTGTGCGTTTTATTCACTTTCACACAAATCACGACTACAACAGCTGACTATGACTTTATTAACACTTATTTTTCACTCTATTGCTCACAGCCTGCTATTGTTATTATATCAAAACACTTACTCTAATGCATCATTTGAAAAAAAATAAAAATAAATTAACACTTGTATAAAACACACTCACATACATTTACACACTTATTCCAGTCTAATTAACTTCCGCAGTAGCTCACCTGATAGAGGGTTGGACTTTGGATTTAGAAACCGAGCCTAAGTATCATAGAAGTGACACGATATGACGTGGTTGCTTCAGTCACTGTGCTTTTCATGTCAAATTTGCTTTTAAAACACTATCGGTTAGGTTTAGGTGTTGTTTAGTCTAAGGATTTATATTTCTGAACACTACTGGTTAGGTTTATGCTAAAGTTTTAGGTAAGTGAGGTACATTAAAACCTCCATCTAATATTCACCTTAAAAGCCTCGTCTGATTACAACATAATTTCACTCGCTTTTGGCGCCTCCCACTGGACATTTCACTGGGAAACTGCAGCGAAACATGTAATGAAGCAGGTCATATTGGTTTGCAAAAATGTTGCCATTGTCATGGAAATTTAATGAGATCAGGCTGTCCAAACCCGTTTAATTTTCTTTGTTTCATGGAACACGAAAGGATGTGTCTGGAAGAATATTTCATCAGTCACCATTCGTTTTCAGTTTATGGGAAAAGATACAATGAAAGTGAATGGTGACTGAGGCTAACATTCTGCCTGACATCTCCTTCTGTGTTCCATGGAAGAGCCAAACTCATACAGGTCCGGAACAACATGAGAGAGTAAAAGTATGATAGAATTTTATTTTTGGGTGAATCATCCTTTTAAATTAGATACATTTACCTGGGAAGCAAAATTGTATAAGATGTAAAGATTTGTTCTAAAAGAATTTATCTGGAATTACCACAGGTTTATTTTTCTTACCCCATTGACAAATAGTTTTTTTTTTCTTTTTTTTCTTTTTTTTCTTGTTAAAGCATAAATTTAGTGAGGTCTATTCTTAAAACAAGAAAAGTTTTTTTGAAGCTTTTTTAAATTATATATATATATATATATATATATATATATCAATTACTAGACCAAACAAAAAACAAAAAAAAACGGTACAGACAAAAATACTAAAATCTAGATAATAAATCTAAAATATAACTAAATAATTCTAATATAAATGATCAATTTTTTTTTTTAGATATTTCCATTTAGTGCACTGACAAATATGTAATATTAGTATCTGGATCTGTTTAGCCTGGTGAGCTTTGTTTACTGTTTTTATTGAAAGGGCAATAGAGGTATAAAAGCTTAACATTGTTACTCTATAAAGCACCCTTTTTTTGCACCTGTTCCCAGCCTGTATGAGCACTAGAGACCGTTGTCTTATTGACTCACCTTAATTGCATCTGGAACACACAATAGTTGGTTGCATCACCTTAAGCAAAAAAAAAAAAAAAAAAAACTTTTTGGGCTTTTATAGATGGCTTGAATTTTAGTACTTAAACACTTGTTTGTCTCTTTCCGCTGTTTTTTATTAAGATTAAAAATGAGTCTCATGCAGTTGCACTTTGTGTGCAGTCACTAAATAACTTCTCTCTTCATCTGCCTCTCCTCTCATTTAAATTGACTTGCAGACTTTTTTTACATTTTAAATCTTTTCTCCAGTAACTTGTATTGTATTTTCAGAGCTTTGTAATTTAAAAAAATATATATATTAAAATGAAATAATCTCTTCCCCTCTCTCTCTCTGTGCAGATTTCCGATGAGGAAATCGAAAGGATTATGTCCGGACAGGAGTTTAAAGATGAAGCTAACATGCCAGAACACACATGGGGAAACAACGGTGACAGTGACCACAGTTCCCCTGGCAATGGTGTCTCCGATGGGAACCAGCCCTCTCCTGTCTCCACACTTTCATCCAAGTGAGTATTCCCACCTCCACTGCAAAAACAACAGGAATCTGGAATTCCATCTGGGAATATTTAACATTAAAGGACAAATTTACTTTGATTACAGTCCTTGGCTGCAATATACTTAAATTCAAATGCTTGATTGTTTAAAATGAATGAAAAATGTCCTCTTCATCAACAAAGTATTCTGAGGTATTTATTAGAGCATCAGGTCATAACAGCTAATTGTGATAACTTTGTTATATACATTAAATGGGAATTGCTTATATTTTGCACTTAAAATAATTATGGATCTTTACATGAATTATTGAGTTACTAGTAGGTAAACTTGACCAATCAATTCATAACCTCAACTTGAACATGCCAAAATGACTGATATTATCTTTCCTCTTTTTCGGCACAGTCGCTCTGTGGAGCTGAATGGTTATACGGCTGCTTTGAGGGAACAGTACATTGGCAATGCTATGGCCCAACACTTCCAGTTCCTGCCCCATCTGTTTGGATACGCCGCCCAGCCACGGAGTCTGTACCCTCAGAGTCATACCCTCATCAGCCAGCTGGTGGCAGCAGAGGAGCTGGCCCCTCTTGGCACGCCCATGCTCATCGAGGACGGGTAAAGAATACTTCATTCAGTCAACAGTCGAGCAAGCCATTTGTCATTTTGAAACAAGGTCAGAGATGAATGGGGGCTCAGGGCAAAATGCAGCCAACAGTGACCAAAATGCCCCCAAAATTCAGAATGAAATTCTATTCTTGGCCTAGTTAGACACATTATCACATACAATTTCAGTTGATGCCTATTTTATTTAATTGGTAACAAATTACTTACTCCCTGATCATTTGTTTTAATGAATAGATTAAAAGGAATATTCCAGGTTCAATACAAGTTAAGTTCAATCAACAGCACTTGTGGCATAATGTTGATTACCACAAAAAATGTTTTTGACTTGCCCCTCTTTATTTAAGCAATAATCACTGTTACAGTGAGGCACTTACAATGGAAGTCAATGGGGCCAGTCCATTAACATTTAAATACACAAGACATTTTAACAGGATTTTAGTGTGATAAAATCACTTTACTAATCTTATTTGTGTAAAGTTATTTACAATGCCAGAATTACATGGGTACAACATTATCATGACAACAACATTGCAATATTGGATATAACTTTACACAGATAAAGTTAGTAAGTGATTTTATCACACTAAAAATGTATAATGTTTGTGTCTTGCGGCTATAATTTTGAAACCGTTTATTTGGACCCTTTCCACATATCCGAGTATGGAATGCGGAAGTAAATGATAGAAGGGTAAACTTGTGTAGTGGTGAAATTGAGACCACAGCAAATATAATTTTTGTTTACCCATTTGCTCCAGCAGCAAAAGAAAAAATCCACTATTATGCTTTCACAGCTGTCAAAAAGAAGAAAAAAAATAGAGTGCCATGGATAACAGCAGTCAGAAGAGAGAAACAGGCAGAATTTTATGTCACTCCCTCAGCAGCTGTATGAGAAACTTCATTGCAGCTATGGTAACTTGTTTTTTAAAACTTATTCCAGGGTAATATGATACAAAGTATAAAGTAAAAAATGTACACTAAGTAATTAAAAAATTGTAAATATAAAAAAAAATTTGCTAGATTAGCGCTGCTGAATAAGGTGGAAACGCGTCATCACAGTCTGTGAAAAGGGTACATTTTAATATTTATGGACTGTCCTATTAACTTCCATTGTAAGTGCCTTACTATATCCGCAATTTATTTTATTTATTTATTTTAAAATGTATACAAGGGACAAGTTTTAATTATTTTTTATGGTAATCTACATTATGCCACAAATGCTGTCGATTGAGCTTAACTTGTATTGAACCCAGAACGGTCCTTTAAATTATTTTACATAAAAGGTGACAGTGTGTTTTAGGTTAGAAAATATAAAGATAGATAAAACAGGGGTCAAATATTGCCCTTTAATAAAAAAAAAATAAAAGAAAGTAGCGAGTGTGTTCATTGTTACGTAATTTGTAACGTATTGTAATGACAACTTATGGCCATGGTGCTCTGTAATGTTCTTTTTTTTTTTTTTAGGTTTTGTTTTTTGTAGATAGTTCACACTCATGCCATCCCAGATGTGTATGACTTATTTTTCTGCTGAACACAAACAAATATTTTTAAAAGAATATCTCAGCTCTGTAGGTCCATACTATGCAAGTGAATGGTGGCCATAACTTTTAAGCTCCAATAAGCACATAAAGGCAGCATAAAAGTAATTCATATGACTCCAGTGGTTAAATCTATATTCTCAGAAGCATTATAATAGGTGTGGGGGAGAAACAGATCAATATTTAAGTCCTTTTTACTATAAATCTCCACTTTCACTTTAACATCTGAAAGTGAAAGTAAAAGTGGAGATTTATAGTAAAAAAAAATAAATAAAAAAAAAGGACTGAAATTTGTTCTGTTTCTCACCCACACCAATCATATCGCTTCTGAAGACATGCGCTGCGTCCGAATATCCATACAGTGTGCCAATGGAGTAGTATGTCTGAATCCTCAGTATTCATGAAGCAGTAAGTGAGAAATACCCAGATGACTTACTATATTCAGCGAGATTTTGAAGTGCGGCTCGACTGGACACTTAATGATCTCATAATCCCTCGGTAAATGATGTGACGTCACGTAAAAACACTGGATTTAAAGGAACGGAGGTGAATCGCGAGTCGGATGGCTCTTTTTAACTGTAAGTGCTACAGTATATATACCAAGATAATTGTTCCTTGTGCTTAAATGGTGCTTGTTTACAAAACCAGAGTAGGTGGTTTTCACGGTTGTTGATATTACATCATATATTTGGGTCACGAGACGATGCCCTTGTCCCCAGATGAAGTATGTCCGGAATCTATTATACTACTCGCATGCATACCTAAAAGAATGTGCTATTTTACTGGCTGAGACGTGCATCCTTCATCCAATATAGTACATACTGTGACAGTAAGCGGTTTCGGACGCAGCTATAGATTTAACCATGGATTACTTTCATGTTTCTTTTATGGAATTTTTGGAGCTTCAAAGTCCTTGCCACCATTCACTTTCATTGTATGGATCTACAGAGCTGAGATATTCTTCTAAAAATCTTTGTTTTTGTTAAGCAGAAGAAAGAAAGTCATACACATCTGTGATGGAATGAGGGTGAGTAAATGATGAGAGAATTTAAATTTTTGGGTGAACTATCCCTTAAGTTGTATGTAATATTGGGAATAGATTGTGAAAATCTCTTTATTAGTGGTGCTTGCTAAGGCAAGCATAACTATTACTACTATGGTTAGGGGTTTAAGCAATTTATGATAAGACTAGGGACCAGTATATCATAGAGAATTGGTGGAGGGCTTTTTTTACTTGGGCTAGTAGGTAACCACTAGCAGCCACAAAGAACACCCTAGCAGCTGTATAGCAATGCACTAAGAATCACTCAGAACACCTTAGCAACCGCATAGCAACACCCATGCAACCACCCAGCATCATGGAGTTAGTTTTGCAAGGCCAAGCACTGCTAGTAAACATCTAGTAATTAGGAATTATCTCTTTTTCTATTTTGTGTAGGTATCGGGTCACTCAGGTGGAGCTCTTTGCCCTGTTGTGTCGGCTGGCGGATGAGCTGCTCTTCAGACAGATCTCCTGGATCAAGAAGCTTCCTTTTTTCTGTGAGCTGTCCATTGAGGACTACACACAGCTCCTGAGTGCTACCTGGCAGGAGCTCATCCTTCTGGCCTGTCTGACGGTCTACAGCGCACAGGTGCTGGGTGATCTCGCCAACGTTACTGACAAATACACTCCGTCAGATGACGAGTTGCAGAGGTGAGGAACTGTGTGCTTTGTGGACTATGATGATAGTAGAACAACATGTTTTTCATTAATTCAGTATTTGCTATGATTTAAGACTAGGGATAAGCTAACTTTTTATTATGTTTACTCATAATAAATTATAGTTATATTGTATTCAAGACAGTTTGTTTACATGCGCAGTTATAAGCTACAATCTTCATCTGTCTGTTCAAGTATACATGACACAATGCGGAATTGAATATTCGAAGGAATGGTGTCACCTAAGGAAGTGCCGGTAATACACACTTCCCATCACCTCTGTCTTTCGGAGCACATGCACAACGTCGAGGTCCAATAGTTGACTGATTATCTAGATCTGTTAGTCCGACTTCGCAAAAATCGGACGATACGATTTCAGTTGGACTAAAGCGTTTACATGACATATTAAAGAGACAAATTATGGGGGGCCTGGGTAGCTCAGCGAGTAAAGACACTGACTACCACACCTGGAGTCACAAGTTCGAATCCAGGGCGTGCTGAGTGACTCCAGTCAGGCTTCCTAAGCAACTAATTGGCCCGGTTGCTAGGGAGGGTAGAGTCACATGGGGTAACCTCCTTGTGGTCGCAATAATGCGGTTCTCGCTCTCGGTGGGGTGCGTGGGGAGTTGTGCGTGGATGCCGCGGAGAATAGTGTTAAGCCTCCGCACGTGCTATATCTCCGCGGTAACGCACTCAACAAGCCACGTGATAAGATGCGTGGATTGACTGTCTCAGACACGGAGGGAGCTGAGATTCGTCCTCCGCCACCCGAATTGAGGCAAGTCACTATGCCGCCATGAGGACCTAGAGCGCATTGGGAATTGGACATTCCAAATTGGGGAGAAAAGGGGAGAAAATAAAAATAAAAAAATAAGACAAATTATTGTCTTAGTTTGGCTGAAATTGAACTTTTAAAATGCATGTAAACGCACTGACTGGCATTTTAATGAATCTGTTCATTCGGACAGGTTGTTTCAATGAACAGATTCAAAGTGCACCGATTCATTTGAGTCATTATTCAGGTTCCAGTGTGACATTTTATGTTTCATTTTGTTGTGAAATAAATTTTTTGTTAAATTCTTCACTATATTTACAGGTAGGTTACATAGTTTATGCCAAATGTTGTTTTTTTTCTCACCCACATTAGTAATTGGACATTACTAAAAAGAACGAATTTGTCCTAAACTTAGTAGATGTGCCTGAAATAAATAAATATTGCCTTCCTGTTTCTGTCTGCATGAGAGGGGCTTGTTGCGATTGCAGCAGTTTTAAATCATGACCGACTGTTCTCCATGCTTCAGGTATTCTTAGGCATCTCTGGATGGAGGTGGAGGGTGTGTGTGTGTGTGTGTGTCTGTCTGTCTGTGTGTGGGGGAGAAAGGCAGCAAGAGAGAGAGAGTAACACAGACCTGTTATGTCTGTCTCTGTATAAGTGTGTGATAACTGATAAGAATAGAGCAATGGCATAGATTTGGTTTGAACATTGGGGGGGTCCAAATGTGGGTCTGGTCCATAGAAAATTATATTCAGTGCATACTCTTAAATATTTATACACTGTGTATCATATCAAACATTCAGAAAAATATTAAGGTTAATGTTTCAGACAAACATTAACCCTTTCAGAAAATTAAAGTTCTTACCTGCTCATCTGAAATGCATGTCTGCTTTCCTCACCCTGATAAAAAATAAATTAAAAAAATGATAATTTCTATGGACACCTTTAACATCTTCACTGACTCCACATATGATATATTTCATGTTTTCTAAATTCATACTAAAGTTTTGTGTGGGGCCTACAGACCGATATTACACATGTTGTTAGCCATTGACTGTGTCTTGTGAGACACAAAATTTTATTCCTGCATAGGGTGCTTGATGCTCTGAACACTGAATCCTCCATGCATCTGCATTTAAATCTAATAGTTTTATATCCCTTAGGAGAAATTTTACAATTACTCATCCAGTAATAATAAACAACTATAATTGTCCTATCCTGGCCAGTGCTGAGAAAAGTAACAGGTACCTTGTGACACTGCCATCTATGCTAAAGGGGGATTGCACGACACTAGTTGGGCAATACCAACTCATACAACGGAGGGGGGACTTTATTTTTTGTCTGGTTGTGACAGACTCATGGTCACACAATTGCAAGGTATCTCATACTAAATTAAGTTCAGCGTAGATAAAAAAAAATATATAAACAAGGACAGATGCATGATTGTGGGGGGCAGATCACTTCCTTTACCCTCAATTCTACGCCAATGGCGTAGAGCCGGCAAATCTTAGATTAAACTGTTTGTTTGTTTTGTCACTTTTCTTCTGTATAAGCGTAGTTGATAAAATGAACATGGAATTTTAGATTTTAGGTAAAACTATTTTGATATAAATGTATAAAGGAATGTGTAGAACTGTGAATCAAAGTGTAGAACTGTGTTGTCATGGCGCTAACTCTAACCCTAACAAAATGTGCTAGAACTAAGGAAACATAATATACATTCATTATTGTAGGCTAACCGTAGTGAATCAGGATAAGTCAAGGACATGGTTTTGAACACAGACTTTTTATGTGCCCGCTTAATAATGGACTTTTGTTCATTTTACACAAAAAAATCTTCCGTAGTGCAGCTTTAAAGTATAAATATTCCATGTTGTCGCTCAATTAATACGAGCTCATAAAACTTCATCTATAGTAATTACACAGCAATTAGGTACTACAAGAATTATCGCCAGACCAAGTATTTAGCCGATATTAGGCCGTTCCCCCTTGAGTCCAAAATCTATCATCAGCCTTGTCAACAAATAATAAAAAATTTTTATACTGATTTTTTATTTTATTTTATTTTTTAGTTAACATTGTGTATAAACGTGTGCTCATTTCATTTTTACCTTTCATTTGCTGTTATTAAATTGCATTTTGTATATATCTGCCACCGGCAACCCTGCTCTCTAAATATTTGCATTGCACATTAAAAAGGTCAAATCGATTGATAATTTAAATACTGCTGTCACAGCTTGACATGTCATGTGAACTACTCACAACTCTATAATATTGAAACATCACTAATAGAAGCTCGGTGGAAATTTTTTGAACATTTTGACCCTGGCTGTTGGTTTTGGGCTAATTCCAGCTACTAGTTCAAATTTTTAAAGCCATATTTAATAGGTGTGTAGCATATAACTGTGTGATCTGTGTGCTGACATGGAGGGGGAGAGTTTGTATAGTGTGTAAATTAGTCTGGAATCACCTGACCTCTGAACCGTCTCTTCTGGATCTCTTGGCTAGGTTTACTGCTGCATGTTGGGAACAAATGCAGGGTATCAGGTATCAGGTCATGAAACATTCCCTTTTACTGGGCAGGTACAACCTACCTTTAGGGAGAGAGTTCAAAGAGACTGGCCTAAGCTGGTTTAGCCGGTTTCCCAACCTGGTCAAGCTGATTAGGAAACCAGCTAACCACCTTAGGCTGATTTAAGCTTCTTTCTTTGCAAGGATGGCTGAAGATTGAAAGGTAGTAGTACTGGGTATCTTTTGGCACTGGTTGGCTTTTTTGTGATGGCTTTATGAAGTAATTTAGCACCAAAGCATGTCTCGAATGCTTTGCTTTATCACTAAAACATTATTAAGGCAGCTCATGAGTTCTCCCACTCTCCCATATTCTTATCTCATTAGTGCCTTACATAAATTAAGCATGTCAAAAACTCTGGTTTTATTGGCTTATGGGATGAGCGTATATGTAACAGCATAGTGCACGTACACCACTCATGCTGGAGATGCATGTTCCAGTTCAGCCCGTTTCGTGTCCCAATCCCATGACCCTTGCCTTCTTCTTGTCACGTTCTGTCATCTTTCTGCTATCCATAAAAATTGTCAAAAAGACCAAAAAAGGTCAAAGACAACCTCCCCTCCTTCCTTAGAGATGTAATTGTGAGGTCAACTGTCACTATTTGAAGTGTATATAGTCGATTGATTAAGTGTGTGTGTGTGTGTGTGTGTGTGTGTGTGTGTGTGTGTGTGTGTGTGTGTGTGTGTGTGTGTAGTTTCAGTGAGGATGGCATGGAGGTGATGGAGAAGCTGATCTATCTGTTCCGTAAGTTCCATCAGATGAAGGTCAGCAATGAGGAGTATGCCTGCATGAAGGCCATCAACTTCCTCAACCAAGGTAAAACAACACTCAACCGCAAGCTGGACTTAAGTCATTTGTATTTCTATGACAATAAAAAAAATACTTTATATCACCTTATCAGCTTTGCTGATTATTGATTTCTCCTTTATCTTCTAGCTTCAGTTTATTGTACGAAAATTCATTTCATATTTAAAAGGATCAATTAATTGCATGTTTGAGCACTCTGATAGCCCAAAATCTTTACTTGCAGTTCTTATTTCTTAGTTCTTACAAAACATTATACACTGTTGTTGTGAAGGGATCTGTTAAAGAAGCTTCAAAACATTTCATACTGTATGTTTTAGATATATTTTCTTATATTTCTGTGAGTGGTGACTGAGAAAATACTTTGCTCTCCATTCTTCATTCTCCATTCCATCAAAGCAGGTTTATTGCCAAATCTTTCCTGTGTGGTAGAAGACAAAATACTGTGTCTACAGTAGCCATAGTTCATATTACAGGTTTTTATAGGACAATAAATACAGACACTGTTAGACAATGCAAACAAAACAAACATTTCAACCAGTTAGCATAAGGTAGAGCTTGATCTGGCCTTGATCTGGCCTCAGAATAAAAAATGAATAAAAAGGGTAATTTTGACTTAATTTTCACAATTACGACTTGATTTCTTGTAATTGTGGTATAAACATACTGTAGCATGATATAAACTCACAATTGCAAGAAATAAAGTTATTACCGATTATTACCTATTTACTACCAATACTATGGAAGCTGGATCCCGACATGAATAAAAAAATAAAAAGGGCAATTCTGACTTTATTTCTTGGAAATTTGACTTAATATCTCACAATTGCTTTATAACAATTCTTAGAAATGAGATAAATGTCAGAATAACTTTTTGTTTGTTTGTTTGTTTTTTTGTGGCAGATGGTTTTTGCACCCTGGTGCAAATTAAGGTAGATGCTATTTACACCCAAGTGCAAATAGTGGCAGATACTATTTGCTCCCCTAACTAAATACTAACAGTATAGGGGCATCACTGCAGCATGTTTATTGTGAGTCCCACAGACACTCTACACCAACCTCTAAACCTAACTCTAACCTTCCTTTACAAAAATTAACCATGGTTTTACTAGGGGTGTAACGATCCATCGATCTGGGCCGATCAAGTCACCAACGATACTATGTCATCAATTCAGCGAGTAAACATCAATGTATCATTTTTTTCAGATGCACCTTTACTTTGAAATTCTCTTGCCAGCCACATCCGTCCACATTTCCGCCAGGCGATGCAGCAATTGATATTAAGCGCTAAATATGCTTCTCATGTGCCCACACGGATGTGCATGGAGTGATTGAAACCTGAAGTTGTGCCCGTCAACAGGGCTGTGAGCTCCGGTGACAGGATAGCACTGAGTGGCTCACCTGCCCGATTAAATCAGGCTTCCCTCGATATCGTGGTACATGCAACACATTTGAATTCTACATCAGAGTTTTCTATTTTGAAGTGCCATGGAGCAATTTAACCATGTAAAACGGATAAACAGCCACGATATTCTGAACAATGCTGACGAGGGAACGAGAAAACACCTGCCCTGCCCCAACATCAATTACAAGACTTTTCACATCTAAATATAAACACCCTTGCTAACATTTATCACAGGAAACTGTAACAGATTTTTTTCAATACAACTGTGGAAGCTGCAGCCAAGAAAAACAACACGGATAGCACATACTCTCCTGTCATGGGTATGTAAGTATTTTGGATTGAAAGACTTGCTTGATTGTTGTAGATGACGGCAAATCATCACTGTAGTGTTTACCTCATTGCACAAGACAATGAGCTGTCATCAAATGATTTATGATCACATGTATATGATTTTTGTATTTTGTTATTATTATTATTTTGTTTGTTTTTTTATTTAAAAAACTGAAGTACCTTATTTTGTTGTGGATGTCCCAATCTTGATACTGGATTTGCAGTTTTCAGAGAGCTCAATAAAATATTCAAATGATATTTTTGTTGCATTTGTGAGCTAATAAATGTAATTGATTGTGTAAAATATAGAACTTAATATCGTAATATCGATTGCAGGCCCCTGAATCTAATCTAATCGAAATCACATCGTGGTAGACTTTAAGGTATCAGCAGTCATTGGATCACTGGATAAGAGATTCGATATAAGATCATATCATGATGAAACTTGCGATTTACACCCCTAGGTTTTACAACAGTAACCATAGGATCACCATGGTATTTTATAGTAAAATCATACTAACCACAAAATTAAACATGGTTACTATACTATAAACACCATATTACTGTAGTAACACCATAGTTAATAGCATCACATCTATGGTTTCCACCAAAAACATGGTTACTACTGTATTACTATACTAAAACTACCTTTATATTAATTTTACGTACAAGTAGTATTTTATTTTTTTTTTCTCCCCTTTTCTCCCCAATTTGGTATGCCCAAATCCCAATGCGCTCTAGGTCCTCGTGGTGGCGTAGTGACTGGCCTCGATCTGGGTGGCGGAGGACAAATCTCAGTTGCCTCCACTTCTGAGACAGTCAGTCCACGCATCTTATCATGTGGCTTGTTGAGCACGTTACCGCAGAGACCTGGCACCTGTGGAGGCTTCACGCTATTCTCCGTGGCATCCACGCACAACTCACCACGCGTCCCACCGAGAGCGAGAACCACATTATAGCAACCACGAGGAGGTTAACCCAACGTAACTCTACCCACCCTACTAACCGGGCCAATTGGTTGCTTAGGAAGCCTGACTGGAGTCACTCAGCACGCCCTGGATTCAATTTTGCGACTCCAGGTGTGGTAGTCAGTGTCTTTACTTGCTGAGCTACCCAGGCCCCCATGTACAAGTAGTATTAAATAAAATATTTAGAGAGGAGACAGGAAACAGAATGGGAAAAAGAGTGCGACAAATGCAGAATCGAACCCGGGTTGAAAACACACAGTGTTTAGGCGGGATCTGGCTTACATAGTTATGCATTGAGGCTGAACAAAATATATCGGTTTCTATATAGTTCATGTCAAAGAATAGCGCAGTGTTTAGCAGTATAACACATCGTCCCAACTAGGTGCGACACAACAAGTTTCTAGAAACAAGTAATTTTTCCTTACTGAAAGCAATAATTCCGCTTGAGGTGACAAACTGTCAGCAAATTGGAACATATTTGGTGTTTAATATACAGCTATGGGGAGCATGATTCTGGACCAGTGAGATTAGACTAGGGGCAGAGTTACCCAGAGTGGCGCAACAAAAATAGAAACTAAGCGGCAGATTAAATGTATTGTTTTGTGTCATAGTCGCTGCTGATAAGGACACCCAACAAGATATTTTGTCACTTTCTTGGTTTCTATTTTTGTTGCGTCGCTCTGGGTAGCTCCACCCATAGTGAAATCTCATTGGTCCAAAATGCTGCTCTGATATAAAAGAAGTGAAGTTGTATGCACAGACATTGATTAGACAATGTATTAAGATATGTCTTTCTATTTGTCTAGATATTCGTGGTCTGACTAATGTGACCCAGTTGGAGCAGCTGAACAAGCGTTACTGGTATGTTTGTCAGGACTACACGGAATGCAAGTACCCTCACCAGCCCAAACGCTTTCCAGAGATCATGATGTGTCTGCCAGAAATACGCTGCATTGCAGGTAAGCATTCTACTATATTATTAATTTTCTTCATGTTTGTTAAGGATCTGATCTCACGCATTCTACCCTCAAATTTCAGGGAAGCTGGTCAATATTCCTTTGGAGCAGCTCCCCCTGCTTTTTAAGGCAGTATTGCACTCCTGTAAGTCCAGTCTGAACAACTTCAGGACAGGCTCCTCCCCCTGTGTGAGTGTAAAGGGTACCGCCCCTGCCAACTAGCCCCACCCCTCGACAACACCCTCCCCATCTATTGCACGGGGGTGGGGTGTTATTTGGGGTGGGATGCCTGGTGTCTGACTCCTCCTCTCATGAATGTGACAAGAAACTACAGTATTTTATACATTTAGTTTAGTTTAGTTTTTCTCTCTATTTATTACCAGACAGAGCTGAATGTATGTTGATCCACACTGTGCACATGCTTCTTTTTCAAATGGAAATGCACAATTAGCACAGTGGATTTCACACGCTTCAGTCCAACTGCGATATGTGACGGTGTAACCACTGATCAGATTAGATCTACCACTTGCTTTTTATTTTTTTGCGTTTATTCACTTTTCTTTTGGGTGCTGATAGGGGACAGATATGTATGAAAATAATTATGCTTTATTGAACGACTACCTCAGGAAGAAACTGTTACACATACTCTCACGGTTCGCGATGCTCCGTGCTGATCGGGAAGTTAACACTGACACTATGCGTTTGAGTGTTTGAGTCTTGTCATTTGTTTGTTCTGCATGCAAATACATTTGCATTGCACAGCAGTTCTCAAACACAGTAGTCATGGAGATTGTGATTGTTTACACAAAAGAGAGGTGTATGGATATTTTTCACAATCATAGGCTGGGGACAAAATGAGGATTCTACTTAACAGAATATGTCTGTTAATATTGATTTTTTATTTTATTTTTTTCTTCTTTTTTTTCTTTTTTTTTACCAAAGTGTTATGCAAAGTTGTAGGGAAGTGAGCACAGCTTTGCTCAACAAATAAATGAAGCCGTAAACTGGGGAAAATAGCGCCTTTCAACATCAAATGCCACACTCTGCACAGTTTGCACACAGTTCAGCATTGAAATGTGGGTTACATAGCAAGAAATCAGTTTTTTAAACAGTATTTTTTCTTGTTTTCCAGTAAAAATAAATATCTAACCATCTTTAAAACATGACAAATTTACTTTTGTCTTTAACTTTTGAAAGATAATATGCAACTTTTTTTTTTAGGAGAAATTATATCTTGAATCAGTTATTTTTTCTTATTTTGCTTTTTTTTTTTTTTTTTTTTTTTAAGCATAAACCGCACTAATTTTTTAAAAGGGGTAGTTCACCCAAAAATGAAAATTCTCTCAGCATTTACTCACCCGCAAGCCTTTCAATATGTGTATGACTTTCTTTCTTCTGCTAAACACAAATGAAGATTTTTAGAAGAATATTTCTGCTCTGTAGGTCCATATAATGCAAGTGAATGGTGGCCAGAACTTTGAAGCTCCAAAAATCACATAAAGGAAACATAAAAGTAATCCATAAGACTCCAGTGGTTAAATCCATGTCTTCCGAAGCGATATGATAGGTGTGGGTGAGAAACAGGTCAATATTTAAGTCCTTTTTACTATAAATCTCCACTTTCACTTTCAGATGTGAAGGTTAAACTAAACAGGCACCACATTTGACTTTCAGATGTGAAAGTGGAAGTGGAGATTTATAGTAAAAAGGACTTGAATATTGATCTGTTTCTCCCCACAACTATCATATAGCTTCTAAAGACTTGGATTTAACCACTGGAGTCTTATGGATTACTTTTATGCCGTCTTTTTGTGATTTTTGGAGCTTCAGAATTCTGGCCACCATTCACTTGCATTATATGGACCGACAGAGCTGAGATATTCTTCTGAAAATCTTTGTGTTCAGCAGAAGAAATAAAGTCATGCACATCTTGGAAGGCATGAGAGTGAATAAATGATGAGAGGTTTTTGGGTGAACTATCCCTTTAAAACCAAAAATACCAGTATGGTAATAAAAATAAACTTAATTCAAGATAAATGAAAACAAGCCTTATTTATCTTGTTTTAAGGACGTTTTGAAATTTTTACTTGAAAGGCAAAAATATAAATTTTAACTTTATCAAGTACTTTATCAAAATTTCCCATATCACAGACACTCCTCATTCGGTTCACTCAATTGAATGGGGTAGCGTCTTGAGTAATTTTAGTGACTGTGAAGTTGTGTTTTGATATTTATTAGCTCAAGTTTGGCCTTTGAGAGATGCAGTCATAAGTACAGTCACATCCTGAATGGACACCTTAAAATGGGAAATGTTCAAAAGCGAAAACTGAACTGACCTTTCACCATAAATTGTGAACTTATGATTCCTTTTCCACCAACTGGCTTCAAACACCAAAGAGCATTTATTTGACTGAGTTACGATGTTGTGTGTACATTGTGTGGAGAACATTGGATTTCCTTACAGTTTAGTCTGAGCAAGCAGCCAGTGTCTCTTGGACAGGCCTAGTTTGTCGCTGGTCCCTTCCCTCACGTTTTAAACAGGGTAAAGTTACCATTTTTTAAGTTGATTCACATCTCTCTCCGATATCACAGTGCGGATGTACTTGTAGTTTTAGTAGTTTGTAGTATTCTGGACATTGTAGGTCCCTTTAGATGTTTATATTTTCTTTTGTTTCCAAACTGGAAGGGGGAGTGTTGTTTTGAAGGGTATTTTGTTCAGTTTTGAAGATCAAATGCAATGAGTTTTACTGTAAACCCAATTTGAAAGAAAAAATGACTGAGATGCTAGCCAGTCCGGCAACGACAAGCTGTCCGATGCCCTGGAGATTTGGTTAAGTTGTTTTTATTATTATTTTCCCTTTTTTTTTTTTTTTTTTTTTTTTTTGTGTTTGTACCAAGGCATCACTGGATGTGCTCGTTGTAACTCTCATTTCAGACATTCCAAACATGTTAGATATGCTTCGAGTAATGTTTACATATTTGCACCAGACAATGACAAGGGGTCCATATCAAAGACTCGTGTTCATCTTGGTATTACCCCGTCTCAGGCCTACAAAGTGCAGCTAAACCTGAGTGGCAGCACTTGGGGTCCTTTGTAAATGCTACTAAAGAGCTTGCTTTGTTTATCATCACCATCAGCGATTCTAGTTAACATTTCTAAGGCCAAATGTTACCACTCTTCCATGTGCCGCTTTGCGTGTCCTTAATCTTTAAACACTGCCTGTTACGCATTTTCATTGTTTCATCCATCCCATAATGCATTTGTTTGTATCCCTTTGTGGTTTTTGTGTGTTGTTTACACTCATAGATATCGTGAATGTTTCCTTTTTTTGCGGGGGTTGTTTTGGAGTGTGAGCTAGCTAAATGTTGACTCTCGAGACGTTAGACTAAACTCAAGATACTGCAGAAGTGTTTGTTACAGGTGAAAACTCCAAAACACACTGACTTAACACGCCTTCACCCATGTAAGAACAGACTTTTTTCCGCAAATGACGCTGTATGTATACATCAGCCTTCACGAATGTGGTGGCTGTGTACTGAGTTTCTCTTTGATTCTGTTGAAAAACTGAGGTCACATATGCTATATTTGATTTAACAATTCTCATCCCCAAGTGTACTGGTTGTAAGTTCTCAGGAAGGAACTCGGGAAAATAGTTTTTCCTTACCTGCTTTTTAAAATTAGCTCATGTGAAGTCATGTTGTGATGTCGATAAACTATTTCGTTTCTGGCATTTGGTCTGAATCTTGAATAATATTTATCTTGAGGAAAGGTTTTAGATCTTGCATTTGGAAAAATCCACTCCAGAGTAAAGTTGTAATATCTGGCCATTAAAACAGCCACATTCCCTCTCGAGGTCTGTTTGTTTTGTGTTTTTCCTTCATATTTTACAATGCGTTCTTATTTGTTTCTTTTTATTCATTTTCCTTTTGAAATTTCTACATTGAAACTACCTCTTTTGTGTGTCATCATGTTGCGTGCTTTCTTTGAGGAAAAGTATTAATCGTTATTTATTGGTTTTATAGCACCAGTCACCCTGTTTCTTTCTACATCCCATTTGCCATTCTAGAAACTTCAGAGATTGAGATAAGAAAATCATTTCACCTGTTCATACTCAATCATTGCCTCGCAAAATAATTTTACCTTATGTCCACCTGAAGTTTCCTATTTTCCTTCATTTATAAACGTAGTATGCTATGTGTGATCAACTACTCCGCCATCAAATGCAGCATAAAACGTTTACCTCACTCTTCAATGAAGACCTTTTCTCAGTGCAATTATAACGTTGTTCTCTGTGTGAAATTAACAGTATTATATTCCTTGCTGTAAACACTGTTTCCGAATTGTTTTCATGGAGAATGTACTTTCTGTCGATTTATTATTATTTTTCGACTGTTTACAAGTTTTATCGTCAATCCATTGTAATCATTTTAATGCTTTGACACTTTTCAGCCAATCAGATTTCTTTCACTTGAATGTTACGGGTATGCTGATTGGTTATTGAAAGACTATCAAAGTGCTGTCAGATTTACATAAAGACTTAAAAGCCAGGGAACTTATTTCAATCTTCTAAACAATTCCCTTTGGAATTCTTTTTTAGCCAATGGGAATTTTAAAGGGATTACGTTTGATTATCATTTACCCACCCTCATGTCATTCCAAACCCATACGTTTTCCGTTGTTTCTTCTGGAACACTAAAGAACATGTTAGGCAGAATGTTAGAGACTGACGACCTAACATACTGCCTAACATCTTTTGTATTCCAAGAAAGAACGAAAGTCATAGGGGTTTGGAATGACACAAGGATGAACTATCCCTTTAAAAGGAGAAACAATGGTGAATGTTGGGGCTTGAGCAAACCATACGGAGCAGGACAAGAGGTTTGGAAACATGGGTGATGTCTCAGGGAATAGGCGCACTCCTAAAAGACCCACAAACACTCACTATGTTAACAACAACACTGTTTCAGCTTTTACATTATGTTGTAGGTCTTTGGACTGACACCTAGTTTAATTGAATGAAATCTGGCGTGATGTTTAGTGGCGTTTAATCCGGCCATGTAACTTGTTTGTGTGGTTTTGGGAGGGTTGTCTGAGGTGCTTTTCCTAACCCATGTCACAAGCCTCTTCCTCTGCTCTTCTGACTTTTACTACCTGTGAAGAATGTGACCCATACGTGTTATAAAAGCATGTTTAGAATGTTTAGGACTTGATACCAAATAAATGTGAATCTTATGCAACTGTGAAAGTGGATCTTGTCATTTGTACCCATTCTGTTTTTGGTAACTGCATCTGTGAAGCGATATGCATATTGAGGAAAGCTGCATGAACCATAAAGTACTAAAATGTACATAGACACATATGTGAAATATGCATTTAATGCCACTTTAGTATAAAGCACATATCCAGAAAATGCAATGCTGTTTGTTATTATAAATCACTAGCATTTGGGGATCACAGACGTCATGAAATGGCGAAGGTCATGAATATTATTTATGCATATATAACTTATAAGCTTTTAAATAAATACATTGACAATGTGATGTATCCATTTCTCTTTAGAAGAGTATGTGCCCATTTAATACTCATTTAAACCACAATGTTATTGTTGTTGGCCAGTTCAAATGCCCCAGTGAACATTTGACATTTATTATTATAACTTCATACCTACATTTGTTACTGTCATTGCTAAGATTTTGTAAGTCAGTGGACAAATGCAAGCAGCAGCTGTTAACTATTGTAAGCTTGTTGGTCTAGTGGTACTATATTTGCTTTGAGCTCCAGGGATTTTGGGTTCTAATCTGCCATGATATTACTTTTTATTTGACTAATATGTCCCTATTTTATATCAACAAGTGAATTACAACTAGTAAAAGTGGTAACTTTTGATATCTGTAAATTGTTTTCACTGGTGGCAATGTTAATTTCAGATATCTGTAATGTAATTGTAACCAGTAAAAAAAACAACCTTTTAAAAAATCTTTAATTACTCTTCAGTTTATTCATATCAGAAATCCATTTCCAGATATCCGAAGACCAAATCTATCATGTTGAAATACATTCACAGATATATATATATATATATATATATATATATATATATATATATATATATATATATATATATATATATATATACACTATATTGCCAAAAGTATTCGCTCACCCATCCAAATAATTGAATTCAGGTGTTCCAATCACTTCCATGGCCACAGGTGTATAAAATGAAGCACTAAGGCATGCAGACTGCTTCTACAAACATTTGTGAAAGAATGGGCCGCTCTCAGGAGCTCAGTGAATTCCAGCGTGGTACTGTGATAGGATGCCACCTGTGCAACAAGTCCAGTCGTGAAATTTCCTCGCTACTAAATATTCCACAGTCAACTGTCAGTGGTATTATAACAAAGTGGAAGCGATTGGGAATGACAGCAACTCAGCCACGCAGTGGTAGGCCACGTAAAATGACAGAGCGGGGTCAGCGGATGCTGAGGCGCATAGTGCGCAGAGGTCGCCAACTTTCTGCAGAGTCAGTCGCTACAGACCTCCAAAGTTCATGTGGCCTTCAGATTAGCTCAAGAACAGTGCGTAGAGAGCTTCATGGAATGGGTTTCCATGGCCGAGCAGCTGCATCCAAGCCATACATCACCAAGTGCAATGCAAAGCGTCGGATGCAGTGGTGTAAAGCACGCCGCCACTGGACTCTAGAGCAGTGGAGACGCGTTCTCTGGAGTGACGAATCACGCTTCTCCATCTGGCAATCTGATGGACGAGTCTGGGTTTGGCGGTTGCCAGGAGAATGGTACTTGTCTGACTGCATTGTGCCAACTGTGAAGTTTGGTGGAGGGGGGATTATGGTGTGGGGTTTTTTTTTCAGGAGCTGGGCTTGGCCCTTTAGTTCCATTGAAAGGAACTCTGAATGCTTCAGCATACCAAGAAATTTTGGACAATTCCATGCTCCCAACTTTGTGGGAACAGTTTGGGGATGGCCCCTTCCTGTTCCAATATGACTGCGCACCAGTGCACAAAGCAAGGTCCATAAAGACATGGATGAGCGAGTTTGGTGTGGAAGAACTTGACTGGCCTGCACAGAGTCCTGACCTCAACCCGATAGAGCACCTTTGGGATGAATTAGAGCGAAGACTGCGTGCCAGGCCTTCTCGTCCAACATCAGTGTCTGACCTCACAAATGCGCTTCTGGAAGAATGGTCAAAAATTCCCATAAACACACTCCTAAACCTTGTGGAAAGCCTTCCCAGAAGAGTTGAAGCTGTTATAGCTGCAAAGGGTGGGCCGACGTCATATTAAACCCTATGGATTAAGAATGGGATGTCACTTAAGTTCATATGTGTCTAAAGGCAGATGAGCGAATACTTTTGGCAATATAGCGTGTGTATATATATATATATATATATATATATATATATATATAAAATTGCATTTTAACTATGCTGAAAAAAAATGACTAGTAAGATTTACTTAATTTTTATTTCACAGATGTTTGCACAAAGTTTTTCTAAGTAAATCTTAATGGTATAAAACTAAGTAAAATCTACTTAATTTTATGACATAATATTGATTAAAGTGAGTGAGTACATTTAACTCTTAGTAAATGTTAGTAAATTCAGTTACTTTTACTTACAAATATGATATACATGGTGCTTGAATAAACGTAGTTAAATTTAAATAAATATCTTCTTCGAATATGTCACGTTTTGAATTTTCCTTACAAACATGTTTCATCATGTGCCACATGACATATGGAAGCCTCTCACAGGGAAACTTAATGCATGCTATGTCGTCTATTAGACATCACTTTACTTTACTGGCGTTAGAAACAATATTCAGAGAAGCGCACGCAGACCTGAACAATTTGTGCACAAAACACAATGACGGTAACAATCAACAGATTCTTTTTTTGATCCTAAACTAGTAATTTTGAGTAGAAAATAAATTACACACTCGAAAAATAAAAAGTTAACAAACGTTACAACAAAATCAAAATTGAAAATGGTTTAAATAAACTTGCAAACAGTGAATTCACGCAAGCTCATTAATTACTCAAGCCCGAAGCATGCTGGAAATACCAGCTCTGGAAAGTTGTTAAATTTACTTATTTTAATTAGCTACTTGTGAAATTTACTCAGATTAGCGGAAAAAAATATGACAAGGTTTATACAAACTTTAGGACTGATACATGATGACACATTGTTAATATAACAAAACAAACATAAATAATATTTACTTTTATTCATTTTTACATTTTTGAATTGAGTACAAATGTATAATTTACTTAATATTTTCAAGTTCACGCTTTAACTTATTCAATGTAGGAAGACTTTTCTGAAATATTGACATTTTTATTTTATTTTTTCAGTGTAAGAAGTACTTCAACAAGTAAGAAATGAATTACAGATATCTGTAACTGCATTCTGAAGGAGTAAATGTCAGATCATTGTGAAATACTACTAGTGAAATAGTGCAAATACATTCATAGATTAAAGTGTGGCTTAAATGTCCAAATTCTATTAAGGGCCATTCTATGCGATTCCCCTGTATTTTTTCTAATCTCCTCCTTTTAAGATTGAACTGATATAATGTTGAATGGTCTTTACAAGTCAGCAAATTCTCTTCCTTACTAATAGAGGTGAGGTTGACCTCATCCAGTAACCAGTTTCCCAGTCTGACTTTGCCAAAGATACTGGAGTTTTATCATTTAAACATAAACACCCAATGGCACCACCACGAAAGGTTCTCATTTATCCAGCCCAAACTAAACCCTCAATGTATTGCACAGAGAATCCATCATTGCAGAATGAACAATATTTATGCACTGATAGTGCAGCTTCACTGAACTCAGGCCAGTCCAGGTTGTGTAAACACATATTTGACAGAGCGAGACAATTGTATGTGGTCACTTCCTGACTCAGCCGATTCTTAAGGCTGCAGATCTTGCAAAGAGTAAAGATAGTTATTATTGGGGAAATATAACATGTGCAGGTTTTTTTTTTCTTTCTTTCTTTTTTTGCCATTTCAAGAGGAAAGACCACTGTACCATAGCTCAACACTGGAACTGGCCATGTTGCTACTTTCTTTAATGAAGACAATACGCTCTGCAATGCGAGTATGTTTTCATATCATACATGGCACTGTTTTTGATATGAATGTTTTCTTAATACATTATTTCCTTATCGTTTGAGTAGAGACGTAACACGACAGTCATCCTGCCCCAAAGACAAAACAACATTAATGTCCCAACAGATCTTCATTCATGCTGACTAGATGAAAACCACTTTCATTTCCACTGTAGCTCTGACTTGCCTGGTGAACACTTGGGGTATTTAAAAGATTAAGATGCCATTTTTTGCTCTTACTAGATGAATGCAGAAAGCAGGTGTCTCGAGACGTGTTTTTAAAAGTTAAAGTTCTTTTAACTTGACACTGCATCTTAAAAATGCAGGCCTCATGCGCAAGATGCTGGAAGAAACAGTAGAACACAGTGCAATGGTCAAAGATGTTCATCTGGCGCATGTTTACATAAAAAAAGCTCCAAACAAATGATGAAAAAGCACCATAAAAAATGTCAAAACATGTGCTATATTCCAAGTCTTCTGAAGCCATTCAATTTAAGTTGTTATTAGGTGAAAATCTTCCTCTTTGCCACAGCTTTCAAATCTCAAACAGTATAAATATGGCAAGACAAGATGTGTTGTGCCAAGTTTAATATCACTGACATCAAACCTAACCCAAAATGTGTTGATAGACCATATTTGAATTGAATGAGAGGGAAGATTTTAAGTAGATAATGATTTAAGTTTCGGTCAGTTTGTCACACAAGTTATCATTTGGCTTCAAAATATTTGGGATGAAGCACACAAGCCATATGGACTACTTTTATGGCACCTTTATGGTCATTTTTATTTAATTTTGGAGATCAATAGCCTCAGTCCATTCATTTTCATTATATGGAATGGAGCGCTCTGAACATTCTGTAAATATCTTAATTTCTGTTGCATGGAAAAAGAAGGTCAAACTTATTAAATTATGCCAGAAATGTCATTTGTGGGTGAACTATATACAGTGGAGTCCAAAAGTCTGAGAACATTAGTTATTTTATGCTCAAATTTATTATGAAAATAGCAGTGAAAAATGTAATTGAAAAATGTACATGAATTTAATAATGTCTAATATTTGATGTGTCCTTGACAGCATGCACTCGAGCTAACATGGACTGATGATCATGTTATCCAGCATAATTTGAGAATTTTTCTTGTGTGCATTCTGACCTTTTGTACAGTACAGTTAACATGGTCAAATTTTACAAATTTGATTAGTGACCAAGAAAAAGTACAGAATCATAATTATTTCTCAATCTTTTCAGTTTTTCAAAATCCTAAAATGTAATTTTTATTTCCGGGTTTAAACCAAAGGTTTGCAGGTTTTCAATGTGGTCTCCGACTTTTAAACACCACTGATTTGCAATAAATAGTTTTGCTCTTGAGAGTATTTTAAAAAGTATCAATCCATGTCTGCATCTTCTAATATGTTGTGTCTTTATTTGACAAGGACAGTTGTGGCAATAACGAGAGGAAGAGAGCATTCTCACCTCTGACCTCTCTGACCATGTTCAGTTTGGGTTATCATGGAGCTGGCTGTTGGTTGTCAGTGTGTGCATCACTGCTCTCCTCGTGGTTGGGGTTGAAGGCATTTAATGCTTTTCTCAAGGCCAATCGACAAGCTGTGGCCAGCTGACAGGCCCATCCCCTCTTCCTCACCCCCTCCTCCTCTCTTGCGTAGACGAGCCCCTCTCATATCTGACCTTCACTCGTGCACCCCTATTCAAGGCTGAGGATGTGTGGCCCACTTTCAGATCCAGCTCCTACACAACACAGAATACTGTATCACCCCCAGGTGTGTGTGTGTGTGTTTGTCCAGTCGTCCACGTGCAATTATAATCATAGTGTGTGTGACTGTGTGGAACACTGCAAAAAAATATTTTCTTAATCAGTATTTTTATATTGTTTTCCAGATTTATCTAGATTAATTTACTTGAGAAAAAAGAAAACTGTGCAAGTGGTAAGAAAAATAAATATTCCTTAAAGGAATATTCTGGGTTCAATACAAGTTAAGCTCAGTCAACAGCATTTGTGGCATAATGTTGATAACCACAAAAAAAAAAAAATTCGACTCGTCCCTCCTTTTCTTTAAAAAAAGCAAATAACGAGGTTACAGTGAGGCACTTACAGTGGGAGTGACTGGGGGCCAGTTTTTGGAGGGTTTAAAAGCAGAAATGTGAAGCTTATAATTTTTAAAAGCACTTAATTTTTCATGTATTATTTGAGCTGTAAAGTTGTTTAAATCTTAGTTTTTGGTCATTTTATGGTTTACGTCATGGCAACGAAGTTGTAAAATTGGCTATAGCTTCACACAGGAAAGGTTAGTAAGCAATTTTATCACACTAAAATCATGTTAACATGCATATTGTTTACATCTTGTGGCTGTACTTTTGAAACAGTGGGTATTTTAATGATTATAAATTGACCCCATTCACTTTCATAGTATGTGCTTCACTAGAACCCAGATTTTTGCTTTTTTTTTTTAAAGGAGGGACATTGCTAATTTTGTGGTAATCAACATTATGCCCTTAAATTGTTGATTCAGCTCACTTGTTGAACGTGGAATATTCCTTTAATTCATGATATATTATCTGAAACAAGTCTTATTAACAAACAACTTCACTTATCTAGTCTTAAGAATGTTTACTGGCCAAAAATACTGATTATGATTTTTTATTTTATTTTCTTTTTTTGCAATGAAAGCAGTGCATGTGAACAGGCTTTTTCTGTTTTATATCTGTGTTTGTGCCTTTTAAGCTAGGTTTACTGCTCAAGGTCACACTATGAAAAATAGATCAAGCCTAGTAACTTATATTTACTATTCATAGCTAGATACATTGTTCAAATTGAGGGATAAGGACAAATAAATTGAACCTGGGTGGCTCCCTGGGGCTTGGAAGTTAAAAACTATCAACATAAAAGTAGAGACATAAACATAAAACTAAACATTTAATTATTGCATTCACACAACACAACTAGCAACGCACTAGCGCCAGCAAAAGGAATTGCAAAAATAAGCAATGTTTTCAAAACAGCTTTCTGAATGTGCCCCCCGCCTGCAGTTGTTCAAACAGTCAGATAGTCCCACCCCACAACTAACGCCACTGGTTGAGTAATGCTGTTGGGGTGGGTTTAAGTGGGTCGCTTAAAAACAAACACAGTAATTTTTATTGTGCCACAGAGACACAGTGTTTACAGTTTTCGAGAAAATCAACCTGTGAATGTCTTATAGTTGTCTCTGCATATTAAGCTGGGATAGAAGTATTTTAACACTGAAAAAGTTGCATACTTCAGCTTTAAATCATTGTTTATCTTAAAACTGAACAGTCGCTAGGTTAATTAATATGCACACAGTTAATATCTCCCTCAATATCTTTAAATACACAAGCCATGTTGATAAACGATAGCAACAACAGAAAAAACAGTACACTTAACCATTCTACAATCAAGAAGTCTGAGCTGCATGTGATTTATAGCTCTACCATAAACTATGCCTCTTATCCAGGGTGGCCACCAATAAAAATTCTTAAATTAGAGTCTATTATTAAGCCTAATATCTTACTCTTCCTACATCTTACTAGATATCATGTCTTTAAGGTGATGTACATTTTTAGATGTTAAAATACTTTTTTCTATCCCAGCTAAATATGCAGAGACAACTACAGTGGCAAGAAACAGTATGTGAGTGTGGAATTAGCTGGTTTTCTGCATTAATTGGTCATAAATTGTGATCTCATGTTCATCAAAGTCACAAGTATAGACAAACACAATGTGCTTAAGCTCACAGCACACAAACAATTATAATCTTCCATGTCTTTATTCAACACAGACCATTAAACATTCACAATGCTGTGGAAAAAGTAAGTGAACCTTTTGATTTAATAACTGGTCGATCCTCCTTTGGCAGCAATAACCTCAACCAAGCATTTCTGGTAGCTGCGGATTAGACCTGCACAATGTTCAGAAGGAATTTTGGACCATTCTTCTTTACAGAACTGCTTCAGCTCAGCCATATTCTTAGGATGTCTGGTGTAAACGGCTCTCTTGAGTTCATTTCACGGCATCTCTATTGGATTAAGTCCACAAAACATTTTCCCAATAGCGTTGTGGAGCGTCAGGGTAGTCGTTGGCAAACTTCAGGCAAATGTTGCAATGTTGTTCGTGGTGTCCTGCCATGGACACCATGTCTGTTTAATGTTTTCCTTATAGTAGACTCATGAACAGAGATGTTTGTTTGTTTTTTAATCCCCTTTTTCTCCACAATTTGGACTACTTAGTAGGTCCTCATGGTGGCGCGGTTACTCACCTCAGTCCAGGTGAGGTCTCCGCTTCTGAGACAGACAATCCGCACATCTTATCACGCGGCTCGCTGTGCATGACACCGCGGAGACTCACAGCATGTGGAGACTCATCCTACTCTCCACGATCCACGCACAACTTACCACGCGCCCCACTGAGAGCGAGAACCACTAATTACGACCACGAGGAGGTTACCCCATGTGACTACCCTCCCTAGCAACCGGGCCAATTTGGTTGCTTAGGAGACCTGGCTGGAGTCATTAACAGAGATGTTAACCAGTTCCAATAATTCCTTCAAGTCTTTAGCTGTCACTCTATAGTTCTTTTTTACTGCACTGAGCATTCTGTGGTGTGCCCTTTGAGTCATCTTGGCTGGACGGCCACTTCTAGGGAGAGTAGCTACAGTATTAATTAATCTCCATTTATAGACAATTTTTCTAACTGTGGATAGATGAATATCTAAGCTCTTCCAGATAACTTTGCAACCCTTTCCAGCTTTATGCAAAGCAAAAATTCTTGATCATAGGTCTTCTGAGATGTCTTTTTTGCAAGGCATAGTCCACATCAGCAGATGCTTCTTGTGAATAGAAAACTCAAAATGTTTGAGTGATTTTTATAAGTCAAAGTAGCTCTAACCCACACCTCCAATCTCATTTCATTAACTGCATGCCAGGTTTGCCAACTCCTGACTCTAATTAGCTTTTGTTGATGACATTAGACAAGGGGTTCACATTTTATTTTCCAACCTACACTGTGAATGTTTGAATGATGTATTCAATATGTACAAGAACAATACAATAATTTGAGTGTTATTAGTTTAAACAGATTGTGTTTGTTCATTAATGTAACTTAGATGAAGATCAAACCAAATTTTAAGACAAATTTATACATAAATGCAGGTAAATTCAAAGGGTTCACATACTTATTCTTGCTACTGTATAAGTAAAACACTCACAGATTGCCCCTAAAAGTGTACCACAGTAGCTCTGTGGTGCTCAAAACATTGCTCTGTTTGTCTGAACAGCCTGACACAGCAACATTGGCTCATCCAAAGGTGAGAGATTGGGACGGTACTACCTGCAGATGGGGGAGTGTTCAAGAAAACGGTTTGAAAAAAGATTATTTTTGCAATTCGATTTGGTGGTACAGAAATTACACACTTCACCTTTAAGCTTCAGCAAACGTTACATGAAAGTCGCAAAATATTCTTAAAACAGCATTTGAGCCACAACTGTTCTTCCACTGAATATTCAACTTATCAAACTTATTATATTCCCTTTCATACCACGTACATAACAACAAAGTGCTGTACATCATGTTTGGTTTTCAGAGCTCCAGTGCCAATCGTTCTGTGACTCTGTGTGAACAATATACAGCTTAAAATTAAGACAAAATTTGGACTTGGATTTGGACACTTTCTGGTTGTCAAATGTTAGTGGAACATGTACTGAACTACACATGTGGATACTCTGCTAGGACACATGTATGAACTGACATCAAGCATCCACTAAAAATCACCTTGAGGCCAGTTCTTTAAAAGTCACTGCAGCTAAGAAAAGTGAAGTTAGTTCTCAGAAAAGGTCTAGCATCATTTGTTTGCAGATACCACTTGGTTTGATTTTTGAATCTAATGCAATTACATTCATATATTTTTAAGTGTGACTTAAGTGACCAAATACTTTTGGGGCCACTAAATGAAAACTATTAATCGATTACTGCATATCAGTTAATAGGATCTTAATGTCATTTATGCAATGTGAGGAGACAGAGTGAGAAATAGGAGGTGTTCGTGGAATGCTGTGTGCAAGGCTGCATCCGTCGGAACGCATGTCAGCCTGATGAAGAATGAATCAGAGTGAGTGTGTGGGTGGGTGGGTGGGTTTGGGTGGCTTACAAGGACTTTTTTTTTTAGGTTACAAACTAGTAATTACAAGGGTATTATGCTATAAATGTGGTTTATGAGGACATTTCTAGTGTCCCCATAATTCAAGTCGCTTAACATACTAAACAATGTTTTTTTGAAAATGTAAAAATGCAGAAAGTTTTTTGTGAGAATTAGGTTTAGGGGTAGGGTTAAGGTTAAGGGATAGAATATTTAGTTCTTACAGTACAAAAATCATTATGTCTATGGAGAGTCCTCATAAGGATAGCCGCACCAGTGCGTGCGTGCGTGTGTGTGCGTGTGTGTGTGTGTCTGGATGCTTGCCTGGTGGATTGAGGTTGGGAATGATGTAGCTGGCTGCTATCAGTTAGGCAGTTCGGCGTGTGTCAGGGTCGAGGGGTAAGGACATGTATGTGTGTGCGGGTCTGGTTCAAGCCAGCTTGTGTGTGAACGATGTGTGTGGCGCATTAGATGGCAAATGTTTGGCGTGTGTCAGGGTTGAAGGGAAGGAGATGAGAGGGGAAAGAGTAAGGGGAGAGGACCACACCTGTAGCGACCACACTTCAGTAGCTTGCCTATAAGGACACCAAACCAGACACGCACACAGATAACACAGCAGGCCTTGACGATTGGTTTGTGAGATGCCAAAAAATGGTTAATTACTGTAGGCCAACAAGGCCTTATCTCTCATTGTCTTAAAGAGTATTTGTACTGATGTTCTTGAGTGTTTGCAAGCACATTGCTTGAACTCATCAAATGCACAAGTATACTTCGGTTTTCTGTGTGCTGAGTTTGGTGAATGTAGCAATGAAACTGTCTACATTGGAAGTTTCCGTTGCTGCACATTGCATAGCACAGACGGTAAACAGATGTCCCGTTCTTTTGCTGACGTACTGCAGAATAAAATTATTTTGCTTACTAATAATATTGTTTTGAAAATTTTTTGCCATGAATTTTGTTTTTTACGTATATAAATATTCGGATTAAGTGTAAAAAGCAACCAAAAGCATCTTCTTTGCACTAAGTGCAAATAGAGTTAGATGCTATTTGTACCCTGGTGCAAAAAGTGGCAGATACTATTTACACCCCTAATTGAATACTAACATACAGTACAGTACAGCCACGTGTTTATTGTGTTTATTTTGAGTCCCACAGACACCCTACACCAACCCTACCCCTAAACCTAACCCTAACCTTCCCTTACAAAAATTAACCATGGTTTAACTGCAATAACAGTAACAGTAATATAGTATCGCCATGGTATTTTGTGGTAAAAATCATAACCTCAAAATTAAACATATATTACTGTATTAATAACATGGTTAATTGCACTTAAACTATGGCTTCTGCCAAAAAAAACATTGTTACTACAATATTACTACCAGGGTTGGAAGGTTACTTTTAAAAAGTACTCCGCTACAGATTACAGAATACATGCTGTAAAATGTCATTTGTAATGTATTCCGTTAGATTACTCAAGGTCAGTAACATAATCGAAATACTTTGGATTACTTCTTCTGCACTGGCAGAGTTTTTCACTTGTTTTGACTATAAAGAAGTAAATAAAGTAAGAGAATACACTTCACCTGTAAAAATACATTATCTGAAAAAGAGCCTAAATATCTTATGCAGTTTTGCTACTCAAGTCAATTCGTCTAGTTTTAAGGATTTTTAGACATTTTTACATTTAAAAAAAATGTGCCCTTATAGTTAAAGGTCTTACTAGAGAGAGAGAGTTATTCTCTAACGTAAATTTTCTTCATAAAATTCATTATAAAATATAATCGCGCCTGGTAACGGATGCATGTAAAGGCAAGAAATAGCATTCTAGCTTAGCATAAAGCTAAATGTTCACATGACAATTTACAAAAGGTTAAATATTTTTGCTGCTCCAAACTTCAAAACCCCACAGAGTGTACATAACATCCTTTTCTGATCGTATGTGGATTCTGTTCATAGAATGTGGCAGAAAATATATTATTTGTAGCTTTCCATATGATGTTAAAGGCTACATTGGTTTGCATTTCTTGTAAAAATATCCTAACTGCATAAAAAACATTGACAAGACATGAAAACTTGTATTTACTGGATTTGTGTTTCATCTGTCTAAGCATTTCTAACTGTTTTTTGTTAAGCTGTAGAAACACAATGTAGCTATTCTATTAAGCTCCAAAGGGAAAGTTCCTCAATGATGTCATATCCACCTTTTCACTCACAACAGTGTGAATGTAACAAATCATAAGAAAGTATTTCACTGCTGTTCAAAAGCTCCTCGGATCACATCATTTATATGGATTAATGTTTTCCAACTGAATAGACTAAATATTAAATTAAACAAATAAAAATAAAATGCAAAGTAATCTCTTCAGTAATCAAAATACTTTTTGAATGTAACTGTATTCTAATTACCAACGATTTAAATTGTAACTGCAGTGGAATACAGTTACTTATATTTTGTATTTTAAATACGTAATCCCGTTACATGTATTCTGTAACTCCCAACCCTGATTACTACAGTAAAACCATGGTTAATTTTACCCGGATAAAAGCTTCCTCTCAACTCCCGACCTTCACCTTGACCAAATCACTGCAAGGAAATCAACCTTTATACTAATTTTTTATAATTTACATAAGCAGGGCTTGACATTAACACCCGGCTACCCTCCAAATGCAGGTAGAAATTGGCAGTGGTGGGTAACTGTCATCCTTCGTAGCCACTTAGGTGGAAGGCCGCAGCCGAAGTAAATTTAATTGTATCCATCTCGCGTTCAGCGCCTTATAAGCAGTAAATATGCCTCTCATAACTTACACGCACATCCGTGCGGGTGAATAACACGTGCTTTTGTGTGAACTACTGCAGCGCACATCAGCATGTTCCAGAGATAAGATCACCAGAGCACTGGGACAGTCACAGCATAGAGCGAAACTAATGTGATTCAGTCGGGCTTCACTCAAAATCGAGGCGGCCGGAGGAGACCACAAGCTTTTGTAACGCATTAGACAACAGTGTGCCATGTATCAACATCGATTACAAGGTTAACTAAATGTTTATTATTAACTGTGAAAGTTGTAGTTAAAGGTTTCTAAATGTGTTAAGGCTATTAGCTTTTCATAACAAATACAAAGGCTGTCTACATTAGCCTAACCATAGTATAGTGGAGCCATCCATGGTCTGACCTGTGGTCATGGCCTAATCATTACAAATGACACTGTTGAAAAATGAAAGAACAATGGTAAAATTTCACGTAGGCAAGTACACTATAGAATGGTTAAAATTGGTTAAAATCTGGACTTCCATGGACAAATGTACAAATTACTGACAAAGTTTTCCTCCTGTTCTTTACTCTGGTCATATTTGCATTCAGATATTCTTAGAGATGACTTAAATCATTAGGCTTGTGTTATGCTGAAATAATATCATTCTTGTTTAAATAAAATATCCAAAACAAATGCATGCGATTACAGTCTCCAGTTACATTTATCACTTTTTGTGGGATGGGGGATTTTGGCTAGTGAAAATGCTGAGAGGCTAGTGACTTTGGAATACCAATAGCCACTGTGGCTGGTGAGCCAAAAAATAATGTAAATCACTGTTTATAAGTAGTATTAAAGGAAGGAAGGTACTGTTTACACCTTATGCAAATAGTAACTCCGATTTTATTAAGGTAACTGACTGCTAAATTAAAGCCAGCTCGTGATGTTTCTGGTCTTTGGTTTACTAATATAAATAATATTTTGTGTAACCACATATGCATTTTTAGCAACAATATAATAATAATTATTTACTAAGTAAATATTTAAACCATTGGATTTCTGTTAAAAACAAAGTAGGATACATGTTATTTTCCCATTTAACTGCTGCTGAAGTCTACTTAAGCTTACAGCTGACTGGTCCATGTGTATCTGTCTGTCCCGCAAGACTACAAGGAACACCCACTTCACGACACGCCCACTACAGTATAACTTTTGCATTTTATGTCACATATCATATTATTAAACCAAAGATTTAAATGGTAAACTGAACTTGTTTAATGTTAAATTTTGTGGAAGTGCTCTATACTTTATTCCTGAAGGTGTTTTTCTGCTTGTACAATAATAATAAAAAAAGATATAAATGGTAAAATAAACATTTCTCTGTTCTGTTTTCTCCTGTTAGCTCACAAGCTAATCGGTTAGCCTATTAGCTTAGTATACAGCTAGCTTTTCCTCATCTTTTTATTCACATTTCTCCTCGCTGTCACCACCTAGTGATACGGCGGTATGATTGTATTCAAAATAACTTTTAAATTGCGGTATATTTAATGATTTTACAAACTTTTAATATTTTAATCTTTGTGGTTATCGTTAGGTTTAGAGTTATGGATAGGTGAAGGTGACTCCAAATAAACACATCAAACATAGTGTATGAATGTGGCATCCAACTGTTCCAAGACTTCAGGATTTTGCTGGTTATTTGGAGGGGCGTAACTTGTAGTGGGCATGCCTTGTTGTAGTCTTGCAGGATGCAGACAGACCCCTCTCGATTGGTCCATGCTATCTGCACATCATTTAGAATATTCATTTTGGCCGTTGGGGCATATCATTTCAACTTGGAAAGTCTGAAAAACTTCCTTCTAGGAAAAGTGCAGTGGAATGACCCCAAAAATCAGACTTTCAACTTGGAAAATCATGTGGAAATCTTCATCTCCGATTTCGCATGTCGGCACGCAGGGAGATTTCATGATAAACATTCCCTGTTATAAAATAATATACATTAATGAGTCAAAGTTTCTACATACATGGTAATAAAACTTGTTTAGGAAATGCTTACAGAGACAAGTGTTCAAAATATGGTAAATTATACTGTCGTTTGACAATCGTACATATCTGGTGACAATAGAACAACCGCTAAGCTAAGTCATTAAACTCCTCAGGATCATTATTTTTTATTTATTAATTTTTTTGCAGTAGTTAGTATTTGCTAAGGTAAACATCACTTATTACTGCTGATACTTACACTTCAATGTGTAACCAAATACTTCAAATCGTGCAGCACATAACTGAGGAGAGGTGTGCTATTACTTTTCTAAGTGGTCTGATTAATGATTTCTACTTGCCAGACGGCAAAACAGATTAAAAAAAATAAAAAAATCCCAATGACTTACATTGAAGGAGGAACCTGAGCCATATAGCCACCCAGAACACACTGGCATCATATCATAATCCCATAACAATGCCCCACCTTACACCTTAACCTCCAGGGGGTGAGATTTACACTGGCAAGCACCAGTCACATTTTCTTTAGAAAATGTAAAAACCTAGTAATTCTGTAATTATTTGCTGTTTGCTAGCATTATCCATACATCTTTTTTAGTGTTGTGTGAAACATCTATGATTGACAGTTGAGGATTTGCAAACACATATACTGATTAAACAAACAATGTTTCTTGATTTAATACATTAATAGTGTTGAACAAAAGATACAGATGCAGCATAAATTATCTACTTTTTTTGAATGCACAAATTTGCTGTGACTGATTTTTAAATAGTTTCTCTCATGTGCCATGTAGGGTCACTCATTGAGATGAAAGAGAAAAGAAAGAGAGAGAATGTGTGTGTGCGTGTGTGTGTGTGTGTGTGTGTGTGTGTGTACTGTACCTACATGCTTTCTGCGGCCTTGACAACGTGGGGGATGAGGAGGCTTTTCTGGCAGTGGATCTCCACAGCTGCTGTTAAATCCAGATATCTCATGGGTAGAGACCACTGTCCACAGAGGCGATCGGTTTTTGTCTGAGCTCCAAACTTTTGATTAATCTCTTCATAATAATATTTGTTCCCAAAGGTTGACAGGAGTCATCTCATTTTAAAGGAAATAAGAATCATGCATATTTACCTTGATCGTGCCAACGATTAAAGGAATAGTTCACACAAAAACGAAAATTATATTATTATTAACTCATCGTTACGTTTTGTATGATTTTCCTTCTTCCTTGGAATAAAAAATGTGAAATTTTGAAGAATGAACTGGTTGCTCTTTTTCATTCAAACACAATGAATGGGGACTGTTGCTTTCAAGCTTCAAGAAGAACACAGAAGCACCATAAAAGTATCATAAAAATATTCCATAAGACTTGTGTGCTATATTTCAGGCCTTCTAAAGCCATATAATAGTTTTGTGCGAGAAATATACAGAATTTAAGACATTATTCACTGCAAATCTTGACATTCGCCCAAGCTCTGAAGGAACATGTGTTCATGTGAGAAGAAGCAAGGTGAACAAATCATTCTTTTCAATAAATCAGTTGATTCCAAAACCGGTTTGAATGATTCATTCAAGAATCGGACTGATCTGGTTCTTTAATTTAATTCAGTGACTCGACTTAATAGTCCACTGAAGGGAAACATTATCATTGAATAATTCATTTACAGTGAATTATGACAGAATTTTCGTTTTTGGGTGAACTATACTTACAAGCAGTGTTACTGCCCATTTCTAAAACCCACACAACATACAGTATGAGGTGTAGAAGATAGCAAAGTGTACAGATATGTTGTTTCTATATTGAGACATACTCAGTGTGCCTTTTTAAAATGAACATCCTGTGAAGATAGAATGCCCTACCACTTCGGTAAATATATTTATACCGCATGTTTCCAAGGCTGCCTATGGAATTGGCCTTGTGACTGTCAAAACATGTAATCTGCATTATTGTTTATGGACAAAGTAAATATGTCAAACGGGCACCAACGGGAAAAGAGCATGTTGTAGTTTTAGAAACCCTTCAAGGGCAAGAAATCATTCAAGAAAACCCTGACCCCTTTCCAGGACATCTCAGCCTGTCCAGAATACGTGTTGTGAGCTATTGTTGAGACCATTTTGGTGTTTTTACCCCTTCAGAGGACAAAGATTGACATTGATGCTGTATTTACGATTGAAGTTTTAACAACTGGTTGCAGGAAGTTTGAAGCAGCACTTCCGGTAGCAAGCTAAAACTCAAAAGCGTACACTTTGGAGTGACTTTGTAATAACTTTCCAACATGATCACACAGGTAATTGATATGTTGCATACGAATGTTTATGTCCCTTGAAATCGACCCCATTCTACCAATTTACTGATGAGCATTATACCCCATTTCCATCAATTCAAACATGTTTACCTTTTCCTCTGGTGCTTCTGATCATTTGTTCCTCTGAGAGACAGGTTCTGGTCCCATTGAAATTATGAAGTAATTGAGTTCACATAAACAATTGTGAGTGCAATTTGGAGGTTGCATTTTCACTCTAAATTTATATTTTTACTCCACTGACTGTTAGGTTAAGGGTTGGGGTGTAGGTAATGGGGTAGGGTTCATTAAATGTGCATTTCTGTTGACTATTACATTATTTACAACTTAAAATACAACTTGCTTTTGGCACCACACTGTGAAACTGAAGCTCACACTTGGCAATACACTCAACAACATTTCCAGCTTCGGCCACTGGGGGCAGTGGTTTGAACTTCGGTAAGCACAGACCAATTTTAGAGCAGAACGTTCGAGCTACTGTCGCTGAATTTGTCTAGGCCTATGTTACTTAACAGATTAGTAGTTCACACATTTCAAATATGAATATAGGCCTATGAAAATACATGAATCAAAGTTCAATAACGTTTTAATTGAACAATTATTAATTATTGCATTATATTACGGCAATTAAATATAAGGAGAGGCAACCCCTTCAATCGTGGTGGTATTCACAATATTTCATGTCCTTGAGTGCCTTATTGTTTTATAAAATGGTTACTTCATTATAGAAATATTAAACGAATCCATTTAGTGTCATTCTTCCGCTAGAAGGTATAGTCCCTGAAATGTAAACTAAGATTTGTTGACCTCTGTGGGTGCTACACAGGTAAACAGGTGTTTTGCGGCACAACTGTTACTATATATTATTATGCTGTGTATTTTATCACAGCTAGAAAACTGTACAGATGAATCAGCTTCCAGACATCTATGAGTTTTATAATAGGCTGTGTTATCCCATATTTTTGATTGTTAAAGTTATTAATGGAAGCTATAACATTCTGTCCATTTCCAGTGTTGGGTGAGTTACTTAAAAAGTAATCCACAACAAATTACTGATTACTTCTCTAAAATTGTAACAAGCTAGCAACAAACACATTAGCATATTACATATAGTATATATTTTTGTATTGTATAACACATATGGTGCTGCTGAGAGTTTACAGATCCCCATCCTCAGTCATTATACGTTATATATCATATATATATATGATTCCTAAGTATTTGCTTCATGAGAAAAGCAATACACACTGATTATTCAGAAGTAATGTACACAACCTCGACCTAACCATTAGCTCCACTCTTCTCCACAATAGTAACCTCCAAAAATATTTTACATGACAGAAACTCCTCTAAATCCCAACATAACAGAACATTAAACAAGTCCCCTACTTGCTTCATTTTGCATAGAAATACATTAACATAACACTTAATTCTACTATCCCAATGCAGTCCCATGCAAAGCATGCAGGGAACTGGAAATCCCTTGCCCAGTTTCAGCCATACATTGATGCAACAAATATTATTCACATAGTCCCAACACAAATGGATTAAATAAACATCGATGGATTGTACACAATGAAATCAAGTTGAGACCAAATACTTAAGAATTGTGTTGCGTTAGCTCATTTTAAATAAGTTAATTGAGCAATCAGTAAAAATCACGTTGAGTGAACACCATTCGGCAGATGCCTGAATCCATTTTAACATTTCATAGCAATGTGATCATATCACTTTTTGATGACTGTGTCGAATATCACTTGGACTTTACGCAATATAATTATGTTCTCATCTCAAACATAAATGTATTAAGTTGATTACACGTGTACTAGTTTAGTATTTTCAGTAGAGTTGCACTCCCTTTTTACAGTGCATTACTAATTATTTTACTTTTACAGTTACTTTCTAAAAATATCTTTTCCACTCAACAAATTCCAAATAATGTGTATAATTCCTCCTTTGTTGATCCACACCCTTCAGCTGTCACAGAAACGCAAACAGGCATACATATTGTGAGCATGTGAATTCTTTTTTTTTTTTAATGTATTATACATAAATAATATTATTTTAGAAAATGTGTAACTCAAGTAATGTATTTAAAAGTAATCACCTTAAATGAAAGTAAGTAACTGTAAATCTAATTGCAAGAATTTAAAGTGTTACACTACTTTTTTAATTCGAAAGTAATTAGATTACAGTAACTAATTACTTTGTAATCAGATTACACCCAACATTTCTGATACCACACCACTGAACAGACTAAAGGTTTATTTACTTTGTATTTCCCTTACTGTTCTCCAAATCAGCATTTCTTTACACGCAAACCCATGTGAAGTGGCTCCTCATCCTCATTATATTCTTTCACAATCAGACACTGGTGTTTTACTAGAAGACGGAGGAATGCTCACCAAGCAAAACTAGTCCTGCTGGAGTCAAAGCATCGTGGTGATGTCTTTGTGGCGTCTATATTTTGCGCATCATATCAGGAAAGAAGAACGCCAAACCCGTCCAGAGCGCACACATCAGGCAGTCACAGCACTCCGGCATAACAACACTAACCTTGGCAACAGTAACTGATACATTATCACGTCTCTCACTGCCACACAATCAAATGTATTTAATTACATGATTAGAGGTGATGACTTCAATATTACAGAAAACACAAATTAATCTATAGATTCACGTTCACGCTATAGGGCCTTGTGAGAAAAGTCTGCATAAGACATACTTCTTAATAATGTTGCCTACTGTATTCCTTTAGTCATATTTGTTAAACAGAAACTAGTGTAGACTTCATTGCATTCAGTAGCTTATTACGAATGTAAACGTCATGAAATCAGTTTGTGTGTCCATGAGATTTTTTTATTTATTTATTTAGCCTACCAAAATGATGCCATTTGAAAACTCGTGAAACGTGCAAAAAGGCATTGGACTCATTGTATTTACGGGATCTTCAGGGATAGTCTCCTTCGCAAAATCTAGGCATACACGTCGATACAACATAACTTCAAAATAACACTAATGTCAAGTTGTGATATACAGGAACACTGTGCACTGAAAACATATTAACCAAATGTGCTTCGTGTGGTAACTTGTTCATTAACTGATTTATTAAAGAATAAAATATTATTTAACTGCACCGAATTAACCTGAAGACATTAGGTTACACTAACAAAACTACTTTTATGGGTTCGATCAGGTAGAAATAGTGAATTACGGTAATAATTTCAGGTTACCACTTTTTTTTATATATAGTGCATAGCACAGACAGAAAACATTAGATTATCTCATTTTCTTTTTAAAGAGGACAGTCTTTCATGGAAATGCGTCCAATTATGAAAAGAATTATATAATGTGATAATAATAAGATAACTGTATTGTAATGCAACATTATAATGAGCATATAGAGATTATACCTATTATAAAACACGAATAACATTTTTTTTTTTTTTTTTTTAACCGATCCTGAAATGCTGCGCGAGCGCATCATCTTGTGCAGGTTGTCACATGAGCGCGCCATCCAATGAAGACCTCTCCAATCAGAGCTTCAGTGCAGAGGAAGACCTCAAACCTGTTAGAAGATTCTCTCCTGAAGTTACTAAAGGACTGAAACTGCCCGTTTGAGATTACTGGAGCTGAATGATATAGACGCTCATTTCATTCAATTGCTGGACGCACAGATTATGGGTAAGCACAGTACTTCGATTACATTTGAAAAGAATGAATTCAGAACCCCTTAAACATTTTAAGTTTCAGTTCTCCCCTGTGGAGCACAAATATTTTCTATGAAGAATAATAATTAAAAAAAAAAAAAATCTTTACCGTAAAAAACCTAGAAAGAATACACATAAGACGCAATTTATTTCACTATAGTAAATATGTAAAAAAAAAAAAAAAAAAAGGTTTTAGAATTGAAAAGTGCGAGTATTTGCGATTACAGACTTTTAAGCGTCCAGTCTCGAATGTAAAATAGCTTCAAACAGCACGATCCACCTCAAAATATATCAATGCATCATTAAAATGTATAAGTGCATACTGCCATTGAATGGTTTTCACGGTCAAAGGCTGAGTTTAACTAATTTAACTGCTGACTTCAATTGTGTGTTTTTAATTTTTTAATTTTTTTTATTTGTATTGATTAATGCGTTATGCAAGTAAACATAATATAACTTTAATTTTGAATTGCAGAAAGCGTGGTGTTATAATAGAAAATAAAAACATAAACTAACACTGTCATTCAAATTAGTTTATTTCAATATCTGTGAAACATTTCTAAATAGTCCTAATAATTCCAGTAATTCTAATAATATGTAAAAAAAAAAAAAAAAATTAAAATGCGCTTACATATTTTTTCAAGGGCTTTTCTGTAGTCATCCTGCAACGAAAATAAATGATAAATTCAATAAATTAAACTATTTTTAGGCTGTAGTGTGTTTAGATTTAGTTTATAACGTTCACGATTCACTGTAAATATTCAGTTATTCATCAGTACATTGTTCTAGATCATTTTAAAATAGGTTTACACTCAGCCTAAAATGCCTAGATTTAGATGATAACTCCATTAGTAAAGAGAGAATGTGCGCGCGCACGCGCGTGTGTGTCTCGTGGGGTGGGCGTGTGTGAGTGGGTGGACAGGTCCACATTTGGAGGCATGACAAGACCCAATATAATCAAATCTATCAGTTCCTCATCGTAGATAAAGGACAAGTAGGTGAACAGATGCATTGATCGGGCGCTCAAGATCTCTGTACCGTTATTTAATTTTAAGCATCCTTTTGAAGTTACACTTCGAAAAGCTGAGGTGTTTTTCATATGCATCTTTTTTTATTTTAGCCTCTGTGGTTAAGTTATTTTGTCGAATTGATACGATTTAACATTTTACAACTAGGCATATTTGGAGACATAAATGCACATGCACAAGTAACAGACAAAATTTTAGAGAACATTATCTCTATTACAGATTACCATGTGATTGGCTTTCTTTCTTTCTCTCAAATTATTTCACATTATTTTCTTTTTATTATTCAGTAATAGCTGAGTGTTAAGTGTATAACACAAAATATTTCAAGTGCTTCTGTTATTCGATGCTTCCAGTTGCAGACACATCAGTCAGGGTGATGGACTTCACACCAGATGAAGAGTTTGAGGAGCTTTGTCCTGTATGTGGAGATAAAGTGTCCGGATATCATTACGGGCTTCTTACCTGTGAAAGTTGTAAGGTACAATACAATTTCTATTTACATACAAATTTTCATAGAAATTTCCCAAGTGTCGCATTTTTAACCCATTATAAATATTTCAGTAACGCTTTATTATATTTTATTTTTAATTTTTCCGTAATGTCGTTTACAGTGTTGAAGAGTTCAGTAGTTTATGCACATTCAAATGTGAATATATACGCTATATCACATATATAAATCAGTTACATATGAACAAGTTTGACATTTTTAATTGTTTGAATGTACATTAACGAATGATCTCTTATGCATTATAGTGTAATAATATTTGTTAGGTGTTACCAATCATTTTGGGGTGTTTAGGTAAATATACTATTTTAGATTTCCACGTGTACTGCTAGGCTACATGTGTCTGCCAAAGCAAGTTATTCACACTGGGTTCATTGCAACAGAGTCTAATCTTATTTCTAAGATGTCCCATCATTTTAGAGCCACCATGAAAGTCTTGATTGTGTTCTGTATTGTTGTTTTACTATATTATTATGATACAGGGGTTTTTCAAAAGAACGGTTCAGAATAACAAGAGATACACATGCACACAGAACCAAGACTGTGGCATTGATAAAACCCAGAGAAAGAGATGTCCTTTCTGCCGCTTTCAGAAGTGCCTCAGTGTCGGCATGAGACTCGAGGGTAAGCATTGCTCATCAGAAAAAACTGTAAAAGGTTTTGTATTTTATGTTTGCTTTTTATGGCCTATTTCATGATCCTATTTAAAATTATTTTTGAGAATGTGACATCACATTTTATTACATTCACTCGTTGATTTGAAGGCCGAAAGAGGAAAGTTGTCAAAAAAATAAATAAATAAAAATGCGTACAATTATTAAATAGCGTGCGCTATCACTGTCTTCCATATTGGGAAATACGCAGGATACGTATCAGTTAGCATATGTCTCAGAAAACACGTTTTAATGTTTCATGACCCTACAGTCTTATTCAGTCGATATAGTAGATTCTTCCGGTCAGTCTGTCTTATTTTGCTCTCCATGCACGCAATTCCCAGGCCGCGTGCAGAGAAGCACCTGTTTCCGTGCGCGCCTGTGACACATTCCTCACGCGCTGATAAGGCTTGCGGATTCATGTAGGCTCTAGTTTGAGAGTTCACAAAAACCAGAGTGGAAAATGTCCAAATGAAGAGAAATATCCGTTTGCCTTTTTTCCCCTGACTTACTTAGCAAACCCTTGCCAAGCATTCCTTGCTTTATTTGGCTTTAAATGTAGAGCGCTCTTAAAATATCCTTACTTATTCTACATTGCTAACTGTGTTACATTTGTAAAAAGTAGCCTACATTGTTTTGTCTTATTGAGGATAAGATGTAGCCTAATATTCAGTATGTCTCTTTCTCCCCAGCTGTCCGCGCAGATCGAATGAGGGGGGGGAGAAATAAGTTTGGCCCCATGTACAAGCGTGATCGTGCCCTTAAACAACAGAAAAGAGCTTTAATCAGAGCCAGTGGCTTTAAAATAGAGCCCAACCCAACCCTGCTCTCTACTACCCACACCGAGTACCCTCTTCCTGGGTCACTCCCCTGTCTCCATCCCCCGTCACTCTCCTCTCCAGAGTATGACTGCCCTCCTCTCTGCCCTCCGGCCCTGGGTGTAGCCCTGCAGAGCTATGGGTCATTTCCAGCTCAGTACCAGTACACTGCTCCATCCTTGCCTAATAGATCCATTAAGGCAGAATACCCAGATGCATACTCCAGTTCCCCAGACTCTTCACTAGGGTATCCGTTCCCTGACGGCTGCTTGCCCGCCTCTCCACACAACAGCCCAGGTTTGCCCCCTCTGGTACTAGAGCTGGTCAGCTGCGATCCAGATGAGGAGCAGGTAGGGGTCTAATGATCTGGAGATATTAATGAATGAAGTATGTCTCTAAATATTCAAGATTGGGGGGAACAATTGTAGGAATCTGTCATTGTAAAATCCATATTGATTGACCATTAATGTTAAGTTAATGAATTCACTGTTAAATGTTTTTTTCAGGTAACCTAAAATGTGCCACATTTGGTTTTATTCGAAATTAACAGGTTTTATTCAAGTCACAACAATGTTGGTCATTTTTAACCTCCTGAGACCTGAGCGTGACTGCTGTGTGCATTTTCCATTTCCATTTTTGATTTGTAACTAGGAGCACCTAATAAACAAGCCAAAAAAAAAAAAAAAAATATGGAGCAAATAGTTTTCCTAAAAATGTACGTCCACATATGTGGACAGGGGGGCTAAGATGGGAAACTTTACATAATACCAAGCTATAGAAAGTCAGATTTATTTATCAAATTGTTAAATATGTTTCCAGGAGTGTTGGTTATTCATGTTTTTGAGAGATTACAGACATTGCATCAGAAATTAGCATAATTAATTCTGATTCAAAGTAATGGCCAGCATCATCCAATCACTGCCAACCATGTTAAAATAAAGTTATACATTATAAATTCTGAATCTATGTACTGATTATCATTGTCCCCTGTCTGCCAAACATGTTGAGTGGTCCAAACATCATCTGCAGCCTGAAACTGAACTTTTGTATATTTTAGGAGTGAATGCACTTGAGATATAGGAGGCTCCCTTGCTCCCTATTTAGTGAATAACTTAACCTGTCTTTCGGCACTGGTCTCCAAACAGGTTGAAAACACATTATTTTCGACCTAACTCCATATAAAACCTCTGAAAGCACGTTTTTTCAGCTTTTGGATTAACACATTTATTCTCAATGTGAAAATGCACAGTAAATATAGGAATGCATTTACTAATGTTAATGAATAGAACGTATTGTACAGTGAAAGCAAAATAAATATAACAAATGTATATTAAAATGAAGTGAAATGACCCACAGATGTTAATGTTGAAAGTTATTCAAACTTAAATAATGTTTTTTCAACTTTTGAGGGAAAAATATCCCAAAATCTACATATGTGGACATCATGTTTATCAGCACGCTGACGTGCGAGAAATTAATGATTTTTTTAAAGTGGCATATCAAATGAAACTAGAGATGCTACTCTTTATACCCAAACAGGTTTCAATTAAAAAACTTAAAGAGGTTTCTTACCAGATGCACTTTTGTTGGCTCTGCGCCCGTAGAAGCACTTCACGGAAATCGACACCATGCTGTTGTGTCACGTGACTCTGTGTACCAGAAGTTTAACCCTTAAATGACAGTCTAGAGTCTTGTGAAAAGTATTCAGTCAGTTTAAATTAGTTGAAATTATGCAACTATATAGCGAAGCCAAAATACAACGTCCACGCGTGTGGATGCGGGGTCGCACAAGGTTAAGGGTCAGATCGGGTAGGTAACAGCTCTTTAAAGTGTATAAGCTTCAAATGTAAACTAAAGAGAGGGTCATTCTGGGATTTCAATGGGTTTTAAGTTATTTAACACTAACTATTAAAGTAAATGTTAATGTGAAATTAACATTGTTTTGTGTTTCCAGGTAAGAGGGAAAATCTGCACTATCCTTCACCAGGAGCAAAGCGGCAGGAGTAAACTGGATAAACCACGGCCCTTCAGCCTGTTGTGTTTCATGGCAGATCAAACACTATTCTCAATTGTCGAGTGGGCAAGAAGTTGTGTCTTCTTCAAGGAACTAAAGGTACAGCTTTACAGAGATAAGACAAAACAACTGAATGGGTGTAGGTTTACTTAGCTGAACTTTGGGAACAAAACTGTCCCCAGAAATTTGATAAATCTGGACGTCCGGGAATGTTCTTAATTGGAAAAATGATTCATAAATAAATAATGGGTTTTTATTTAAAAAAAAAAAGTTTTCTATAAGGGTAGGGTTAGTCTGTAGTAATTATTTTGGTAACACTTTACAGTAAGGTTCCATTTGTTTACATTAGTTAACATGAACTAACAATGAACAATACTTTTACAGCATTTACTAATCTTGGTTAATGTTAGTTACAACATATACATTTTTTCAATCAAAAGTTGTACATGTTACCATTAGTTAATGACTAATGACTATGAACTAACAAGAACTAACAATGAACAATTGTATTTTTATTAACAAACTTTAACAAAGATTAATAAATGCTGTAAAAATATATTGTTCATTGTTTGTTCATGATACCTAATTCATTAACTAATGTTAACAAATGGAATGTTAACTAATGGAAGTTGCAAAGTGTTACCAATTATAATTAGCTTTATATAATAAAATAATAATAATAAATAATTATATAGGCATTATATATATATTAAGCAGTAGAAGTCTATGGTATGTTTTCATTTAAATAGCTCAGTAAATCTGATCATCAAAATATATGAAAAATGTTACATGATCCTGTAGGTTAAATGGCTAAGTGTCTTGTCTAATCAGTGTACAGCATAACTATTTTGGAGAAAGTCTGCTGTTTTGTCGCCTGATCGTACATCTTACTGAACGATAACGGTTAGGGGCACCAAGACATTAAAATATTGTGTGGTTGTTGAATGTTTTGTTTGGCAGCGTTTAAAATAAGATTACATTTGGGTGTGTTTATATTTTATTGGTAGTGTTGCTGATATCTGTGTCAAAGTCAAAATGTCTTCCTCAATCATTTAGCTTGACTGTTAAGATATATTTGGGAAACCTTATTGGTTGATTTAACTTTTTCAGCCTCTATTTGTTTTGTGTCTGGTTCTACAAGAAATACTTGTCTATTGGGCAATCTTGCAGTGCAAAATATGTGATAGAGATAAAAAGAGGCATCAGACGTAATTTGGAATCTATAACTTAGACACTCAGTTGCTATTGTTGCAGATTACAACATATTTAGATACAGAATTATTTTAAGATAAATAAGTTGACACAAGTAGAATCTGTCTCAAACTTCATTGTTAAAGGAATAGTTCATTCAAAAATGAAAATTCTGTCATCATTTACTCATCCTCAAGTTGTTCCAGACCCGTATGACTCTGTTTTTCTATAGAGCATAAATGGAGATTTTAAGCAGAATGTTTACCCCAGTCACCATTCAGTGTCATTGTATGGTAAAACGATGCAATAAAAGTGAATGGTGACTGAGGTTTAAATTCTGCCTAACATCACCTTTTGTGTTCCACATAGGAAAGAAAGTCATACAGGTTTGGAAAAACATGTGGGTGAGTAAATGATGACAGAGTTTTCCTTTTTGGGTGAACTTTAATAATCTGCCTCAACAGATATTGAATGGAATATTTTGTCTCACTTTAAATAATGGTATGCTAGAATGACAGCAAATAATTTCAAATGTCAAATTTGTTTTTGCATATACACACCTGCATGAGTGTTACATGTTTTCTGCACAATCCATTCCATTTTGTAGTCATGGCAACTAGTGTCAGGATCCACAAGTCGGGCGTAAAATGTTTCAGAGTTTGAATATGCATGCCAGGGACTGACTCCTGCAGACACAAAGCTTTCAGAAGCACTTAATTACATTCCATGCAGCAGATAGCTCTGGAATCCTAGCTCTCCCTCTTGTCTAAGTTCTTCTGCATTGTTTTCAGCCACTGAAAGGTATCATTCAATGCAGAAAATATCACTGAATCAGTGTCAGAAAATACATTTTTTTTATTTAGGGGCAATATTTGTCCCTTGGAATTGATCAACCTGACTTATTGAATCAAGTTACTATACCACAGTAAATATTTGCTAAATGACTTTTACATGGCTCATTGTATGTATCATGGCAATTTCCAGGTGAAATAAACACTACACTACAACAACAATGACTTTTATTCACTTTCACACAAATTACGAGTAAAAGGGCAGATTATCAGTTCATAAACACTTACTTTTCAGCCTGTTCCTCACACAATGCTATCTTATTACATTTAAACAGTTTAATTTAGTGCATGACTTATAAGGCGATACATTTGAATGTTTGCATTACATAACTAAATATATTTGCAAGCTTGTTCAAATGCGATCAAATTGCACGGTAGCCCAAGTAATGCAGAATAATGCACTTGCAACGCGAAGGAACAGGGAAGGAGTCCTGAAGAGCATGCAAGTCGTCACATGAGCCGAAAGTGTCGTAAAAGCAACACAAAATGATGTGGTTGCTTCTACAGTTGATTTTTCATCTCACATTTGCTTTTTATGACAATATTGGTTAGGTTTAAGGTTTAGGTTAGGGAGGTAGGTTTTGTTGATTTAAAACTTGATTGAGAATTTACCTTAAAATCTCATCTGTTTTTCATCTTACATTTGCTTCTTATGACACTTATCAGGTTTAGGTTTAAGGTTTAGGGTAGGTAGGTAGGTAGGTTTTGTTGATTTAAATCTCGATAGTGCATTATAATATTATAATATAGTTTAATTATAATTTAGGTGAGAGCAACAGGTCACTATAGTGTCTGCAGAGGCACTTAACCCATAGATTCAAGTGTGTCCCGCAAGACTACAAGGAACACCCACTTCCCGACACGCCCACAACACGTAACACCCCCTTTGAATCATAAAGCGATTCTACTGTCTACAAAAACTTTTTAAATCCTATGCAATCGCTGTTTGAATCATATTCTCTTAACTCTTAAAATTTGACAAAGAATAACTTTTATATGTCGTATATCATATTATTAAACAGAAGATATAAATGGTACACTGAACTTACTTATTTAATGTGAAATTGGAAGTGGAAGTGCTCTTTACTGTATTCCTGAAGGTGTTTGTACAGTTTCTGTTTCTATAATAAAAAATATATACTGTATATAAATGGTAAAATAATCATTTCTCTATTCTGTTTTCTCCAGTTAGCTCACAAGCTAATTGGTTAGCCTATTAGCTTAGCATACAGCTAGCTTCTTCTCCTCTTCTTAGTTATACAACAATATGTTTGTATTCAAAATAACTTTTAATTTGCGGCATATTTAATGATTTTACAAACTTTAAATTTTTTAATCTTTGTCGTTTATCGTTAGGTTTAGAGTTATGGATAGGTGAAGGTGACTCCAAATAAACACATCAAACATAGTGTATGAATGTGGCATCCAACTGTTCCAAGACTTCAGGATTTTGCTGGTTATTTGGAGGGGCGTAACTTGTAGTGGGCATGCCTTGTTGTAGTCTTGCAGGATGCAGACAGACCCCTCTCGATTGGTCCATGCTATCTGCACGTCATTTAGAATGTTCATTTTGGCCGTTAGGGCATATCATTTCAACTTGGAAAGTCTGAAAAACTCCAAAAATCAAAGTTATTTGGAGGGGCGTAACTTGTAGTGGGCGTGCCTTGTTGTAGTCTTGCAGGATGCAGACAGACCCTTCTCGATAGATTAGACTTGATGACTAGATTAGAATATTCTGAACTATATAGCATGCTAGATAACTGATAAAGAAACTGATTTTTAAAAGTTAACCACAGAGGTATTTCGCCACATTTTAAATATCTGGGGCATTTGTACCACTTTCTGTGGCATGCTTGCCTCAAGTCCTGGTTAATTTCTGACACTGGTGTACAATCTGGCTGTTTGTATTGGTGATAAGGTGTCAACAGTGATTGTACAATGATAATCTAAAGTGTGACTTTGTATCCACAAACTCTGTATCTAAACAAGTGAGGTCAAGCCGTCATGTTACTGGGGCTTGAGGCAGTGGATTAGACTGGGCATAGGGGGCAGATATATGGTTTGAGGAATTGTGTCTGTGCTGGGGTTGATATATGTATCACTACAGTTCTATTAGAGCTTTACTGTGCATCGGAATACTGACACAACATGGCCTTCACAACACAGTAGATGACCATCAAAAGGAAAGAGGATTAGAGGGGGAGGAAGGTGTGGTTAGACTAGAGAGATGGAGAGACTGATGAAGGACAAACAGAGAGAGGTGAAAAGGTGCGAGAGGTCATCTGGTGTCTGCCGCTCATAAATATAGCACATTCAATTTGAGCACAGCGGCTGCTCTTCACAAGGTCTCTCATCCACTGTTTTTTATGATCTTGATCCGTTTAGCTGTGTGCTAGGTATGTATTTCTTCAGAGGTTTGAATTTTAGGGTCAAAGGTCACACAGTCTGGCTTGTTGTGTATTTGAAGTGTGCCATTTTGGACAATTTGAGTAGAACAAACAGGATCAGACATATTTGTTTTTTGTATAGGAGAGAATTGAGGGGGGATTAGAATGGCACAAGCCAGATTCAAACTCACTTCACCCACATAAGCGCAACACTTAAATATGTCAAAGCCTGTAGTGGAGCATCAATGGGTGCAATGAGTGTTGCTCACCCACAGTCAACTAAGCTGACAAGGCTTTGGAATATACAGTGATTTTATTTAGTTACTATTACGGAAATGTTGCTGTTTGAATAAATATTGAATTTCTTGCAAGCTACGGCTATGTGCAGGATTTTTGTGATGGTGTTTATTTATGTTCATCATTATTTAGGAAAAATAGCTTTAGCTAAATGAACAAGTCACAAATAATTCTGTGCCATTTTTTCATTGATTTCCTTTTTTATATTGGCTTTGTCCACTTTTTCTTACCCAGGCTTTCTCACTTGCACCCACAGTATACCAAAAAGACAAGCTCTGTCCCTGGTCAGAGCACATGAACTAACCTCAACGGATCTGACCTCACACATTCATTTCATCAGACCATTTACTTTGTTTGTGTGTGTGTGTGTGTGTGTATATATATATATATATATATATATATATATATATATATATATATATATATATATATATATATATATATATATATATATATATATATATATATATATATATATATATATATATATATATATATATATATATATATATATATATATATATATATATATATATATATATATATATATATATATATATATATATATATATATATATATATGTATATATATATATATATATATATATATATATATATATATATATATATATATATATATATATATATATATATATATATATATATATATATATATATACAGGTGCATCTCAATAAATTAGAATGTCGTGGAAAAGTTTATTTATTTCAGTAATTCAACTCAAATTGTGAAATTTGTGTATTAAATAAATTCAAATCCTGCTGGAAAATGAAATCAGCATCTTTAAAAAGCTGGTCAGCAGAAGGAAGCATGAAGTGCTTCAAAATTTCTTGGTAAACGGGTGCAGTGACATTGGTTTTCAGAAAACACAATGGACCAACACCAGCAGATGACATTGCACCCCAAATCATCACAGACTGTGGAAACTTAACACTGGAATTCAAGCAACTTGGGCTATGAGCTCCTCCACCCTTCCTCCAGACTCTAGGACCTTGGTTTCCAAATGAAATACAAAACTTGCTCTCATCTGAAAAGAGGACTTTGGAACACTGGGCAACAGTCCAGTTCTTCTTCTCCTTAGCCCAGGTAAGACGCCTCTGACGTTGTCTGTGGTTCAGGAGTGGCTTAACAAGAGGAATACGACAACTGTAGCCAAATTCCTTGACATGTCTGTGTGTGGTGGCTCTTGATGCCTTGACCCCAGCCTCAGTCCATTCCTTGTGAAGTTCACCCAAATTCTTGAATCAATTTTGCTTGACAGTCCTCATAAGGCTGCGGTTCTCTCGGTTGGTTGTGCATCTTTTTCTTCCACACTTTTTCCTTCCTCTCAACTTTCTGTTAACATGCTTGGATACAGCACTCTGTGAACAGCCAGCTTCTTTGGCAATGAATGTTTGTGGCTTACCCTCCTTGTGAAGGGTGTCAATGATTGTCTTCTGGACAACTGTCAGATCAGCAGTCTTCCCCATGATTGTGTAGCCTAGTGAACCAAACTGAGAGACCATTTTGAAGGCTCAGGAAACCTTTGCAGGTGTTTTGAGTTGATTAGCTGATTGGCATGTCACCATATTCTAATTTTTTGAGATAGTGAATTGGTGGGTTTTTGTTAAATGTGAGCCAAAATCATCACAATTAAAAGAACCAAAGACTTAAACTACTTCAGTCTGTGTGCATTGAATTTATTTAATACACGAGTTTCACAATTTGAGTTGAATTACTGAAATAAATGAACTTTTCCACGACATTCTAATTTATTGAGATGCACCTGTATATATATATATATATGTATATATGTGTGTGTGTGTGTGTGTGTGTGTGTGTGTGTGTGTGTGTGTGTGTGTGTGTAAATTCAAATAGAAAGGCTGGAATTTTTAAGTTCTATTGAAAATGGTCTAATCATGTGTCAGTACTTAATACATTTACAAGTAAAATGTAATGACAATGTAATTACCATATAATAAGACTGTATTTTTCATGGTTTAGGTGGGAGATCAGATGCAGCTGCTGCATAACTGCTGGAGTGAACTTCTGCTTCTTGATCATATCTGCAGACAGGTGCATCATGGGAGAGAAAACAGTCTGCTGCTCATCACAGGACAGGAGGTGAGTTTTTCCAACTGTGAATACATTGCATTTAGCCGGATCTCATGAATATTACTTGACAGTGACTAAATTAAATAAAAGTCATATATGTGACATATACAGTACTGTGCAAAAGCCTTAGGCACATAAGATTTTTCAGAAAAGCATTTGTCTTAAAATGGTTATTTATAATTTCAGCTTTAGTGTGTCAATAGGAAATATAAATTTTAGACTCCCAAACATTAATTTAGCAAATAGAATAGAATAGAAGAACAGGGAGCCCTGCAACAGATGGCATGAACCCAACAGAGCCTCCCACTGAATATTGAGTCAGTCTGGGATTACATGAAGAGACAGAAGCAATTGAGACAGACGAAATAAGAACTGTAGAGAATTCTCCATGAAGCTTTGAACATCCTCTCTGCCAACAACCAAGAAAAACTGTGTCCAGGTGTACCTAGGAGAATTGGTGCTGTTTTGAAGGCAAAGGTGGTCACGGCAAATATTGATTTAGCTTTTTTTATATTTACTCGACTTTGTATGATGTTAACTGATAAATGAAAACAATTTATGGCATTATTTTTGAAGACATCCTCACTATGCAACATTTTTCCCAAGTGCCTAAAACCTTTGCACAGTATAGTATGTAGTTATTCTTCAAACATTGCTCAGGGTTTTTTTAAATCCCAAAACTGAGACCAAAATTTCTAACAGTAACTCCTCATAGAGCTTTCAAGCTACATCCAGTAAATTTGGCACAGACCTTCAGGCTGTTCTGGAATAGTGTGGCTATATCTTTTTCTAACTTATCGGGTTCGGTTTTCACACAGTGGACAATCAAACATCAGAAAAATCCCTTAAAGGGTGGTCACACTTGGCTTTGAGCGTGCACATTTTTTTTGGACATCGCAACGGTGTAGGTAAATAATACACCACACATATCAAATAATATAATATTTAAAATGTTAAAATATATTGTCTACTCACTTTTCTGGAACTAAAAAACATGCAGCTTTGAAATATTTATTCTTTGTATCGAGCCAAGTGGTCAGCGTGTGACGTTCAGATCTTCTGTTGGTCACGCGTTCTCTCGTCATACTGATTCGCAGCTCAGAGTAAGCCAAACTTGAACTCTTATACACAGCAGAGCAGAGGTGGGTAGTAACACGCTACATTTACTCCGTTACATTTACTGTGCTTGAGTAACTTTTTTGAAAAATTTTTACTTTTAGAGTAGGTTTAAAAGTGGGTACTTTTTACTCTCACTCAAGTAAATTTCTAATGAAAATTTTTTACTTTTACTTCATTACAGTGGGCGGCGTTCCTGTCGTTACATTACTGGGTTTAAGTTTAGTTAATGTGTAATTTATTGAGAGATTATTGAATGGGACTTTTACGACAGCGGAAGTTCACAGCTGCGTGCACTGTCACTCAAGCCAAGACCATCACTGCTGCAGCATCATGCTCTTCTAACTAAGTGAAACACTTTCTTCACTCCACACAGTAAAAAAAAAGAATAGTTTCGTCAAGCAATCCCTTCATTTAACACCAAGACAAGCAGATATATCATGATTAAAATTGAAGCTCCAACTTAAGGCAGCACGCTGAGGTGAGTTGTAGATCTAATGATAACGCGGGCTTTTCTGTGTAATGTGATGGTCATTTTCAGGGTGATTCTGTAAATATGGGCTCTTATAACATCAATTTTTAAGTTTACATTTTTAAATCAGTGCAGCAATATATCAGTGCGCTTTGTCCTGCATGTCATGAGCAGTATTTACGCATTTAACCCGCGCTCTCGCACTGGAAACTATCGCAGCTATTTCGGGCTGATTAACTGTATAAATCCATGTAAAATCCATGTTAAGTGTAAATGCCTTTTGCTCTATGGAAAGTGTGATTGACAACTGGAGCATAAACAGACAGCATTTCTGCGCGTGCATAGCGAGGGGCGTGAGGCGCGCACGTGAGAGATATGCGGGCACAAGGCGATCATATGGCGAATAATATATATGTTAATATAAAGAGTAAACGCATTTTATCTGATGCAGATTATTATATTTATTTGTTATACTTTAGTATCTCCAATACAAGCTGGATATCGTTTCTGGGTGCATAGCGCCCTCATCCGACCAAATTATCATAACCTACGTGTTATAACAGAATAAGTAAATCATCCACAGAATAATCATTTCCACTGTGTGCAGTCTCCTGAGTTAAAATAATATCACCTCAGTGAATTATTTAGTAAATAAAGAATTCTTCAGCTTAATGGCAAAATTCTGTATAAATATAAATAAAGAGTTCATTTTAAAATGTATCTGTATGTTTTGCCTCTATATGTTAATATGTTTTTTTTTTTTATCAAGTAATGATTTGTCAAAAAGTAATTTAATACATTCAGCATGAAATAAAACATTGCAGGTGTGAAGGAAGCAGTAAACTCCCAGCTCGTACGTCTTCCCCATGGTGGATTATGAGCAATTAACCATCGTCAAGTGTACATCAAATGTACACTCAAAATTAGAGTGCATTGTGGGTAAGAATGAGTGAACAAAAGTAGGGCTCACTCAGAATTCAGACACTCCTACAAAATGTCGGACACCCGAAATAGTGCACTATATAGTGGATAGGGGGTGGTTTCAAACACAGCGAGTGTTCTGTGACAGGGGTTGGTGCCCTACACAGGCTGTGTGCTCTGCGTTTAGAGAGCGGCGGTACTGCTGTACAGAACTAATTATCGAAATTCTTTTGACGCTGAAAACTGTAACTAGGCTGAAATAAGAATCCACTCAGAACTTTAAAAGCTATGAAATAGCGAAAGTAGGCATTAATAAAACATGACCTTTCTTTGGTTTATATTTCAGCATTATATATAATGTCCCTGTGGGAAATGTTCACATTTTCACCGTAATAATTACTAGAAACGTTTCCAAACCTCTCTTCATATTGACAAATTCATCCAGATCTTACAAGAGCCCTTAAAGGGATAGTTCACCCAAAAATGAAAATTCTCTCATCATTTACTCACCCTCATGCCACCACAGATGTGTGTGACTTTCTTCTGCTGAACACAAAGGAAGATTTTTAGAAGAATTTCTCAGCTGTTTTGGCCCATAAAATGCAAGTGAATGGGTGCCAACATTTTAAGCTAAAAAAAAAAATCACATAAGTCAGCATAAAAGTAATACATAAGACTAGTGGTTAAACTGATATCTTCAGAAATGATAGGATAGGTGTGGATGAGAAACAGATCACTTTCACATTCTTCTTATGTTTTTGTTGATTCACATTCTGCACATCGCCCCCTGCTGTGCTGGGAGAAGAATGTCTAGCAAAAAAAACATAAAAAAATATTGATCTGTTCCTCACCCACACCTATCATGTCACTTCTGAAGATATGGATTTAACTACTGGAGTCTTATGGATTACTTTAATGCTGCCTTTATGTGTTTTTGGAACATAAAAATTTTGGCACCCATTCACATGCATTGTACTGACCTACAAAATATTCTTCTAAAATTTTTAAATTGTGTTCTGCAGAAGGAAGTCATACACATCTGGGATGGCATGAGGGTGAGTAAATGATGAGAGAATTTAAATTTTTGGGTGAACTATCCCTTTAAAGTGATGGCTCAGCCATAATTTTATATTCTATAGTCCAAATTATGGACATCAAGGGAATCTAGAAATCCCGACCGGATGCTTTTTTATTTTTCAAAAAAGATGACATGTGAAAAGAGGACATATGGTCATTATAGGTTCCATTTAAAAATCTTCAGATTTGAGGGACGTACATTTCCAATATTGCTGCAATAACAAGTGCCGCTTTATCATGAAGACACTGTTACAGAAAAAACACTGTTACATACACTCACAGGGTGACATGAGATGTGAACCTCGTAAAGATGATTAAAAAAAAAAGCTTGGTTTAAATGTTTTTCATCTTTATCTGCCAAAATGACGGACAGCATTTGGAATTTTCTGTCAATGTTTAGAATTAGGCTAATGCAACCTATGCTTATTACATCTGGTTCGACTCAAAATGTTTCGGGCATTGGCTGGTTTTGTGGGGGTTTATCATTGTAATATTCATTTTCCAGCACCCTTATGAAAATAAAGAGTACATGGCAAATTTGCCGCTAATCATTTTCACAAGCAAATGAGATTTGCGGCAAACTTGTGGCAAATTGTCCATTGTTGCCAAAGGTTTGCGGGAGGTTTACCACTACCGGCAAACAGTGTTGAGGGTAACCTGATAAAAGTAACACACCTTATGTAATCAGACCACTTTTCCGAGTAGTGTGTAAAGTAACACAATATTTTTTATTTTAGACCATAATATCGGAGTTACTTTTTAAATAAAGTAACGCATTGTTTTTGTACTTCTCTACTGTTCCTGTTTTGTGAGTAATCAGGAGTAAAAGTGTGCAAACTTCAGGGAGGAGATGTAGAGCATGATGGGCATTGTAGTTTTATAGAGTGTGAGGCCAGAGACTATTTAGCAGAGATGAGTCACTTCTATTTAAATGAATGGGAGAAATTAGAACACCCAACATTCAATGGATGTAGAAAGGAAGTCCCGCCTTGCAGGTAAAAGAACCAGTCACCTTTTAGATACAGACATCGCCTGTCAATCAACTCGCTAACGCGCATGCGCATTTCATGTTTTAGCGTAATATGAGGTCAACATTCGTTTGAGTGAAACACGATTGATTCATGTGTTAATACACACTGCATTACAAAATCAGTAAACACGTTTTAGGCAGAGGGATTATAAGACTAGTCTTCCACTGGCCACGACATGATACACAGGGTGAAATACTCACTCAATTCACTGACTTATGCAGCCGAACTGCTCCGTGTTACAGCTCCCCATAACTAGGAGAATGGGATGAGAAAAGCTGACTCTGGATCAGTGGCTCCGAGCAACGTTCTATATCGATTGTAGACAGTCTGTCTAACTATCTACTGTATCTAGCTGGCTGTATTTTTACTCTAATGTCTGTATTTATCTAACTTCAAACTTTTGAAACTAGTTTAAACTCCCAGACAAGGCTTTGTCAAGTCAACATCAAAGTTTGTCTTGACAAACTTTACTTATCTAGTTGCAAAATGATATTACGTGGTTCCTTACACCTATCATGGCAGTTGCAAGGTGAAATGTCCACTGTGTGGCACTAAAAATTAGTTAAAGTTTCCCCCAAATAGATTAGGTTTTTAAGATTAATGCACTATAGAGTTTTAAATCAACAAAACCTACACCCCTACCCTAACTCTAAACGATAGTGTCATAAAAAGCAAATGCGAGATGAAAAAGCAACATCATGGTGCTTCTAAAACTGGGCTTCCATCCATGTATTTTCATGCGTATTTTGGAAAATTGCATAAAAACTGCTGGACGGAAACCCCAAGAATCTCCAACATCTGCATAAAAAATGTACATGCTCGCTTGAGGCGGAATGCGCGTAAACTATGATGGAAACACCTTTACCGAATAAGCTCCTATTGCATTTACTAGGAATATAAAATGAGCATAAAAAAGTCATGTGACTAAATAATTCATTCCTAACTGGACTAACCAGAGGATCAATCATCACATCTGAAATGTTGCTCTGGTCATCCTGAAATAACGTTGTCCTGAAAATCCAAAGCCTGCAATGAGTTTGCAGAGCAAATAACTTGAATACAAACTTGAACTGTGCCGAAGGTTTATTGACACTTTTGAAAAATATATTATAGATTATAGACGGAAAAGACATAAGGAAGAAGGAACGCACACAAATAGTGGTTCCAGAACTGTGTAACGTGCTGTCGCTCCCAGACATTAGACAAAGTTCCTTACAGTGTTTTGTCTGCATGCTCTTAACTGCGAGTATTTTATTAATAAAAGAGTCACAGTGGCTACAATTTATCTGTGAGTGACGATTTAGTTTTTTTGAACACATGGGATGAAAATGCAGCTTTATTTGCACATTGTTTTTGAGATATGATGGTTTTTCCACATATATTAAATTCGCAACTTGGATGAAAACATAGCTGATACTTTCAACTCATGTGTCGTACTCTTCAGGACTTCAGTACCCTGGCCTTTTGCATCACAAGTGCAATGCTCTTTAAGTTGAGCTACAGCACAATTTGACTGTGAAAAGTAAGTGTTTATGAACTGATAATCTGCTGTTTTACTAGTGATTTATGTGAAAGTGAATATATGTTGTTGTTGTTCTAATGCTTCTAGTGTTCATTTCACCAGAAAACTGCCACAGTGTACAACTGGGCATGTAAAATGCATTTTGCAAAAATTTAGGTATAGCAATGTGATTCTATGAGAAATGCAATGCATGTAAATGTATCTATGCCATGCATGTTTTAATACATTGTAGCTACAGCCCATGACCCCAATGAAGGTGTTGTTGTGTTTTGCAGATTGAGCTGTCATCAGTGTTGTCTGAAGCGGGGCTGACTCTGAATAGTCTAGTGCAGAGAGGACAGGAGCTGGCCAGGAGACTGCAGCTCATCCAGGTGGACAGGAGGGAGATGGCCTGTCTGAAGTTCCTCATTCTCTTCAACCCCAGTGAGTATAGCTCTCTACAATGCACTGAAATGATTAGGAGCCAAGCACCGAAGGTCTGTGGCAGCCCTATGAACCATACTTAGGAAAATGATACAGTTTGGCACACTGACATGGATGGGTATGAATAGCACCCAGACCAAGTTTTGCATCTTGAGGAGAAACTCTATAGCACCATCACCAGTTCAACAAATAAAACAATAATTTTGTCTCTTCCTTGTTACAGAGGATAAAATTTCCGTCTTTCTTTTCAGTCGAGGTGTATGTGTGTGTGTATTTAAAACCATTTGCTCAGTCGTGTACACTAGCTATAGATCTACTAGCATAGATCTAAAAAACTACTGTTGTAGCTTTGGCCTCATAATCATCATATTTCTTTACATGCTTCTTCTTCCAGCATAAGGGATTGTGTGCAATATTAGCTCAAAAATATACATAGATGCATACTTTGAAAATCGCCTAAATCAACTATTTTCAATGTACTTTGTTCATTTTAAGCCTAATCTTACATACTATATAGAAATAGTATGCAGAATAGAATGTGAATTAGGATACAGCATTTGACAGTGCTTAAACTGAATCAATGGACTGAGACTGAAGTGACAGAACATTACAGCACAGTTTCACTGAAAAAAAAGAAGAAATTTAAAAGGAATATAAAAAGTGTGGCATATGTAAATTATTATATATTTTTTTCATAATAAATAATATATAATTTCGATGTATCATAGATGTTAATTTTGTAGTACACAACACAGTAAACATTTGATAAATATCATGAGCACTATGACTACATGCATAAACGTTGTATTTTGGCTTCGCTATATGCAACGCATAATTCAAATTCATTTAAACTGACTGATCACAGTTCAGGAGACTCTAGGCTATCATTAAAGGGTTAAACTTTCGACGCACAAAGTCATGTGACAAAACAACATGCTGCCGATCACAGCAGAGTTTGTCTTTGGGAGAAAAGCCAACAAAACTGCATCTGGTAAGAAACCTATTTACGTTTTTACATTAAAACTCTCTAGGTTCATCTGGTATCCCATTTTTAAAATTTGAGCGATGAATTGCGAAACGCCACACTGCTAAACACAATGTACACTAATGTCTACTTTAGGGCATTTTTTCTTTAGAAATCCTGCATATTGACTGTGTATTATCACACTGAGAATCAATGGGACAGTGCAGACATTGCCCAGGGAGCAAGGGAGTAAACCTTTAGCATCCTATATGCATTCACCACAAACATCTATTCAAAAGTTCAGTTTCAGGCTGCAGATGATGTTTGGAACACTCAATATGTTTGGTAGACATGAGACAATGGTCATCAGTACATAGATTCAGAATTTATAATGTATAATTTTATTTTAATATGGTTGGCAGTGATTGGATGATGTCGGCCATTACTTTGAATCAGAATTAATTATGCTAATTTCTGATGTAATGTCTGTAATGTCTCACAAACATGAATAATCAACGCTCCTGGAAACATAAACAATTTGAAAAAAAAACAAAAAAAACTTTATAGCTTGGTATTATTTAACATTTCACAACTTAGTCCCGCTGTCCACATATGTTGCCATACATTTTTAGGAAAATATTTATTTTTTATGTTTATTAGGTGCTATTAGTTACAAATCAAAAATGGAAAAGGAAAATGCACACAGCATCATGATCAGGTCTCAGGAGATGAATGTATTCAATTATTAAATACATCACCATCCGGAATACAGTGCATATCAGTTCTTGTTGAAACTATAACTTGTTGTACCTAGCAGCAAACCTTTTCTTAGAAATTTCCAATTACACTTTCATTAGCCACAATAATCAAAACATTTCAAACTGCATTTGAAAACGAAATAATTTGTCGTCTCCTCTCTCTGTCACATTTTTTTCATTCTTCAGATAATTGAAAGCAGGTTTATTGAGTAATTTGTGTCCTTCAAATGCATTGAAAAGTTTATTCAACATTTTAATTACTGTGTGAATGGCTCTTCTGATGAGCTCTGCTAATGCTTTAAAGTGGTCCATTAATGGGTCACGCTATTGTCACCCTAACACACACACACACACACACACACACACACACACACACACACCCAGAGAGACAGGCCGGAGCCTAACACACACACATAAAAATGCACATGCTGGAAACAGCTCATAAATACACCAAAATAAACAAGATATTATCACATAATCGTTTCTCTCCTCTTTAGATGTGAAGCTCTTGGAGAACCAGCAGTTTGTGGAGAACATTCAGGAGCAGGTGAACAGCGCTCTGCTTGAGTACACACTCTACTCGTACCCACAGTGTTTGGACAGGTTCAGCCAGCTCATACTGCGGCTACCTGAGGTCCGCTCGCTCAGTGCGCAAGCTGAGGATTACCTGTGCTACAAACACCTCTGCGGAGAGGTGCCATGCAACAATCTTCTCATAGAGATGCTTCACGCCAAGAGATCTACTGCAGTGTGAAAGTGGCATTTGTGTGTGTGTGTGTGTGTGTGTGTGTGTGTGTGTGTGTGTGTGTGTCGTATTGAGAGTTTAAGCCATATGTGCACACTGTGAACACTTTTCCAAATGCAATTATTTCATACCTTCCCTGAATGTATAGAATTTTTCATTGTTATCCTCTTTTATCAGCATTTAAACAAAGCATGACAATCATAGGTTGGTATAGAGATGTTTTATATATATATATATATATATATATATATATATATATATATATATATATATAGACAATTTTTCACTCCTTTCTTCCATTTTCCTTTTTTATCATGTCTTTCATTCTCCGGGCCATGAAGGTAATGATAATTGCTGAGTGTAATCTTATATAGTCTTAAGAGGAATTTTTATGTATCTTTGTTATTTACCTTAATTCTCTTGTGCTTTTGTACTGATAATGGTCATATGACTGTTGTGTACTTTTTTATTGTTTGTCAAATCCATTAATTTAGTAGCTGTTTAAAAAAGGCCTGTCCAAAACGTAAATGTATTTATTGAAACAATTATAATCAACGTGTAATATCAATGAAAAACTGAGATATTTAAAGCACATTTTTACATAGATTACACATTTATTGTTTTTCCATTTAACTGAAGAGAAAAAATTGGTCGCAATAATCAAAATAAAATACATGCTGCAGTTCATGAAAAATGACTTGATGATTGTAGAGACTGACAGCGAGAGATTGCGTGTGTGTGGCAGTCTAGAAGCAATCTTACTTTGAATGGGCTTTTTTTTTTTGTGTTTCTTCAGTACAGCAATAAAAAGAGGTTACAGGAAGGTCATTTAAACATCTTGTTACGCTTATGAGCTCAGAAAAGGGAGAGTGGATCTTTTGAAATCAATTTGAAACATTTAAGATCATTATTTTTATCATTTTATTTTTTTTTCATTCAAATGTAATATATAGATTCCAGTGTATTGTTTTAAAAATATAAAAACTAAATGAAATTATGGTAAGCTCCAACATGGTCTAACTTAACATAATTTCATGTAATTTTTCTTGTGAATTTTTTTTATTCATAAATGACTACAGAGATACACACTTTCACATAAACACCAACATTAGTTTCAACTGTTAGAGTAAAAAAGTGGTACTGCAGTTTTCCATGCTTAAAAAATTGTATAACAATAGTGTATGCCCATTAGAATAAAATAATTTTAGGGTAGTAGGATTATAGCACACCACAGACAATGTACAGTATTCCATTAAATGAACATGTTGAGCTATCAAGGCAAATTTGCAGAATTTATGGAAAAATGTATTTGTATTTTACACTTTGTTTGTATTGCAAGCCCTTTTGACATTATATCACATGCAGGAAATTAATTATAGATATTGACAATTCAATTTTTTTACTAGTTAAAATGCTAATTCTTGATACCTGTAATTACGTTTGCACTAGAAAAACTGTCATTTTTGATATCCAAAAAATGACATTATTACTCATGAAAATACCTCTTCTTGATATGAAAAATGGAATTTCCTCTAATAAAATAATTGTTGATAGCTGTAACTGCATTTTAAATAGTAGAACTTCACAATGATCAAAACGCAATTACAGATATCTATTCATAATTTTGCACTATATGAAATTCCAAATACACAAATCAGCTGTGTACTTTGTTGTAGTAAAAATTCAAATTTATGAAATTATTAAGTACATTGTTACTAAGACAAATATCCATTCCAAATATCAACAATTGAATTAGAACTAGTAAAAAGGCTAATTTTTGATATCTGTAAATTTATTTCATTATGTTAGATTTGATATTTCAAATATCCAGAAATATAACAATAACAATAAACTGAAGAGTAATTAAAGATAATATAAATGGCTTTCTTACTAGCTACAATAACATTAAATATATCTGAAATGAACATTGCTGCAAGTGACAAACAAAAATGTTAACCTTAGTTAAAAATATACTTAAAAATACTGGTTGTAATTTCATTTTTTATATCAGGGAATAGGCATTTGCACTTGTAACAATGTAATATTGATATAAAAAAATCAGTTTTTGATATATATATAAAAAAATATGTATTTCCTTGAGTAATGACGTCACTTTTGATAGAATTAAGAATTCAAGAATTAACATGTTTACTAGTAGTAATTCCATTGCTAGTGAAAACTTAATTACAGATATCTATAATTCATATCCTGCATGTGATTAAATGTTGAAAATGCTTGACGTCATTTGTTTGTTGTGATAAGACAATGTTCACATAGTGTCAAACAAGTACATTTGGAGCATTCGAGCATAGACCTAAAGTCTTTTTTTATAAAAAATTAAATAAGGTGTTTTTAACACTGTAATGTTGTATACAGTTTGAAATGATATAGTGATATTTTGCACAGTCCACTGACAATCACTAACAACATAATTCTGTTGTCTGGTCATGATTAACAATGTGAAAATGATGCTCCATTCTTAGTTCTATGAGCTTCTGTGCTGTGCCACAACATATGCAACATTATCAAGACATCTAAAATGCAAACACGTGACACTGAGAGGTCTTTATGTGCCCTGCTGGGTGCAGCCTTATGAACAGTTGCTAAAAGACTTGTTTAATGTTTTAGAGAGATTCAGCCCTGGGAATGATAGAGCCGGAGAACTGTGGGGGAGGCAGAGCTTTCTCAAGCTGCTCTGTGTGAGTGAGTGAGTGTGTGTGTGCGTGTGTGTGTGTGTGCGTGCGTGTTGCACCACATATGGAGTTATGTCTTCATCCCAGGATATGGCTTGAGCCTGTGTAGCGTAGTCTTCTCTTTAACAGTCTGTGGTAAAGAGAGAAATATTGAAAAAAAAAAAATCATAAATGGTATAATTTGATGGTTCCGAACAATTTGTTCACCACTGATTAAATATTTCGGTAACACTTTACAATAAGATGGTATTTCTTAACATTAGTATACTTCATTAGTTAAAATGAACTGACAATGAACAATAGTTAAACACCACTTATTAATATAGGTTATTGTTAATTTCTACACATACTAATACATTTTAACATTAAAAGTTGTATTTAACATAAAGTTGTATTAACATAAAGAAATGCATGCTGAACAATCATGAACTAACAATGAACAACATTTTTTCAGCATTTATTAATCCTGGGTAAAGTTCATTTCAACATATTTTAATACATTTTAACATTAAAAGTTCTATAAATTAACATTACATAATGCATTATACACTAATATGAACTAACAATAAACAATAGTGTATTTGTAAATTTATATTAACCAAGATCAATAAATGCTGTTAAATATCATTGTTAGTTCATGAAACCTAACGTATTTTTCAAAAGTGAACAAATAAAACCTTGTTGCAAAGAGTGAGCAAATTAACAAATGCTATGCTATTTTACTGTAATTTAAGCTCACAGTTTTTCATTAATTCAAATCTTGTTTTGATGTGAGCATTTGAGGTATGTTCTACATTTGCCTGCAGTATTCTAATTTTTATTTATTATCTCTGACACATTCAAGTGACCTTCTGCTGGTGTGAAGAACTACTGCACCCCACTGCTGTCAGCATAGAGTTGTATGCACAGGTTCATTTTAAACAGTGAGTTCTTTACCTGAGGGCTTAAAGGCTGTCAGCTGAACCACCTGAAATAAAAGAGGTGGATGTAATAGTAACGAGAAATAAAATGCCTTTTTCTTTGGCTATTATGCAGTATGCTGCTTACCTGACTTTCGTTGGCTTGTTTTAATGTGAAACTCACAGTGCTTTCATCTTTAAAACGCTCTAATGGATAAAGAGAAAATGACAGAAATGTTGCATTCTGTGAAAAACAATACCACACAGTTCACATTTTGTTTTGGGGTGAATCTCACGAAACCTGCGTAAAATTTGTTTGCATCATATTTAATCACAAAATCATACGGAAGCCCTGAAATGCAAGATGAAAAAAAAAATTCACTAGGTGAAAATTGTTTTGTAGGTGTCTTAGTGCCTTTCCTGAGCATATGTCCTACATTTTTTTTCTCTCTGAATGCGAATCTGAAACAAACCCTGCATTCCAAATGGAATAAATCACCCTCCGAAGGGCACTTTGAAAGGAAAACAATTATGATAGTCAAGCTGTAAGATCGCTTCTAACAGAATTTCCAATAAAAATGACTTTAAAGTCTTTGAAGGGAATAAGGATGATAACTTCAAAAGGAACACACCCATACACTCACTGAGCACTTTATTAGGAACACCTCTACACCTATTTATTCACGTGATTATTTAATAAGCCAATCGTGTGGCAATAGTGCAATGCATATACAGGTCAAGAGCTTCGGTTAATGTTCACATCAACCATCAGAATGGGGAACAAATGTGATCTCAGTGATTTCGACCATGGCATGATTGTTGGTGCCAGATGGGCTGGTTTGAGTATTTCTGTAACTGCTGATCTCCTGGGATTTTCACACACAACAGTCTCTAGAATTTACTCCACATGGTGCCAAAAACAAAAAACATCCAGTGAGCAGCAGTACTGTGGACGGAAACGCCTTGTTGATGAGTGAGGTCAACGGAGAATGGCCAGACTGGTTTGAGCTGACAGAAAGGCTACGGTAACTCAGATAAACACTCTGTACCATTGAAGTGAGCAGAACTGCATCTCAGAATGCACAACATGTTGAACCTTGAGGCGGATGGGCTACAACAGCAGAAGACCACATCGGGCACTTTATTAGGACCATAGTGTTCATAATAAAGTGTTCAGTGAGTATGTAATCTGAGGTATATTCATTTAATTGTGAGATTTCACATATTAGAAGACTGTCTCATATTATATATGTTTTTTTTTTTTATTTAGATTTGCGAAACATTCTTGTTATTGTATTATACTATAATATAAATCTATAAATCAACAGATAAAGTACCACAGACATTCTGTCACCCTGTAAGCATAAGATTTAATGCTTACTGATAGTGACATCTGGTGGCTGAGGTTGGTACTACATGCTAATTGTTAGTTAGCAAGAAAATAAATTCTCACGTGTTGCCTCTCCGGAGAAAACGAATTTCAGAGAGAAAAAAAAGATGTAGAACATAGGCTCAGGAAAAAACCAAGACACCTAAAAAACCAAGTGAAATTTTTTTTTCATCTGTTTCAGGGCATCCGTAAAATCAATAGAAAGAAATGAAAAATTATATTTTGCTTAAAATATTTTTAAGAACGTTAATATTTTTATTTTTTATTTTTTGCATTTACATTATTTTTATGACAATTTAAAATAATTATTTTATTACAGTAATTTCAGTAATGTGTCTAATGTGTATCAACATAGAGAATAATGTGAATAACAAATAAGTGTAATGTCTAGATACATTTCGATAATGAGAATTTCGAGTCAACTGTGCTAAACTGTCATGAAAATGTATATATATATATATATATATATATATATATATATATATATATGTATGATTATTTGGTGTGGTGAAAATGGTTACTAAGTCAACTGAAAATGTTTGAAAATAGCTGCTTTTTTGATGATCTGTTGTGAGATTAGTATAATTGTTTTGAAAATGTTCCACTTACTAGTGAAAATACCTTTAATTTATGCTGACGTAAATAATAATAATACAAAAAGATAATCTAATGGGAATAAAAAAAAAGTAAAATGTCTGGATTCGTTTTGTCACAATGGAAATAAATCTTAATGGTCCTAAAAATAGACAAAATATAATTTCTTATTTTTGTCTTTTGATTTTGGGGTGAAATATGACCTGGATATTTTTTGTGAGATTCAGCATTGAGGGAATAATTCACACTAAAAATGAAAAATTAACATTACAACACTCAAATGTAGTGGCAGATACACATATGTAGTGAAACACACACCGTTCTTAAAGACGAGAGAGTTGACTGTGGAGCTGGTGATGGGAGTGCCGCTCTCACTGCTCTCTCGACTGGACTGAGTTGGCAGGCTGTGAACCCATGAGCCACTGGCAGATTTTTGAGAGGGCAAGAAGCTGGCAGGCTGAGAGCAGTTCTTTAAGAGGAAATGACAGCAAAAATTAGACCAATAACTAGAAACACAGGCAAGTTAGGGGTAACTTTTTAACTCAGCAGAAACAAAACATAATAAAAGGTCTTACTGTAAATGACAAGGCTTTCCGTTTCTCCTGAATTCTTCTTATAGCGCTCCGCACCTTCGTCATTATACAACATTCAGATTTAATTTTCCATTTACATTTATAAAGGAAAGTATGCAACTTTTCTTACAAGTTAAATCTATTTTAGAGATGTAAAGTTCAACTTGAGAGAAATTAATGTAGATGTCATACCTCACTGTTGTAAACTGCATACACCAAAAAAATGTACAGGCCCTAGAAAGAGAGATGTTTAGTTGAATACCAAGGCTCACTTGTGCTTGTGATTTAAATGTTTGCTGTTTTTATTTTAATTTGAGAAAATTTTATATTTTCCTTTTATGGAACAATAATTAAAAAAAATCTCATTAAATGAACCAAATACTTACTAAGAAAAAAAAAGGCAGAAGTCCAACCCGATATTTTAATTTAATAGTGAAAAATTACAAATTGTACCAGATTTTAAATACCTTGGAATTATTTTAGATTCATATTTGACATTTCTCATTTCTCTTACAGTATCACATCATGGTTACAAGCAGGAAAAACTACCTTAGACCTTTACATAGTTTATACAAACGGGCACTAAAAATATTTGATAAAAAACCAATTACATATCCTCATTGTCATATAATTATGAAGTATCATTTTTTAATTTTGATAATTTGTTCATTTTAATATTTGTTGCCCAATGTACACCCTTGAAAGAATTTGTGTCATTGCACTTGGAAAACACAAGACAAACTAGAGCCTCCTTAAGAGGAGATTGTGAAGTGCAATACAGAGCCTCAGACTCTGGTCATTCAGCTTTCTCTATAAGAGCTGTCAATATTTGGAATACATTACCAACTAACATAAGACAATGCCCTACTCTTGCACAATTTAAGATACATCTGAAAATATGGTTAAAGACAAGCCAAATTTGCAAACATTGAATAATTTGTAATCCCGGTAATTTGTAATCATAATTTTGAGCAGTTTTTAATTTAGTAGCTCATGTATTTAATCATGTAATGTTATTTATTATTGTTATTAGTACTGTATTTTTACTTGTTATGTTTTTGTCTGCTGTCTATTGACTGTTTTAAAGATGCTTTTGTAATTTATTATTTCTGCTCAGGGACTACAGATGAAATTTAGCTTTGTAGCTAATTCTGGGGCAGTCATCAACTGTCCATTGTCCCTGTCAAATTAACTTCAAAATAAGTTTAACATTGTCTTTGTGTTTGTTTTTGAGTTGCCACAGTATGCAATAGACTGGCATGTCTTAAGGTCAATATTAGGTCAAAAATGGCAAAAAAGAAACAGCTTTCACTAGAAACTCACCAGTCAATCATTGTATTGAGGAATGAAGGCTATACAATGCTTGAAATTGCCAAAAAACTGAAGATTTCATACAAAGGTGTACACTACAGTCTTCAAAGACAAAGGACAACTGACTCTAACAAGGACAGAAAGAGATGTGGAAGGCCAGATGTACAACTAAACAAGAGGATAAGTACATCAGAGTCTCTAGTTTGAGAAATAGACACCTCACATGTCCTCAGCTGACAGCTTCATTGAATTCTACCCGCTCAACACCAGTTTCATGTACAACAGTAAAGAGAAGACTCAGGGGTGCAGGCCTTATGGGAAGAATTGCAAAGAAAAAGCCACTTTTGAAACAGAAAAACAAAAAGAAAAGGTTCGAGTGGGCAAAGAAACACAGACATTGGACAACAGATAATTGGAAAAGAGTGTTATGGGTCTTAACCCCATTGAGCTTTTGTGGGATCAGCTAGACTGTAAGGTGCGTGAGAAGTGCCCGACAAGACAGACACATCTATGGGAAGTGCTACAGGAAGCGTGGGGTGAAATGTCACCTGAGTATCTGGACAAACTGACAGCTAAAATGCCAAGGATCTGCAAAGCTGTCATTGCTGCACATGGAGGATTTTTTGATAAGAACTCTTTGAAGTAGTTTAAGAAGTTCTGAAAAAAAAATTCAAATTGTAATAGTAATTTTTCACGTTATTAATGTCCTGACTATACATTGTGATTAGTTGAATGCCACTTTGGTGAATAAAAGTACCAATTTCTTTCCATAAGAGCAAAATCTGTACGTTATTCCAAACCTTTGGCCACCAATGTGTGTGTGTGTATATATATATATATTTATATATATACTGGTGAAACCATTATTTTTAAATGCTGGTAACCAGTTATAACCAGTTAATTTTGTTCTGATCATTTTTTTATGAAACCAAAGTCCAAAGGGTTTATCACAGTATTTTTTTGGAACTACACCACTTCATGTTGCCCGAAAAAATTAAGCATGTGCTTTGATCCAGAAGGAAACTGCTGCATCACACATTTCTTTGCCTAATTGCCCCTTGTGGATGTCACATTCTGAAGACCTTTTTAACAACTATTTATAATTACTACATATACTGTACATGCATGGCTAATCCAGATACAAGGAAAAAAGTACATTTCTCGGTTGAATTATTATTAGATATGATGCATTAATACAGATTTGATGTTGCCTGGTTTTGAATGAGAAGCAGATCTCTAATTAAAATTATACTTAACTGTTAATTAACTGTATGCATGTTATGATGTCTTTGCTGATAAATCCACCACACAGAAAAAAACATTTATTGCTTATTTTTGGCAAGTGGCTTATTTTGGGCTTCTTTTTCCAGACCAGATTGCTTGTTTCTCTAGCGAGATCTGGCAACACTGCAATTGGTGTTTCACCCACCCCTTAGCGTAGAGTACTGTCATTTAAAAAAGAACGTTATAAACAGTTCTTTTATTTTGTTCAAACCGGTAACCTTTCGGAAGGGAGGCTGTGGAACTTCTGAACTGGGATGAAAAAATACAGTTTTTGCTCAAAATGAACTGAAATGAAAAACATTTTGTTTTTAGTCCCTGCATATAGACAAAAATTTATAACTCCTAAATAGGAGTTAAAATTAGCTCAGAGATCTCTGCTACATAAAACATTCATGACAGATCTGCACTGGCTAATTATATCAGAAGAGCTTCCTTTCAGTGACAGATCCAACTCATGATCTCCTCCTTTATCTTTGTGTGTGTGTGTGTGTGTGTGTGTCTCCCCCATTTCCCTCTATTTGTTTCTGCCTCTCTCTATCTCTTTCCCAGACACACAGTAAATCTACATGAACAAGCTCTGGGTAGGAGCTCTACTCTCATTATTAAAGGAATGGGAGGAAGAACGAGACAGAAAAAACAACTACATGAAGCAGAAAAAAAGTGGAAGCTAAGCACTGAGTTGTGAGTTTGAGGGAGGAAACAGAAAAATGCTCCCTCATTCTTCAGTTACATTCAGCCATAAATGCTGTGTGTTACCTGAAAAGCATTGAGTGTGATGAACAGATAAACCAGAACAACAGATAAGTGTTGCAACACACCACACAGCCAGGTCAGACCTAACACTGGCAACAAGATCAGCACTGGACGCGTTGCTGCCCTGCACACAGACACAAACACAATTAAATGATCAGATTTAAATGTTCAGATTTAAAAAGAACACAAAGGTGCAATTTTTTATTTATGCTGCACTGTCTGATATGGCAGTTGTCTTGGGTCTTATACTGGCACCTGGTGGCATAAATGAACATCACGTGAAAGCAACATTTTTAGTAGGCTACTGATATGACTGGAGTCTTCATCGTAACTGTACATCATTTTTTAAATACTTTCCAAAAGTGCTGTTCATTTTTTGTGTGTTTAAATCATTTAATGGGGAGAAAATTACTAAGTGCACCTTTAATTATGCTCATACCTGCCATAGTTTTACCACAATTTTTGTATATGTACCACATTATTCTTTGAAGTACCCTGGATTACCATGTAAATACCTTGGTATATGTAAGATAATGTATAGTCATTATTGCAAAATAGGATGGTGTTCAGATATCACTCAGCTTTTCAATATGATAATGAAGGTGTTTCATTTGCAAAATAAATGCTATAATGACCAGCTAACTGTACAGTATCCAGCTAATTACAATGCTACTTAACAAATAAAAAATTAAATGGACATGAAATATTGATTTCAGTTAAAATTATTGTATCTTGTAAGAAGAATGATGCTGCAGAGTGAAATACGGAAATTGTTTGCCTAGGACAACACTCAATTATACAGTTTAGCAGTCATTATACAACAATATTGACCGCAGATGCCTCAATGACCAATCAGAATATGATGATCATTAGGTGCCATGGTATTATCATCTAATACCATCACTGTATCATGCACGTTTTTGTAAGGATGCACTTTTCTTAAGCAGCAGGTTTATTTACTGATACCCCATAACACACATCGCACAACATTGCTTGCTTTCTCTGAAAATATCAAATTGAGGGTACACATATTGACAACACTCTCACACTGCAGGCAATCTATAAAACAGCATTGCAAAAATACCATATTCAAAAGCTGAATAAACTGACTAGGCATCTCAGTTTTATAGCAGTCTGACTGTAATAAGACTGTTACCTGAAAACTAATAATAGATATGACTGTGTGTTTAAAAAGCTTTCATTTTTTAAGGACACCTCCAGGTCTCTGCTTAAATACACTGGGGGAAAAAAGGGAAAACACAGGTTGTCCGATTGACTATAATAATATTATTTGTGATCTACACAACAAAATTGTGTTTCTCTTCTAAACTTGTTTTCTTATCTTTGATGTGCACTCTACTAGATTTAATTATGTAGGGTGAATGTGAACAAATCAAGTATGTTATAACAGTGCAAAAATTATTTTTGCTGCTGATTAAATTTACTTAATTAAAATGAGCTAATGCAACAATTCTTGAGCTTAAGTTCATTGCATTCAATCTAATTGGAGGAAGTTTATTAATCCATTTGTGTTAGGACAACATGAATAATTTTTGTTGACATACAGTAACTGAAACTAGGCAGTGGATTTGTAGTTCCCTGCATGCTTTGCATGGGACTTAATGTGTAGAGTAAACATTTTTAAATGTAGTGTTATTTTATGTATTTTTGATCAAGATGAAAAAAGGGGGATACTTGATTTTGTTTCATGTTTATTTATTTTAGGATTTGCTTATGTTGAGGACGGGAACACAATGAACATGCTGTATGTTGGTTTACTCAAGGTGCAATTAGTACTTAGAATTTAGCATGCTAATGTTGGTATTGCTAGCTAAAAGTTAGCCAACTAGCCTAACCGTATAACATCAAAACCGAAATCAATTTGAGGCAACTTAATTGGTTAATTTAAAATTAACTTTTTTCCATTATGTTGAAATTATGTGAACAAATTATGTTTTCTGATGAATAATTAATGAACTAAACCAAGAAGAAAAAGTATGTTGATGTAAATTAATTGATTCAACTTCATTGGTACCGATTAAATCAAGTAAATTCAGTGTAGCTAATTAAACAGAGGCTTTAGTGTCATTTTTACTGTTTTATGAAAGAAAGTCTGCTGCATACTAAAACAGGATGCAGAGGTGTAATTTTAGGTATGGATGATAGGGACATGTCCCGATCAACATTCAGAAAACTGGAAATGTCCCAACCAACATTTTGACAATTTCATATGGCAACTGTTACTTTTCTCAGCGCTGTTCAAAATGCACCAATCACAGTCGTTTGTAAGATTTAAAAAAATATATATTTATGTTTACGTACGTTAATTATTATTACGTGGGTGGATTTCCATTGGTATTTTACATTCAATCCTTGAAATTAGTAGATTTAAACAAGCATACTTTTCGTGAACAAAATATTTCCTGTCAAAAAGTAACACAATTTAATGAGTTTTGAATACAATCCAATGGACGAATTCTGCTTTTTCAGCCAGTGTGGTGAGAAATTGTGTCCTCCCTGAAAATTGGGTCTCCCTCTGACGTCACAGCAATTCTATTAGCTGAGGGACCTATTAATGGGTACTTTATTCACTGCCTGAGTAGAAATCCATTAAAATCGTTTTATGATGTATGTTGATATAACTTTGTAAATAAGACATTTAATGACTTTTAAACCATAAATTACACATAATAGTATATAACTGAAGTTATAGATTGTGAAATTAAAGATGTGTCGTTGTTTGTGTTTTTCTGTTAAGCTAGCATTCAATGACATGCTATTACGATAACATTATAGGTTTTTGCTCAGGCATTACAAACAGTTACCCCCATGGGGACTTGATTTACTGGGCGGACTCAATTTCTCATGACACCTGTAAGCGTCCTCTTCAGGAAAACACCTTAAAAATGTAACGAATGTGTGCAGGTTAAATTTTGAGGTGCAGGATTTAAAGATGCTGGTAAAACTCCCAATAAATGTTTTATTTTGCACATTGGAGAAGAGCATCAGGATTAGAAAATAATGTTTTATAAATAAAATAAGGCATTTGTGATAAAAAAAAAAAAAAGTAACTAATTGTAGGCTAAGCCTAAAGCCTACTTCAGAAGGCCTATGTTTTCAGATAAAACTTAAATACATATAAATAAGCAATATGAGAAAAGATTATGTGGGAGTGAGGGAAGTTGGAAAGTAGAAAGTGGGGAAAAATGTCAATGTTCCAATGTTCCATTCTCCCCGTAATTTGTTAATCTTGCGATGTAATTTTGCACATGTAAATTGTAATTTAGCCTACCCTTTGTTTAGACTTCCTTTTTTTAATGCTGGATAATACATTTTACAGAATGTCACTTTATGTCCCTTAGATATTATTTATCTCAAGGTAAATCTTCTTGAAAAAGATAACATTTGATTTTGACTCATTAACCTTAGGTTTATTGCATCCCATATTGCTGCATATTATCGCATATCAAATTTTTCCTCCTAACCATACAGTGGTCAGATCTTAATTTATTTATTCTTTAGAAGTTCTTAAAGCAAAAATGCTAATATGTAATATGGAGGGACAGAGAAATAATGTAAGAAATTATACTTGTTGTATGAGGTAATAATGTTATTTTACTAAATTTCTTGCATTTTCTTAATACCAATATTTTGAATATGATCCTTGCTATATGTCCCTACCAACTTTCAAACCAAACCTACATCCTTGACAGGACCAATGAGTTTTTGTGGAAAGTTAAATGACGTCATATCTCCTCAAGTCCAGGTGGATGACAGAGAGACATGAGATGTGGAAAATAAACTTGTGGACAGGTGTTTGTGTGATGAGCTCACCCAGATAAGAAGAAATTATGAGCTATTGGATAGCTGAAATTTATCTCTTTATTCCAACCTGTTATAATGTCAAAGGAAAAAATAATCACCATGTAAGATCCAGTGTTTGAAGTTTTGAATCAGAGCTGGGCGTCAGCATTTTTGCTCTGCGGCGTGCACTGGCCACTGTAACCATGACAACCCTACAAAGCACCACAAAATTGACCTGAAAACAGATAACAACATCTGACATAAGAAACAAGCACAATTACAAACTTATTTAAAATGCAAACAATTATATATTTTTTTTAAAATACAATCTTTAGTGGGAGAATCTCACAAAGAAATGTCATATTTCACTCCAAAATCAAAAGAACAATAATAAATTATATTCTGCATAAATATATTTTCCTGAATGCGAAAGTGTTCCATGATTCATAAAGGAAAGACTGTTTTTGTTTTCCGGTCTCCAATGTTTTTACTCACATCGGCAATGTTTTTAGCTAATAGGGATATCATAAAATATCGATCTATTGATTATTGATCAGAATGTTATTTTATCTATACATTTTTGAGGTATCGATTTATTAACATAAGCCGACATTTAAATTAGAAGCCTAATTTGTGTGCTTTCAATTCACTGCCAGTTGCATTCCATTCAATGAAGTCTTGATGTAATAGCTTTGGGAGACCACAAGTGGGCAACATAACATTTACTGAAGCTGGTTGCTGCATGGAAGAGGCATCACACATACGTTAAGAGCTGATGACAGTCCAAAGTTAAGAACTTTTTTGTACTTCTTCAAGAATAAACAAAGTGACATTGATGAGTTTGCAGGTTAGTGTATGAAACTGCTGTAACTGCTCAACTGGATGTTTAGAAATGGCAACGTTTATTATGCAATTTCTCGGTATGTAGCATTGAATAGGTCTTTCATTCAAGCTGTCCAACCACAAAAAGACATACTTGTAACTGAAAATACATTGTTTAGGCTCTATGAAAGATACTTATACACAATATATCATCCAGTTATGATTAGTGTAAATAATCTATGTCCTTTAATAATGATTTGGGTCAAATTTAATGGAAAACTACACAAGTTGAGCTTCGTTAAACAGCCTCCAGAGACGGGGGCCTGGGTAGCTCAGTGGTAAAGATGCTGGCTATCACCCCTGGAGTTCGCTAGTTCAAATCCCAGGGTGTGCTGGGTGACTCCAGCCAGGTCTCCAAAGCAATCAAATTGGCCCAGTTGCTAGGGAGGGTAGAGTCACATGGGGTAACCTCCTTGTGATCACTATAATGTGGTTTGTTCTCGGTGGGGCGCGTGGTGAGTTGAACGTGGTTGCCACGGTGGAGGCCGTGAAGCACTATGTCTCCATGGCAGTGCGCTCAACAAGCCACGTGACAAGATGTGTGGGGCTGATGGTAACAGAGGCAACTGGGATTTGTCCTCTGCCACTCAGACTGAGGTGAATCACTATGTGACCACGAGGACTTAAAAGCACATTGGGAATTGTGCATTCCAAATGAAGAAAAAAAAAAAACAGCCTCCAGAGATGGCGAGCCCACAGTGTGTGGAGAAACGCTTAGAATCAAATGACATATTAGTGTACTCTAATACCAAGCATAACTCAGAGTTTACGCATATACACTACCGGTCAAAAGTTTTGAAACACTTACTCATTTTTTATTATAATTTTTTTTCACATTTTAGAATAATAGTAAAGTCATCAAAACTATGGAATAACATAAATGGAACTATGGGAATTATGTTGTGACTAAATAAATCAAAACTGTGTTATATTTTAGCATCTTCAAAGTAGTCACCCTTTGTCTAGAATTTTCAGAAATGTACTCTTGACATTTTCTCAACCAACTTCTTGAGGTATCACCCTGGGATGCTTTTTTAAACTGTATTGAAGGTGTTCCCATCTATGTTGGGCACTTATTGGCTGCTTTTCTTTATTATAAGCTGGGGAAAAAAAAAAAAAAAATATTTTAACACTGAAAAAGTTACATACTTCAGCTTTAAACTGCTTCTCATGGAGACTGGAACCAAAACAGTCAACATGGCACTGCCCAGTGGTTAGTCGGGAAAACTGATAAAATTATGCCTATTTTTGCATAGTGATATCATTTTCATGACAGTTAGCACATTCCCGCTCAATCCTCATTACCGTAATGCGACAAATCTCATTCTCATTACTCTGATAAAGTCACTCTGTAAAAACACAAGGAGTTTTTGTATTAATACAATTTTTATTAAAATGAGCATAAACTAAATCAAGTACAACAAACACTACTATAATTTAAAAATATATTTTACCATTTATATAATATATCATAATTTCTTTTCTTTGTGCACTTCTCATTTAATCTTTTGACTTTGGGGTGAAATATGACACGGACAATTTCTTGACAAGTTTTGTGAGATTCACTCTAGCACTGTCTACATGGCATTTACATCACATTCATACAATTATTAATTTACCAGACACTTATATTAAGTGTTTTTTGCTGTTCATACTACATAAACACCATCAGAACTGTACTGGATATGCAAAAAAAAAAAAAAAGATCAATTATTATCAGTTTATGAGACACACACTCGCAAGGAAGTGCACACTTGTGACATACTTACAGCCAAAACAAAGATCACGGGCCCTGCAAAAGCCCAAATGACATGTGACTGAATGTTCAGCCAGCAGTACTTCTCTGATTTGTACTGGTTCAATGAGGCCGCCAAAGTTATAGCAACTATAGCAACTGGCAGCCCTGAGAAAGACAAAGCAAATAAAAGTTTATAATCTGTCAGACAAAAAAACATAGTCTAATTGCTTAGAAAAATAATAGCACACCTCTCATAAAAAAGCCACTCAATTTAAGGTATCAAGTCTGTAGCACAAACGGTGAAGGATAAGTTATGCCTGCCATGGATGAGTTGCGCGTTATGAGTTACAGTACATGCCTTTGCAAACACAAATAATGATGGTTCTCACCCCAGCCCAGCACGTAGTAAAGCTTCATTCTCCTCTCCTCACTGATGTTAACTGACACAACTTTACTCCAGAGCAGTAACCCCTCCACCAGCATCCAGCAGAAAGACGACAGGTAAAACAGATGAAGGAGTGCTGTCACCAGCCAACAGGCTTCCTGATCAACACCAACATATGTAAACATGCAATTTTGAGACATGGGATAAAACATGTCCCACAGTTATACCTGCCATTAGTTGAAAATAGCTACATATCCAAGATCACTAGAAATGTTTTTAAATTAAAATGTACAGTTTCATTTTAATTTATCTTTATTTTAGAAAATAAATATGATATTGCATATACTGTTAATTAAACTATGTATTACACTCAAGACAAACAGAAATATAGATATGTATCTGTAAAATAAACATTACTACCATGTCCTGACCAAAGAAAGAGGTTAATTTAAAAAATAATCCTCTTTAAAAAGGTTTTGGAGCTGTGTCTATACACCATCACATATTTATGAAAAGTTTACATTTATTTTCATAAATAGCATTCCAAAAAGTATTTTCAAAAAGATATTCCACTAGATGGCAGCATGTTCTAGAAAAAGGATTTTTTTACTCTATCACCTTCCGTCAAAAATACCAAAAATGGGCTTTTCCAAATCAGTGGGCGTTTTCAAACCACTGAGATTCCCAAATCTCATTGGATAGATTAGAAACGAGAGTTACATATGTAACTGCTATTCAATGAGTTCTGGATGACCGCCAGAGGCAGTGCATCACACTGGATATTATCTCTCTTCGCTCATGCTCAGGTCGAGTCTAATACTGACAAAGTCACCTCGAGACCCAAGATGACATAGGGTCCTCCCCTATTTAACCTCGTGACTTCCAGCAAACTGTCCGAGTGACAGAGAACTCTGGCAGTCATCCAGAACTCATAGAACCGCAGTTGCATACGTAACTCTCGTTCTATTTCGTTCTTACTGACTGCCAGAGGCAGTGCTTCATTCTGGATGACTCATAACAATAAGGTCACGAGGAGGTATGCTTACTCCTAAGAGGAAGTTGAAGGCCACAATAGGACGGCCATTTCAATAGCGCCCAGGGCAGCCACATTAACTGATCTGGAGAAAGCATCTGTAGATGACTAATTAGCTACGCTGAGGCAAAGAGGTCCACCGCTGCTCTGCCAAATCATGGCCATATAATTTCTACTACCTCCAGGCTGAGTCTCCATTCTCCCAGGGGAGGACTGTGGGGAGACAAAAAATTTGCCACCACGTTTGACACACCTGGGAGGTGCATCGCTCTGATGCTCATGAACCGAGGGAAGGCCCACGTCAGGAGGTCCTGTGCCACCTTCAGGAATTGACTGGACCTGGTGCCGCCCTGATGGTTGATGTGATAGACCACCGATGTGTTGTCTGTCCTGATTAGGACATGCCTGCCCTCTAGGAGTAGTCCAAAGTACCTCAGAGCTAGTAGTACTTCTCGTAACTCCGAGGTATTTATAAGTTTGAAGGCTTGCCTGTGTTTCCAGTATCCCCTGACCACTCTGTGCTGCCAGACCTCCCCCAGCCAGTAAGTGAAGCATCGATTTGAATTATTTCCCAGAGAGAGGGAATCACACCCAGGGCACACCCTTGGTCAGGAATGATCTCCTCCTCCTTGGTTTCAAGGTAAGGAGGCACCATTCTGTAACTTTGATAAGCCTGTTCCTGTGCCACATGGGGTTCAGATGGAGACTGTTCACCCATATCTGAAAAGGGCACAATGCAAGAAGGCCCAATGGTACGACAACAGCTGCTGTTGCTAGCATACCCATTAGTCTGAGGAAGCATTTGAATGGAAGCCTGACCTGTTTCTGAAATCGTTGAAGGAAGGGGCCGGAGAGCGGGCTCTACCAGTCGGATGCGAAAGCCTCAGCTGGGCTCCTCACTTCGGGTGTGGTCACCCAGTCACAGGCTGACGCAGAGATTACAGACATGCTTTCCTGGGCAGCCGTGAGCGTCAGGCTAGAGTGGAACCCTCTGCTCTCCCCTGAACCCTCACAGCTTGATGATTGGTTCCTGGGCTCGCGGTGCCACTCACAGCCATGCCCCGCCCCCTTTCCTTTCTTCCCGGAAGTGCACGAGGAGCTGACAAGGTGGGAGGCACCTTTTACTGCCCGGTCCCGATCTTTCAGCTCCACCGCCTTCACTACCCTCGATGGTGGGGCGGCCATGGGCTATTCGGCAATCCCTGGTGGATAAGGTGCTCGCGGTGCACCTATGCCCGCAGAGTGCCACCACCTGGCGTGGGTGCCAAAAGCTCCCGACAAAGGCCTGTAGGTTTACGTCGTCCCTGACGGCCAAAGCCTACGGTGCCGCTGGACAAGCCGCGTCCGCCCTGCATGCCATGGCTCTCCTGCAAGTCCACCAAGCCAAGGCACTAAAGGAACTGCACGAGGGTAGGTCCGCCCCGGGATTGATGCAGGAGCTGTGCTCAGCGACCGACCTCGCTCTCCGGGCGACGATGGTCACCGCGTGGTCTCTTGAGCCGGTGATGTCCACGACATGGTGTGGCACCTCAGGCTCCGCCCCGCTGCGAGGTCCCACCCACCAGTACATCCGACGAGATTGTCCCCTTGGTCCCCCTCGCCTGGAGCTTGGACGCATGGCTTGCGCTTTCCAACCCTTCGCGATGGTTGGTCCAGACCGTCCGACTCGGCTACGCGATTCACTTCACCAGGCATCTGCCCGGGTTCAGCGGCATCCACTTCACCTCATTGCTACCTTGCGTGCGGAGATCACTACCCTCCTACAGAAGACTGCGATAGAGCCTGTCCCTCCAGCCAAGATGAAGAAGGTATTTTACAGCCCTACTTCATTGTACTGAAAAAAGGTGGTGGGTTGCGGCCAATCTTGGACCTGTGAGTATTGAACAGGGCTTTATACAGACTCCCGTTCAAGATGCTGACGCAAAAGCGCATTCTAGTGAGCGTCCGGCATCAAGATTGGTTTGCGGCGGTAGACCTGAAGGACATGTACTTCCACGCCTTGATTCTACCTCGACACAGACCCTTCCTGCGGTTTACATTCGAGGGTCAGGCATATCAGTACAAGGTCCTCCCTTTCGGCCTGTCCTTGTCCCCTCGCGTCTTCACGAAGGTCAAAGAGGCAGCCTTGCCCCGCTAAGGGAAGTGGGCATTCACATCCTCAACTATCTCGACGATTGGCTAATCCTAGCTCACTCTCGGGATGTGTTGTTTGCACACAGGGACCTAGTGCTCTCGCACCTCAGGGCTTCGGGTCAACTGGGAAAAGAGCAAGCTCCCCCCAGTTCAGAGCATCTCTTTTCTCGGCTTGGAGTTGGACTCAGTCTCGATGACGGCGCGCCTCACGAATGAGCATGCACAGTCGGTGCTGACCTGTTTGAAGGCGTTCAGACAGAAGACAGCGGTTCCACTGAAACTGTTTCAGAGGCTCCTGGGGCATATGGGATCCTCAGCGGTGGCCACTCCGCTTGGGTTGATGCATATGAGACCGCTTCAGCACTGGCTTCAGACTCGAGTCCCGAGATGGCCATGGCGCTGTGGGACACATCGCGTGGCCATCACGCCGATCTATCACCACCTCTTCAACCCTTGGACCGACCTCACGTTTCTACGGGCAGGCATTCCCCTAGAGCAGGTCTCCAGGCGCATCGTGGTTACGACAGCCGCCTCCAAAATGGGCTGGGGTGCTGTATGCAACTGGCACGCAGCCGCCGGCTCCTGGTCGGGCCCGCGGCTACGTTAGCCGGTCGAGTTGCTGGCAATTCTGCTCGCCCTGTGGAGATTTCGGCTGTTGATCCAAGCATGTGTTAGTTTGGACAGACAACATGGCAACAGTAGCATATGTCAACCGTCAAGGCGGTCTGCGCTCCTGTTGTATGTCAAAACTCGCCCGCCGTCTCCTCCTCTGGAGTCAGCAGCACCTCAAGTCGCTGCGAGCCACTTACATCCCGGGCAACCTCAACACTGCAGCGGACGTGCTGTCATGGCAGGTTACCCTCAGGGGAGAGTGGAGACTCCACCCTCAGGTGGTCCAGCTGATTTGTAGTCGATTCGGGCAGGCACAGGTAGACCTGTTCGCCTCCCAAGAATCCTCCCACTGCCCGCTCTGGTATGCCCTGACCGAGGCACCTCTCGGTATAGATGCGCTGGCACACAGCTGGCTCCCTGGACTTCACAAATATGTGTTTCCCTAGTGAGCCTACTTGCACAGACCCTGTGCAAGGTCAGGGAGGACGAGAAGCAGGTCGCCCTGGTAGCACCCTACTGGCCCACCCAGACATGGTTCTCGGACCTCATGCTCCTCGCGACAGCCCCCCCCCCCCTGGTGAATTCCCCTGAGGAAGGACCTTCTTTCTCAGGGACGGGGCACCATCTGGCACCCGTGACCAGACCTCTGGAATCTCCATGTCTGGCCCCTGGATGGGACGTGGAAGACTTAAGCGGCCTACCACCCGCAGTGGTAGACACGATCACTCAGGCTAGGGCCCCCTCTACTAGGCGCCTGTATGCCTTAAAGTGGCATCTGTTCACTAAGTGGTGTTATTCCCGATGCGAAGACCCCCAGAGATGTGCAGTCGGATTGGTGCTTTCCTTCCTGCAGGAGAGTTTGGAAGGGCGGCTGTCCCCCTCCACCTTGAAGGTGTATGTAGCCGCTATAGTGGCACACCACGACACAGTGGATGGTAAGCCCTTAGGGAAGCATGACCTGATCATCAGTTTCCTGAGAGGCACCAGGAGTTTCAATCCCTTTAGACCGCACCTCGTTCCCTCATGGGACCTCTCTGTAGTTCTTCAGGGTCTATGGAGAGCCCCCTTTGAGCCTTTGCAGTCAGCTGAGCTTAAGGCACTCTCTTTGAAGACTGCCCTCCTGACTGCACTCACTTCCATCAAGAGGGTAGGAGACCTGCAAGCGTTCTCTGTCTCACGTGATCCTGAGACCCCGACCGGGCTATGTGCCCAAGGTTCCCACGACCCCTTTTAGGGACCAGGTGGTGAACCTGCAAATGCTGCCCCATGAGGAGGCAGACCCAGCCCTGATGTTGCTGTGTCCGGTGCGCGCTTTACACATCCATTTGGATCGCACGCAGAGCTTTAGAGTCTCTGAGCAGCTCTTTGCCTGCTTTGGTGGACAGCGGAAAGGAAGCACTGTCTCCAAGCAGAGGATCGCCAATTGGCTCATTGACGCCAAAACAATAGCATATCATGCCCAGGACGTGCCGCCCCTGGCAGGGCTACAAGCCCATTCTACCAGGAGTGTAGCGGCCTCCTGGGCCTTGACCAGTGGCGCCTCTCTAACAGACATTTGCACAGCAGTGGGCTGGGCAACAGTCAACACCTTTGTGAGGTTCTATAATCTCCGGGTGGAACCGGTTTCGTCCCGTGTAGTGGCAGGCACAAGCAGGTAAGTCTGAGACAGCTGGCCGGGTGTATCGCTTGCACATAGTGCCTTTCACCTCCCCTGAGCTGAAGACATGCGCTGTTGACTCCCAGTAGTGTTCACAAATTGTGTTCCCTATATGATTTCCTCCAAGCCCTGTGGCAGACGAGTTTGCGGAGAAACTCGCTGCCGGCTCAGTACACGTGCTAACTAAGCCCTGTACTGGGGTAGGTGCTCCGCATGTGGTGCTTCCCCATAGGAAACCCCATGCGATGTATATCTTCCGCTAATTCGTTTCCCTGTTGGTTAACTGCATCTTCCTTGGGCAGAGGCCCCTCTGCCCCAGTCACCATGCTTGTAGAAACTCCTCCCCCATAGAGTAGGACCTACCATGGGACTTCTCCACATGACATACTTCCGACAAAGCTCGACAAGACCATATGATGTATTTCCACTCAAATACCCCCCCCCCCCCCTTCCTCTTTGGAGGGACACCCCCCGACGTAGACCTGGTGGCCCCCATCGGTTAATTCCTTTTTTTTGGGGAGAGGAAAAAAAAGAGAATAAAAGGCCACGACTGGGCTAGCCTGTCTCTATCTTTTGGGCAGTCGAATTGTCCCCGAAGGGCCGCTCGACACTCATAACAACGTTGGGGGAGGTTACGTGTCAGCCTGGTGCACTGGCTATGAGGCACACAGTGGTCTGCCTGTCACACACCGCCAGTTCACGTAACACAGTTCAGCCAGTTGCGGCGTTTCGTAAAGGGACCCCTAGTGTCACTACATCGACACAACATCGAGTGAGTGACAGATAGGGAACGTCCTGGTTATTTGCGTAACCTCCGTTCCCTGATGGAGGGAATGATACATTGTGTCCCTCCTGCCACAATGCTGAACTACCCGCTGAAATGGCCGGGACCTTGTCTTGGCTCCTCAGCACATAACCTGAATGAGTGGTTGCATACCAGCTCCTTTTATACCCGTATGTCCGGGGGAGTGGTATGCAAATACCACTCGCCAATTTTCATTGGCCTTTTATCAAAGACCAGAGGTGTTTTGGGCTCCCAAGAGTGACCCCTAGTGTCACTACATCGACACAACATCTCGTTCCCTCCATCAGGGAACGGAGGTTACGCAAGTAACTAGGACATTGTGCGCAGCATATGAAATGGCAACACCTTGAGGAACTTATTGAGGCCACGAAGGTCGAGTATGGGCCGTATACCTCCGTCTTTTTTTGGAATTATATATTATACTTAATAAAACCCATTTAGCCATGCTGACCATTTTACTGGTTCTATAGTGTCTTTTTCTAGGAGCACGACTATTTGTTGTGCTAGGGCAATTGAACTGCTGGGGTCTCTGACTGTGACCATCTTGACCCCATTGAAAGCAGGGGGCCGCCATCAGAATTGCAGCTTGTTCCCTTCAGACAGCATTGCAATGACCCAAGGGTCTGAGGTGGTTGTTCTCCAGTAAATGAGCTGCTGATGTGTAAAGCATCCGGCGGCCAGCCCCAGCCCTTCAGGTCCTGCGTCCCTGGCCTTTAACCTCCCTGGGGGGACACTGGCAAGGCACTCTACCCCTTGATGTCTGAAATAATTGTTGTCCCCATGCCCGAGGCCGTTGAATGTATTGGTCTAAATGCTGTGGCTGGCTCCTGTGAACAGCACCTGAGCATGTTAAAGGCTGAGAACAAGATCAGATGATATTGAGACAATGGAACTCCTCTTAAGTCAGCCAACTGCTGCCTGGTCTGGTTCATCTGAACGCTGCATTCTAGTGTTTGTTGTGCCACTGGACCAAACAGTTGGCCTGGAACTACTGGGAGGTCGTGAAGTGTCCTCCTACAATTTTCAGGCACTGGTGATTGTGCAAGCCAGACTTGACGGCTTGTCTGTGTAAGTGTTGACATACTGTAAGTCTACCAAGCTCTCTTGATATGAATGCGAATGCCTGCAGTGAGGCATCACTCAGGTTTTTTGCTGAAGATTCACCCCCCCCCCCCCCCAGGGACTGGAGAGAGTGAGATAGCGCTAACATAATATGGGAGAGCGAATTCCCAATACGACCCATGCGCGCTGCTGTGTTGTATGCCTGGATGAGAAGATCATCTCTAATTCGGCATTGAGGTCATGGGCAGGGAGCATTAGGCCTCAAGGCCTCCTCTGGTGACAGAACAAAAGAGGCAATATGCAGCCAAGGCCCTGCTCGTGCTGGTATGGTGTGTAAGAGACTTGGGATTCACCCAGCACTTATTTAGCTCATCTATGCAGTCCTTGGATGGGGGAACACTAAGAGCAGAAGGTTGCGAGGCTAACCTGGAAGCCATATGCTCCCACGACATGGTGCTATAGTTCATGCAGGCCTCTTCTGTGAGGCCCTGTTTCAGGTGCTCTAAGCCTAAAGCAGGAGGGACAGCAGTCATGTCCATTATCCTTCTTGAGAGTGGCCCTGCACACGGTGCAGTCATGGATTAACTGTTCCATCCTGACAGTACAGCACTTCCTGGAGGCTGAGCGAAAACACGCTGGCTATCACTGTGACTCCTTGAACAAGCCCGAAATCAGGCAGTCATATACAAATAAATAATCTATATAGCTAATATAGTAATAGCATGAATGAATGAAATGAGTGACATTTTTTTTCTTTTTTGCAATGCTAACTAATATGCTCATCAACTGTTCGTTGAGTTAAGTCACACGATCTAACAAACATAGACTGCTACACAGAACACAAACACCTTACATAAGTACTGAACAGCTGAATGATCAGGTATGGTAGCAAACAGGCTATTAGCATACACTTTATGGCTGTTCCACAGAACGAAAACCCTCTCACTAGCCACTACAATACTATTCCGGAAGAACGAGAATGAACTCCAAATATATATAAACCACACTCGCCATCCAAGCCGTTGTTTCCCGTATTCCGTATCTGGAATACAAACAGATGAAGGTAGCACGGTTACTCACTTGGTTTCCCAGCTGTATCAAATCACTAACCATTGGCGAGTTGTTTCCAATGAATTCAGCTTACAATCTGCCGCATCCTCCGGAGGACGCGCTTACCGCGCGACTCCAACAAAATGTATGTTACGAGGCTTTGAAGGACAGAATCCAAAGTTTTTTTTTATTTTTATGGACCAGCAATCCTTGCATGTATGCGAAAAGATTATTCAGTTTGCTGGAAGTCATGGGGTTAAATAAGGGAGGACCCCGTTTCATCCTGGGTCATGACCTGAGCATGAGCGAAGAGAGATAATATCCAGTGTGAAGCATTGCTTCTGGCGGTCAGTAAGAACAAAATAGAATGCCTATCCAGTTTGGAAACACCCACTGATTACTACATTGAGATTCCCTATTTTCATTGGATAGTTTAGAAACCCCCATCCTGGTTTGAAAATGGCCAAAGATTTTCAAAAACCCATTATTGGTCTGCAGAGACCTATACTTGAAAATACCAGGCTTCAGCTTGCAGAACGGGGCGGTGCAACATATGGGGCCCATAACGTACTCTCATTGGCTCGGTCATCTTTTATAGGTGTACATGAAAGGAAATGAGCCAGTACTTGGTGTTATATAGTTTAGCCAGATAATTTTGATTAAAGTGCTGTGGCTCATAAGTTGTATGAAATTGTGTTGACTGAGTAGCATGTTGTTGTTTCAGAGCGCAGTAGGCTAGTCTTGTTGAAAAAATTAAGGCAAAATTACTAATCCTACTATGGCGAAGATTCAACTCTAATAATAATGCGGTCATTGTAAATTCTGACTCGTTAGTTATATGAAATTGTGTTGTACCTCACGTGTCATTTCAAACAAAATGTAGTAGGACTGAGTGGCATGGACTGATGAATGAATGAATTGTTGATGTGTCTGTCATTCAAATCTGAATACCCAAAATTGTGCAATATCACAAAGCCTTCATTATAAAGCACGGTTATAGAAATTTATTATGAATTAAATGAATAATTATAAAATGTTAAATCCTTAATATCACTATAGTAGAGAAATGGAAAAAGTGTTTCATTGCTTTAATATATGTAAATATAAAATAATAAATATAATATAATATAATATAAAATATATATATATATATGGTATGTTCGAATACTCGATTCTGATTGGCTGGAATGCATGCGGATCAAACCGTTGAATGCACAGGTAGTTCCGGTCAGTTTTAATCACCGTTTGATATTAATGCACTGTTTGTAACCATAGCAACATAAAATTACAGAGCAAGCAGAGTGAACTATAGCAATTGAAAACATTTCCTAACCACTTTATTCAGCATAGCTAATATGGAATTCAGCTTGTTTTGCACGGAGGGTGAGAGAATGAAATCAGGACCTATTTAATGCGTCTTTCGCTGTCCAGCAAGACGATGCAAAACGATGCAAGACGATGCAAGATGATTTTGTAATGTGTTGTATATGTTATGTTGCTGTGCTGAAGTGCCGCCTATAGCCACACATCTCTGACTCAAACGCTGAAGGAGAAGTGCTGTTTGTTTACAAAATGCAGGCAGCATTTTGTGGTGAAGCGCTACAGTGCAGGGACAAATACATTTCATTAATTCAGTCAATCGTGTAGCCTTGATGGATATCATACCAATGTCTCAGTGGTCAAAATCTGCAGGTTCCAGATTGTTTTGAATGGTTTTCCCCTTATCATACAATAAGAGCTACTTTTAATGTCACTGTTTGCAATGTTGGTTTTTCCACATTTATATGAAAATTACAATGAATAAAAATTAAATAATACATGCCAATCCATCTACATTCTGTTGATATTATTATTTCTGGATTATAAATTTAAATTAACAGTTTTGACTAAGTGTGTGGTCGCACTACTTTTTCTCTGTGTCTCAGGGGCAGACTGGCCATAGGGAGAACTGGAACTTTTCCCAGTGGGCCAGCCACAAAACGAGGCCAAACAGGTGGCGATAAGATGAAACGGGCATAAAAGGATGGGGACAAACCCTATGCTTTGACCTGATCCTCTATTGCTCTGGACTTGTTTGGTACTGTTTGTTACCATTGGTTTGTTGTTATGGTGTTGTTATGTGTTTCGTGTCACCTGTGCAAATGTAATTTCAGGTAAATAAACTGAAACTGAACTGAAATATCCTAATATGGGAAGACAGAATACAATTAAAGCCCATGTCATTCATTTGTTCATTCAGAAGTAGCCTAATGTGCTTAATGTGCAATTGGCAAAGCAAGTACAGCCAAGCACTTCCCAGTTTCTGCCACATGTATAAAAAACTTATTAATTTGCTTAATCAATAACAGATTAATTCATTGACCAAGTTTGCGTTGCACGCCATTGTTTGACAAAGATCTGTATCCTTGTTAATTCCGTAAAAGTTGTTAACATGCTTCATAGACTGAAGCCTACTATGTCTTATTCTGTATAAACTAAGACATATGTGTTCTGCTCGCCTATTATTATGCTGCATTTTAGTGATTCAGTTGAATCATACATTTATTTTTATTTATGTCCTCAAGATAAGAAGCTGATAAATTGATGAAACATGTTATGCCATTCTTAAATATGAGATTGTTGTCTGTTTGTCTGCTTGTCTATATCGATTTATATTAATCTTTTTTAAGGGTTTCTTTCCCCCTCGCTCCAAAATTGTGTGTGATAGCCTACTTTATACCAACTCCCTGTTGTCTTGTACAAAATGTACAGAAACAGCAATAAACAAATATTTCGTTACAGCGGAAAATAAGGCATTTACATGAGGCAGTCATTATCTTCTGTATATGACCAATGACGAACCGATACATGACTATAAAGAAACACACACGGCATGCTTTTCAGTTGGTATAAGAACATTTTCACATCAGTTTCTGCTTTTATAAATCCCGATTTGTTCCCCAGTTTTCAATGTAGGAGACAATCCATGGACATTAGGATTGAATATTGGATTGAATATTACATACAAGTAGGCACTATGAACAAATTGTCTGGCTAAACTTTTCAACAGCTCTCAAATTGTGTTCACACATCAACTACTATGAGTCTATGACCACATCTTCTATCATGTATGTCTATGAAAGATGATCAAGCCAATGAGAGTAAGTTATGGGTGGAGAGACAAGTGTAGCCCCGCCCCATATGCCTCGTTCTGTGGGATGCAGCCAGGTCCTTCTCAGGTCCTTCTCAGCTCGTCCATAAACATTCAATCTAATTTTCGGTTCAAGCACCACCCCATATTGTTTCATCGAGTTAACTAGAAGCTCATTAGAAAGCTGAGACCCATCCTTTTGCGATGATGTATTAGAGTTTTATATATATATTTTTTTTTTAATTATGGGTAATTGTGCTTATATTTTCTGACACATTCATGACATGTCAACGCTGTCACACAAATTGTAAGAAACTTTGGGGGGATTTATGAAGGTCCAACACCAGAAAGACAAACTTCACACTTCTATGCAATTATAATAAATGGAGACTGAAGCTTTCAAGTTATGAAAACAATGCAAAAGCAACATAAAAGTATCATAAAAATGGTCCATACGACGCAAGCTCGATATACCAAAACGTCTGAAGACTTATGATAGCTTTGGGTGAGAAACAGACAGCAATTTAAGTAATTATTCACTGATAATCTTTTCCTCCAGTGAGTTGAATGGATCAATCTGATTTGTGAATGAATCTTTCAGACAAATCAAGGATCCAACTCACAAGAACAAATCAGAAATCACTACTTTTTTCATGAACTTTCATAACTGTGACAAGGAGAGCACATAAAGCTATCACAGGGTATATCACAAGGCGATTCATACCTATCAAGCTATCATATGCATTCAGAAGATTTATAGAGCAAGGAATAGCAAGTAGGAATAAGTTGCAGACTGCTTTATTACACTTTTTGAAGTTTAAATGTCCAGTACCCCCTCATTGTAATTGCATGGAAAAGAGTGAGAAGTACAGTCTTCAAATTTCTGTTATGTGCCCCACGAAAGAAAAAAGTAATTCACATTTGGAAGAACATGAGGGTGATTCAACTTTCCTTTTTGGGTAAACCAATCCTTTAACAGACTGATGCAAAACAATTCCTTGATATATAAACTCTTATTTTTGCAGTTGTGTTGCCTGTTTTGTCCCAGTAGTACTCAAGAATCAGTTTTGTGACTGATACTGTTATACCAAACTACATCAATGTGTCAAAAAATATTCACAGATATTACAAAAAGTCATACCTGGTTTCCAGCAGCCCAGTCGCTGGAAATTAACAGTAACTGAGCTACAGCCAGTGCCACGATCAGGTTTTTGTGAACTGTAATGCGATCTGACTTTGGAACACTAGAGAGAGACGGAGAGCAAGAAATAAAACAATTAAAGCACACTGTTTGTTGGATGTGAGAGCAGTACAATTTCTTTTTTTTTTTTTTGCATAATCATAGTTGTGAAGACCGGTATTGATTCGTTAACATACTCAAAACATGAGTTTGAAGTTCACACACACTCACACACCAGTAAATGAGGAGAAACTCACCCAACAGCAACAAAGAGAATCAATGTGAGGATCAGTCCACATAGAGACACCCCAGAGCTAATCAAACTAAAGATCTGCAGGCTCATCTCATCTTGTGTACTCCACTACAACACACACAAACAGTGTCTCACTGCACAGTTCACATCACTGCTAAAATACTGGAAACTGCCCACCAGGGTTGTGTGCCATTCAAAAATTAATTCCTGGTTTTGAATTGAGGTAGAAACTGTCATTTGAATTTAAGGAAGTAGAACAAAAATGGAATTAAACTCAAAGAAATTCATAAAACTGCTGTAAGTGAAGTTTTAGCTATATAGTCAATTTCATTTATTTTATTATTATAATTTTTTTTTTTTTTTCAGTATAAATTACCCATAAACATGTTATCACAACATATGGGGTATTTCCAGAAACATTAGATGATATTCATAATCAACATTTGAAATGGCACCTATGGAAAATGATATACATTTCATACATAAATTAATTTTATGGACTATAAGAATATTAAAAAATTGCCTTGAAACCTGTCCATAATTAGCACAACTACCAAGGATATATTGGAGCAAATTATCCATCCTGGCAATGCTGCTATTAAGCTATTGTCTAGGCATGCAAGTACAGCTCCTATCAAGTTGAATGGGAATAGACACAAATGTCCAACACTGTTGATTAAGCTATGTTAAATATATATATATATATATATATATATATATATATATATATATACAGGTGCATCTCAATAAATTAGAATGTCATGGAAAAGTTCATTTATTTCAGTAATTCAACTCAAATTGTGAAACTCGTGTATTAAATAAATTCAGTGCACATAGACTGAAGTAGTTTAAGTCTTTGGTTCTTTTAATTGTGATGATTTTGCTCACATTTAACAAAAACCCACCAATTCACTATCTCAACAAATTAGAATACATCATAAGACCAATAAAAAAAACATTTTTAGTGAATTGTTGGCCTTCTGGAAAGTATGTTCATTTACTGTATATGTACTCAATACTTGGTAGGGGCTCCTTTTGCTTTAATTACTGCCTCATTCCGGCGTGGCAAGAAGGTGATCAGTTTGTGGCACTGCTGAGGTGGTATGGAAGCCCAGGTTTCTTTGACAGTGGCCTTCAGCTCATCTGCATTTTTTGGTCTCTTGTTTCTCATTTTCCTCTTGACAATACCCCATAGATTCTCTATGGGGTTCAGGTCTGGTGAGTTTGCTGGCCAGTCAAGCACACCAACACCATGGTCATTTAACCAACTTTTGGTGCTTTTGCCAGTGTGGGCAGGTGACAAATCCTGCTGGAAAATGAAATCAGCATCTTTAAAAAGCTGGTCAGCAGAAGGAAGCATGAAGTGCTCCAAAATTTCTTGGTAAACGGGTGCAGTGACTTTGGTTTTCAAAAAACACAATGGACCAACACCAGCAGATGACATTGCACCCCAAATCATCATAGACTGTGGAAACTTAACACTGGACTTCAAGCAACTTGGGCTATGAGCTTCTCCACCCTTCCTCCAGACTCTAGGACCTTGGTTTCCAAATGAAATACAAAACTTGCTCTCATCTGAAAAGAGGACTTTGGACCACTGGGCAACAGTCCAGTTTTTCTTCTCCTTAGCCCAGGTAAGACACCTCTGATGTTGTCTGTGGTTCAGGAGTGGCTTAACAAGAGGAATACGACAACTGTAGCCAAATTCCTTGACATGTCTGTGTGTGGTTGATGCCTTGACCCCAGCCTCAGTCTATTCCTTGTGAAGTTCACCCAAATTCTTGAATCGATTTTGCTTGACAATCCTCATAAGGCTGCGGTTCTCTCGGTTGGTTGTGCATCTTTTTCTTCCACACTTTTTCCTTCCACTCAACTTTTTGTTTACATGCTTGGATACAGCACTCTGTGCACAGCCAGCTTCTTTGGCAATGAATGTTTGTGGCTTACCCTCCTTGTGAAGGGTGTCAATGATTGTCTTCTGGACAACTGTCAGATCAGCAGTCTTCCCCATGATTGTGTTGCCTAGTGAACCAAACTGAGAGACCATTTTGAAGGCTCAGGAAACCTTTGCAGGTGTTTTGAGTTGATTAGCTGATTGGCATGTCACCATATTCTAATTTTTTGAGATAGTGAATTGGTGGGTTTTTGTTAAATATGAGCCAAAATCATCACAATTAAAAGAACCAAAGACTTAAACTACTTCAGTCTGTGTGCATTTAATTTATTTAATACACGAGTTTCACAATTTGAGTTGAATTACTGAAATAAATGAACTTTTCCACGACATTCTAATTTATTGAGATGCACCTGTATATATATATATATATCAAATCACCAATGCAATATAACAACAATAGTATCATATTTTTGGCTTCTAAATGAGCATTTTACAGCTACTATACTGAATGTTGTGCTTTCTCCCAGTCAGTGGTCAGTTTCACTCTATATGGCTCAGCTATTATTATTATGGCAGAGGCTGTTTGCACTAAGTACAATAGATAGATTTTGGTTGCTATTTACACTTAGCATAAATAGAAACCAAAAGCATCATCTTTGCACTAAGTGCAAATGGTGTTAGATGCTTTTGCATACCAGTGCAAATAGTAGCAGGTACTATTTACACTCCAAATTAAATAATAACATACAGTATAGGGACATCACTGCAGTGTGTTTATTGTGTTAATTTAGAGTCCCACAGACACCCTACACCAACCCCTACCCCTAAACCTAACCCTAATCTTATCTTACAAAAATGAACCATGGTTTTACTACAGTAACATCAGTATTACCATGGTATTTTAAGGTAAAATCATAGTAACCACAAAATTAAACATGGTTACTTACTATATTAAAACCATATTACCATAATAATAAAAAGAAGAATTTTCTTCACTTTTTATGTGAAAAAGAAGAATTTCACCGTATATGTGCAAATGTATAATGTGTGATAAATAAAGCAAATTATTAATTATTATTATTAATAGCCTAATTAATTACATTAAAACTATGGCTCCCACCAAAAAACATGGTTAATACAATATTACTACAGTATTATTTCTCCCAACTTCTCGATGTTTTCCATGACCAACATTTTTCTTAATTTATATTTATTATTATAAGTAGTATTAAAGGAAATATTAAGAGTGGAAACAGGATGGTAAAAAAAGTGGGATGAAAGGCAGAATCTAACCCAGGTCATCCTCATAAAAAAAGCACATCTACACCATCGTTACACCCCACTCCACCGTAGCGACACTAGGGGTGCAATTTGTCTTTAATTTCTTTGTTTCCACCAGACTATTGGAGTGCAAATAGCTGCACTGTGTGTCAGGTGCTATTTACTCCTAGTGCAAATAGTCACTCCATATTACTATTATTTGATTCTTTTTATTCTTTAGATCACATTAGCAGATTTTTTCACAAGCAGAAGAAACATCCTTACATGGACTTCATATATCAGCAACAGCATTGCAAAGTTTGTAGTGTGGTTACAGTAACAGGAAGTAGAGTTATCCTGAGTGGAAATGACGGCACAGCCCTTTGTTGACCACCCTCCCCCATCTGGCCTGAGGAACAAGATTTAAACAGTTCAATACAAATAAAATAAGAAATAAGTGAATAAATACAATTTCTAAACAAAAAAGTGAAAATCACTTACATCAGGTCAAAATCCCAAAAAGCACAGGTGGGTGTTATTTTCACTGAAGAGTTCTAGAAAGCCAAAAAGAGAAAGAGAAGCTGAAGCCAGCCACGGCTAATAATTCATAAGACAGTGATAATTCCAGATGTCCCACAACACATCCTAACCTTAACCTATTCATTCTGCAACATCTCCTTTTGTAGTTCATGGAAAAAAGATCATGAAAAGATTTTCCTTTTTGGGTGAACTATACCTTTAATACTGAAGGGTGAAAAATGATTTCATAAAGCTTTTACTGTTGTCCCAAACATTTAGAGCCGATTATAGCGATGTCTGCACTGACTTTGGCCAAAGGTAGTTTTTACATACTGTAGGTTAATGGTGTTGGAAAATATGCTATGAAACTGAAATTATACATGGATTGTCCTTTACCTGACTCACACTGTGCTGGAGTGTGAAGTGAATGGTCATGCTGATTGGCTGTCCATCTCCCAACACTGTACTGGAGATGATTGACGAACCCAAGACTGTTCCCCGATACCTGCAATATAATCACAGAATCCCTTTCTAAATATGAAAAAAAAAGTATGACACAGAAAATGAAGATTAACTCAACAGCAGTTCTCTATATATTTTAGAGTGAACAGACCAGGAATTACCTGAGGTGGCCATCCGTGACTATAGGAGCAAAGGTAATGTTCTCCTCTCTTTCTGAAAGGCATTTCACAGTGCTGTACCATGTATTCAACAAAGTCACCTTTTTGAAGCCTAAACAAGCACAACAAAAACACATAAAGTGAAGAAAGTTGCAAAGGTTATTGTACATGTCCATTTTATCTAAAAAGCCCTTGCTTAATAGAACAGTTCACTCAAAAATGAAAATTCTGTCATTATTTACTCACCCCAATGGACCCTTTTCACAGACATGGTATGATGCATTTCCGCCTTCTTTAACAATGTATATGTAGCAAATTTTTTATATTTCCAATTTTTGGTCAATTTATAACATTGTACTTTGCATTATATTACCCTGGAATATGCTTTAAAAAAATCAGTTACCATAGCTACGATGAGGCTTCTAATACAGCTGCTGAGGGAGTGACAGAAAATGTGTCCTGTTTCTCTCTTCTTACTGCTGTTATCCAGCACTCTATACTTTTATCTTCTTTTGCAAAACTGTGAAAGTGTAATCGTTGATTTTTTCTTTTGCTGTTGGAGCAAACAGGTGAGCATAAATTACATTTGCTGTGGTCTACCATTCACTGCCATTCAAGTTTATCCAACTACGACGACTTCCGCTTCGCAAACACGGACGTGTGAAAAGGGTCCATCTTGTTCCAAACCCGTTTGACTTTCTTTTTTCCATTGAACACAAAAGGAGACATTGTGAAGAATGTGGTCATTTGAATAGGGACTGAAGCTTTCAGGCTTCAGAAATGAAACAAAAGCACCATAACAGTTTCACAAAATAATCTATATTCTACTTTATATTCCAAGTCCTCTGAAGTCATATCTCACTGATTTCACACACAAAGTATCATATGGCTTCAGAAGACTTGGAATATAGTGCACAGGTTGGAAATACTTTTAGTGTGCTTTTGCATCCTACATTTTTAATAATGTCTCCTTTAGTGTTCAAGGAAAGATAAAAAAAACCATACAGGGTTGGTTTTACCTCATCTCTGATGAAATATGGTGTAACAAATCCTACCCCTGTTCTGAAGTTCCTTCATATTTTCAGCTGGTACAGAGATGCAGTCACGATTTCCCATATCTGACCCGCAAAACACAGAAGCATCAGAACTTTCAGAACGTTCAGAGAGATTCTTCTGTTGGACCTGCAACTCTGAAATACAGAAATTGTTGTGCTTGGGGTGCATTTGTGTCATTGAGTTTCTATGTATGTTATCTCAACTGTATGACTGTGTGACTCACTGATATGCTGGCTGTGTAACTGCACACTGTCTGTGTCCTCCATGAGCAGAGATTTGAGGTTGCTCATCATGCGGTCTACAGTGTGTATCACAGCCATCGGACCCTTCACTACCTACATCACAGCACAAACAAACAGATTTGTAAAGGAATTCAGTGAGGTATGCGCTTCATAAAACTTTCAAAAAATGCATTTACAAACATTAATACAAAATATAATGCTTAATGAATAATTCAACCCGATCTCATGACAAGTCGTAAAAATAGTAGGAGATGGTGAAATCATTAGAAATCGTACTACTCCAAAAAATAGCTCTTTGGCTGAACTTATTTCGATCATGGACAGTGTTTCTATGTGTTTGAAATTAGTTTTTTTTAAAGGGATAGTTCACCCAAAAATGAATATTCTCTCATCATTTACTCACCCTCATGCCATCCCAGATGTGTATGACTTTTTTTCTTCTGCAGAACAAAAACGAAGATTTTTTAGAAGAATATCTCAGCTCTTTTGGTCCTTACAATGCAAGTGAATGGTGACCAGACCTTAGAAGCTCCAAAAATCACATAAAGGCAGTATAAAAGTAATTAATAATTCAGTGGTTAAATCCATGTCTTCAGAAGCGATATGATAAGTGTAGGTGAGAAACAGGTGAATATTTAAGTCCTTTTTACCATAAATCTCCACTTTTACTTTCACATTCTTTCACATTTTGAAGTGAATGTAAAAGTAGAGGTTTATGGTAAAAAAAAAAAAAAAAAGGACTTAAATATTGATCTGTTTCTCACCCAAAATGATTGCTACACTTCAGAAGAAATATATTAAACCACTTGAGTCATATGGTTTACTTTTATGTGGCCTTTATATGATTTTTGGAGCTTCAAAGTTTTGGTCACTATTCACTTGCATTGTAAGGACCAAAACAGCTGAGATATTCTTCTAAAATAAAATCTTCGTCTGTGTTCTGCTGAAGAAATCAAGACATACACATCTGGAATGGCATAAGGGTGAGTAAATTATGAGAGAATTTTCATTTTTGGGTGAACTATCCCTTTAACTTAAAATTACTATGTAATCTCAACACAAACACTTTGGGTAGAAAGAACCTAGATGAACTGGGTAAACCCATACAAATTAGATATGTCAATGTAACTCAAATAGATCTATTTTATATATTCATGTACTAACTAGTGAATGTGAATCATAGCATACTAAATACATGCTGGTTGGAAGCACTACAGAGTGTCGATTATGCTATGGTTAGCAGCACAGCAAATGCCTCAACAAAGCAAGCAATCAATTTCATGTGCAACATCTTCCTGTCCTCATCGTTAGATCAAACTCCACTCTTCACCATAATGGTAATCCTCAAAAATCCAACATAACAGAGACTCTTCTAAATCTCAACATAACAAAATATTAAACACTAACAAGTATCCCCCTTTATATTCATCTTGCATAAAACACATAACATTTTAATTTTAACATTTACACTTTAACATAACACTTAATTGTAAAGTTTTCTCTCCCTATCGAGTCCCATGAAAAGCATGCTGGAGTAGAAATCCATTGCCCAGTTTCATCAATGCTTCATTAACACCACAAAAAGTATTCATGTAGTCCCAACTCCAATGGATTAAGTAAACTTCCATTTTACAAATTTAAATGGATAAAAGGCAAATGAAATCAAGTTGTGACAAAATGTTCTAGAATTGTGTTGCTTTAGTTCATTTTTAATAAGTTAATTGAACAAGCAGCAAAAATATTTTTTGTGTGTGTATGTAGTTGGCTTGCACAAAAATATATGAATTTTACTTCCACAGAGAAATAAAGAAAAAACAAAAACAAACCAACAGTTATTGTGATTTTTCCTAAATTTAATCCATACCCAAATATATAACTAACCATAAAGTGTAATTGCTTACCCAAACCCTTAACCTAATAAAGTGTTGGATAGGACGATTGCTAAAATGTTGTGCCTGTATTGTATCAATTTGTAATTCTGTTTGTTTATTGGTTGGTCTTGTATGGGAATAAAAGTCATATCTTACTATTTCACCATATCATACAAAGTATTACAAGTTGTTGAATCATTAGTTACTGTTTTGAAAGCATAATTTTCTCAATCATTATTTTTGTCTTATTTTTCAGAAAAAAATATCTTAACAACATTTAACACTTTTTTTTTTTCTTGTTTTAAGCCCTTTTTTTTTTTTTTTTTTTTTTTTGTCCTTAAAACAAGAAAAACAATTTACTGGACAACAAATATGCTGATTAAGAGTTTTTGTTGTGTGAACAATCAAATTATGTAATCAAATGTTATTCAACTTTGATTTATGTATTTTTATATTCATATTTGAATGTCAATGAACAACTGATCTGTTAAGTATTATATGATATATGTTAATGACTTAATGATATTTGTAAATGAGTGCTACCGAATTACAAAAAAATAAGCAATTATCTATATAATGTGACAAGATATTATTGCAGTAATAACATTTAATGTTAAGTGATTATTGATTATCCCATTGATCACATCTCTTCTTGCAGCAAAGTTATTGTTCTGTAATAAATAAAAAAACACAGTAAGGAAGTAGATCAATGTTTTCTACCAGAGATCATTAACATTCAAACACCTCTTTGATGCTGTCCCATTTGCTGGCATTGTCCTGACTGATGAGTGAATCTGCCAGGGTAATGAAGCTCTGGCTGAGTTTCTCTGCATCACGGCGGCTCCGGTTGGCTGTACTGGACAGATCAGCGGCACGAGAAAGCACATGGATAAGAGAGATCATGTCCCTGCCCTCCAGTTTTTTCTGTTCCTTTAAAACAGCCTGCTCAGACAAGTTTAACAGACGGGAAACTGAGTTCCAACTCTGCCCATCTACAGTATCCGATAGTATATCCTCTGTGGTCTGAAAGAGACAAGCCAGAATACAGGTAAGACAATGACAGACTGAAACGTCTTTGTTTTTTGAAAGTTTCTGTAATCATTCTGTCTTCGTGGATATTTGTGCATAAAGTTTACATTAAGGCTGTTGATTTAACACCTTGATTCAGTGTGATTTATTATATAACCAATAATGCATTGAAGACATCAACTGTATGTAAATTAAAATTAGCAATTCAAGCTTGAAGTAGCTAATACCATCATGTGTTTGCGGGTCACAGTCAGCAGGGGGCCATCAGAGCAGCTCCAGGTGTACAGGCAACAAACAGTGTTGCGACTTTGGGCTTGTTTTTTCATGAAGCCGCTTATTAATATGGCTGTTTATAATGTTTTTATTTTAGCCTTATTTCCAGAATGCAGTCACATATTCGAGCTTGTTTTTCCAGACCAGGTTTTTTTATAACTTTGCTGCCAACAAACAGACAGCTGTTCAAAGACAGGGGTCTCAAGACTCGCTTTTTTAAGTTTCAAACTACATTTAACTTGACACAGTGTTCTTAAACGTGGCATTTATGATGAGAGATGCTAAAAAAAAAAAAAATGTGAAATGCGACGCAACCACAGACGCTCCAAAATGCATGCAAGAATGTGTCCTGTGTCCTAATTAATTACATGATGTGAGATTAATTAATCAAATTAATTACAATTATTCGCATCTATTAATTTTTATTGACAATGGCACCCTAATAAAGATACTTTAGTATATAATAATTAAAAGAATGATACATTTAATATAACATACAATAAATATTATAATTCAGATAATTCATATATTTTATACATATGTGGTGGCAGCAGACATGTAAAGCATTTAGACAATACAAAAAGTCAAAATATTGTTTGTTTTATTTCCATATCATTGGTCATAACCCTATTATTGGCCTAATTCCGTCTGCGCTACTTTTATTTGTTGGTCTATGTACTCATGCATGCCTCAGACAGACGCACGCTTGTTGAGTGTCTCACTAGTTTTCAATGTCTCTAGTCATGAGCGCTGTGTTTTTAGAACACTTTGTCAAGTTAAATGCAGTTTGACATTTATGAGATCCCTGCATTCTGTTGTGCACCGTCCGGCTGACTGTGAGCGCAAGAGCGCGCCATCTGTGTTAGACTGTGCTGCATGCTCTCGTTGGTTTGACAAGGAATGTTGCCTGTGCAACTGGAGCGTTGACTGCCCCCTGCTGCCCCAGATTCTCAAAAAAACATCAAGGTGGTATATCAAGCTAAAATTAATCTGATGATAAGAACATTCCTAATTACAGAATGTCCTTACAGGTTGGGGACATGATGAATTGTTAATTTTGTAAATGTTATTTTTCATAAATCGACAGCCCTAATTATTTAATATTGAATTTGGGGGCCGGTTTCAGCAAATATTGATATGCGATTTATTGCGATTATTTGATTAATTGATTAATCGGCATATTGTGTAATTAATTAAATTAAGCATTTTAATAGATTGACAGCCCTGTGATGTTTTCATTATCCCTGAAACGTACAACACGAATGTATTGACAGCATCTATAAAAATTGCCAATCATAACAGTGGCCATTTATGTTTAAGTTTTAAGGAGGTGCTGAGGCCAAAACCGAGCATTTCAGACACTTTTGTGCAAATCTTTACGAATGTACAAAATGTACAAATCTTTAGAAATCCTATGGCGACTGGTCGCAACAGAATTTCCTGAAACCTTTACAAGGATACCGCTGTAGTTAAATGAAAGGGTTCATCGTTCCCATAGTGGGACTTTCATTTATCAGTAAATAATGGAGAAACATTGTCCAAGAAAGACCTGCTTAATGGCATATTTATGAATAAATGCATCCAGGTGTATACCATGCCAAGCCGCATAAGATGTTGCATGAAGGGGCTTGGGTTGGAACTCATTGATTCTCGCAGTTCCTTCATCTTCAGATAGCGTTCTGTGGGCCAGAGAACTCTGTCAGACTCCACAACTACACCAAAACATCATCAAACATTTATACATACAGAACTTGAATTCGCTATTATAACCTGATACAGCCCACAGAGACCCAAACACACACCTTTGTTGATTGTGCAGATGAAAGGGTGTGTTTGTGTGCAGGGGACAATCCTGTACTGAGCATGATCATCTGACCAGTCAGTAAAAACTTCACATTCCTCTTTATTTATCTGCGTTGGCCCTGTAGAAACACAGGAGCATTTTATCCAATATGAATAAACAGAAACTAAATAACTAGTTAAAAAAAAATAAAAATCTAATTCAGTAAGTTAATGGAAGGAAGATTATGGGCTGTCAAGCTCCAAAAAAGACAAAAAAGCTCAATTCCAAGGACCTTTGCCTTTGTTTATAGCTTTATGTAATGAACAGCAAAAAATCAAGATCAAGTCATGATTCACTGATAATCTTCACCCATTGTGCAGCGCTCAAATCAAATATGGTGCCTAAGATGCAGATTGGATGTCAATAACATCAATTCAAATTGGTTCTTGAGTGCGCCATCTTTGATTTGAGAGCTTCAGTGTAGGTGAAGACATTCAGTCTGTTTCTCACACAAAGGTATAGTACGACTTTAAAAGTATTGGAATTTAGCGTATTTTCAAAACAGATTTCTGAATACACTCCTCATCTGCAGTTGATCAGACAAAGAGATAGTTCTGCTCCCGATGCAGGCCATTGGTTGAGTAAAGTTGTTTGGGGGGGATCAAAACAATCACAGGAATTTTTATATTGCCACAGAGACACAGTGTTTACAGTTTTCCAGAAAATTAACCCAAAAACGGCTTACTTATAGTTGTCTCTGCATATTAAGCTGGGATAGAATAAAAATAAAAATATCAAAGCAATTGACATTTATTTTAAAGAAAGGTAGCCCAAGCACACTTCTCAATCTACATATTTCACCCAAAAAAGTTTGGTACGTTTAAAATAAATAAAAAAATAAAAATAAAAAAAAAATACAAATAGATATATCTGAACATGCTCTGTTGTCAAATGTTAGTGTATCATGTTCATAGTTAAAGGGGTCATGTCATGAGGATTCAAATTTTCCTTGATTTTTTGACACATAAGAGGTCATTCGACTATAAAAACATACTGTAAATTTCAGAACTCAAAACTTATTCCTCAAAGCAATAAAAGCATTTATTGAAACTAAGCCTTGTTCTCTTTCGTGACTACCCTACATTACTAGGGGGCCCATTAATTCATAACTGCCTCTACAGCAAAAAAACATCAATGCCTACTTCACATCATAGCACTCTTGGCACTGGTGCTTCAGTTCGTAAACTGAGAGAGAGCAGGACAAAAAGGCCTAGTGTGGCCTATTAACTATTTCTGAACACCTAAAGGGGACCCATCTGGACTATTTTGAATTATTTTTGTATATAAACATGCATTAGACAGACGTCTTTGACCGTTGTCATGTATCTCGCACCACTTTTAAAAGACACAGTGTCAAGTTACAACTCTGAAAAGGAGAAGCTATTCGGTTTCATTCATCTGCAGTCTCTTGTTGTTTTGAGGACAAATGCATCCTGTATGTGTTATCGTGCCCATCTGCACTATTTTTAATTGTTGGTGTACATAAACATCCACTAGATGGACATATTTGACCATTTTGATGTGTTTCCAGCAATGTGCATTTCAGACAAGGATGATAATGGAAACTGGATGTGTGCGCATCTAGTTCACATCGTGTTTGGACTATGTATGTGCGTCATGTTGATGTGTCTTTAGTGTATTTCAACGTGGATTGCATGTTTTTTTTTTGGCTCATATCAGCGGGTTGTGATTGCTTGTGAACTAGTCATAATACAATTCAAGCTTTGCAAAGGAACTATTATTGAAGGATGGGGCAGTTAAAAACACTATTGGACCCGATTGCTAAACTGTAAGTCACCAGTTTCATTCATGAATATTTCAAATGTCATGACTGTTTGATATTTTATGGTGCTGAGTGTTAACAGTTGTGCTTCAGATGACCAGTTTATATATATTCAGATGCAATGTGTTGGATGCATGTTATGTGTAAATTAAGTGAAATTTTGTTTTACAGTGTTGTGGTGCCTTGGTCATTCTCTTCTGATTGAGTTTCAAATATGGCTGTATTTGAGGGACTGAACCATATTAGCCAATCATAACAGTGGCTGTTTACGTTGAAGTTTTAAAGATAATAAAACTATATATAAAAAAAAGCATTTCATAACCCCTTTAATATGAACTAGATCTGTGGTCATTGCAAGGACACCTTTGTGAAACTGACTGCGGAACTGACTTCATACGCCCACTTAACTGATGAAAAATATAGTAAGTTATAATTGCAAAATTAGTAAAGAAATAGAAGTTAGTTCTGGTTAAAGGTCAAGCATCACTTGTTTTCAGATGTCACTTGGTTTAATATTTTGGTTTTGGATGGATGGATGGATGGATGGATGGATTGATGGATGGATGGATAAAATGATAAAGATAATTTTAAAGTCGACCTGGACAGTTCAGCGTTGCAGACACATTCTTGACAGATGAATTGACAGTGAGGTTCCAGTCCTGCCATCTAAAGATCGCTCTGAGATTGGTCAGTGGTAAACATGCATTCAGCACTTGCACCTGTTTTAACTCCAGAGCTACATCCCAAACGTTCAAATCAGTCAAGTTCCCCACAAACGGCTCGGTAAATGTCCCACCAAAGGTGTCCTGGTCTTGCCCCACTATAAATATCCCTTCTCCGTCGATGTCCTTGGGACTAGCTGTCCGTATCTTTTCCTTAGCTGAATCGCCCTCTTTTCCATCCACATAAATAGCCCAAAATCCATCAATTGCACGCCAGGTGGTGCAAATGTGGTGCCAGTCTTTATCAAGGGGGAGCTCAGCTTTGTAAGGGTTGTGTTGTCCTTTAATGAGAAGCGCTAGTCTGACTTTATTTGGTGATTTCTTTTCTTTTGACTCGTCTATCTGTCCGCGCAGCTGAAATTCATTGATGAAAACAGGTGCTGCGTAAGAGAACACAGTGGAGATGTTCTTGTGCCGCGGATCCCACTGCAAGCGCATGCACACACTCACTGCTGATAGCGATGGAAAAGAAGTGTTTAAACGGGCAAAGCCATCCTTAGACTGGAAAGATAAGCCTGGGAGGACTGATGCTATGAACGTAAAAATGACAATTTATTCATCTTTTTGTGGACTTCAGTTCGACTTTCAACACCATCATCCCAGCTATTCTCTGGACTAAATTACACCAACTCTCTGTTCCCACATCTATCTGTCATCTGAAACCAGCTTTCTGATGGACAGGCAGCAGCTAGTGAGACAGGGGAAATTCACTTCCAGCACATAAACAGAAACTAAATAACTAGTTAAAAAAAAAAAAAAAATCTAATTCAGTAAGTTAATGGAAGGAAGATTCTGGGCTGTCAAGCTCCAAAAAAGACAAAAAAGCTAAATTCCAAGGACCTTTGCCTTTGTTTATAGCTTTATGTAATGAACAGCAAAAAATCAAGATCAAGTCATGATTCACTGATAATCTGCCACTATGCAACATTTTTCACAAGTGCCTAAAACTTTTGCACAGTACTCTATCTATCTATCTATCTATCTATCTATCTATCTATCTATCTTTGTGTCTGTCTGTCTGTCTGTCTGTCTGTTGTCCTGCCTGCCTGTCTGTCTGTCTGAAGTAAGTTACAGTATGAAGAGACACATTACAGTAAACTTTCACTGCTTAATAAGACTTTGCACAGACTTACTTTGTCTGGAAAAGGCCGGATGGGCAGTCGGTTTCTGTCTCTTGTCAAACCAAATGGGGCCCGTCAGGTTGGATTTAGAGAGCAGCTGCTGGACCCCCGTCTCATCCTGTTTAACCCCTTTGGTTGTGAGGGTGCTGAACTGACCACTGCAGTAACGCAAAGCTTGTTCAAAACTGAAAGATGTGTTCACAAACTGGTACACTGCATCTTCATGGAGCAGAATATTTGATTCAGGCGAATCTGTATGAGATTGTGTGAAGAGAGATAACCTTTTCAGACCTTTCTGACATTTTCGCTGAGATTTAAGCAGGGGCGGAGCTAGAGGGTGGCCATGGGTCGCCATGGCCCCCATGGACCGAAGCCTGGCCACCCTATTGGCCACCCCACTTGCAGTTGCCGTTTTGGTCATTTTTTGTCTTGGGCAAAATTTAGTTAGACTTTCTACACCAACAACCACCACTGAATTACTTTTTTTCTTCCATGGAACACAAAAGGAGAAATTAAACAACTGACAGGGAAACACGCTGGACATGTAGCCAGTTCATCTCAGGGCTAACACACAAACAAACACATTCACTCTCTCGCTTACACCTACGGGCAATTGTAGAGTCTCCAATTCTCTTGACCTGCATGTCTTTGGACTGTGGGGGAAACCAGAGTACCCGGAGGAATCCCACACAAACATGGAGAGAACATGCAAACACCACACAGAAAAGCACAGGTTGAGCCAGGACTCGAACCAGGGACCTTCTTGCTGTGAACTGACAGTGCAACTAGGGTTGCCAACCATCACGTTTAATAAAGAATCATTCCGTATTTAAGGGGTCAAAATTGCATTCCGTATGTAATCCATACTGGACGCTGTTTGTCCCGTATTTTAGCATCTCACACCCAAACTGCTGAGAATGTTTCACAAACCAAGAGAAATGGGCCTGAAACACACACACACTTTTCGCGTGAGATGTTGAAAGATCAATGACAATCAGTGTACGTTTTCTGTCAGAAGCAGGTCTGTCAAACATATAGCATTTGAGTGCATGAAAATTGTTTCTCACCATTGTGATTCCAAAAACACCAGTATACGTTACTGATTGCAATTTTTGTCATGTAATTTGTAATCAGTATCTGATTACAATTCACAAGCAATCCACCCCGCACTGTACATTGCATATGTCAGTGTTGTTCTGGAAGAGAGTCTCAGATAAATGATGGTGAGAAAAACAGAAGCACTTTTAGTACAAACTAACAATATAGCCTACAGTATAGGTTTAGTTAAAATGCTTAATGTGATTTTCATTTCCTTTGAAAAAACACTATTTACTGCCAAAACAATGACACTGTAATCCAAGGAGAAATATATATTTTTTTTGTTGTTGATGTTATGCATTTTCTCTCCGATAAAAATCCTTTATAATGCATAGTTGCTTAAAACAGTACTAAGACTTGTGCTAACAGTGGGCCCTGGAAGGCCAAACAATTTTTTTTTTAGTGATATATACTATTTTTAACACATATACTGTCTACAAACTGATGAGCCCAATTTTAAACGGTTCACTGTGCTTTAAAAACGGAAAAGGCTTAAGCTTAACAGACAAATATTGTATTTCTCCATTGATTGCAGCTTCGTTCTATTGGCAAAAAGTAGTGTTTATTATAAGTGAAGATTGATAGAAATAGTTTTTCCTGGCCGTTGAATGAAAACGGTTTCTATTTTAAGCGTTTTAAGGGCCATTCACACGAATATGTTTTTGCATCCGTCCATGCTGTTTTCAAATGTTTTCCTATATAAACAAGCTCTAGGTGGACCTCAACAAACCGTTGTGCAGCATCTCGCACAGGAGCCCGGCTAAAAAACTAAATATCCCATATTTCGAGCTGGAATGTCCTGTATTTGGCTGGTAGAAAGTTGCCAAACCTGAATGAGTCACCGTGCCACCCTTAAAAGCTCCAGTTCCTATTTATTTAAAGGTGCACTCAGTAATGTTTTTAAATATGTCATCATGGACTTACAATGACACCTAGTGGCCTGGATACAGCATAATTTAAACACAGTAGTTTTCTGTTACAAATGCTAACATAGAATTTTCCTGTTCACAGACAGCCAAGATTAATGTAATCCATGAGTTAAATAGTCCAGTAACAGGGCGGTTGCTGAGCTTAAATAGTTTTCGGCTGGCCATGTGATCTTAAAGAGACAGATCTCGCAGTGAAATCAGAAACAGTAGGTTGACTTTTCTTAAGCTAAAATCGATCTGTGCTTTTCCGAAAATGGAAACAATGCCCCCAGTGGCCAAAGAGGTATGTGTTGATGGGCGTATGGGCATGTGTGAGCTTCATTTTCTGGCTGAAATGTCCATGGAGGGGTGCCAAAAGTGAGTTGTTTTTAGCTGTACAGGCTGTAATACGGTGTAGTAATACCTGTGTCACTCTATACAACCGCTCCTTTATAATTGCAAAATAGGGGTATGAAAGGGTGATGTCAGGCTGGAGTCGTTGACCATCGATGACTCTCACTTGGTCGAAGGCGTGTTTGAGGGTTTTGTCTCGTGACTGCTCCAAAGGGAAATCTCCCTCATGCAGCCTCTCCCCCTCTCTCGTCATTATGACGTGGAGCTGTTGAGGACGGCCCCGGCTCCGCCTCCCCTGCCAGAGCATTGCACATTGCACATCCCCCTAATTTAGTACAGGACCCATCTGCAAAAATTCCTTTCAATATATCTCTAAAGTCAGGCCAATCAGTCCCCAAAATCAGCGGATGGGTGAGGCGGGAACTAACCGCGGCCTCCACTCTATGCTTTTCCCCCCGGAATTTAATCGTAAGAGTCACCACAGGATACTTGTGAATATCCCCATGCACACACTTCACTCTCACTGTTTTAGCTGTGCCCAAAGCCTCAGGTTGAACAAAGCATTGGTGGATAGTGGTTTGATTACACTCGGTGTCCACCAACTCTTGGTGAGTACTGCCCTTGACACTTACCGGTATCCGGTACGCTCCGGCCCGGTCGGGGGCAGCCTGCAGGAGGTCGAAGACCCGTACCACAGTCCCCAGCTCCTTCAGAGGGCACTGATCCCGGAAGTGGCCTGGGTCTCTGCACCTCCAGCAGGCTGGCCCAGGCGCTACGCCCGCACTTGCATCGGCGGGCGCCCCCACCTGAGAGGGAGAGCGGCGGGGCAGGGGGAGGTGTCGCCTCCCATGCCCGGGGAACTGGTCTTGGTGGCTGAAGTCCTCCTCGTCTTCGTGGGGCAGGAACGGACCCTGGGGAGAGAGTAGAACGAGAGGAGAGAGGGGAGGGGGATGAGACAGGGGAAAACACAGGGGGAGGGGAGAGAGAGTAGGAGGGCTCTTCCACCCTCGGGATCGCCACCATGTGGTCCTCTGCAAGCCGGACGGCTTCCTCCAGCGACACCGGGTGGTGGCACTGGACCCACTCCGCTGGCCCTTTTGGCAGTCGATGTATTAATTGTTCCAGTACCACCTGGTCGATGATCCCGTCGACGCCGCGGTCCCTCGCTAGCAGCCATCTCCGGCAGGCGTCACGGAGCCATTGGGTGAAGGCAAAAGGGTGGTCGGACTTCTCCAGCTTCAGGCTCCGGAAGAGTTGATGATTCTCTTCCAGACTCCGACCAACCTGTTGCAAGATGGCTTTCTTCAGGTCACCATAAGCCAGGAGGCTCGTCGCTGGCAGTTGCTGAGCTGCGAGCTGGGCTTCCCCGGACAACAGCGGAATAAGTTGGGCTGCCCACTGGCCAAGTGGCCAGCCCCAGATCTCGGCGGTGCGCTCAAACAGATCCAGGAATGCCTCGGGGTCATCTGTCATCCACATCTTCTGTAATGCAGGCGGGGGCAACGGCGTCTGGGTGTCCGGGGTCACGGCTGGGGACGACTTCTGGCTGAAGAGGCTCCAGATCGCCTGCCGGTCCTCTGCTTGAGCCCGTAGGAGCTCCACAAACCGGCGATCTTGGTCTTGCCGGAGCTCAAGCAGGGTTTGCTGGTGGTTCTGATGTAGGCCAGCGAGGGCTTGGAGGATCTCAGCCTGGGAGGACTCTACGGGGCGACTTCCATCCATCTTCAACCAAAAATTGCTCCCGGGTTTCGGCACCAGTGTAGTGGACAGTCGTTAAGGAGGACACGGGAGGCAGGTTGCTCTACTCACAGGTAAGGCTTTTTAATGACCACACTGATCTCAACTTCACAATAATAAATTCTCAGCTTCACAATAATAATCTCTTCAGCTTCACAATAATAAACTCTCAGCTTCACAATATGATCAGTGTCACAGTATAATATAAACAGCTTCACAGTAATAACTCTGGGGACCCAGGCTCTCTCTCTCATCTACTGGCGGTGTGGCTCTTTTATGCCGCTCTCCCAGTGCTCACTGAAATTAGAGACAGGTGTTAGACATAATTTAGCTCAGGTGTAAGCGCCATTACCGCTTTCTCTCTCTTCGGAGAGATGCTTGACCACGCCCCCGCTGCCACATACGGTGAAGAGGAATGCATATTTTATAAACTATAACCCCCAACCCAAACCTAATCCTAACCATCAGTGAAGTAAAACTGTAAAGTTAGAGGGAAAAATGCAACCTCCAAATCTCGCTCGTCACTGATTACGCAAATGCGATTACTTCCTGAATTCAATGTGGGATCCGAACCTGGGTCTTCCACGCTGCTGACACAACGCGCTTCCGGTCACACTATAAGGGAAGGTAAACATGATTGGACCGATGCAGAAATGTCTGATAGGAGATACCGCTCAGTGAGCCAGCATAACGTGGCAATCATAGGGAACTGGAACGTCTCAGAAACAACATGCCGACTTCCCGTGTGATCATGTTGTCCTAAAATGGCAGCCCCCATGAGGGGACCCTCTCCATGTAGATTTGAACAGCTTTTATAATGTTACTAATATGACTGCAGTCTTCATCTCATGTGAGTGCTCATGATTTAAGACGTGTCAAAATCACAATTTTTTTTAGGATTGAAGATTTTTTCTTAATGATGAAGGAATTACTGGGTGCACCTTTAATTGCATGAAAAGAAATGACCGGTACATTCTTCAACATTTCTCCTATTGTGTTCCACAGAAGAAAAAAACCATATGGCTTAGGAACAACATGAGGATGAGTAAATGATTGCAGAAATTTCATTTTAGGTAAACTACTACAAATTTACCATGCCCTTTTATTAACAGTCTATTAATTAAGCATCTATTGAATGGCAATCAACACTGATGACCATGCACCAATTAAACAAATTTATTTGCCTGGCATATCACAATTCCTGTACAATATTATTCTAAAGTAATGTCCAGTTAATCATTTACACGAGTGTTATTATTATCTGAGAAAGAAAGAACAACATTTACTCACCCTGCAATAATCCTCTATCCTCCCTGTCTGACCAAGACTGAGTTGGTTCACATATACCCACAATCTTTATTGTAAAATGAACAAAAAAGAAAGGTACAGAAAGCTGATTATTTAAAATAAACTTCACTTGAAAATAAGCCTCAGAAATAAAGTTAGCAGTTATTGATTTGAATGACTTCAATTCAACAATGTAAGTTAAAGTTAAACGTTACCATTGCATTGACCAAAATCACTCCAAAGAGCCCTGGAGACATCTTCACATCTGGACAAAGCATGACAGAGTTGCTTTTAATAATGACATGAAGAATGCAGACCATAAGAATACTAATTATCTCATATCATCAGGTGATCTCATTACATTTCCTACTGTTACAGGAAAACAGACCTTTTCTCATTAAGTCTTGTGTTCCTCAATTTTAAGTTCCTTTTTCAATTGTAAAAATGTTAAATGCCATTGGTAATGAATATAAACAACCATATGCCACATGAAAAAAAAAAAAGAAGTACAGTGTGGTCCAATCTGAGACCTTTTCTTTTTTTTTTTTTTTTTGTCAGGAAATAAAACTTTATTTAAAAAATAATAATAAATATGTTAGGTTAGAATTTTTCAAATCAAAGCATTCTCACTAGTGCTTTCAGACCTTTGGATCCCCTGTTTAAACAGCAATAATAAGCAATTTGACTTACAGATATATTTGTAGTTACGACGTCTGCTTTTTTCTTGTAATTATCCTCAGGAGTCCAAGTATCCATCCATTTGTGCTGAAAATGTCATTGCTTGTTGAATAACACATATGCAGGTGTGTATGCATTACTGTAACTCAACATATTGTCTCTATACACTTGTTTTGTAGTTTAAATTGGCTTCATCCTTCAGTTTGCAAGTGTAACATCATATCCAAATCTATCTCATCCAAACTGCTCTCCAGTGTGTGTATCTCTGAGTCTGGGAAGGTGGTGATCCCAAACCCCCTCATAGATGTCCAGCCCAGCTCGGCCGTCATTTCAGCACTACACTTTGTAATGCTAATGGATCTCATTTATTAAAGCAGACTTCTTGCGCAAGCAGTGTGAAAGTTGGCACACAGAGTTCATCAAGAACAGTGGGAAACCTAGCTGAGCAGAATGCCACTTATTTATACCCATTAATGGGCAAACTTGACACACACACACACACACACACACACACACACACACACACACACACACATGTTGGTTCGGCTATCCTTATGAGGACTCTCCATAGACATATTGATTTTTATACTGTATGAACTATAGATTCGATCCCTTAACCCTAACCCTACTCCTAAAACTAACCCTCACAAAACACTTTCTGCATTTTTATATTTTCGAAAAAACATAGTTTAGTATGTTTTTTAAGCGATTTGAATTATGGGGGCACTAGAAATGTCCTCATAAACCACATTTATAGCATAATACCCTTGTAATTACCAGTTTGTAACCTAAATAAATGTCCTCATAAACCACCCAAACCCACCCACCCCACCCCCCCACACACACCATAAAGTACTACAACACTTGTTCAAATGCCAAAATGATCACACACTGTAATCTTAATCCTGAACATTTTTATTGTATATATTGATCAGTATGCATCATGCATAGACTGACACTACTGAAATAAATTTCTTGATGTTTGTTCAACCTTTTTCTTTCATTTTGCATTGAAAGCCCCTCTGTAAAGCTGGTGTGTTTTCTATAGTCTAAGCTTTAATGTCCTGGAGAGCTGCTTCAGAGAGCACAACAAAAGCAGTGACATCACTAATGTACAGGGTACACCAGTGTGTCAAAGAAAGGCTGCTATTAGTATTCACTGTGGACAGCATCTCACATAAGTCCAAAGTGCACAGCTTCAACACCAGCAACAAGCTGTCAATAAATGAGATCACACTAAATTAACAATCTTTGTGCAGTCTCAGCAACCTCCCACAGAGAATCTAAATCTGTAATGTTAAATTGTGAATTTAACTGTGTATATCTAAGGAATACTTCACCCAAAAATGTACTTTATTTGATCATTTACTCACCCTCATGCCATCCCAGATGTGAATGACTTTCTTTCTTCTGCAGAACACAAACAAGAATTTTTAGAAGAATATCTGTAGGTCCATACAATGCAAGTGAATGGTGGCCAGATCTTTGAAGCTTCAAATATCACATAAAGGCAGCATAAAAGTAATCCATACTAGTGGTTAAATCCATGTCTTCAGAAATGATATTGTAGGTGTGGGTGAGAAACAGATCAATATTTAAGTCCTTTTTTTTTTTCAATAAATTCTCCTTCCTGTCCTGTAGGTGGCGATTTGCACAAAGAATGTAAATCGCCAAAAACAAAAGAAGAATGTGGAAGTGAAGATTTATAGTAAAAAAGGAATTAAATATTGATGTGTTTCTCACCCTCAATTATCATGTTGCTTCTAAAAACATGGATTTAACCACTGGAGGCATGAGGGTGAGTGACATTAAGAGCGATTAAGTAAAAATGCCACCCAAAGAGTCAAACAATGTGTAACATCTGATATATTTCTTTATATTCTATAATAGATAATATTATATTCTAACAGGTACACAGTACATAAAATACATGTACAAAAATTATTTTGAAAAATATATATCAAATATATTAAAATAAATATACTGTACATATCGAAATTTGTCCTCATAAATGTAAATAAATATTTCCCCTAAATAGAAGTAGAGTAAATTTATGTCACTGATGAAAATAACTATGCTATAGGGTGTGATCAGAAAGCATCCTCTGTTACTTTTTCTCTATTTTTACTGAACATTCAGTCCTGCTTTGCAATCATTATATCTTATGTTTTCAATATTCATTTTTCAATATGTACATGTATCGCTCTGAAAACTTCAGGATCCCTTAGCCCAGGCATTCAGAAAACTGCCAGAATTCCCCTTTCCACATAATGTATGACTCCCCTGGGCCTCAACAAAAGCTCACGGAGCACAGTGACCACACACTTGGCCCCTGAATGCCAGAACATTGCCCCATCCATGCTCTTCATATTGGCTCCCACACAGCAGACTGTGATTTATGTGCCAAGCAGGGGCCTCAGACACCAGCCAAAACAGTATCACGGAAAGACAATAGGAGGAGTACTTACTGATGCAGCCAAGAAAATGTTGAGCATCACAAATGCAATACACCAGGGAAGATGTAGCACTTTATTTTGAATAAAAAATGTCTCATCTGTGTAAAGAAAAATGTATTTAGCAAATTCATGATAAAGCTTTACCAATACACTGCAAATACAAAGTTAATGATTTTTTTATTTATTTATTTTTACTTAAAACAAGATACACTCAAAAAATTAACTCACTGACCTTACTTAATTTAATTTGCATTTTAAGTTCTCTCATTCAGATTAAGCCATTTTCATTCAGCCAACAATATTAGTTAAATTATGTCAAATCAATGTACTATAGTAGTTTTAACTCAAATTTATTAGGTTCGTCAAAATAAATTTACTTAATTTCAACATTTGTTCACCCCATCCATGCTGGGAAATGGAAGTCCCCTGCTTAGTTTCATAAATGCTACATAAAGTATTTGTGTACTCCAAACTCAAATGGGTTAAGTAAACTTAAATCAAGTTGTGACGAAATGTTTTAGAATTGTGTTGCTTTAGTTCATTTTAATTAAATAAATTTTTTTTAGAGTACATTTACCCGATAAGAAACATTACATAAGATTTTAAGGCTTGTTTTCAAGATAACATATCTTGAAAAAAAAGTGTATTTCCACTTGTTTGTGTTTGAAACAAGCAATAAAAATCTTCCAGTGCCACAAGACAAAATAGACTTAAATACAGTACACATTCTCTGTAAATAATCTGAATTTATCAGTAAAACTTTACAATAAGGTTCTATTTGTTAACATTAGTTAAAATTATTAACATGAACTAACAATGAACAATACTTTTAAAGAATTTATTAATATTGGTTAATGTTAATTTTAACATACTGTATACTAATACATGTTAACACTGGTTAATGCACTATGAAATAACATAAACTAACAATGAACAGTTATATTTTTATTAACTAACATTAACAAATATTAATAAATGCTGTAAAAAATATATATTGTTCACTGTTAGTTCATGATAACTTATGCATTAACTAATGTTAATGAATGGACCCTTATAAGTGTTACCCAGTTTATCTTGTCTTGAGAGTGTTTTCGATACTTTGCTGGAACAAAAAAAGACTCAATAAGAATTATTAAGATTCTAATGGAAAACATTATTGCAGTGCAATAAATAAATAAATAAAGATATCAAGTGTACATCCACAGTTGTTTCAATGTTTGAACGTTTTTGGAAAATTTAAGGTCAGGTAATCTATGAATTTTCTATAGTTCTTCTTCATGGTAAACTTTTATGTAGAATGTCTTATGGGATATAAGGCAGAGTGTCATTGTTCAAAGTTGAAACCCCTACAGCTGGCAGCCATACTAAACAGAGTAACTTAAGTTACAGGTTTAAGACCGACTCACTTAATGCTCTCACATGTAAAAGAGGGTCGTAAACCACACTGGGCTTAAATAGAGTATTACTGCTTTAGTGGAAGGAGAAGTTCAGGCATTTTTCAAAGGGAACCCAGAGCAACAGACAACCGCAGTGTGAGTAAAAGTGGAGAAGCACCTTTTAAACATTTGCTTTGTCATGGCAGACGCTCAGTCACTCACTAACCAGCTGATTAGTGCTTTTCTAATCAGACCTAGATGATAGATTTAAATGAATGTGGCAAGGATCATTCTTAAAATCATTTACGTGAGAAGCAAAAAAGAGATAATAAGACTTGTTTTCAGAGAAAATATCTTGAATTAAGTTTATTTGCCTTGTTTTTATGTCATCATTTACTCCAATGTTGTTCCAAACCCAAATGACAACAGGAGATGTTAGGCAGAATGTTAGCAACAGTCACCATTCACTTTCATACTATCTGTTTCCATACAACCAAAGGTAGTGGTGGATTCATTTAACTATCCCTTTAAGCAATTCATATTGAGTTTTGTTGGATTTATGCTTAAAACAAGACAAAATCTGCCAACAGGGTAAGGAAAATAAAAGTTTTGTAAAGATATATACTGACCAAAAGTAATTCAGACTTTTTATCTCACAATTGTGACTTTATTTCTCGTAATAGCGAGTTTATATCTTGCAATTCTGATATATAAACTTGCAATAAACTCGCGATTCACAATTGAGAGGAACTGCGAAATTCAAGAAATTAAAGGGATAGTTCACACAAAAATTAAAATTATCTCATCGTTTACTCACCCTCATGCCATCCCAGATGTGTTTGACTTTCTTTCTACTGCTGAACACAAACTTTCATATCGCTTCTGAAGATATGGATTTTATATGGATTACTTCTATGCTGCCTTTATGTGATTTTGGAGCTTTTAGAGTTTTTTAAGTTTGTATTGTAAGCTTTAAAGATGTTGTACACATAAAACATCAAGGGAAGTTGAGTGGGAAACCCCCAAAACAACAAATCATGTCTCATTTTCCAGTAAGTCCCTCCCTTTAACTTTTCAATTTTTGTTGCATCCACTTACCAAATGCAGCCATCTGCTGCTTTTAATCAGCCTTGACCCATCCTGCATCCAGGCTGAACAAAAGCATACAGACATTTATCTTCCTTCCCTCAACATTACACTTAAATTTACTGACAAGCTCTTTCTATTCTTCTTTTCTCCTTCACATCCACTGTAGTGCCACCACCATCGCTTGTTGCACATTTCTATGGCAACAATAGGTTTCAATGAATGGCATGACAACGTCAAATAGTATCCTGGCCTAGAACAGGAGAGACAAAGGAATAATGACCTAAATGTGGAGAGAGGAAAGGAATCTTCCCAAAAGAACACCATCTAAAGATCCATCGGATGCATAAAGCTTTTAAAGACGTTTGGTATCTTTTTTTTTCCACATTCTGCCTTGAGATCTGTGCTGAATGGAGGAGTCTTTTAGCTTTCATGGAGAGAAAGACAAGAGACACAATATGAAAGGTCACCTGATTTGTATAGGATGTTGTGGAAACATTTCCTTCTCTCTAATTTTCTTAATTTCAATAATGTTTTCTTAAATACATTCCATTTTCTTTATATTTTCAACTTTGGAAAGAAATCATGGAGCCATTTTCTGTGCAATATGCATTCATTCTTTCAGAGAAATAACTAATAGAGCACATATTGTCTTTCCAACTCATCAATTTAAAGGGGTCATGACTTTTTTATTATTTTTAATACTTTTACTACTAGTAATTCCATTCAAGAAATAGCATTCTAACTAGTAAAAATGTAATTGTTGATATCTATAATTTATATCTTACACATGATTAAATGTCGAAACGGCTTGCAATAGGCACCTTCTTATTTAAAGTAGAGAAAAAATGTCCCAAATTATCCTTAATTTTATACAGAATATGACCAAAAACAGCACTGTATAATTTTGATTAAACAAAATGTATTTTTTTTTAGTAATGGTAAAATAATGGAATGTTCTCCCATGTCTAAACAGTCCTATCGGACACTTTGTTCATGGCATGTTTGTCAAACCCTATCTGTCCACAGCAGACACGCTTTATTACCGTTCTCTCTTTCAACCATCAATGCGGCCAAAATATCACCATAGAGACGGTCTTTCAGAAGGTCTGCCATAAATGCTGAGGGTGTCAGTTGTAAGACAAAGAGGCGAGAGAAGAAATGGTCTGGACCAATAAGAAGATTCTGAACAGCATTAGGTGTGCAGGTTTTGGATAGACTTCTTTGGTCACATGACTAATTTGTCCTAACTGACCCCAGACTTCAGAGCCTCATAATGGGCCAGTGGGAGGACAATGTACAATCTGTCAACTCCTTGTTTTGTTACATATTGTGTTACCTGATACTAAGTGAATATGTTCAAAAACATTTGAGAATTTGTGTGGCTTCTAGCCCATGTCTATTACATTTGAGGGCATCTATATGAATGTTATGACTGTTACATTTATATAGCACTTTTCTGACACTACACTCAAAGCACTTTACATACAGAACAGGGTACTCTCCTCAACCACCACCAGTGTGCAGCCTCCACCTGGATGATGCGACGGCATCATAGTGTGCCAGTACACTCACCACACACCTGGTATTGGTGGAGAGGATAGAACAGAGTTATAGAGCCAATTCATGGATGGGGATTATAGGAGGCCATGTCTGAGAAAAGCCAATGGGGGGAATTTGGCTAGGACACCGGGGTTACACCCCTACTCTTTGCGAGAAGTGCCCTGGGATTTTTAATGACCACAGAGAGTCAGGACCTTGGTTTAACGTCTCATCCTAAGGACAGTATATGCCAGTGTACTCCTAAAAGTTAACAAAATTAACTTGTTGCAGACATAAGCATTCAAAATTTACAGTCCAGGAAAACACACTAAAAATATTGATTCATCTTGCACAGATGATTTTTGTCCAATCAAATGCTCTCTAGAGTGTCCCTCCCTTTATTACAACCTGTGACTGTCAAGCAGCAAATATTCAAAGGGGAAAAAAGCAGCCTTTCTATATATTCTGCCCAAACATCCTGTTTTTGTTTTAAAATAAGACAACACAGGAGAGAATGTTAGTGAATACTGAGCTTAACTCTATGCTGTTAATATTTTAAATGGAAACCTTGACAAATACATACACTGTAATGTTCTTACAGTTTTTTTTTTCTTTTTTTTTGCACTTAACATGGCAATACATTTCTTTAATAATTTTGTATTTGAATTTAAATAAATGTATTATTTATTTGTTATTGTTTATTTCTAAAAATAATTTATTTATCTTAATTTAAATTATCTTTATTTTTCATTTAAATATTAATACATTTATTATTTATTAATTACATATTTTAATGTATTTTTTATTTCTGATTTTTTTTTCTTGCCAACATAAAATACTAAAAAATTGAAATCTGGATAATAATTTTGCATTTGATTTTGTAAAGTAGCTCAGTTACTCCACCTGGACCAGCTTTAATCATTTAAGCCACAATGCACTGTCCATCCACAAGAGGCCACTGCTAAACAAGTTCTTTCTTAACTATTTACAACATCTGTCACTGTTGAAATGAGTCAGAGCTTCAGTCACCTTTGTTTTATTTATAGTAATCACAGGTAAATAGTATTAGACTGAGCCCTATAAAGGGGGTTGATATTAAGATCATCACAATGACACACTCCCATTAGGTCATTTTGAAGTTCGTGACTTTGTGCTCTGGAACTCTCAGAATTCACATGAATACCTTTAAAGGGTTGGTTCACCCAAAAATAAAAATTCTCTCATAACTTACTGACCCTCATGCCATCTGAATCTGAGATGTGTATAACTTTCTTCTGCTGAAAACAAACTGAGATTTTAAGAAGAATATCTCAGCTCTGTAGGTCCATACAAAGAAAGTAAATGGTGACTAGAACGTTTAAGCTCCAAAAATGCACATAAAGGCAGCATTGAAGTAATCCATGTGACTCCAGTGGTTAAATCCATATCTTAAGAAGTGATATGATAAGTGTGGGTGAGAAACCGATCAATATTTAAGTCCTTTTTTTTTTTACTATAAATCTCCACTTTCACATTCTTCTTCTTTTGTTTTTGGTGATTTGCATTCTTCCTGCATATCGCCACCTACTGAGCAGGAGGAGAATTTATGGTAAAAAATGACTTAAGTATTAAACTGTTTCTCTCCCACACCTATCATATAACTTATGAAGACATGGATTAAACCACTGGAGTCTGATGGATTACCTTTATGCTGACTTTATCTGCTTTTTGGGGCTTCAAAGTTCTGCTCACCATTCACTTGCATTGTATGGACCTACAGAGCTGAGATATTCTTCTAAAAATCTTTGTGTTCAGCAGAAGAAAGAGAGTCATGTACATTTGGGATGTCATGAGGGTAAGTAAATGATGAGAGAATTTTCATTTGAGTACTAACCCTGAGCCTACAGTCTAAAATGCTAAATTCTTTTAACCCTATTACTCAAAGTTTGAAATTCATATCCTTATAATTTGAATTGATAACTGAGTAAATTCTCATAGAATCACTCAGTTTCGGTATGCCTTGTAAAAAACCGTATAAACAAAGAAACGTCCCTTTTTCAGGACACTGTAATTTTAAAGATAATTTTGTAAAAATCCAAATAACTTTACAGGTCTTTATTGTAAAGGGTTTAAACAATGTTTTCCATGCTTGTTCAATGAACCATAAACAATTAATGAACATGCACGTGTGGAACGGTCGTTAAGACACTAACAGCTTACAGACGGTAGGCAATTAAGGTCACAGTTGTAAAAACTTAGGACACTAAAGAGACCTTTCTACTGACTCTGAAAAACAACAAAAGAAAGATGCCCAGGGTTCCTGCTCATCTGCGTGAACGTGCCTTATGCATGCTGCATGCTGCATGGAGGCATGAGGACTGCAGATGTGGCCAGGGCAATAAATTGCAATATCCGTACTGTGAGACACCTAAGACAGCACTACAGGGAGACAGGAAGGACAGCTGATCATCCTCACAGTGGCAGACCACGTGTAACAAAACCTACACAGGATCAGTACATCCGAATATCCCTCCTGCAGGACAGGTACAGGATGGCAACAACAACTGCCAGAGTTACACCAGGAACACACAATCCCTCCATCAGTGCTCAGACTGTCCGCAATAGGCTGAGAGCGGCTGGACTGAGGGCTTGTATGCCTGTTATAAGGCTGGTCCACCAGCAACAACGTCACCTATGGGCACAAACCCACCTTCGCTGGACCAGACAGGACTGGCAAAAAGTGCTCTTCACTGACGAGTCACGGTTTTGTCTCACCAGAGGTGATGGTCGGACTCGTGTTTATCATCGAAGGAATGAGCCTTACACCGAGGCCTGTACTCTGGAGTGGGATGGATTTGGAGGTGGAGGGTCCGTCATGGTCTGGGGCGGTGTGTCACAGCATCATCGGACTGAGCTTGTTGTCATTGCAGGCAATCTCAATGCTGTGTGTTACAGGGAAGACATCCTCCTCCCTCATGTGGTACCCTTCCTGCAGGCTCATACTGACATAACCCTACAGCATGACAATGCCACCAGCCATACTGCTTGTTCTGTGCGTGATTTCCTGCAAGACAGGAATGTCAGTGTTCTGCCATGGCCAGCGAAGAGCCCGGATCTCAATCCCATTGAGCACGTCTGGGACCTGTTGGATTGGAGGGTGAGGGCTAGGGCCATTCCCCCCAGAAATGTCCGGGAACTTGCAAGTGACTTGGTGGAAGATTGAGGTAACATCTCACAGCAAGAACTGGCAAATCTGGTGCAGTCCATGAGGAGAAGATGCACTGCAGTACTTAATGCAGCTGGTGGCCACACCAGATACTGACTGTTACTTTTGATTTAGAAGTCAAAATATATGTGCCCCCTTTGTTCAGGGACACATTATTCAATTTCTTTTAGTTACATATCTGTGAAACTGGTTCAGTTTATGCCTTAGTTGTTGAATCTTTTTATGTTCATACAAATATTTACACATGTTAAGTTTGCTGAAAATAAAAGCAGTTGAATGTGAGAGGACATTTCTTTTTTTTTTCTGAGTTTATGTATATTAATAACCCATAATATTTCTATTTCAAAGTATTTGTGCCAATCTTGTTACATTACAAATTGCACATTACAGGGTTGTTGAAGGTCAGTGAAGAAATGGCTGAAGGCTAAACAGTTTTACACAGTTGTTTTGCTCATTGTGCTTTCGTGTATTGTGACAGACAGCATCTCTCTTTTGATGTGGGGTGACTATAAGGGCTGAGTGTGATCCAGGTGAGTGTGTTTACACTCTCTGCAGGGGTCACTGTGTGCCGACGGGGTGTGTGTTGTTGAGCAGGTCTGAGGTATTTTGGGGCTCAGTAGGATACGTTTTTGGATGACAAGCTCTTATTAGGGAGCTCAGATCAACAGTACCTCATAGAAACTCTGGCTGTAGACCAACAGAAAGACCTTAATAAGGCTTAATGGACAGAAAATCAGAACTTAACCACCTCTGTATAGATCATTCTAATTTATAGTTGGTTGCTTTAAACTTATTCGAACTTGCTAAGAATTTTTGTTCCTCTGGAGGCCCCCTAATTATCTTGTAATTGCAACTTCAAATGTTCAAATGATTTTGATAAAATTGTCTCGCAGTCTGAAACACCATGCGCTCTCAGCACAGAACTCAGCAGTGAGTTGCACAGAATTCAGAGGCATGCGCAACAGCATTCAGCGGTTAATTTAACAATGCTCATTGATGCATGCAACAGCATTCAGCAGTCATTAGTTCTCCAGGGTTGGGGTTAGGGTGTTTGGTTAATAAAATTTGCATTCCTGTTGACTGTATTACATCATTTACAACTAAAAACACAACTTACTTTTGGCACCACTCAGTGGACATTTCACCTGGAAACTGGAGCTCACACGTGCCCATACCTTCAATGCTTTCTGCTTTGGCCACTGGGGGCAGTGATTCAAATTTCAGTGAGCGCAGACCAATTTCAGTTGAAGAACTTTCAACCTACTGTCAACAAATTCACAGTGAGATCAGTATGGTTGTACTGAATATCAGCATGGCTGTGATTCAGCTGTAGACACAAGCTCACTGGTAGTCCTTATATTCAGTATAACAGTACTCTTGATTGTGTGATATAGATCATATATAACAGTTTTATAAACAAGAAGCTAATATTGAATAACTTACATTTTTGGCACAATAGTCAAGTAATTTTTATTTGTATTGCACTTTTCACAATACACATCATTTCAAAGCAGCTTTATAGAAATGTATAATGTAATGTATGTAATGTCTTAAATGTCTTTCAAATCAAATCAAATCACTTTATTGTCACACAGCCATATACACAAGTGCAATGGTGTGTGAAATTCTTGGGTGCAGTTCCGATCAACATAGCAGTTGTGAAAGTGATGAGACGTAGGTGAGACATTTACCAATTTACAATAACATCAAATTAACACAGCACAATTTAAACGTCTGATATACACATAATTACACACAACAATATACAAATAATAACATACACTGTACAGTATACAATACGCACAATATAGATACACATTATTCAATAAAAATAAAAAATATATAAAAAAGTATATATAGTAGTATATATAGTTGTTAAGAGAGAATATAATATAATATAATAATAATATAATCTATGACAATCCGTTGTGAGATATAAGAGTAGTAATAATAATAAAGTGCAGTGCTGATGTATTTTGATCGTGGGAGATCAAGAGTTCAAAAGTCTGATTGCTTGGGGGAAGAAGCTGTCATGGAGACGGCTGGTGCGGGTCCTGATGCTGCGATACCGCCTACCTGATGGTAGCAGTGAGAACAGCCCATGGCTCGGGTGGCTGGAGTCTCTGATGATCCTCCGAGCTTTTTTCACACACCGCCTTGTATATATTTCCTGGAGGGAGGGAAGCTCACCTCCGATGATGTGTCTGGCAGTTCGCACCACCCTTTGCAGTGCTTTGCGGTTGTGGGCGGTGCTATTGCCGTACCAGGCGGAGATGCAGCCAGTCAGGATGCTCTCTACAGTGCAGGTGTAGAACCGTGTGAGGATGTGGCAGTTCATTCCAAACTTCCTCAGCCGGAAGAAGAGGTGCTGATGAGCCTTCTTCACAACGACTTCAGTGTGGATGGACCATGTGAGTTCCTCAGTGATGTGGACACCCAGGAACTTGAAGCTGCTGACTCTCTCCACTGGTGCTCCATTGATGGTGATGGGACTGTGTTCTCTGTATTTTCTTCTGAAGTCCACCACCAGCTCCTTTGTCTTACTGACGTTGAGGGAGAGGTTGTGATCCTGACACCAGTGTGTCAGAGTGTGCACCTCCTCTCTGTAGGCTGTTTCATCATTGTCAGTGATCAGACCTACCACCGTCGTGTCATCAGCAAACTTAATGATGGCATTGGAGCTATATGTTGCCACACAGTCATGTGTGTACAAGGAATACAAGAGTGGGCTGAGAACACAGCCCTGCGAGGCTCCAGTGTTGAGGGTCAGTGATGAGGAGATGTTGCTGCCTATTCTAACCACCTGGCGTCTGCTTGACAAGAAGTCCAGGATCCAGCTGCACAGCGAGCTGTTTAAGCCCAGAGCCCGGAGTTTCTCATCTAGCTTGGAGGGCACTATGGTGTTGAATGCTGAGCTGTAGTCTACAAACAGCATTCTCACATAAGTGTTCTTTTTTTCCAGGTGGGAGAGAGCAGTGTGTATTGTAGATGCAATGGCATCATCAGTGGAGCGGTTGTTGCGGTAAGCAAACTGCAATGGGTCAAGAGAGAGAGGCAGCACAGAGCAGATGTAATCTCTGATTAGTCTCTCAAAGCATTTGCTGATGTTGGGGGTCAGAGCAACAGGACGCCAGTCATTTAAGCAAATTATTTTTGATTGCTTTGGAACAGGCACAATAGTGGATGTTTTAAAGCATGTGGGGACTACAGACAAAGAGAGGGAAAGGTTGAAAATGTCTGTAAAAACACCAGCCAGCTGGTTCATGCACGCTCTGAAGACGTGGCCCGGAATGCCGTCTGGGCCCGCGGCTTTGCGGATATTCACCCGTCGGAAGGATCGGGTTACATCCACTACAGAGACGGAGAGTGAACTAACCTCTGTAGCTTCAGCCGCGAGAGCTCTCTCTGCGAGGGCGGTGTTATTTCCCTCAAAACGAGCATAAAAAGTATTTAGCTTATCCGGGAGAGAGGCAGCGGTGTTCATGGCGGAGTTTTTATTCCCTTTAAAGTCCGTGATGATGTTAATTCCCTGCCACATGCTTCTAGAGTTGGTGGTGTTAAACTGTCCTTCATTCTTGTTCCTGTACTGACGTTTTGCTGTTCTGAAACAAATTCTGAGGGCATAACTGGCTTGTTTATGTTCCTCCGCGTTCCCGGAATTAAAAGCGGAGGTCCGCACATTAAGTGCCGCGCGAACATCGCTATTTATCCATGGTTTCTGGTTCGGATAGACCCGTATTGTTCTGGTTGGAACCACGTCCTCCACGCACTTTCTGATGAAACACATTACGCTATCAGCGTAAAGCTCGATGTCGTCATCAGAGGCGGACCGGAACATCTCCCAGTCCGTGTGATCAAAACAGTCCTGTAGCGTAGAGTCTTATTGGTCCGACCAGCACTGGATCGTTCTGAGGGTGGGTGCTTCCTGTTTCAGTTTCTGCCTGTAAGCGGGCAGAAGCAGAATGGAAGAGTGGTCCGATTTGCCAAATGGTGGGCGGGGGAGGGATTTGTAGCCATCCCGGAAGGGAGAGTAGCAATGGTCCAAAACCCAGTCCCCTCGTGTGTTGAAACTAATGTGCTGGTGGTATTTTGGTGCGACTGATTTGAAACTGGCTTTATTAAAGTCCCCGGTCACAATGAACGCGGCCTTAGGGTGCGCGGTTTCCTGCTCACTTATAATCCCATACAGTTGCTTGAGTGCCCGGTCTGTGTCGGCTTGTGGCGGGATGTACACAGCAGTGATAATTACCGCTGTGAATTCCCTCGGTAGCCAGAATGGTCGACACAGAAGCATGAGAAATTCCAGATCAAAGGAGCAGAAAGACTTGATAGAATGAATGTTCCTCTGATCACACCAGGATTTGTTGATCATAAAACATACACCACCACCTCTGCTTTTACCTGAGAGGTCTTTCACTCTGTCCGCTCGGTGCACGGAGAACCCCGTGGGTTCAATGGCTGAGTCTGGAATCTCCGCAGACATCCAAGTTTCCGTAAGGCAGATAATGCAGCAGTCCCTCATCTCTCATTGGAAAGAGATCTGCGCTTTCAGCTCGCAGAGCTTGTTATCCAGAGACTGAACATTTGCCATTAGAATAGTGGGTAGCGGGGGTCGATTTGCACGGCGTCTTACTCTGATGAGAACGCCGGCTCCGTTTCCCCTTTTCCTCCTGCGTTTCCGCGTCCGGACTGCCCAGACAAAGGGCTCCACTTGCGTGTTTGTAAACAGCGGGTTGGCATTGAGGAATTTGAAGTCCGGTTTACAGTGTGAAATTGCTGAACCAATGTCCAAAAGTGTTTGTCTGTCGTAGACAATAAGGCAGACAACATCCAAGACAAAAAACATAAGAATTGTGAACAAAACAAACAAAACACTACTATGTTGTGTCGGAGCTCGCAACGCAGCAGCCATACTCGGCGCCACCTTGAGTCCAAAAAGTCTTTAAGTCCTCATTAAGCAGTTTCATTAAAAAACATTTGTCTTTAGGCCCCCAGTGAGCAAGCCAAAGGTGACTGTGGCAAGGAACACAAAACTCCATAAGATGTTAGTTAATGGTAAAAAAAAAAAAAAAAAACCTTTGGAGAAACCAGGCTCAGCTGGGGGAGCATGTGTAATATAATTAATGTATTAATTGAATAAAACTGTGCAGATTTTTGGTGGGCAATGTTTAAAACATGAAGGATATTGATTGAACTGTAAGATTAATGATCAAGCGTCTTTGAAGTACATCCTGAATTGACTGCGGAAGTGCACGTAGATGAAGTGTTCTTTGTTATTTGGCTGATAAAAGGCTTTAATTAGCAGAATTTCACTGTCTATGTATTCCATTTATAAAAAAGTGATGCAAGCATTAGTCAGAGAGGTGTTACTCGCTGCTTGTTCGTATTGCGGTTGATAGCTGTGTAGTCCATCCCAAGACCAATGATGCAGAATGCAAGATGTGAGGTGTGCCTCGCAGTCCAGCTTGTGGCAGTTGTTCCTCTGTGAAGTCCATCATAGTAGACTGAAGTGATGTAGACAGTAATCTTCGAAGTCTATAATTAACCAACTATCCATGATCAAGCTTTGGTTTCTTAATAAAGGGTTTGATAACTGCCATCTTAAAAGTTCTTGGTACATGTCCTAAAGATAGCAAGGAGTTAATCATGTTTAGAAGAGATTCTGAGATTACAGAAAACACATCTTTCAGTAGCTTAGTTAGGCATGTTGTTGCTTTTGATGCTTTAATATTAGCTGTTTAATGTTAGCTCTTCCTATCCTATTACAGCAACGGACTGAAGTTACTCATAGTCAATACTATGTGGCAGAGAGTTGCATAACTTTAATTTTCTTTCTGATGGTCTCAATTTTATCTGTAATGTAATTCATAACTACTATGCTGTGAGGGAATATCTGGTTCAGTCGAAGCTTTGTTCTTTGTCAAGCTGGCCACTGTGCTAAATAAATGCTTAGTATTGTTGTGGTTATTTTCCAAACTAAGTCAAGGCAGAATCAATCATTGCATGTCACCAAGCGGGGCGTCATGCGTATATTTTTTTTTATTTTTAGGGAGAACCAAGGTCATCCTCCTTTACCGCCCCCCAAAACTGTATTACACTCACCTTTTTTAATAAAACAATTAACTTTGCATCTGATTGCCAACAAATATGTATCTGTAATGGTTGCATTTGGTATCGCTTTTTGAAGTGGAGTCTAAAGATGCGTTCCGATCAAACAAAAACATAGAAATAATTTATATTAGACTATTAAAATAACGGATTGACTGTTCCACAGAGATCAGACATAGTTGGCAAACTGTAACTGCACTGAAGTTGATGCCATTAATTATTTTTTATTACCATAATACCGCATTTTACTTTGGTGCTGGACCTTCCCCGTGAGTGCATTCACTGAAGCTGCCACGGGACATTGCCTTTAGTGGAACATGTGATTAAATTGGACTGACAAAATGTAGACTTATGAATAAAGATTTCTGCCACAGAAATTTTTTTTCCCATGCAGTAATAATTGAATTAAATGATCAAAGGTACAAATACGGTTTTGGCATTTCAAATAAACCATTCAAAATCCTCTTGGCTCAAAAATCTAAGGGGGCATGTGCCCCCTCAGTCTGAATGGGCATGATGGCTCTGTTGCCAAACATTGCACAGCTGTCATCTAGTAAACACAGACTAGTGGAGTAACACAGACAGTAAAGATTCCCAGTGGTCTTATAATGAATATTAGAACTCATGGTCCGCTTGTCCAATACTATTGGAAGACCAAAACAAACTGTTATTTAAGTAATTGGCACACATTTAAGCATCATTATTCTACATATATTTATTTTACATTTGCAGTGCCTTATTTTAGGTTATAAGGCCACTGCGGGCCTCAATGGGCAGTTGCCTCAATGGGCATTGGCCATTATAATCCATCTTTGGTGTTTGCATCAGGCAATAAAGACATCAATAGTTCCAAACATCAAATATCCTGTGACATTAATGAAGTGTATCTCCTGTGATAAGTGATGCTGTTATCAGTCATTAAAAGTTCTTAAAACCCCCATTGATCAGCATAATATCGTAATAACCCCATTAACATTTCTCATTGTTGATTCATGCTTTCACGGCTTATCAATCTCGCCTGGTGTCCCCTGCGTCCAGCCGTGCAGCTCACAAGCTCCTTTTGTGTCCACAGTCTCACGTCTGTGTTGTAGCTTCCAGTTACAAAGCATGTGTTTGGGACGGGAAAGAGTGGTTTTCTATGTCTTGGAATGCATAGTTCTGCCGAGCCCCACCCCAATCCCCATCAGGTCACTGGTTGGCAAGAGAAAAAGGGTGCTCGTCCACAGACGTTGAACTGTGGGTGACATCAGGGTAGGAGAAACGCTCTGGAGGTGAGCAGTGGGGGTGCAGATGCACGCTTGTTTTATTGCCTGAATAGAGCAGGGGGAAGAACACAAATGGCACTGAGGTGAAGAGGTCAGGAACATAATTCTGAAATGCGCAGATAAATCAGTGAGTGCAAGCACAGGCAGAGCCGCTTCAAACACCTGATGTTTCCTTTACAAACAGATCAGACTGACCCCCACACCCAAGCTGGCACCTACCGCCAGCTTTCTCTGTTTAACACACATTACTGAACATACTGCGCACATGCACGCATGTAACCTCAAATCACACAAATATAAGCATGCACGTCAAAATATAAACATCCACAGTCAAAAAATGTGAACGTTTTACATATTAAATGTAGAGAACAGGCCTTCTCTACATCACTTGGCCAGGGCAACATGAGGACATTCACACCTTGTTAAGTTTTACTACTTGTGCATTTGTTTGGCCCAGTTCTCTATTGCCCCCTTTGATGTAAACTGTGGCTGTAGCCACAGGCAAATGAACAGAAGATCAGTCCTGCTGACTGAATTGCAACAAGACAAAGTGGAATGTATGACAAAAGACTTCATTTGAACCATAATATACTGTCCAATGTAGACAGGGTCGTACACTGTTTAAAAAGGAGGCGGAATTGTAATCCAGTATTGAATTTAAGGAAGTAGAATTAAAATTCAAAGAAATATGTGCAACAGTGTCGTTTTTAATAATTATTTTTTTTCAATCTGAGTAACCCATAAATGTGCTTTAAGAGCACATCATCTGAAGTGCAGTGCTATGCATATGCACAAAGTAAACAAAAAAACCCTCAACCTGCAACTCTATCATTTTAACTTGTGTCTGCATTTTTAAAATAGCCCAACTGAGCACTCTACTGGACTCCACTATCTGGATCCAAAAAGCATCTTTCTCTATTGATAGCCATTATATGTATCCTGAGGGAGTTTTTGCTTTTTTCAACCTATAAATTGCAAATAGATTATTTATTATATCATAGTAGGTGTTTTACCTGTGGCCGATTTTAAGACGGTTCTTAAAAGCGGGAATTTGTCTTATTTTTTGCCCTGTCTGCTCCTTTTCACATCACTGCTCAGCATAATCACTAGTAAAGGGCTTGGGACTATGCGTGTTCTTGTGGTGCAATTAGCCAATTAGCATCGTCAAAACATCATTTTCTTGAAACTTCAGAGTTTGGCTCAGGCTAAAAAAGCCTGGATGTCACTGTTGCCAATTTATTGACTTTGTCGCTAGATTTAGCGACTTTTTGACCCCCCTTAGTGAGTAAAAGACCCATCTAGCTACTATCGACAATCTACATGACTTTTATAGTTTGCTTTAGTGACATTCTTCCTCATCTGGTGACAGAAAAAAACATTAGCTCTATCGTGAATGTCTCATTTATTTTATTTGTCTGTGTTTATTTTATATATATATTACATATTATCTACAAAACAAATGTGAGGCATTATCAGGCATATGGATCTATGTTTAAAAATAAATAATAATAAAATCATCCCCAACACTACACCGCTGACTACCCCTGGTTGCTATTGCTAGGATTATTTTGGCCAGCTTGTCATTGTTCTATAATGCATTTTAATTACAAAACAAAATAAATAAATAAAAATAATTCCCCCACTGTCTTCATATGCTTGCTATGAAGAGCTTGATAGGCTAATTTTGGCCAGCTTGTTCATGAATATTCATTCACAAAACACACACACACACAAAACATCTATCCCACTGCCCACCACAACTTGCTGAATGTTTGATAAGTTCAATTAGTAATAGCTAAATGATTAGTAGTTAAACACTAATTGTTAAATGATTATTTCAATAAAAAAATAAAAAAAGGTTCCACGATAGTTCAACACTACACCTTTAAGGAATTGCTGTACACCAATTCCTTTACGTATGTAAATTTGATGTCTTGCGCAATAAATGACATCATCACGTGATTTAGCTTCTTTTAGCAACATTTTAGCAAGCCTTTGGCAACTTTCCATGAGAAATAGTTGGCTACTGGATGTGGAACTAAGGGCCTAAATGAGCCAAGAACTTCTGGGGCTGCGTGCACCAGCCAAGCAGCTGCCATAAAGATGAATGGGAATGCTAACAGATAGCTCTCTTCAGGTAAGAGGCCTCTTTGATTTCAAACCATGATATGAAAGGAAGCTTATTCAAAATTTTTCCCTACCTTGGAATGCACATTTTTTGTCAAATGAATCGACCCTCATGCAACATTATTGCATACATTCTTGGTTTTTATTTTACAGCAAGAATATGATACTTTAGTGATTTTTTCCCCCCTTAAATTATAGTAAGATCATTTCCTGTTAATTTTCATAAAAATATTGTTGGTAGCAAGTCCAGAGACCAAACAAAAAAATAATGCTTTGTTGTTTTGTCACACTTGGGTTTGAAGAGGATTCTGCTGAGGAGCTGATGTCAGTTGTGGCTTGCTTGGATTGCTTCACTCTTTTGTTTTGGAAATTCTTTCCTTTTACCTGTACACGAAAGGCTTTCCTAAATTGCATGAAGGAATGCAAAGTCAAGTGATTAAAGGAGCAGAGAGCAGGTGATATTTCAGTGTAAGGGGTACTTAGCATGTGAAGCCTGACTGGAGGAAAAAAACAGGAAGAGAGAGAGAGAGAGAGAGAGAGAGAGAGAGAGAGTTTGCTCCTGTGTCTATAGGCGAAGCAATAAGATCATGTTCTGTGCAGTAACATACAGGCTGACATCTCTCTGCATTTGGGTTTGAATGACTGGGTATTTAGCTAACATCCAAAGAGAATGACCAAGTATGAGGTAGCCAGCTCAGGTTTCCATACATACTGAAATGAGGCGAGAATAATCACCCTAACAAAATAATTTGAATTGAGAACTGTTGTATACGTCTTTGCAATTATAGCATCTGGGATGTGATGTCAAAGGCACAGTGTGGGCGATTTTTGGGGCATGGACAATGGCCGCATGGTGGTACAAGTCTGGAATTCATCACATTGAGTCAGAATTTGGGTGGCAAAAATTCTGAATTAACATGGCGATTCCCTGTGTGCATTTACGAAAATCGACAGTTCTTGGCAAATTTGCCGCAAGCAAGCCGCAAATTCACCACAGATAATTTCACATGCAAATAAGCTTTTTCTGCAAATTGTCCATTGCTGGTGAATAGCTGCAAACATCTGGCAAACATTTGCATTGAATCAAAAGCTCATTTGCATGTGAAAATAACGAGCTGCAATGCAACAGTAATGCATGGAGATATGCAGCGCTACGTAAAGAGACCTTGTCCAAAAAGAACAATTCATAGCATTTTCGGATTATTGTGATTGGACAGCCAAAAATTTACATCAGACATTTGCAGCCTCTTACTTTCGGTCGTTTACGTAAACCTGGATATATTAACACGATTCGACAATAGAGGTCACAGTTGCCCAAAAAATGCAAATGTACACTTCTATCCATCTAATTGGTAATTCATAATCATGACAGAAAAGATCTCGTGACCCGGCAGACAACTTTTGGATCCACGACCCACTTTTAGGTCGTGACCCAGTGGTTGAGAAACCCTGCTCTAGACTACACTACTGCCCCCCTAGTAAATACTGCTAACTACACCATTTAGTGGGCAAAAGGCCTGTTTCTCCATTTATGTAGCTGTTTATTCTGATTAAACAAATGTTTTGCAAGCAACATATTAATCTTGAATACTTCACTATATTATTGTAGATATTTAACCTTTGACATCACAGGTCAGGATAGTCACTAGTAAAGGTCTTGGGACTGTGCATGTTCTTGTGGTGCCATCAGCCAAACTGCACACCAGGACTAAAGCTGCCTTCACATGCTATCGGAATTATTGTAAATACGAGTGTGGTGAGCAGGGCGGAGCCGAGTGGTGTCTGGGCAGATCGAGGCCGGGAAGAAAATTGGCGAATGACTTCCATCTTCGCGCCACACTGGCCTCGCGTTCTAGCGAGGGGAGGCGGGAGTATTTAAGGAGAAGAGACAGCGGCAGATGGGAGAGAGATGCACGAAGCTTGTCCACGTTCTTGTGTGTGTTTTATGATTTGATGTAGCTGGCTGAAAAGCAGTGCGTGTTTTTGTTTCTTTATACACTGAAAAGTGTTATTAAATGTCTTGTCAAGCCAGTCCCAACTTCCTCCTTTGCCATCCTTAATTGTTTCACTGGTGCCGAAACCCGGGAAGGAGGAAGGATGTGCCATCAAGGAGTCCTCTCCGCTGACAGAGGATCGCGACACCAAGGGAGTGCTCGATCCGGTGCCACTGGAACACTGCATCAACCGGCAACTGGAAGGGATGGCTGAGGGGTCCAGTGCCATTGCCCGGCGTCGCAGACGTAAGCACGACAGCGAGCTGAGTGCCAGTCAACAACGTGTCTGGGGCCAGCGAGACCGTCTCTCTCTCCTTTCTCTCCCCTCTCTGCTTTCTTACTCCCCCCCCCCCCATCCATTTCTCCTCTCTTTCACCCTGTTCCCCCTCCCAGGCACACACAGGTTGGATCCAGAGACCGGTGTGACCCGCTGATGCTCCCTCCCTAGAAATGGGGGTGGGGGGGAGTAGGTCACAGGTCGGAGAAATACCCGACCTGAGTTTGGCGATGGGGGTATGTGGTGAGCTAGGCGGAGCCGAGCGGCATCTGGGCAGAGCGAGGCCGGGAAGATAAGTGGCGAATGACTTCCATCTGCGTGCCACACCAGCCTCGCGTTTCAGCGAGGGGAGGCGAGAGTATTTAAGGAGAAGAGACAGCGGCAGATGGGAGAGAGATGCACGAAGCTTGTCCACATTCTTGTGTGTGTTTTATGATTTGACGTAGCTGGCTGAAAAGCAGTGCCTGTTTTTGTTTCTTTATACACTGAAAAGTGTTATTAAAAGTCTATGCGTTTGTCAAGCCGGTCCCAGCTTCCTCCTTTGCCATCCTTAATTGTTACAACGAGTTTTTCACTTGGAAGTTGCACATGAACGACCATGAACGGGATTACATTTCTGATTTGAAGGCAGGAGCGCATGGTGATTCCATGAAATGTTGGAGCAGGTGGTCAGGAAATATCCTGAAAAATTTGATGTGGATATCTTTTTTATTTGATTAATTAATGAATGCAAGAAAAAAAACAATAATTGTCTTTTTCTTTTTTTTTACTAGGTAAAATAAATGAACACACCGCACATGCATCAAATGATACAATATTTAGGGCAGGCAGGTAGTCAGCAGGGCTTTACAAGAATGGCAGAGCAAAGCGTGGGCACACTGTGTCATCAAGTGTAACTCAGACAAGAAAATTGTCAATTTAGTGTTAAGAACCCAACCTCAGGCAAGTCAGATGGGCGACATGTCACGTGTCATCTGATAATTGCATTAACAGAAAAATGAAACGTTTTAACATTGTACACTTGTTGTCTATTTGTATGGCTTTCGCCCTATGTGGAAAACAAATGTGGGGAACAGGAGTGGTTGGGCAGAGAATGTGTGAACATGGAGTCAAATTAATGGGAAGAGTTTAGGTGCGGGACAGAAACTTGCGGTAGCGGGATGGAAAAAACAGTCCCATGCAGACCTCAAAAAGGACGGATGATCATAGTGCTTTTTTGTCACATTGCACAGTGTTTGCAGTGAATGTAACCATTGTTTATAGTGAAATGGACCCTCACCTGATTTCCTCAAGCCCTCTTCATGGGTGCACTTCAGTGTCATGATCTCGGGGATCATGTGGCATGCAGCATGATCTACAGTGCACATTCAAGCCATATTTCATTTCGGATGACTGTTCGCAATGTTTCCCCCGAGTCCACTCTATTAACTATAATTCCCGGACACTGCTTTCTGCTCCGATTTAAACCAATGAGGTGTAGCAGCCCGGTTGAATAAAACAAATTTGCTCTCTTTCCCTGATGTTTGTGATTGTCTTCCTTTTATTCCTTTCACATATTTTGACTCCATCATAAGAGCTAAAACATGCAAATAAAATAGTATGGGTATTTGTAGGGGGAAATTGATTTAAACAAACCAATGAGACAACACAATTCGCTAATTTACAACAAAATCACACATTTAACCTAACATCTAAGCATACACAACATAAAACTGACCATAAACCAAAGAAACTGTCATGAAGACAAAGACATACAAAATATAAACACATAAAATGAACATTATTGACCATTTGCCTTTATCAACCAGGTACTAGATCAAAAAAATTAAAAACTAAATGGGCAAATTTCCACATTAAAACTCCTTTAACTACACTGTGACTCATTAACTGTTATGTATAGTGTGCTGATTGCTCTATTCTCTTCCATTCACTCTCCCGTTCTTCAGAGGCACATCAAAATAAAAGTCCCGATAGGCGAAATAACAAAAAAAAAGTTGAAATAATAACAGTAAAAACATAAAAACATATATCTTGTGGCTTTTAATATTATACTAATATAATCAACAAAGAACTTAGCAATACATAACTAGAGGGTTATTTATACCAGGTTCTATCTTGTTTTTTGAAGGCCCGCCTCCGACTTGTGAAATGGCCAATCGCAGTTTAGAAGTTGGGGTGGCACCTGGGGTTGCCAATCAAATTCTGGCGGGGGGGAATATGCCAATATATTGTTTTTGTCTCCATGTCTCGCTATTTCTTTCCCTCCCCTGTATCTATGTGTATGTAGAAAGAACCGATATACAGGGAAAAGGCTTCGCTGTCCATCAAAGAGTCCTGTGTATTTTTTTCTTTTGTTTCGTATTCTCTCACACTCTGTTTCAAATACACAGAGACAGACACTGTCAAGACTCTCATCGTACTGTTCATTTCAACTACACGTCTCTCATATTCTTGCTTAAACAAATCATGGAGGATTAAATAAACCAAGCTAATGTTGTTTCTATGCATCTGTTGAATTAGTATTTTTTGTTAAAGAGGTCAGCCAAAAAGTCTAAGCTAAAATGATTATTTAAAATTTCATTTGCTTTCAGTAAACCCTCAGAAAAAAAAAAAGAAAAAAAAAATAAATCAAGATAAATTGACTTCTAAAATTTAGAGTTTTTCATTTTAAAATTAAAAAAGATTTTAATCAAAGAAAACTAAATCTAGGTAAGAAGACATGCGCATAATCTACGATGGACATATATTTACCGAATGTATTCCTGTAGAATTTATATTCTTGCCTCAAAAAGCCATGTGAATATATAATTCGCTTAGAGAATATCTTTAGTATCATTGCATACCATCTCAAATATTGCTCTGGTTATTCTGAAATGCCAAAGGCTGTCATCAAAATGATTAGTTACTATTGCCCTTCAGAACTGTCTGACATGCTTTCGCTCTCAGACATAAGGCATCTGCCACTAAACGCTGGCAAACATGAAGTTTGTCAGAGTGTTTGAATGCGTGCTCTGAACCGCAAGTCATTTATTAAATTACATAAAAGAGTCAAAGTGGCTACAACTTCCATTTTCAAATTTCCTCAGAAGTAATCATTTTGTTCTCTAAAACACACGGGATGGAAATGCTGTTTTATTCGCAACTAGTTTTTGCAATATTCCAATTTTCACAGAAATTAAATTAACGTGGCATCTTGGATGGAAACATAGCTATTGTATGCTTTCATTGTATGGAAAAGAACAATGTGAACATTCTTCACAACTTTTCATGTGTGTTCCACAGATAAAAGAAAGTCATACAAGTTTGAAATAAGGAGAATAAATAGCAGCTTTTACACTAACAGGCCAGTGCAAGCCAGGGCCATCAACTGGTCAGGGGACCTCGAACCGCAAGCCCAAAATAGATCTGCAGTCCCACCATTAGGCCAGTAGCCCTGCAGCATTTCCCTAAAACCCACCCTTAATACGCTGCCCGGTGCCAACGTCACACACACCACCCATTTCACAAGCAAAAGGGAAACTCAAGCTGAGGTATCAGACTCTAGAAGACTAGCTAGCCCTCAAAATGAACACTGATTTGTAGTGTGCATGCCTGCATTTTTTGTTTTTCCGAACCTGTACCATTGTGCACTGGATCCACAACTTGGCAATTTCAGTGACAAAATCATGTCTTCATTTCGGCAGGCGCCACCGATCTGATGTTGCACATTTTCATCAGCCCAAATATTCAGAAGAGTCCTGATTTCATCTGCTGACCAGTACTGACAATTCTCCATTCTCTGTTGATCTGTTGATGTAAGCAGATATGAACAATTCGGAAATTAGTATCTTGGTGCTGAAACCTCTGACCTGACTCAGAGAAACTCTGCCTTTTACACTGACCCTGCCTTAATCCCCAGTTGGCCTTCTTTGGGCAAAGGGTATTCAGCAGGACAAAGGCGCTTGGCTGTTGGCCCCGAAAGAGCCCCCGAAGAGGCATGATGAAGCCTTGGAAGTGACAATGGGAACACAACTGGCCCTGGCATGCACTAGCATGCCCTCATTTGACCCGGTAGTGGAAACGCATCTAGCAATGACATCATTTTTATTTTCTGGTGAAATATACCTATAATGCAACGTCACCAAGTTTTTGCTCGTTACGTTGCGCTTGGCAACTGCAAATAGCCTTAGACTACATTTAGGCAAATATGGAAATCTTTATGGAAGAATTGTTCATTGCAAAAATGTATTCAGTTTTAACAACACTCCTTAATCATGGTAAAACCATTGTAACTCAAGGGCTCTCATGGCTTATTGCTTTATTACAGGTAAAATTACATTTTGTCTCTAGATGTGTATACACATAGCTGTACGAAATTATATGACACTTTTCTTTTTTTACATCAAGACCATATAAGCCCAAACAGCTGCCAGAGTGTGTAGTGTGCTTGGCCAGATAACATAAACACAGGTGGAGAGGTAGGTTGTATAAACTACAAAAACATGCATGTACACACACACACACACACACACACACGTCTATCCTCTGTGACAAGAACATTCCAGAAAAATATCTGTCTCTCACATTGTTTTTGTCTGCATGTCTCACTATTTCTTTCCCTCCCCTGTATCTATGTGTATGTAGAAAGAACCGATATACAGGGAAAAGGCTTCGCTGTCCATCAAAGAGTCCTGTGTATTTTTTTCTTTTTTTTCGTATTCTCTCACACTCTGTTTCAAATACACAGAGACAGACACTGTCAAGACTCTCATCGTACTGTTCATTTCAACTACACGTCTCTCATATTCTTGCTTAAACAAATCATGGAGGATTAAATAAACCGAGCTAATGTTGTTTCTATGCGTCTGTTGAATTAGTATTGTCTATTAAAGAGGTCAGCCAAAAAGTCTAACCCTCAGTAAACCCTCAGAGAAAAAAAAAAAAAAGATCAAGATAAACTGACTTCTAAAATTTAGAGTTTTTCATTTTAAAATTAAAAAAAGATTTTAATCAAAGAAAACTAAAGTACAAATAAATAATTTTGCTTGACTATTTAAATACACAACTTTAATTTAAAACCATGATGCATGAAGGTTCAGATGTAGGTTGGTATTTTTCTTTCTGCACTCCATTTTCCAATACACAAATGCTAGGTGCCTCTGGAGGGAGGGCAGAAATGAGCCCTAGGGTGAGGGGCATCATTACAGGGGTTTGGTTTATCTCCACTTTAACCAAACAGAACCAGACATGCCCTCCCAAATCTGACACATGCTGAGCCACAGAATCCATTCTGAATGGGGAAAAGAGAACCAGCATGTAATTTTTTCACAAAAGCACAGTTAGGAACAATTAGTTCCTCAGGCGGAACTTTGAATTCGGTGGTTAACTGTCGGTAGGAGGTAGAGGCTGAAGACGGAGGTGGGTTGGGAGGCCCAGGCATGGACGAGAGCTAAGTGATGGAGTCAGGGCTTCACAATAGCTGCCTTTCTTTCACATTCAGGTGCCACAAAGCAGGTATGCTCAGAAGGCTTAATCCCACATTCAGACCCTGGACAGGACAAGAGAGGTCTTTCACACAAGAAGGTGGTGTGGCTGTGTTTCAGGTATGCCCTCTCCTCACTCTCTTGCTTTGTACAGTCCATGCTTCCTAAGCCTAAACTCTCTCTTGTGCTCATGCCACAAGACAGAAAAACAATAGTTTAACACAGATTTACTTTTCCTGAAGGAAATAGCAGTGCTTGGCAACAAATAAATAGTGTTAAAGTGTTAGGTAAGCTTAGGTTTAAATTAACTTAAAATGCTGCATTAGAGCCGCTTTGCTGTTGTCATGACACTCAGAACAAATCTTGTTGTTGGCACTGTGTAAAGGCAAAAAGAAATTATTAAAGACAACAAGGTCTGTAATACCTGGAAAGAGCTATCTGCTAGCATTACCATTAATCTCAATGGCAGTTGCTTGTTTGAAGAAGGTCCCCAGTTCGAGTCCCGGCTCACCCAGGGCATTTTTGTGTGGAGTTTGCATGTTCTCCCCGTGTTCGCGTGGGTTTCCTCCGGGTGCTCCAGTTTCCCCCACAGTCCAAAACTTGCAGGTTAAGTGAACTGGAGTCTCTAAATTGCCCAAAGGTGAGAGTGGGAATGTGTATGTTAGCCCTGTGATGAACTGGCCACCTGTCCAGGGTGTTTCCCTGCCTTCGGCCTGAGACAGCTGGGATAGGCTTCAACACTACCTGTGACCCTACATAGGACAAGCAGCAATAGAAGATGGATAGATGAATGGAGTTGTTGTTTGGCTCAGTAGACATATGCGACCTGTATGCTGCCATCTTTGTTCTCGGCAGGGGCGTGTCCCCTAGAATTTGATTGGCCACCCCAGGTGCCACTCCAAATTCTAAACTGTGATTGGTCATTTCACAAGTTGGAGGTGGGCCTTCAATAAAACCAGATAGAACCTTGTATCAATAACCCTCAGTTATTTATAGCTTAGTTTTTAGTTGATTATGTAAGTATAACATTAAAAGCCACAAGATGTGTACATAGGTATAATAGTATACCTATACATAACAGTTATTGAGTCACAGTGTAGTTAAAGAAGATTTAAAGTGGAAATTTGCCCTTGTGTTTATAAGGGCACAAGGTCAGTAATGTTTATTTTATGTGTTTATATTTTATATATCTTTGTCTTCATGTCAGTTTCTTTGGTTTATGGTCAGTTTTATGTTGTTTGTGCTTAAATGTTAGGTTAAATGTGTGATTTTGTTGTAAAATAGCCAATTGTTTTGTCTCATTGGTTTGTTTAAATCAACTTCCCCCTGCAAATTCCCATACTATTGTATTTGCATGTTTTAGCTCTTACGGTATACAAAATATGTGAAAGGAATAATAGGAAGACAATCACAAACATCAGTGAAAGTCAGCAAATTTGTTTTATTCAACCAGGCTGCTACACCTCATTGGTTTAAATCGGAGCAGAAAGCAGTGTCAGGGAATTATAGTTATTCGAATGGACTCGGGAGAACACTGAGTACAGTCATCCGAAATGAAATATGGCTTGAATGTGCACTGTAGGGATGGGCGGATCGATACTAAATTATCAATACTTCCGATACTGATGTGGTGTCAAGAATATCGATCCTCATATAAAAATATAGATTCTGAAGGTTTTTTTTAACTAGTGATCTTATTATTTAGATAACAAAAATATGAATGCATCTCATAAGCTTCAAAGTGGAAAATAATAATTATATGAGCGAATTGTTGCATGACACCGGAACTATTTTTTCTTCTGCTCATCTTGACACACAGAAATGCTAAAATACACCAGCAGTCACAGACAGTACTCACCCTTTCAGTCATAGCACTCGTTCAAAGACCGCTTAGACCTTCCGAGACCCGTCCAGGGACCAGACATGGAGATTCTAGAGGTCTGGGCGTGGATGCCAGAGGGTGCCCCGTCCCTGAGAAAGAAGGTCTTTCCTCAGGGGAATCCGCCAGGGAGGTGCTGTCGCGAGGAGCGTGAGGTCCGAGAACCAAGTCCGAGTGGGCCAGTATAGGGCCACGAGGGTGACTTGTTCCTCGTCCTCCCTGACCTTGAGTGCGTATTTGCGCAGACCCCGGGGCCAACTGTGTGCCAGCACGTCTGTCCCGAGGGGGGCTCCCATCAGGGAATACCAGAGCGGGCAGTGGGAGGATTCCTGGGAAGCGAAAAGGTCTTCCTGTACTTTGCCGGATCTACTCCAAATCAGCTGGACCACCTGGGGTGGAGTCTCCACTCTCCGCTGAGCGTTGCCTGCCGCGACAGCGCGTCCGCTGTGGCGTTGAGGCTGCCCGGGATATGAGTGGCCCGCAGCGACCTCAGCCGCTGCTGACTCCAGAGGAGGAGATGGCGGGTGAGTTGTGACATGCGACGAGAGCGTACGCCACCTTGGCGATTTATATATGCTAGTGTCACTGTGTTGTCAGACCGGACCAACACATGCTTGCCCTGGATCAATGGCAATAGCCTCCACAGGGCGAGTAGTAAAGCCAGCAACTCTATGCAGTTGATGTGCCAACCCAGTCACTGTCCTGACCAGGAACCGGCGACTGCGTCCCCGTTGCACACAGGGCCCCAGCCCAGTTTGGAGGCATCTGTGGTGACCACGACACATCTGGACACTTGCTGTAGGGGAACTCCTGCCCGTAGAAACGCAAGGTCTGTCCAAAGGCTGAATAAGTGGCGGCAGAGCGGCGTGATAGCTACGCGATGTGTGCCGCGGCGCCATGCCCATCTCGGGACTCGAGTCTGAAGCCAGTGCTGAAGTGGTCTCATATGCATCAACCCGAGCGGCATGACTGCCGCTGAGGAAGCCATATGCCCCAGGAGCCTCTGAAAGTGTTTCAGTGGAACTGCTGTCCTCCGCCTGAATGACTTTAAGCAGTTCAGCACCAACTGCGCGCTCTCGCTTGTGAGGCGCGCTATCATTGAGACCGAGTCTAACTCCATGCCGAGAAAAGAGATGCTCTGAACCAGGGAGAGCTTGCTCTTTTCCCAGTTGACCCGAAGCCCTAGACAGCTGAGGTGCCTGAGCACCAAATCCCTGTGCGCACACAGCAACTCTCGAGAGTGTGCTAGAATCAGCCAGTCATCGAGGTAGTTGAGTATGCGGGTGCCCACTTCCCTTAATGGGGCAAGAGCTGCCTCTGCGACTTTCATGAAGACGTGAGGGGACAGGGACAGGCCGAAGGGGAGGACCTTGTACTGATACACCTGGCCGTCGAAAGCAAACCATAGGAAGAGTCTGTGTCGAGGTAGAACCGAGACGTGAAAGTACACGTCCTTCAGGTCTACCGCTGCAAACCATTCTTGACGCCGGACACATGCCAGAATGTGTTTCTGCATTAGCATCTTGAACGGGAGTTTATGTAAGGCCCGGTTCAGAACTCACAGTTCCAAGATTGGCCGCAACCCACCGCTTTTCTTTGGTACGATGAAGTAAGGGCTGTAGAACCCTTTCCCCATCTCGGCTGGAGGGACAGGCTCTATTGCGCCCTTGCGTAGAAGGGTCACAATCTCCGCACGCAGGGTGGCGGCGTTCTCACCCTGCACTGAGTCGGATGGTCCTGGCCAGCCACCGCGACGGGTTGGAAAGCGTTAGCCATGCGTCCAAGCTCCGGGCGAGGGGCACTAAGTGGACGATCGCGTCTGACGTACCTGGGGTTGGAGCCTCGCAGCAGGGGGGATCAGGCAACGCCACGTCGAGGAGCGTTGCTTCGACCCGAGGCAGCTGCGCTGAGGGGGATCTCAAAGCACTTACCTTGCTCTGCGTACCCGGCATAGGGCGGGTTAGCGACTGAGGAGGAGGGCCTCTTGGGCCGTCCTCGAGACTCGTCACAACCGGCTGGCCATAGGTGTGGCATGGCCAGGCGCGCGAAGGCAAAGGGGCCACGTTCGTGAACACCGATTATGTGACCCAAGGAGTGAGGAAACCACTCTTTTTTTGACAATTTGGGTACCACAGCCCGTTCGGTACAGCAAAGTACATATTATGATGAAACCGTGCCCTGACCAGGTGGGAGAGATTTCTAATGCGCATATTCTAGAGGCTATTTACTCCCTCGGTAGGAGGTTCGACAAGCAGGAAAAAAAACCTGGAGGAGAAAAAAAAAATGGGTGAGAACTGTAGTGTTATCTTAGAGGTTAAGGAAGAGCTGAAAGCTCACAAGCAGAAGGTAGCTGAATTGGATCTGGATATTTCTGATCTCAAAAAAGAAAACATAGAGCTGAGGCCAAGGGTAGGAGAACTGGATCACTACAAAAGGCACTGGAAAAGGAAACAAAGGTTTTATCTCCCAGCCCTCCAGCGGGGGATGGAGTGATCTGGATACCAGCTCTGTAGCGGACGTCTCGCTCCCTGGGTCGTCCGTCTCAGGGGCGCTTAGGAGCCTTCCGGGTCCTCGTTTATACCTGCAGGAGGGCTATGGCATGCAGGGCAGAGGCGGCCTGTCCAGCAGCACTGTAGGCTTTGACCGCCAGAGATGACGTAGTCCTACAGGCTCTGGAGGGGAGCACCGGACGATCCCACCAGGTGGTGGCATTTTGCGGGCACAGGTGCATCGCAACCGCCTGATCCACCTGAGGGACCTCCGTGTACCCATGGACCGCCCCGCCGTCGAGGGTAGTGAGAGCGGACGAACCCAGAAGTCTGTTTTGGGCAGCGAAAGGTGCCCTCCACAACCTCATGAGTGCGTTATGCACCTCCGGGAAGAAAGGAAGGAAAAAATCTGAATGAATCCTGCATTCCAGCTCCCTTTTATACCCGTATGTCCGGGGGAGTGGCATGCAAATTCCACTCGCCAATTCTCATTGGCCTTTTCTCAAAGATCTGAGGTGATCGGGGCTCTCAAGAGTGACCCCTAGTGTCACTATATCAACACAACGTCGCGTGAGTGACAGAAAGGGAACCATGGTTTTTCTGTAGTATCCATATTGTAACTTTGTTTTAGTAATAGAAACCATATAATAATATCTATGGTTAATTTTGTGGTTTTATATGTTGCTTATACTTACTAATTTTTAAAAGGTAAACAAAGCAGCCTAATAATTTTCTACTTGGGCCTATAAATTTATACAAAATTTAAGTAATAATTTAAGTTACTAAGTTACAAAGAATTCGTAAAAATTCAGTTTATTAGAGGTATCGGTATTGGTATCGATATCAGCGATACTGGCTTAAAAGTACTTGGTATTTGATCGACAGAAAATAAGTGGTATCGCCCATCCCTAGTGTACTGTAGATCGTGCTGCATGTCACATGTTCTTTGAGACCGCGACACTGAAGTGCACTCATGAAGAGGGCTTGAGGAAATCAGGTGAGGGACCATTTCACTATAAACAATGGTTACATTCACTGCAAACACTGTGCAACGTGACAGCACTATGATCATCCATTCCATTAGAGGTCTGCGCGACAAAGTCCCACGCTCAAACTCTCCCACTGAATTTTAGGCTGCTTTCACACTTGGTTCGATTGCTTGGACCAAACCCGAGTTTGTTTCCTCCCCTCCCCCTGCTGGTCTCTGTTCACATCATATTTTTGGGTCTGAACTGCGGTCCGATTACGTCATCAACGTGAGTACAAGCGACAGCTGTTTACTACTGTAACTAGGCAACAACTCAGCTTCGCTGTGTTATTGAAGTATTCATCTCTTTGGATTTACCACCAAAACTTTACTTGCACAAAATGACAATTATATTTGTCTGCCACAGATGCATTGAATGTGCAATGATGTGAAAAATATTAGCGTTTGTCTGCCATAAGCCAGCGAATGCATTGCAAGAGTGAAGAATGTGAGCTGTTCTCTGAAGGTGATTTATTTGAACACAAGCTGGTATGAGAAATTCATTAAATCATAATAATTGCGAAAGACATGAATTATACGTCATCAATAAGGGTTCACATTTGTCGTGCGATTTGGTACGATTGCATTCATGTTAGCAGCGAACCGCACTGGAGTTCACATGAACCGTACCCAGACCACCTTTTCAACTGGACTTGGGTGTGGTTAGCGGCTGCACACCCGAGTTTGGAAAACAGCGATCACACCACCCAAATGAACCGAACTTTGACGTCATTCGAACTCGTGTGCACACCAAAAGTGCTAGTGTGAAAGCACCCTTACTCCATGTTTACCCATTCTCTGCCCTTAGTGATTTTCTTCCCAACTGCTCCCATTCCCTCAACCCCACATTTGTTTCCACATAGGGCGAAAGCCATACAAATAGACAACAATTGTACACATGTAAAAACTTTTTATTTTTCTGTTAATGCAATTATCAGATGACACGTGACATGATGCCCATCTGATTTGCCTGAGGTTGGTTTCTTAACACTAAATTGACCATTTTCTTGTCTGAGTTACACTTGATGACACAGTCAAGTATTTTTTTTTTTTAACATGCGGGGATATCTCGTTTATTTAAAACTATCTGCCTCAAACAAAGTTTTTAAAAATCTTTAAAAGATACCATGCCACATTGCCACAAACCTTGTTAACTTTTGCAGGTTCTTTATCATAATCATGTGTTGGAGTTATAATTAAATTAATACACCTGTCAGTTTTTTAATTGGCAGAAGTTTGAGTCTTCATATAGCCTGTTTTTATTTCCTTTCCTTTGTATGTCTCTTAAGATGAAAAATTGAAACAAATTTGGAGATCAGGAAAACGGTTTTAATATCAAATTAAGTAAGTTGTTTTTAAAGCACTGTTTAATTCATCTAATTGCCTTTGGCTGTCCCAATATATGGATAAATTGAGTAGCCTACACAAAACTAAAATCCATGCACATTCTTTATGTATAAGCCTATGATAAGATTAAGAAATATCTTCAATATCTTTTTTATTGTCTCAAAATAAAACAATAGCCTACTTGATAGTATTACGTCATGCCACAGTAGCGTCATCGCTCCAACTCTGATCTCAAAAAAGAAAACATAGAGCTGAGGCCAAGGGTAGGAAAATTGGATCGCTACAAAAGGCACTGGAATTTATGCATCAAAGGCTCGCCGGAGAAACAGAATGAGAACAATAGAGCAGAGGTGATCTCTTTGCTTTTCAAGTTTCAGGAGTGCCATGGGAGATGGAAGAGGCAGATGAGTTCATCGGTCCATCGAATTGCCAGAAAAGAAGGAAATCGAATGCAGCATCATTCAATTTTCAAAGCGAATATATAGAGATCAAATTTGGGCATTTTCAAAGGGTTCAACCCTCCACCACCAAATAATCAAAACAATCAAGTGCAACCCCCTCAATATTTATACCATGATCCAATGGAAACATGTAAATGCTTCACGCTGCAACCCCCCCGCCCCCCCCCAGTGCTCAAGCCAAATCTACGCCCTTGGGCAAGAGAAGCGCTTTGGCCACGCATTAAACAAGCGAGAGCTGATGGGAAAATGGCATACTTTCGTGGTCCTTTTGGTTTCATAGAGGGGAAGCAAATATTTGCCTGATGATGAAAAGTTTGAAAAATGGGAAATGTGTTGGTTTCTGAGGGACATTTTTTGTAAGCATTGCATTTTTAATCGTTTTGTGACAGTCTAAGTTGTCTGTTTATATACTGTGAGTTCCAGTGGAGGTATGTTCTCTGTAAAGTCTTGTTTATCTTTTTGTTCGTTAAACGCAAGGGGACTAAAGGAGAAAGTAAAACGTAAAGGTATATTTATGTTTTGAAAGGGGCAGAAGTCACATTTTGTTTTTCTGCAAGAGACTCATTCTACTGAAGAGGAAACTTATTTTTGGAAAATGCAATGGGGAGATACAATCTTGTTTAGTCATGGTTCCAGTCGTTCAGCAGGTGTCGCCATATGCCTTAACAATTGCTCTGGGAATGTTTTGACTTTTCAATGTGATGTTAACGGTCATTGGCTTGCTGCTGTGGTTAATATTGAAGGTATTTTTCTTATTTTGGTTAATGTTTATGGTTATAACAATAGTGGGCAAAACAAGATTTTATTTTCTAATATTACAGATGTTGTCACACTTCTTAAAATGAAATTTCATACACATTTTGTACTAATTGGAGGTGATTTTAACATGACACCTGACGAATGGCTGGATAGATGCCCTTCTAGTTATACTAGTCATCATTTCAATAACACCATACAGGAGTTCTGCAGGTTAAATTCTCTTAAAGATATCTGGAAAGTTAAGTACCCTAATGCTAGTCAGTTTTCATGGGTCAAGCCTAATCGATCCTCTTAGTCACGAATAGATTTTTGGCTTTTAGTGATGAATATACTGAGTTTGTCTCTAATGTTCCAATTTCCGATGCACCATTGACAGATCATTGCCTTATCTCATTCATTTTGACTCCAGCAACATAGTACTCCAGCAACAAAAACTATTTCTAGAAAAGACTACTGGATGTTTAATGCAGACCTTTTAAGAGATAAAGATTATTGTAGGGAAATAAGAAATTTGATTATTCAGATTAAGGTTGACATCACCTTAGCTTCTAATGGGAATAAGTGGGAGTATTTTAAATTCAAAACAAGGGAACATTCAGTTGAGTTTGGTAAACGAAGGAGTAGAATACAGAAGCAGATGGAGTTAAAGTTAATTCAAGACATTAATGCCTGCTGTAATATGCAGGAAATGTCTGAAGAAGATGGAGATAAACTACAGGCTCTTCAAGCTAAATTAGACCATTTGTATTTATGGAAAGCACTGGGAGCTTTTGTGAGATCTCGTGCTAAATGGATGAAAGAAGGAGAGAAAAATATGGCTTATTTTTGTCGGTTAGAAAAGATGAGACATGTGAGCAATGCAGTTCATGGTTTAATTAATAATGACAGGAAATCACAGACCCAAAATCAATATCTGAGGAAATACATACATTTTATAGTGATATTTACTCTTCATCTTACGCTGACAAAAATAGTAGTGAATTTCTTGAAAAGATAAAAGAATGTATTCCACAGATTGATAAGGATTTTAAAGAAACCTGTGATGCAGACCTGAGAATGGAGGAACTTGATTCTGCTATTAAAAAATGGATTTAGGAAAATCTCCTGGTCAGGATGGTTTGACCACAAATTTTTATAAATCTTTTTTTTTTTTTTTGGGAGGATATAAAGGACATACTGTTTAATGCTTTAAAGGAGTGTTTTGAACGTAATACTTTGCTTCCAACTATGAATCAGGGGTTGATCATCCTTATTCCGAAGACAGGCAAAGACAAAAGAATTATTGATAACCTGAGACCGATCACTCTACTTAATGTAGATTATAAAATACTTACATCTGCGATCGCAAACAGATTAACATTTAGGCTAAGTCAAGTTATAAGTGAAACCCAATCTGGTTTTGTTAAAGGTAGATTGATACACAACAATATTATTCTCATTTTGGATTTAATAGATTGTGGACATTTAATTAAGGATGATGGATTTATTTTGTTTCTTGATTTTTACAAGGCATTTGATACTGTAGAACATAAATTAGTCTTGTGTGCGCTGGATTTCTTTGGTTTTGGCGATACATTTGTTAATTTAAAAGAGATGTTGTATAAAGAGATAAATAGCTCAGTTTCACTTCCATTTGGGACTTCTAAGCGATTTGACATTAATAGGGGTATTAGGCAAGGGGTTCTGACTAGTCCATATTTATTCATTTTAATAGCTGAACTTTTGGCAATTTATGTTAAAAACAGTAAAGAGATCAAGTCCTTGAATGTTTTGGGTAGTCAGTTATTAATAAGTCAACTGGCAGACGATACCAATTTGTTTCTTAGTAATGCAGAGCAGATTCCAGTTACCATTAATTTAGCGTTTCATTTTTCGAAAGCTTCAGGCTTGCAATTGAATAAAAAAAAATAAAAAAAATGAGTTGATGGCAGTTCATAATCATACAGAAACTCAAATTTATTACAATTGGTCACTGAACTTCCGGTATGAGTGAATGCTGGCGTGTTTGGCTGCCGCTGCTCTCTGGTCTTTTCTAAGTTGGATTTTAAGCTCTGATATGGGCTATTTCATCTTTTATTGGGACGACCACTCATGGAAATAAGTTTCGATCTACTCAAGGATAGTGAACTATTCCATTGTTTGGGATTTATTTCAATTTTGAACTAAACAGTGTTTACATCTGTGAAAAGCCTCTACCAGCTTACCTGGAGCCCTCGATGCCCCAGTACATTATATCGACTCCAGCGAGTAAATTGACATTTCCCAACTTGTCGCTGGCCGTTTGGTGGTTCAGTTATGAGCAGCATTTGGCGGGCTGCTTGACCGCTACCTCGGCTGCACCGGGGTGTGTGGGCTTAAGTGGACTGAATTTTGGGTCTGGTTGAAGGGCCGGTAATAATGGATTATTTTTGGTGGTTCGCTCTGACCTTCTGGATTCTTATTATTCATCTACAATATTTGCAGCTGGAAATATGCGGCTCTGTTATGGATTCAGGCTCTGATCCATTTCTCAATATGGTTTTTACTTATTCATCCATGGACTTACCTCGCTTGAACTCCACATATCGTCTCTCTGCTGGAATCTATAATCAATGTGCCGCCCTGGGAATCACATGCCAACCACGGTATGTACACAGAGGAACTCATTATCATTCGAATCGGCTTGTGTCGGCTGTCTCCTCTGATGATTCCCGCATACCGGTGATGTGGTCTCCAGTTCGCCAACCCCCTGCCCGGGACGCGGATAATTGAGGTGTTACTCCTGATAACCTCCATATGCTGAAGCATTCGACTCCTATTTCTACCATGGACTCGGAGCCTACCACCATTAAGATGGCCCTAGTAAATGCAAGGTCTCTGTCGAATAAATCCTTTGTTCTAAATGACTTTATGTTGCATTCTATAGACTTTTTATATGTGACGGAGACTTGGCTCATCACTGGTGATTTCATTGCTCTCAGAGAACTTTCTCCTCCAGACTGTGTGTTCTTCAGTTCTCCAAGGACAACTGGACATGGCGGTGGCATTGCCACTATTTTTAAAAATAATTTTAGATGTAAAATTCTGCCAACGGCATGTTCTCGAGTTTTGAGGTACAATTATTCAAGGTCAACATCATGGTCCTGAGCTATGTGCTCTGGTGTTCAGACCTCCAAAATATAACAAGGACTTCATCTGTCAATTTTTTGACTTTCTCTCTGATATAGTATCTCGGAGTGATAGACTGCCGATTCTGTGATTTTAACATCCACCTTTGTTGTCCATCCAAACCTCTGGTGAAGGATTTTTTATGCCTTTTAGAATCCTTTAATTTTATACAATCTGTCTCTGGTCCAACTCATAACTTGGGTCACACATTTGATTTGGTTTTGTCTTATCTTTTTTCTGTAACCAGTCTAAAGATTTCCGATGTTGGTATTCCTGACCACTATTCAATTGTATTTGACTCTGTCGGTTCAGGTTCTCAACCCACTATCTCGCAGTCTTCCTACCACTCTCAGAGGTATTCATTCCTCTACTTCTTGTCAATTTACAGACTATTACCAGGCCCATTTCTCAGACTCTCTATTCACTGGTCTGGATACTGAGGAGCTGGTTGAAGTTTTTAATAAATCATGTTCTGCTGCCTTAGATTTTGTTGCTCCTGTTAAGGCCAGGAGAGTTAAGGGCAAAGGTGCCATCCAGCCTTGGTTAAATGACCACACCCGCTTTCTCAGACATGAGTGCAGAAAGGCTGAGCGGAAGTAGAAGAAAGACAAACTCCAGGTTTCATATGACATTTTAAGGACATTTTGTTTAAGACCATTGACTCTGCATTACACCCTGCTTCTGTTGCCTGTCATGATGTGTCCACTGAAACCTGTGAGAAGTTTCTTCCTCAGATAGTCCAAGAAAGTAAGGCCTCTATTCAGCCTGCGAAATTCTATTCACCGCTGGTTTTCCAGCCACTCAGACCTTCTGCACCCCTATCCACCTCCTAGAATGCTTAGATCTTGTAAGCAACTTCTTTTATCAGTTCCCCGCTGTCGTTGCAAATCAAAGGGAGATCGAGCCTTCTCTGTTGTCGCCCCCCAAACTCTGGAACAGTCTCCCTTTACACGTAAGGTCTGCCCTATCTTTAGCCATTTTTAAATCTCTGTAAGTATTTCTGACAGATGGATTAAGGATTTTAACCAAATGACATGACAGTCTTAAATTGAAGTGGCTTCAGGCTTTCCTTAGGAATGAGCATTCTATTTGGTTCAGTTTTTCCTCTTAAATATTTGAGGCTTTTGGGGGCATTGGTTCCCTATCTGTCACTCACTCGACGTTGTGTAAATGTAGTGACAATAATGGTCACTCTTGGTAGCCCCAAACACCTCTGATTTTGAAAAAAGGCCAATGGGAATTGGCGAGTGGAATTTGCAGGCCACTCCTCCGGACATACGGGTATAAAAGGAGCTGGCTCGCAACCACCCATTCAGATTTTCTCTTCGGAGCCAAGCGGTTGTGTTCAGCGAGCTGAATTACTCTGCCAATCCATTCACCTCAAAAAGCTGTTGGATTTACGGTGCATTACAGCGGCTTCTCCCCCCTCACACTGGTGAAGTGCAGAGAACGCCCCTGGGCGCTTCAGCAGCTAAAAGAGTATATTCTTCCTACTGAAAGAGTATATTTTCCCTTCTAAAAGAGTGGCATTAATGGAGAGTGTCTTTTTAAAGATGCCACTCCGTTTGTGTGTATTTCCTGGTTGCGGTCATTACCTCTCTGCTTCCAATGGCCACGATTGCGGTCTTACGTGCTTGGGCGCTGCCCACGCGGAGACAGCGTTTGTGGACGGGTCATGTTCTCACTGCGAGAGCATGACCATGGCAATGTTGCGGTTGTGGTTTTTCCTTCGTTAGAGGGAAAGACCACCCCAGCGGCTCCCCGCCTCGGTCCTTCTACCTACGGGTTTGAGGCCGCGTCGTTTAGCACTGGGGGCGATTTGGGGACCCCAGTAGGAGCCACTCTGCTGGGTGACTCCCCACGGACCTCCCATTCCCCAGTACGCTCATTTGCCCCGGTGGGATGAGACCGCCGACTCATCTCAGGGCGAGTTTGCGATCTCGTTTCGGCGCTCGCGAAGTGGATGAGCTCTCGATTGCAGCATCGGAGAGTGGGCTGTCCAGTCTGATGCTGAGGACTCAACTGGGCTCCCACCTTCGGGTGCGGTCGCTCAGTCGCAGCCTGACACGCAGCTGGCAGCCATGCTTGCCCGGGCGGCTGCGTGTGTCGGGCTGGAGTGGAACCCTCCACCCCCCCGAAACCTCGCAGCCTGACAATTGGTTCCTGGGCCCGGAGCACCGCTCACGGCCGCACCCCGTCCCGGTCCCTTTCTTCCCAGAGTTATGTCATGGCGGGCACCTTTCACTGCCTGGATCCGGTCTCTGAGCTCCTTCACTCTCATTACCCTCAATGGCGGGGCTGCCATGGGGTACTCGGCGATTCCCCAGGTGGATAAGGCGATTGCAGTGCACCTGTGGAGACCCCCGTCCAGCGCCTGTAGGGTTATGTCATCTCTGGTGACTAAGGCCTGCGTTGCTGCTGGACATGCCGCCTCCGCCCTGCATGCCATGGCTCTCCCTGCAAGTGCACCAAGCCAAGGCGCTAAGAGAACTGCATGAGGGTAGTTCTGACACGGGATTGATGCAGGAGTTGCGCTCTGCGACCAACTTCACTCTCCGGGCAACGAAGGTCACAGCGTGGACTCTCGGGCAGGCGATGTCGACCCTGGTGGTCCAGGAGCACCACCTATGGCTCAACTTGGTTGAGATGTGGGAAGCTGACAAGGTACGGTTCCTTGACGCCCCCGTCTCCCGGGTCAGCCTGTTCAGCGACACCGCCGAGGACTTCGCCCAGCAGTTCTCAGTGGTGAAACAGCTGACGGAGGCTATTCAGCAAATCCTGCATTGGCGCGGTTCAAGACCTCACACCTTGTCTGCTCGTCGCCAAGTACATCCTACTGCCGCAACAACACCTGCTCTGCCGCAGCCCGCCCCCACAGCCCAGCCCCGGTGTGGAGCCACCTGCAGGAGGCAGACACCACCTGTCTCACGGCCGGCCGCCAAGAACCCGAGGAAGGCTTCGAAGCACCCCTGAGACAGGCGACCCAGGCATGTGGAGACCTGCTACAGAAGGGTGCGATAGAACCTGTCCCTCCGGCCGAGATGAAGAAGGGGTTTTACAGCCCCTACTTCATTGTACTGAAAAAAGGCAGTGGGTTGTGGCCAATCTTGGACCTGCGAGTTTTGAACTGGGCTTTGCACAGACTCCCGTTCAAGATGTTGACGCAAAAACACATTCTAGCGAGCATCCGGCATCAAGATTGGTTTGTGGCAGTAGACCTGAAGGACACGTACTTCCACGTCTCGGTTTTACCTCGTCACAGACTCTTCCTGCGTTTTGCTTTCAAGGGCCGGGCATATCAGTACAAGGTCCTCCCCTCGGCCTGTCCTTGTCCCCTCATGTCTTCACGAAGGTCACAGAGGCAGCCCTTGCCCCGCTAAGGGAAGTGGGCATCCGCATCCTCAACTATCTCGACGACTGGCTAATCCTAGCTCACTCTCAGGATGTGTTGTGTGCGCACAGGGACCTGGTGCTCATGCATCTCAGCCGGCTGGAGCTTCGGGTCAACTGGGAAAAGAGCAAGCTCACCCCAGTTCAGAGCATCTCTTTTTGCAGCTTGGAGTTGGACTCAGTCTCAATGTTGGCGCCTCACAAACGAGCATGCACAGTCAGTGCTGAACTGTCTGAAGGCATTCACACAGAGGACAGCGGTTCCACTGAAACTTTTTCAGAGGCTCCTGGGGCATATGGCATCCTCAGCGGTGGCCACACCACTGGCTTCAGACTCGAGTCCCGAGATAGGCATGGCACCGCGGGACACATTGGGTGGTCATCATGCCGATCTGTCGCCGCCTCTTCAGCCCTTGGACCGCATTTCTACGAGCAGGGGTTCCCCTAGAGCAGGTCTCCAAGTGTGTAGTGGTTACGACGGACGCCTCCAAGATGGGCTGGGGTGCCGTATTCAACGGGCATGCAGCCGCTGGCTCTTGGACTGGCCCGCGGCTGCGTTGGCACATCAACTGCCTTGAGTTGTTGGCAGTACTGCTCACCCTGCGGAGGCTCCGGCCATTGATCCAGGGCAAGCATGTGTTGGTCTGGATGGACAACACAGCAACGGTAGCATACATCAACTGCCAAGGTGGCCTACTCTCCCATTGCATGTCACAACTCGCAGCAGTGCCTCAAGTCGCTGCGAGCCACTCACATCCCGGGCGACCTCAACACTGCAGCGGATGCGCTGTCACGACAGGTTACGCTCAGGGGAGAGTGGAGACTCCACCCCCAGGTGGTCCAGCTGATTTGGAGTCAATTCGGTCGAGCACAGATAGACCTGTACGCAAATATGCGTTTCCCCAGTGAGCTTACTTGCACTGGAATCTCCACGTCTGGCCCTTGGACGGGACACGGAAGACCTAAGTGGCCTACCACCTGCGGTGGTAGACACGATCACTCAGGCTAGGGCTCCCTCTACGAGGCGCCTGTATGCCTTGAAGTGGCATCTGTTCACTAAGTGTTGTTTTTCCTGACGTGAAGACCCCTAGAGATGCGCAATCGGATCGGTGCTTTCCTTCCTGCAGGAGAGGAGGCTGGAGGGGTGGCTGTCCCCCTCCACCTTGAAGGTGTATTTAGCTGCCATTTCAGCACATCATGATGCAGTAGATGGTAAGTATTTGGGGAAGCACGACTTGATCATCAGGTTCCTGAGAGGCGCTAGGAGGTTGAATCCCTTTAGACCATGCCTCATCCCCTCGTGGGACCTCTCTGTAGACCTTTTTTCAAAACCCCTCCCCTGAGGTGAAGACGTGCACTTTTGACTCTCAGTCGTGTTCACAAGTTGTGATCCCTGGATGACTTTCCTCCTTAGCCCAGTACATGTGCTAACTAAGCCCTGTACAGGGGTAGGTGCTCCACATGCGCTGGTTCCCCATAGGTGACCCCATGTGACATATCTTCCGCTAAATCGTTTCCCTGTCGGTAAACTGCATCTTCCTTGGGCAGAGGGTCCTCTGCCCCCGGTCACCGTGTTTGTAGAGTCCCTCCTCTCTCAGGTAGGACCTACCATGGGACTTCTCCACATGACATACTTCCGACAAGTCTCTGTAAGACCATGTGGCATATTTCCACTCGAAATGCACCCACCCCCCCACCCTCCGGGCGGGGTGTGGTCTTCACAGTGTCTTCCCCTTGGGAGTGACCGCCCCCCCTGATGTAGACAATTATGGCTCCCAGCTGGTAAACAAAATTCCACTCTTTCTGAGGAGGAAAAGAGGCCACGGCTGGGCTAGCCTGTCCCTATTTATTGGGCAAGTCAACTTGTTCCCAAAGGATCGTTTGACGCTCATAAGAGTGTTGGGGGAGGTTACATGATGGCCTGGTGCGCTGGCTTCGAGGCACACAGCGGTCTGCCCATCTCGCACCGCCAGTCCACGTAACACAGTTCAGCTTATTGTGGCGTTTCGTATAGGGACCCCTAGTGTCACTACATCGACACAACATCGAGTGAGTGACAGATAGGGAACGTCCTGGTTATTTTCATAATCTCCATTCCCTGATGGAGGGAACAAGACGTTGTGTCCTTCTTGCCACAAAACTGAACTACCCGCTGAAATGGCCGGGACCTTGTATCGGCTCCTCAGAACAAAACCTGAATGAGTGGCTGCGAGCCAGCTCCTTTTATACCCGTATGTCCGGGGGAGTGGCCTGCTAATTTCACTCACCAATTCCCATTGGCCTTTTTTCAAAATCAGAGGTGTTCGGGGCTCCCAAGAGTGACCCCTAGTGTCACTACATCGACACAATGTCTCGTTCCCTCCATCAGGGAATGGAGGTTACTGAAGTAACCAGGACATTTTCTTTTGAAGTGTGATTTTGAGCCATTAATGTTAAAGTGTAAATTATCTTCCATAGTCAGGTATTGTTATACAGGAAATTGTTATACAAACACAATTTTTCACCACATAGTTGTTCTTTGTGGAACAATAGGCATATCCTCATAAATAGAAAATCTGTGTTCTTTCATGATTGGATAGATAAAGGTGGTCTATTGTACACATTATGAATGGAGAAGGGAATTTCCTTTGATTTTTGACTTTTGATTTTTGTGGAAAGTACACTATCACCTGTACTCAGAGATTATATATGTCTTTGTTAAAAGTTGTTTAAAGGTGCATTGTGTTATTCACCCGTGATTCCAAGACTGAGTAATTTAATCATTTCTGGTGTTAATTTTAGGGAGGAAAGTTGTAATAATAAGGTTTTAAGGTCTTTGTTGAATGCGCAGGCTTTTCCAACTCAAGTTAGAAATAGAGCACTTGTTTTCAATTTTACTAAAGAGAAAGTGGTCCAAATCAGCTCTAGATATTTCTCTTTTCCTCTTCTACCGAATGCTAAAGAGGTTCCGTTTAAAATTATTAATGACATTTATCCTTGTAATGAGTTCCTGAGACACAGGTTTAATATGGATTGTAATGAGTGTACCTTTTGTGAAGCGGACATAGAGTCATTGGAACATTTATTTTATTCATGCAAATTTTCTAAACAATTCTGGGATGACCTTCATGTCTGGTTAAGATGGAAGTATGTAGTATCTGACTTGGATTTTAAAAGTATAAAATATGCTTTTTTCATAGTTAATTCTGATGCTGAATTTTTGATTAATAATATTGTGGTTTTAGCCAATTATTATATATATAATTGTAGATTTTCTTTTTTTTTTTTTTTTTAAATCGTCCCATCTTCTTGCATTTCCAGAAGGAATTGGTGGTCTTCTACAAATCGTTAAAACTTATGCATAACAAAAATGCCCTAAAGTTTTGTAATCTTTTGGAGGTGTATTTTGATGATAAACCCCCTTGTATGGTTTTCTTTTGTCTTCTTTTCCCTTCCCTTTGTTGTTGTTGTCATTGTTGATGTTGTTGTTGTTGTTGTTTTTAAAGCTATAATTTATTTATTTAGTATATGCTTTGCTGCTACTTGGATTTCTTGATATTGTGTTAAGTTGTTGTTTACTGAGGCATCTTTTGTAATACGTAATAACTTGACACGGCATCCTAAAATGCAACAGTTATGATGCTAAAAACCAGTGAGATTTTCCAAAAGTGCCCATCTGACGCATATGTACATAGACCTAATCTGCAACATCTATAAACAACACAGTTGCATATCATAAATATCACAGCATACATATCTTAACATAAAGATACTATATCACATACACATTTTCACATACACATTTTTTCCGCATTAAGTCAAAATAATGAAGGCTTTGGAAGATGAAATTGATCTTTCAAAGCCTGAAATGAATGAATAACTCCACCTTCTGAAACATCTGAAATAGTATGAATATCTCTCTTACTCCAATTTGAAAAGGAAATGGGTTGGCCACATATAAGTAACTTTGCATTATGGAACAGAGGAAGCTTAGAATGCAATATAGATTCAAACTTTGTCAGCTTTCCTACTGCATTCCATACTTTGGATATAATAAGATATAACTTGACCAAATTTAGCTTTGCAGATTCTGTGAGAAAAATTGGATTTAATAAGATCGTGTAACCTATGAGGTTTAACTATGTTCTCCTCCAATTTATGGCAAGTCACAGGAGCTGATGGTTCAACCAAAAAACATAAAATAAATAAAAGTCACAATGCAAAACACATTATTTATATTGAATTATTTTTACTTTGGGGGTTCTTTCTCAGCAAATAATATGTGAATAATTGTGATTCATTCGATTAATTAATCAGCATGTCATGAATGTATTCAATTAAAAATTTTAATCGATTGACAGCCCTAGTGTTTTGTCAGTGTATGTTGTTGTTGTTCCATAAAAGAAAGAAAGCCATATGGGTTTGGAACAACATGAGAATAAGTAAAGGATGCCAGAATTTTCATTTTTAGGTTAACTATTCCTTTTAATATTCAATTTATGTGTGATGTTAGTAGTGCAAATATCAGCTATTGTACAGTGGCTTTGAATGTGGCGCATCCAATCAGATATAATAACATTCAAGGCAATAATGATGACACATAAAAAAAAAAAAAACATGGATCTTTGGTCAGATTCACCGTAGTTGCGAGAAACCAGTGAGAACATTATTAGTGATGACCAGTCTCTCTTTTGCTTGCTCGCTCGCTTACTCACTCACTCACTCACTGTTTTCTCCCTGTCTCTCTTTTCTCCTTGTTAAGTTGAGTGTAGCCCCTGTGCTGTCTCTGTTGGGGGTCCTGTAGTAACTTGCAGAGCTCTCTTGAGCGCACACATCCACACAGGTGACTGGAAACAGGAGCTGAGAGAGTGTCTGTCGCAGAGTGCTTAAGTGCTGTCTGCAGCGGTGTTTTGTTACCTTGCTCTCTGCTCGACCTCAAACACACACACACCGCATCAAAGCCCTCCCTCCATCACTCCGTGTGTGATAGTGTCAGTGCTAGAGAGAGCATTTGATTTGGTGTGTTTAAAGAGTCCCACAACTGAATGCGTTTTAGAAGTAAAATAAGTTTTCCTGTGCTCTCACATTTCAAAAAGAAAGTTTGAAGTCAACAAATCAAAATTGACTGTTTACTTTCTTAATGCATGTTTCTGGTCTTATTGTGCACAATTTAACACTGCACATACTTTTGCAAGTTATAAAACTCTTCCTACTCTTAAATCAAAATGTAATAACTTGCTCTTCCTGCAGAACTTCTTTTCTTTCAGTTAGACATCACGAAGACCACTTAGTGTAGGCCTACTAATGATGTGGCATACTCATAATGCTCTAACATTCCAACCTCATGTAAAGCTCAGATTTAAACAGATGTAACTCTTTTTGAAGCTTGTTAGCTTTAGCATGTTAGCCAACCTCAGTCCAACACTTATATCTCGAACAATGTACATATTCACACAGCGTGCGTGATGGTAAAGTATTCAACTTACATTTACAAAGTGCTGTTTTGTCAGGCCAGCATCACGGCCAGATAACTCCGCCCCTATTAAAAAGTACATCATTCGGGTACTCATAGTACTCTTCTTCTTGTTGAATTTTCCAGTGTGAGCATGCTTACACTAAATAAAGTAGAATAGTGCAGAAGTATGCAAATTGGTACGCAGCTAAATAATAAGATAAATAGTAACATGCATTATAGATAAACTAACATATGTGAAGGTGTCTGCCAAGTTTAGGCAGCTCTTTGTCACCTCAAAATTCTCTGTAAATATGCAATAGCACAAAAAGCTATACTAAAATTGGCTTGCTCTGGTCCTCGTACCCCAAAAGCATCATAAGCCTAATTAGGTCGTGGAATCCATCTTATGATTCATCTAAGATTTGCACCCGTTTCCCAAAGCCATTGTAACTTAAGTAGTACTTGAAAATTGTCGTAGATTTATGAGTGCTCTGGAGTAATTGTAGAGCGCTAAAAACATCGAGTGCTTAAACAGGATGGCACTGTTCGAAAGGGTGGGGAGAGTGGTCCCCCTTGGGCCTTTTTAGGCTTCAGTAAGGGGCACAATGCCTTCAATGTGGGGAAGTGCCATCCAACAGGGCTCTACTGGTTCACCGGACAAGAGGTGTACTGATGAACGAACCAGTGATGGAACCATATTTAATTTGTATAATTTGGTTGAATATTTAAAAAAATAAATGTAGACATTTCCCAGCATGGTAAATTATAAGTATTTATACAGTTACGTATAAGACAACAACACTACATGGTCACATTTCAGCACTTCACATTGGACAGCATTTCACTTAAGCAGTACTTGAAGCATGTCCTCATGCGTTTATGTTAAAGCCCAAAGTATGCTTCGGTTTTAACGTGAACTTCTAACGTATGCGTACAGTTGAACGCGAGCCTTTCAAAGTATACTTCATTTGATTGTGCGCCAGGAGAGTAGATTCCGGGGGGAATGCCTGGAAGACCCTGATGACCTACTACATTTTCAAAAATGTGCAGTATACAACAGCGCACAAGGCATGCAATTCTGAATGCCACAATGCGATGCACTCAATTTCCAAAATTATGAATGAACTGTAAATAAAACCGTACACAATTTTCAGCAGTTCTTTCTTGACTATCTTTATTTGATATGAAAAAAATCAGAAAAAGGATAACAAAATTGTTTTAAAAAGCAAAATAAAAATAAATGCATTTTTATTTCCAAGATGACAACTGGACACTACTTGCTAAATTAAAAAGCAACTTATTAAGTCATATGACAACAATGTAGCATACTACAGTTTGAAATATTATTGCTTCATTCGTTCTTTCAGGCTTACTGTTTAACAAAAAAAAATAGTAAGTAGTAGGGGTTGCACACCCTGCTGAAAAGACGAGCTTAACCAGCATGCAGTTCCCATGCAGTTCAATGCTAGTTTATGCTGGTTAGTGCTGGTTTGGTGCTGGTCTAGCTGGTGGACCAGCATAGCCATGCTTTTCACCAGCAAATCCTAGTTAGTGAAGCAGGTTGACTAGCATGGTCTTTCTGATGAAGCTGATTAAGCTAGTATCAAAGCCTGGTGGGGACACCAGCACACCAGCATCCCTTGCTGGGAAACCAGCAACCAAAACACAACATAAGTTGGTGACCAGCAATGCTGGTCTTTGCAACAGGGCAGACTAGTCGACTTGTGGACTACAACTAACGTAGTCAATACCGTCAACCTGAACTTGTCGCTTACACTGTGGTTTATAAAAAGCGTCTGTAGGAAATGCAGTGTTTGTGAAGCCCGCAACACATCAACATATTAACAACAATCTTAAGCCCCGTTCACATTGTCGCTAGTCTATGTATTCTATGTCACTAGTGGCCGTTCCTACTGCTGTTGTTCTAACATTATTGGTTGTTGGCCATAGCTTTAGAAAATCTGAAATCAGAGTGTTTTTATGCAATCTGCAGCAGTGCTCAATGCATCATATCATTAACAAGACGAACAATCTATGAATTTATAAATCATAATGCAGACAATTTATGACAGAGGTTTCCACATATATATATATATATATATATATATATATATCCATGTATGTGTTTACAGAAAAATGAAACAGAACAGTTAAATGGATAACAACATTAACTTCTCCATCATTTCTGCACTCGACTCTAGTCTCAGGGACAGATGACATGAGCTTTATCGTTTTCACTCCAACTGGTTGTCCCTGCACAATATCACTCTACATTTGAAACTTTACTCAACTTTGTCGCATCTCTTGACACACCCACATCCTGTCGCTTGTGTCACTGGAAGTCGCCAGCTCTCATTGAAAATTAATGGTCTCCTGTTGCTTTGTGGCTGTGAGTCGCTGACAATGTATACACATTCACCGTATCTGTATTGCACATGCGCATAGCATTGCTTCAACACTGAAAATGTTCAGAGCATTCAATATGCTATTCTGATAAAAATGACACAAATGCTAAGGTAACCTGCAAAATATGCAAATTGGCCTTCAAATATAACCAAAATATAGTGTTATGCTGACCTGGATACTGTTCCTCTTTCAAGAACATGATTTGGCGACAGTTAGAAAAGCTCTTCAATTTGGAGTCCACTAACATGACGGAATGCATCCCCATTGTCATCTGCACGCTAGATCCCATGGCCGCCCGAAACCATTTGAACAAGCGCCTGCAAGAGGACAGGGCCTTCAGATACTCCAGGCTAAGCTAAATCTGTTCAGACACTTATATTCATTTTTAGCTAAGTTATAGCTTACGTATGCCTACCTGTTTTGGCACACTTCTTATAAAAAGGTGCTAATGGGCATGAGGTGGTTTGGGGGTGGAATGACATCACGACTAGTCGAATTTAACTCAAGTAATTGGCTCGACTAGTCGACTATTAAAAATCAGTAGTCGTGCAACCCCTAGTAGGTAGTATACAGTATATACTGAGCAGTATTCAGTAAGAAATAAGTGAGTATTCCATTATAAATATGGCCAATGTGCCTTGCAAGCACTGTAAAAATATTTCCCCAAAATGACATTTGTGGAATATCAGTTGGAGAATATATATATATATATATATATATATACACACCAATGAGCCAAAACATTATGACTACCTGCCTAATATGCTGTTTTTCCTCTGCGTGCCATCAGAACAGTGCCGACCTGCCGAGGCATTTACTATACAAGACCCCTGAAAATTTCCAGTGGTATCTGACACCAAGACATTAGCATTAGATTCTTCAAGTCCTGTAAGTTGCGAGGTGCAGCCGCTGTGGATTGGATTTAATGGTCCAGCACATCCCACAGATGCTCAATCGGATTGAGATCTGGGGAATTTGGATGCCAGGGCAACACTTTGAACTCTTCATCATGTTCCTCAAACCATTCCTGAACAATGTGTAGTGTGGCAGGGCACATTATCCTGCTGAAAGAGGCCACTGCCATCAGGGAATCCCATTGCAATGAAGGGGTGTACCTGGTCTGCAGCGATGTTTAGGTAGGTGGCACATGTCAAATTGATGTCCACATGAATGGCCGGACCCAGGGTTTCCCAGCATAGCATTGCCCAGAGAATCACGCTCCCTCAACTGGCATGTCATCTTCCCACAGTGCATCTTGGTGCCATCTCTTCCCCAGGTAAACGCCGCACACATACACGGCTGTCCACGTGATGTAAAAGAAAACGGGACTCATTGGACCAGGCGACCTTCTTCCATTGCTCCAAGGTCCAGTTCTGATGCTCGCGTGCCCATTGTAGGTGCTTTCGACGATGGACAGGGGTTATCATGGGCACTCTGACTGGTCTGTGGCTATGCAGCCCCATACGCAGCAGGGTGCGATGCACTGTGTGTTGTGACACATTCCTCCCATAACCATCAATAACATTTTCTGTGACTTTTGCCACAGTAGACCTTCTGTCGGTTCAGATCAGACGGGATAGCCTTCGTTGCCCTCGCACATTGATTAGCCTTGGGAGCCCAACAATACCCTGTCATTGGTTTGAGGTTTGTCCCTCTTGGACCATTGTAGGTACTCACCACTGCTGACCAGGAGCACCCCACAAGCCTTGCCATTTCAGAAATGCTCTGACCCAGTCATCTGGCCATAACAATTTGGCCCTTGTCAAAGTCACTCAGGTCTTTACTCCTGCCCATTTCTCCTGCATTCAACATGCTGACTACGAGAACTGATTGTTCACTTACCATCTAATCTACACAGACCTTGACATGTGGCCTTGTTAGGAGATGATCAATGCTATTTGCTTCACCTGTGAGTGTTCATAATGTTTTGGCTCATCATGGTATATACTGTATGTATGTATGTATATATACTACCGGTCAAAAGTTGTGAAACACTTGACTGAAATGTTTCTCATGATCTTAAAAATCTTTTGATCTGAAGGCGTATGCTTAAATGTTTGAAATTAGTTTTGTAGACAAAAATATAATTGTGCCACCATATTAATTTATTTCATTATAAAACTAAAATTTAATTTAAAAAAAATAATAATTTTTTGAAATTGATGACTTGGACCAAATAATAAAAAAAAGCAGCCAATAAGTGCCCAACATAGATAGGAACTCCTTCAATACTGTTTAAAAATCATCCCAGGGTGATACCTCAAGAAGTTGGTTGAGAAAATGTCAAGAGTACATGTCTGCATATTCTAGGCAAAGGGTGACTACTTTGAAGATGCTAAAATATAACACAGTTTTGATTTATTTTGGATTTTTTTTTAGTCACAACATAATTCCTATAGTTCCATTTGTGTTATTCCATAGTTTTGATGACTTTACTATTATTCTAAAATGTGAAGAAAAAAATAATAATAAAGAATGAGTAAGTGTTTCAAAACTTTTGACCGGTAGAGTGTGTGTGTGTATATATATATATACACACACACAGGTGCATCTCAATAAATTAGAATGTCGTGGAAAAGTTCATTTATTTCAGTAATTCAACTCAAATTGTGAAACTCGTGTATTAAATAAATTCAATGCACACAGACTGAAGTAGTTTAAGTCTTTGGTTCTTTTAATTGTGATGATTTTGGCTCACATTTAACAAAAACCCACCAATTCACTATCTCAGAAAATTAGAATACATCATAAGACCAATAAAAAAAAATTTTTAGTGAATTGTTGGCCTTCTGGAAAGTATGTTCATTTACTGTATATGTACTCAATATTTGGTAGGGGCTCCTTTTGCTTTAATCACTGCCTCAATTTGGCGTGACATGGAGGTGATCAGTTTGTGGCACTGCTGAGGTGGTATGGAAGCCCAGGTTTCTTTGACAGTGGCCTTCAGCTCATCTGCATTTTTTGGTCTCTTGTTTCTCATTTTCCTCTTGACAATACCCCATAGATTCTCTATGGGGTTCAGGTCTGGTGAGTTTGCTGGCCAGTCAAGCACACCAACACCATGGTCATTTAACCAACTTTTGGTGCTTTTGGTGCTTTTGGCAGTGTGGGCAGGTGCCAAATCCTGCTGGAAAATGAAATCAGCATCTTTAAAAAGCTGGTCAGCAGAAGGAAGCATGAAGTGCTCCAAAATGTCTTGGTAAATGGGTGCAGTGACTTTTGGTTTTCAAAAAACACAATGGACCAACACCAGCAGATGACATTGCACCCCAAATCATCACAGACTGTGGAAACTTCTCCAGACTCTAGGACCTTGGTTTCCAAATGAAATACAAAACTTGCTCTCATCTGAAAAGAGGACTTTGGACCACTGGGCAACAGTCCAGTTCTTCTTCTCCTTAGCCCAGGTAAGACGCCTCTGATGTTGTCTGTGGTTCAGGAGTGGCTTAACAAGAGGAATACGACAACTGTAGCCAAATTCCTTGACATGTCTGTGTGTGGTGGCTCTTGATGCCTTGACCCCAGCCTCAGTCCATTCCTTGTGAAGTTCACCCAAATTCTTGAATCGATTTTGCTTGACAATCCTCATAAGGCTGCGGTTCTCTCGGTTGGTTGTGCATCTTTTTCTTCAACACTTTTTCCTTCCACTCAACTTTCTGTTAACATGCTTGGATACAGCACTCTGTGAACAGCCAGCTTCTTTGGCAATGAATGTTTGTGGCTTACCCTCCTTGTGAAGGGTGTCAATGATTGTCTTCTGGACAACTGTCAGATCAGCAGTCTTCCCCATGATTGTGTAGCCTAGTGAACCAAACTGAGAGACCATTTTGAAGGCTCAGGAAACCTTTGCAGGTGTTTTGAGTTGATTAGCTGATTGGCATGTCACCATATTCTAATTTTTTGAGATAGTGAATTGGTGGGTTTTTGTTAAATGTGAGCCAAAATCATCACAATTAAAAGAACCAAAGACTTAAACTACTTCAGTCTGTGTGCATTGAATTTATTTAATACACGAGTTTCACAATTTGAGTTGAATTACTGAAATAAATGAACTTTTCCACGACATTCTAATTTATTGAGATGCACCTGTATGTATATATATATATATATAGTTTCAGAATTTTATTTGATTCTTAGAGGATTCTTATTTGATCCTATTAGAATAATTTAAGGCTGATTTTAAATTTAAAATAAGATTCCTGTACACATTCCTGTAGGATTTTGGTAATACTATACAACAAGGCTCTATTTGGTAACACTAGTAAGTTAGTGTTAGATAATATGTATTAACAATGATCAGTTTTACAGCATTTAATCTTGGTTAATGTTCATTTATAAAAATAGCATTGGTCATTATTCATGTTAGTTCATAAATTCATGTTAGTTGTAAATTACCGTATTTTGTGTTACTATAATAAAATACAATAAAAAAAATAAAAATAAAAAGTATTGAGTTACAATTATTTATTTTTATTTTTATTTATTTATTTGGACCAGGAAAGCCAGAAAAAAAAGTATTTTTGCTTTTCTCCCCTTTAAAGTCTGTTGAGTAGGTGTGAGTGAGAGGTCATTGCAGCTCATTGCAGAGATGTGGCTTTAGATTGTGGAGGTGAGAAGATCATTGAAGAGGAAGAAGAAATGAGAGAAAAGGAAGGTGAGGAGAGATTGACGGAGAGTTCAGGGGTCAGGGACAGGTAAGAGGGCATGGCGGCTGACCCGAATAAAACCACACAATTCCCACGGTAAATGACTTCAAAAAGGCCAAAGATACACATCTAATCCATACTGTCAAAAAACATTTTGAATAATGAACAAAAATGCTAAAATACTACAAACATTTCCTTAACATGTCTCTCCATTGAGTTTCATTGCAACTTAGAATTTTCATTTTTGGGTGAACTATCCCTTTAAGAGTGCTATTCACACTTTGCCCCAGGCTGCAGACATCCTCAGAGACCCCAAGACACCATTGCATTATCTTTGTCTGAAAGTCAGCAATATTATTTTAACATTTAGTGTGTTTCTCCACTTTGTCTAGTAATGCGTCCAGAACAGGTGAGAGAAAATTGCCTCTAGCGCTCGTCACTTTACAGCTGCAGATGTGAAAATTGCACTTGATATCCATATTTTCTAAAAAACAGATGTTGTCGTCTGCCTTCTACCATCTGAAATCTTCACATCAAAATCTCACATTTTTATGTGGTGGGTACTGATTTGTGAAAACCGTCTTTAAAATCTCCAAATTCAAGGCAACAATGTTAAGCAGAACTCTTTTTGAAAGACTTTTTGTATATTGTGGTGTGACACTTTTTTTAAAACAGGTGAGCATATAATGGTGTGTTATGGTAATCTGATATGCACATCGATGTCTGCGAGTGTGTATAGATCCATTTCTTGACAAAAATGCAGATAGAAGATCAATATTTTTGTCTTTTTTCCCATTTGTGTGCTGCCGGAACTACTGGAACTGGAACTACAGTTGTGTGAATCCGTACCTTTGCACAACACTTAACATGATGTGAACAAACATTATATGAATGGATATGATGTGAAAGACACTATGCTTCTGGTTTTCAGAAACATCTGAGCAGCAATTACTAGTGCGTTCAGTCGATTAAAATCTTTAATCGCGATTAATCACATAATTTTTGTAGTCAATCGTGATTAATCACAGATTTTGAAAGTGCTCAAATTAACATTTTCTAAACTAAGACTTCCACAGTATAAAGATAGGGTTGGGGTTAGGTTAGGGTTAGGGTTAGTTGAAACCAATTCAAGTAACAGTAAACGTTTCCCAACATTAAAAGTAGCATTAAAGTCTAATTGGGGGTTTGACATATTGAAAGAAGTAGTCTCCCCATAGGTTGCATTTTCATCGCAATGGGCCTTAAATCTCTTAAACTCTCATCCTCCACAGTATGAATCTGCTGGTAGACTGTGGCTATCTGCTTTGCTACAGCAATTGTGAAGCCACGTCAAGTGTCAATTTGAACTCCTCATGAAAAGCGCTTGCTAAAAAAATGTCTCATTCTGCGTTTAAGTGATAGTTAAGACTTGATGTGTTTCTGTGGTGATTAAAATGTGCCTTACGTAGGCTGAAAAATACTTGATTTCTGTCACAAGTCCCATCTGGGCTTGTTTTGTACATAAAATAGTGTTAAGAGGTCCTTTCTCTATAACTTTATCATTGACATGGAAGCGCTGTTGTGTGTGTGTTGTAATGTGTGGATCAGTGTAATGACTCCGGGCAGATACATTACAATGTTTCTGCCCTTCCAACCAGTGTTTATGCTGATTTATGCTGTATTAACAGTAAATATGTTAATTGCGACATTAAGAAAAAGTAACGCGTGAAACTTTTTTCATTAATCTCATGCGTAAGTGCGTTAATTCTGACAGCTCTATTAATTACATGAATTTACTCTTAAACTGAACCCTAGACCTTAGTCTAACCAGCCTGATCTCATGAAACTTATTTGACTGTGGCAACATTTTGGCAAAATGACATTATGTGGTTCATTACACATGTCGTGGCAGTTCAGAGGTAAAATGTCTACTGTGTGGTGGTAAAAATGAGTTAAATGTTCATCCAAACAGATGATGTTTAAGGTTAATGCTCTATCGAGTTTTAAATCAACAAAACCTACCTCCCTACCCTAAACCTTAAACCTTAACAATAGTGTCAGAAAAGCAAATGTGAGATGGAAAACTAAGTTGCTGGAGCAATCATGTCAATTTATGTTGCTTCTATGTTGCTTTTGGCTCACATGTTGACTTGCATGCTCTTCTGGAGTCATACCCAGGTCCTTGTAAAGCAAAAATCAGTTGAGCTACCACGCAGCTTGATCACACTCGAGAAAGCTTATAAATGTAGTTGGCTATGTGTTGCAAACATTAAAATGATTTTGTGGTGGTGGTTGTAGAGACCATTGGGGGTGAAGGAGGGGGCTGGACTAGCTGCAAGAGAAAACTGAAAATGGAAAATTCCTATGTGAAGTGCAGTAGTTTGTGATTAGGTGTGAACTGCAGAAAGATCAGAGATAGACGGGCAGGGTGGGAGAGAGGAGATTGGAGGGGTGGAGTGAAAGGCTAGACAGCTGCCACCGATCCACACTTAACAACCCATGTTACAGCACAGACCCAGATGAAGGCTTTGGCTAAAAGTCAGAGTTTATAAAGATAACCGTTTGGCCTCTTTTTGGTTTCCTATCTATTAGGGGTTTGTACATTAATGACTTGTGTCTTACATACAAAAAACAAAGAAAAAAGCCCTACAATGAATTCCCCTAACAAAAAAAAAAAAAATCAATAGTTCAGACAAACTTGCAGTTAATTTCCCATTCATTATTTTCACAAGCAAATGAGCTTTAGATTTGCCGCACATGTTTGCCAGACATTTGCAGCTCTTCACCGGTAGAGGTGAACCTGCAGCAAACCTTTGGCGACATTAAAGTGATTGCCATGTATAAGCTTCTTTGCATCCCCAAAACTCAAGACATTTCTAACCTTGGAAATATTCCTTAACTAATAAAGACTGAACTAACTGCTTAACGTGGTATTCAAAATTTTAATTTGTATCAAAACAGACCCACAAATTTCAAAACACCTGTTTAATATTAGGGACAGCCTGTGCTGACTCAATCTTACTTTTTTAGAACCATGACCCATTATCACAACCTCTGTTTTATCAGTATTTGACTGAAGAAAATTACATGCCATCCAATTTTCTGCTATATTCAATAATCCTATAATTTGCTAGACATGCTTGAAGAACATTTAAACTATTCAGAAATTGGAATTCAAATATAAATACAATTGTGGATCATCTTCATAGCATTGAAAATTAATGTTGTGTTGCTGAATCACATATCCTAGGGGTAAAAGAGAAAACTATTTTGGCCCTTACAGAGATCTTTGCCAGGCGTAACAGGGATGTTTGCCAGGGTGTTGCATTGTGGTTACTAAAAGCGGCAATATACTTATAGCGAAATCAAAGAAAGAACATATGTGGTGTCATTTCAAACAAAATCTGTCAAAAAAGGTGTTTTTGATTTTTTGCAGTGGTTCGAAACAGCTTAACAGCGTGTATTTCAGGAAAACTTTGTACTGGCTGTTAAACACCTTCTTACTGCCATTGGTCCATGTCATCGGTGGGTGTCGCCTGGTGTTCCAACTACTTTGATGACAACATCTTTTTCAGGTGAATTTCTTCATTCAGTTGAGATCAGTCAACATGAACACACTTGCAGTGCATAGTTGCCGAACTGGTGCAAACTTTACATCTAGGCAATTGTTCATGTAGAGACATTTTGCAAGACTATATGATGTTTTTAGATTAACTCTTTAAATAGAATAACAGAGGATAACCAGCATATATTATGGCCATGTGTAGCTTGCAAGCATTAGCATCATGAATGCAGAATGTAAACATACATCCCATATGTAAATGCTCCTCTAAATGCCAGCCTCAGGGTTGTGACCAGCATCTGAATGTTCGCAAACAGTATACCATTCCCCAGCTGTTTCAGCCTTCTTTCTCTTGGGTCAGACATTCTGCATTCATGACAGTAATGCTAACACTTACACGCCATATGTGGCTATAATATGCACTGGTTATTGTATTTTATGAAAAGTATCCATGTAAAATCACAAAAAAGTTTGTTTATACTTGTATTTTAAGAAAGATATACAGTATAACTGCAAAGATGGGTGTTTAATCGTGTGGCAACTCTACACATCAGTGTTTATATGTTGACTGATCTTGACTGAGTGAAGATGATGTCAGTGTAAAAGTATGGGGTTTCAGGTCACTCCCACCGATGATTTGGACCAATGGCAGTAAGAAGGTGTTTAACAGCCAGTAAAAACATTTCCTGAAAGTTCGCGCTGGCAGGGTGTTTCAAACCACCAAACTCAAAAACACCTTTTTGGACAGATTTTGTTCATGATGACGTCACACCAGTTCTTTCTTTGATTTTACTAGAAGTATATTGGCGCCTTTAACTGGTCACAAGAGCCCACCCCTAAAGCCAAGTGTACACTACACTCCAGCTTGTCTCGCTTGATATTTTTGAGTCGGCGACTGGTCTGCGATGAGAAGCCTCAGATCTCACGACAAATGGTCATGTTGTGTGCACAATCCTGCGACATGCCTAGACAAGTCCCAGGCGCTACGACAGTTTTCATTACAGCTTGATATCTAGGTGTGCGCACTGTCCTGACAAGCACGAGACTGACAATGAGCCACAACCAATGAAATATAGAGAAAGCGCAAGTGGATGGCCAGTTATCACAGAGCAGAAGACAAAAAATTATTAGAAAATAAAATAGATCTTCACCCAAATCTCCCTACCCGCTTTCTTTGTTATTTTCAGCTGTTTGTCTTTTTTTCCTTTGCAAAATTGTTCGATAAGAAGAAATGCACATAAACTATGATGGAAACACATTTACCGAATAAACTCCTATTGAATTTAACAGGAATACAAGATGCACATCAAAAAACATCATTTGACTGAATAATTCATTCATAACTGGACGAACCAGCGGATCAATCATCGCAATTGAATTGTTGCCCTGGACATTCTGAAATACCGGTGCCCTAAAAATTCAAAGCCAGCACAGAGTTTGCAGAGCAAATAAGTTAAACACAAACTTGCACTTTTTCCAGAAGAGCAGGTTTAATGATACTTTTAAAGAATATCATTTATCGATCAAGTGGTGGCATACAGACTTCCCGGAATTTCGACAACAAGATGGAACTTCCACAGTCGTGCTGTTAACACTATGTATGAGCACAAGAATGACCTCTTACAGTGTTTTCTGACCATCAGAGAATCTGGTAACTTTGATCCTTCAATTGTCAGAGAGGCCGGGGGCTTTGTGAGAATGCTGGAAGATGAGGTTTTCTGCTTTTTCCTGACATTGTTTCACAAGATCATGCCACACGTGGACATGCTGTTTAACCAGCTGCAGAAGAGGAACATCGACTCTGTCTACATCGCAGGACTCATCCAGAGGTTCACCGACAGCGTGCAAAATATCAGGTAAATAATTATTTATCACTGGCTGAGAAAATGCTTATAATGAGACAGTGAATAGGAAATCAAGTTAGGATGATAATGTAGACACAGCTTATTAAACACAGTACACAATGACAGACTAATTGTGGATGGTAACTTGTGTTTTGGATCAGGGACTCCATTCCTTCTGGATCTGTGCAGCAGCAGCCCACAAAGAAACAGAGGACACTAGGACCAGGAGAGCAACAGCGGTTGGTTACAGAGGTAAGCTGTAAGGGCCTATGGTCCTGTTCACACCTGGCATTAACAGGTGTCTTGGTTGATTCGATCACAAGTGGACACCTGGCATTAATATTATGTATCATTTCATAGGTATGTGATACCGTTTTGAGTCATGCCAAGGAGCGGTTCTCTTTCACCATGCACCTCATCAGTGCCACTCTGTTGCAAGGAGACTTGTTCCCGCAACACACCGTAAGGTTCCCGGATTCAGTGCTGCAAACCACAGTGGAGGCCTACCCCATGTTGGACAAGGCCAAGCTCAAAACAGAACTATCCCTGGTCTATGAGAACAATGAGTTCAAGGCTTGCAGTGGTTCACTGACTCTGTTCCAGTTTTTCACGGAGAACAACCTTCAGGGCACATTCACTGAGACTGTCAGTCTTCTCAAGATTCTCATCACCACACCCATGACAACAGCAGAATCAGAGAGGTGCTTCTCTACTTTAAAGAGGATCAAGACCTTCCTGAGGAACGCCATGACACAGGATAGCCTGAATGCTCTGGCTATGCTCTCCATGGTGAGAAAACTTATCAAAAGCATTCCTGACTTCAATAATCGGGTCATTGAAAGGTTTGCCACTCAGAAAGACAGAAGGGCAAAATTCCTGTACAAATAAGATATCTAACACACGCATTTGTAAAATTGTAATTTATTTAATATTGGCATTAAATAATATAAAGAATAAAAGAGAATTCAGTGTAAAAAGTAATTTACGTCTGGACTTGGGTTTATTGATAAATCCATCTGCCTCCATAACAAAAAAATGTGCGTGTGCTCTAAACATTGTCCCACGCACCCACCTGAAAATTTGGGCACCAGATGCCACTGCGCAAAGTCATGATGGAGGAACGCACACACACATAGTGCTCCAAGAACTGTGTGGCACGCTGTCATTTCCAGTCATGAAACGTTTTTTATCTACACATCCTAAACCGGGAGTGTTTTATTAATAAAAGAGTCACACAGTCGCTACAATTTCCCCGGAGGTGACGATTTTGTTCTTTTGAATGCAAGGGATGGAAACGCGGCTTTATCCGCACATTGTTTTTGCAATATTCAGATTTTTTGCATAAATTTAATTTGCAACTTGGATGGAAACAAAGCTACCGTCTCTGATATTCACATACAACTGTTGTATTTCTTGATGAACTGTCAATTTGCTCCCAATAGATTTTATTCATTAGGCAGAAGTTACCAATGGTTTAGCTCAGAATGACATTACTGTGTGTGTTTTTGTTAAGCTGATTAATTAATTTAATTTAATTAATGATTAATATTCACTCAGTACTTATTATTAATAGTATTAATAGTAGTATTTATTTTAATAATGTTTTTATAGTTATTATTATAATAATTAACAGCAACAACCAACTTAATTAAGCAAATAGGAAGCAGAAATTCATAGATGTGATTTTAAATATGTAGGTTTTGCATGTGCAGAAATAAATGAAACATGTACACATTTAATCACACATTTACTGTCATTTCAAAAGCTTTTGTGCGATATTTGCAACGTAAACAATAATTTCTGACTTCCATGTTCATAATTGTCCAAAATCCAGAAGTAGAAAGCATTTTAGAATAAAGTTTAGGACAAAATCATAGTCGTTCTAGCAAGTCAGTCCACTGTCGGCCATCTTTGGAACACTCTCGGGAGGCTATTTCAGTCATGCCAGTGCAGCTCCGATCTACTTGAATGGGGAAAGACCGACATCTCAAAAACAGTTGGTCAAAATTACGATCAAAGAACATATTTCAAATCAGCAATTAAATCTTTACCTCATTTTACGCTAAAACACTAAATTTTCCTGGCTTGTATAGCTAATGCACATGCGTGTTCTACAGTTGATTGACAGGTGATGTCTGTATCTAAAAGGTGATTTGCTCTTTTACCTGCAAAGCAGGACTTCCTTTCTACATCCATTGACCGTTGGGCGCTCAGAGCTCCTTGGTTGAGCGTTCCAATTTCTCCCATTCATTTTAATAGAAGTGGCCCGTCTCTGCAAAATATTTTCTGACAAAATCCATTGATATTTCTCTCTTTGCACTGTTAGTTTTGCCTGAATACATCACATCCGGTCGGGCATTCGCATACAGTCGTGTTTCTCAAACTGGGGTCCGCAGACCCCCGGGGTCCTTGGGAAATCCCTGAACATTGCGTTGCAATGTTGTAAGCAAATAGGCAATAAAAAACAATACAAAAAACGACCCGATATAAAGCTATTGACTAGTATAAAAATACGAAATAACAGAAGTTTTGAACAGTATATTCAAACAGCCTATATAAAAAAGTTGTAGATTCTGGACATCAAATTTTAAATCCGCTTATTCACATGGTAACAGCGACTTCTCTGATTGGTGAATGAATATCGCTTTATTCTCGTTATTTACAGAAGTTTCTGCAGATGACATTGGACAATATCCATCAGACAGTGAGACAAGGAACTGTTGCTCCATCCAGTAAAAAGAAGGGGTTTAACAACATGTTTTTTACGTTATCAACCACAATAGACCAGAGACCAGCACTGGCTTAGCAAGGTCCCCATTTCTGACTGTACATACTTATAATTATTTTGGTTAATCTTACTCGATAAAGTATTCTACTGTCATATTATAAGTTAGTATAATATGACAATTGACGATCCAGCTTCACGCCAAATGCGATCATATATTTCCTCACACAGTGTCCCTTAATTTAAACATATCATCTGTCTAATAGTGGTCAATATTAGGTCATTTCATTTTATTTATACGTTATACATAATTTTCCACTTTAGTACAACTGCCATTTATGTGAGTACAATCACATCCCATCCACTGCCGAAAGGAAGAGAGCTGTAGGAAAACTTTTTATTCTCCACTTCTTCCTTATTTGCAGAAATGCAAGAAGTGGCAGTTAACAATTACATAATTTGAAACATTAAATAATGATTAAATTGTGTTATTGTATTATTACTGTTGTTTAATTATCAACAATAATGTGATATTATAGTAACAAATAAAAACGAATTAATCAATCCTCAACTGTTTTTTTTTTTTTCATAATGTGCTTTACTCATGTTTAAACTCATGCTTTGACTATAGGGGGAAATTATAATAATTTATGAAAAATCAGTAGGCCACAGTTTGAGCTTTGTGGTGTTCTCTGTAATGTTTCCTCCTGCGGATGGCGCTAAAACCTCAGCTGAGCAACAGACTGTCTCCCTAACTTCATTTTATGGTGTTTGTTCATTTTATTTTTCTCACTTGAAACTTGCTGTACAATCGCTGGAGGTAAATGTAATTGAAACACTTTGCACAGAGAAGCCCGCCACAGAAGGACAGCAGTGCCCAACGCTATTTAAATTTATTTTTATACTTCTTGTAAACAAATCATATTTGTTGTGATGGTGGTGGTGGGGCGGGGGTCGGCAAAGTATTTGAGGTTATGAAAGGGGTCCTTGGTTCAAAAAAGTTTGAGAAACCCTGGTGTAGTGGCACGAGTTTAAATATTTCAGCGCAGCCGAAGCTCAAATCGGATCCGAACATGTCACATCCATAGATGGATGGAACTCCAAGCAGCCCCCACACGACTATCCATTGGAAATGAATGACTTCCGTTCTATCGTTTGTCGGATGCAGTATAAAAAAGCGGCTTGAGTCGCAGGGTGCCGACTGCAAGTCGTGTAGTGTAGGCTACACTAGGCTCTATAAGTCTCTATAATATGTGGTACAACAATATACCCTAGATAAAGCAAGGTTAGTCTGGAGATCTTTTCACTTGTTTTATTGTCCGCCAGGTGAAAACTGTAAGTCTAATCTCTTAGAAAAGCAATAACAAGCAACACAATTTGAGTTAACATTCATGTTCATAGCACAAATGTTGCGTGATAAGTGACTTTCTTTCTTGTACCGAACACGACTGTATCTTGTCCTTCTCTCATAGCACTCATGAATGCAAAATGAACATAAGATTTTCACTGAAAAATGACTTATATTTGGGGTTGTTTCTCAAAGAAATTTTGGAATCCCTTAGAAGACTTGGAATATGATGCATGAGTTGCATGGACTACTTTTATGATACTTAAGTCCCTATCAACTGCCACTGCATTGAAACACATACCAGGATATTCATTCAAATTTCTTCTTTGGTGTTCAGCAGATGATATAAAGTCATACAGATTTGGAATGACACAAGAGTATATTTTGACAGAATTTTCATTCTCTGGTTGAAGAATTCTTTAGAAAACAATTAAAATGAAATCTGCAAATATCCTGAAGTCCTTCTGTCTCTTATGTTGCTTTAAAAACAATACTTAAGTTCTATATTTATTTTGGGGTTTATATTTGGTATGCTCTCCTGGTGGGGCGAGTCAAAGTGGTTTCAGAGCTGCTAACGCGCTAATGTGTGAGCAATGTGAAGAGATGTTTTACAGGCTAATTTTACCAGACGAAAGGTACAGCTATTGGTCCACTCCCTGAAGAAAGAAATGTATTCCACTGGAGTACCAGTGCTCTTCAAAACCATGCTATAAGGAACATTAAGTAACTCTATGGAGAAATACACACCAAATGTCAAAACGAAACTCGAAAATGCTTGAGTTAAATTTGAACTCAATAGAACTGTTACTGGAGAGGAGTGGTGCCTGCTTTGCGTTTGTGTGTGTGTGTGATATCAGTGTGATGAAGTGTTTGTGTTGGCTGATGACAACATGACTTCTCAATATGACCGTTGACAAGACCATGAAATATCAAAATGCACTAGGACATACCTATGGGGACATTATACTTAGATATTTAGTGGACTTTTCGGTTGTATTTGTTTTTGCTTACAAATTACAGGAAACAAATTAGACATCTTTAATTTAGGTCTCCTTATGTTTTAATATGTTATTCAAAAGTACATTAAAAAAGTATTTCATACAGTCAGTGTCTACACTTCATCTCTTCTAAGATAAACATGTTATCAATTTCTTAATTAAAATTCATTTGTATATTTTTTTCATAGGGCGAAAAATCTAAAATGTCTAGGTGGTGTAACTGTGCAGAAATTATAAAATATAAAAATGAGCCTCAATTAAAGTTAAAAAAAAGTATATATATATATATATATATATATATATATATATATATATATATATATAACAATGAATCTACTGTATGTGAGGAAATGAACCACATTGTTAGTAGCCAATTGTTTCTGATTGTGATATAGGCCTCAGTGACCTCAGAAAGAAAAAAACTTTTTTTAATCCTTTAGTTTAACTAAATGCATTAAAATTATAATTTTTCAAAGTATAAAATCATGGGGTCCCAAATGGCATGAAGGTTTTGGCCACATGTATTTTAAACTAGATTTTAAAAGAGTTCCTTTTTCATCATCTTAAATATCATTATTTGTCATTAACCCATAAGATTCTTTCTCGTTAAGTTCATCGTTAAGTGTCCCAGTTTTGGCCACCCCGGTCTGGTGATAAGGCTTTGACCAGAGTCCTGGTTTCAGTCACACATGGTCCTTCTTTCTGTCTGTTCACCGCACGCTGACATTTTGCCTCTTAAAAATAACACAGATGTTTGAGTGCTGTTGGACAAAGCAGGTCAGGCATAGCTGATCAAACCCCCTCCTCACAGTCCAGCAGGCGGCTATTTTAACTGCTGGTGTGAGAATGACTAGACACTGAGTAACAGCACTGTATTTGGGCTCTGAGATGTCGTCGGGGCGGGTGGGAAATTTGCAGTCAGTTGCTGTCTGTAGCTTTTGGATGTTAATTGGAGAATACAAACTGATGTTTCTGCATAAGAGTAAACATTCTCAGAGTTGGATACTCTCTCTCTGTCTCTCTCTGATTCACACACAATCTAATTTTATTGTAAAGATTTGAAAAAAAAAAAAAAGAAAAAAAAAGAAATCTGAAAATGAAGAAGAAATATTTAAGATCTGCACTATTTCAAGATCACTCATTAAATGTAAGCAAATTTGTCACATTGACCCTGTTAACTCGATGCTCCTTGGAACATCCTCAAATCATGCTGGATAACATGATCTTTAGGTTTGTGGAGTCCATGCCAGCTCAGATTCAGTTTACACTCAAATAATTATGCTGATATCCATTTTATTTTATTTTTTAAACATTATATTTGAAAAACACAAAACAGAAGCAACTTCATTAGTGGTCTCAGACTTTTGGAAACCTCTATATACCTGTATTTCATAATTAAGTGTAGTATCTAAAGTTGACAAACTAGATAGGTCAGAAGTATACAAGTATATTTATACACACATGTATCAGCATAACAGCGTCTAATCAATCTGAAGAGACCACCTCATCCCATTGGATCAAGTTAAGATGATATGATATGATATTATGATAGCATTTGTGAACTTGTTTTCATGTTTTATCAATTCTTAAAGGAGTCATGACATGCCTTTTTATTTTTTTTTTCCACTAATAATATAAGTAAAGATTTTAGAACAAAAAACAATCATATATTTGTAAAAAATATATATATAATTTTCCACCCTCATTCAGAAACACTTGGTTTTGGTGCTGCTTCTCCTTTAAGTCTTGACAGCATACGCCCACTGTTATGATTGGCTCTCTGCTCTTGACTGACCTGGTCTCTCTCTACTTGCCATCTCACTTCTCACCGCAACTGGGAGGGCTACGAAAGTGATTAAAGATAAAGTAGGCATTGATTTGTTGTTGTGGAGGCAGTCAGATACAAATGTCTACCGCAGTGTGTCATCACAGAGTAGAGCACAAGTTGCTTGGTTTAAACAAAATGTTCTTTTTGCAGTGAGGAGAAGTTTTGAGTTCTGAAACATACAGTTTGTTTTTATAGTTAAATGGTCCCCTGAGTGTCAAAAGATCAATAAAATTTAATTCCTCATGTCATATCCCCTTTAATGGAACATTTCACCCAAAAATGATTATTTGTTCATCATTTATTTGAGTTATTTCAACACTGTATTATTTTCTTTCTTCTGTGGAACACAGGCAGGATATCCAAGTTCCAGTTTTCTAATGAATGTGGATGGTGATTTATACTGCAAAGCTCCAAAAAGGTCTGAAAAGCACCATAAAAGTATAATTAAAGTAGTCCATACAACATGTGCACTGCATTCCAAGATTACTTTAATGATATTCATATGAAAATAGACATTAATTTAAAAAATTAAATAAAAATGAAACAAAACAAAAACAAAAACTAATTTTCATGATACTTTTATCATATTAGGGTATAATTATCATGAGTAAATTATGACAAAAAATTTCATTTTGGGGTGAACTATTTCTTTAACTCCTTTAAATATTTGTGTATATTTCCTGTCGTTATAGCTTTATTTATTCTTTAAGTGCATCTGAAAAATTGTTACAAACAGATAAATTATAATGGACATGTACTGTATACTGTACAACTATAACAGAAGTATTTTGATTATGCGTATAGTAGTTTTTACCTATCTGTGCTATGTTGTTGTGAAATATGTTATTTTGATGGTCAATTTTTTTAAGTACCCCCATTTAGTGAGACCGAATGGTCATGTGACTGTGCCCTCTGAAAGCCATCTCAAGCCTCCTTCATGTCACTGAAATGGTCACATGACCGTAAACCTGGGGAAATCAGTTTATAATTTGATTCCATTTATGTTACATTTTCAATTTACCTATTATTTCAATTGTTAGAAAATGTGATATCAACTTTTAATCATCTGAAACAATATGCAAGGGGTGGCTGCAGAAGCAAAAGCTCAAAGTTGTGAAATTCTGACTAAATTCTAGTGTGTGTTTTGTGTGAGGGTGAGGGGCTATAGGCCTCATTACAGATCAAGGGGGAGGTGGAACTAGTTCAAATTTATTGCCTGTGTCAGCTGTGTCAAATTTGGCAAGCTCAAATGGTCAGCTTGCAAATGGCTGGGGTAAAACTAGAGGTCAGCGGACTGTGCAATAATTAGCCATTAATTCACCCTGAACATTTCATTAGCAGGGAAAGTATATTCTGTGTGGGCTGACTAAATGTTTTCATTTAACAAATATTTTACAGATTCTTGTTGTATTGCTTCATGATTGTGTACCTGAAAGTAATGCCCTCCACCGCTCAGGGGGGCAGCGTTCTGATTTCATGCTAATGCACACTTATCAAAGCACATAATAAAGGTGCTATGAAAAACTCTACCTGACCCTTATGCACCTACAATGTTAATTTTTTGTCATAGAGAGTGGACCACCCACTTTCCAAAATGTTGTCTCTATTTTTGTGGGGTCAGAGAAGAGTAGCCAGTTGTTATTTATGGTCCAGTTTTTTTACAATGTGGTTTAGGCTGTTAGAAAGACCACCAATCGACCTTTCACTTGCAGTACATTATACACAGCTCAAAACTCAGAGCAAGTGAAGTAAAGACTTGCCCAGGTGGATTTAGTTTAGAATTTCAACTGGGAAATTTGTAAGGGATACTGTATAGTCAGCCAGTCATTACCTCAAAATAAACCCCTTGAGGTTAATACAAGACTTTGCGTCGGGATCCTGATCAGCCTGTCTAGATTTAGTGTATAATAATGACTGGCTGACTGTACATTATCCTTTATGAATTTGTCAATTCAAAACCTGACTAATCACACTTATTTCGCCAAATAAAAATATAGAGAAAGCAGAATGCTACAAGAGACACTGACTTAGCACAGTACAGAAGACTGGTTGCTGCAAGGACAATGGTAAAATATACAGTATAGTGGTCAGAATGCTGCAATTGACCAATAAGTATCAAGTAGAGAGCCTTGTAGTAACACAGATTATCATCTTATTTTCAGTACTGCATGAATATGAATTATACAATGCTATTAAAAAATGTTAGCTCTTGTTGGTGGTAGTTTAGTTGTTAAGGATCTGGGCTAACAAACTAAAGGTAACAGGTTCAAATCCACGATAAGGTCATCAAAGAATGACAGAGTTATAGAGATCATCATTGTGATGTTAGGCAAAGAAAATTAACTCCAGGAAATTTGCTGTATGAAACTGTCCCAGCACTATGTCTTCTACAGAATAAAACCTGCTAAACTTGCAAGTAAATAGCGATGTTGCTAAAGTTATCACCCAGTCAGCAAATTTCCTTTGGCACAGCTTTGGCCCAAATAAACAGCTGAAATGTAGCCCAGCTCAGAAAGTGAATGACGGCCCAAATCTGGTAAAGATATTTTTTTGCCAGAACTGAACCAAAACAGTGCCATAACTCCACCAGTAGAAAGCCAAATTAGTAAAGCTTGTGTGGCCCATATATGCTTTATATGTAATTCTTGTTTGGCTGAGTTCTGTTAAGGCCTGGCGGCCCTTATGTAGCCCTTATGTGGCTGACAATATGCCATTATTTTCCCAGAATTTAACCAGAAGAACTCCAAGCCTACCCAATACTTTCATTTACTGCACAATAAATCAAACATAAACCACAAAAATAAATCACAATCTTTTTTTTTTTTTTTTAAGTAAAAAATAGCATGTTAAACATTACAGAAGTATGTTGATATTGGTAGTAATATTGGAACTGTCTAAAGCATGATGCGAGTGTACTTACATTCATTTATTTTTCATTTAAGAAAATGTTAAACATAACACATGAAAGGTGTATTAAAGTTGGAAGTCATATTAGAAAAATCTCATTCATGGGCAATACATTTTTCACTCACAACCTTAGGAAGAAAATAGAATTAGATAGAATTAATAGAATTAATCACATATCAGACACTTTTTATAACCTGAAAAACACTACACACATCAGACTACACCTAACACTTTTGGTCCTAAGCTAAAAAATATATTAGTTTAATCTTATTTAGATTTTCTGAATATGTCAGTAATAGGATTTTAAAATGCCAAAACTTCACTTACTTAAAGCTATTTAAGAGTGTGTCAGGATACAGCAGTTGGGAGGAGAGAAAAGAGTGGGAACACTGTCCAGTATTAAGTTGCTTCTGCAATGACAGTTTCACTCCTCCACCAATAGGAACTGAAAGAATATACTGTACCTCAATGCCACTTGTGACCCAAGAGAAAATTCCCTTCAATTCTAAAGCTTCGGCAAAACATATATGGTGAAAGTTTGGCCCACATGTGTTTAGCCATGTCAGATCTAGGACAGATGTGACAGCTAACTTCCACATGTGGCCCAAAGGTTCTTGTTATCTGGGCAGCATATAGCACATGTAAAAAAAAAAAATTTAAAAAAATATTGGTTGATTGTAGAAAAAAAAGTCTGCTAAATCTTATATAGTTATCTTAGTACTGATATATTAGCCGATATTTTGACATTTTTACATTATCGGCATTGGCTGATAACCATGTCCACTTGACTGATTAACAAAAGTGGATTGATAATGAATAATATATGTTTTCATTTTTGTACATTTTGAGTAAAAATTTTATAAATTAAGTGCATTCCCAAACTTCCCATTCAGAAATCTCATATATGGCAATATACAGTACATGTAAAATACATATATGCTATCAACAACTTTGCTGTGTAGATATCACAATTGGTCTGTGAAAAACCCATATCGGTCTATTACTAGTTACACCCATCTTAAATGCTCATGTCTGTGAACTAAACAACATGATCATACGATAAATCGACATGCGACTTCCAAATGTTCATGTTCCCTGAAATCTCCCAAATTACTGACAAACGCCATCCCCCATCAGATGTTTTTTTCTGAGGTAGAGTTTTCGCTTTAAAATTACATTTTTACTCTCCTGACTGTAAGGTATAGGGTTGGGGATTGGGTTAGGGAGTAGGTTAATAAAATCTGACTTCATTTTGCCTGTATTACATCATTTACAACACAAAATACAACTCACTTTTGGTGCCACCCTGTGGACATTTCAACTCAACAACACTTCCAGCTTTAGCCACTGGGGGCAGTGGTTTAAATTTCGGTTAGCACAGACCGATTTTAGCAACAAACTTTCAAACTTTCGACCCCCTGTCACCCAATTCACAGTGTGATCAGTCTGTATTAAATGAAGAGACTGTTTTGCATGCTCTAACAATACAAGTATGACCAAACAGCATGTGCTTCTTACACATGCCATATGAGTCGTCAATTTGTAATCACTCAATAAATAGATTAATGCTGTGTTAAGTTTTATAACTGTTTCAATTTAGAGTGCGCTTACATTGGACCTGGGCCATTCGGGACATGACTGTGGTAGAAATTAATGGCTCAACACGTCTGTGTGCTGTCATCACATGTCAGCACTTTGACATTGAAGCTCTGAACCCAAACAAGAAACCATGTCCACTTGTCATCTGTGTTTTTTACAGCATCTCCAAGACTTTATTTAAAGGGATACCCATGTGTATATTCTGGGATGGGGCTGTGGTGGGGGGGAACTGCTAGCTAGGTTGTTGTTGCTAGGTGCCTGAGCGAGACTCTTCATTGGGTTATTTCCATCACGAAGTTAGCGCCAGCAAAGCTGCTCGAGACGTGAATAAATAAGATCGGATTTCAAGGCCTCAGATCTCACCGGCACTTTGTAAACTGAAAGGGGGTGTAGCAAGGGGGAGAAAGAAAGAGGGAGGGGTGGCAGACATTAATTTGAATACATCACATCGCTCTTGCTCTGAACCACCCACTCGCAAAAAGCCATGGCCGACACCCTTGGCATCCTGCTGGGTCCAACGGAATTCCGGTCTGATGAGAAGATCCACTGCTTAAGTCCTCTTATACTTGCCGTTCACTCACACACACACACACACACATAGAGATTACCTCTGTGGGTCTTTAGCTCTAAGGCATTTGAAAAAGCTGGTTTGCCTATATGTACCTTCCAGGGTGTGACTGCTTAAAATATACAGTACATCTCAAAGAACAGCTCTGATGGTTCGACTGCAGTTTAATGAACATCTGTATTAGTTCCCTACCACTGGGATTGTAGATTGTCTCTCAATAGGTTAGGAATTCACATACAGTAAATCTTCATTACTGTAAGCACAAATTTGCACTGTCAGGGGCACTTTTTTTTTTTGTTTTTTGTTGGTTTTTTTTTGGCATTTTTAGAGGACATTGCTATTACTCTGAGATCCCATGCGCAAGTCCATGGAATCTGCGCCAAGACATCCGTTGAAAGTTTTGCTGATTTCCGAAGAATGGAATGTCAGGCCATGTCCACACTAATCCTTTTCATTTTTCTAACGTCATTGTTTTCCAAAGTAATAGAGCAGCAGTAGAGAGCATTTCTGAAAAGTCTCAGTTTTTGGAGACATAGTGAAATTCAACCCGGTCTCATGACAAGTCGTAATAATGGTAAAAAAAGTTACAAAATCTCAACAACGTGCAACTTTTGCTCCCATAGAGGAAAATAAATAAAGCAACAAAAAATGTTATTAGGATTTTTTCTAAGTTTAACCTCAAACCTAAACCTAACCATAAATTCTAACCCTTCATCAACTCCTTAACCTAACCATTACTATATTAGGAAAATCACTGTTTTGTACCACAGAAGAAAGAAAACGTTGGGGTTTGAAACGAGACGAGGGAAGTGATTACAGGTTATTCACAGATATTCATTTTCTTCAATAAAAGTGTTGGATAGGAGGCTATCTAAAATGTTATGCACATACTGCATCGATTTGGAATTCTTTTTGTTGAATGGTTGGTCTAAAAGTCTAACCTTTTCATATGAGCCACATCAGACAATATCTTACGATTTAATAATCTAGTATGAATTATTACAAGTTGTCATGAGACTATGATGGCAAATATTTTTGCTAATTTGATCATGCATTCAGCTACCAATCAGAGTTTAGTTCTCTAAACTCAGTTTAATGCATTGTAGCATCTTTAAACCCTTTTCCTAGAATTCTGCATGCTTTTCCCTCCAAATCAGTGCATTAAATGCAAAACAAGTCTACAGATTTCGTCTGGGCCAAACAGCAACCAAACCAAAAGGGAAACAATAAACAGACTTTACCTAAAAACTTTAATCTCACAATGATATCAGTGAGGAAAAAAACATGTACAGAGGTTAGGCTCAAAACTTCAATGCATGCTAGGTATACTATGTATTTTTAAAGAGTAAAACTTTAAGAATGCACTTATTCAGTCCTTAGGTTACACCCACATCAAACATACACAAGTCTCACTTGTCTTTATTGCCAATAACTCTTCACACCCTCCTGACTATCTATCTATCGTTAACAACCTATAAACTGATGTGTGGATAACACACTGCAATAAACGCCAATAGTTGCATCTGTCACTGTGCCCAGGCAGATGGACTATCAACAAATCACCTTTATATGAATGTAAAATAATTCAACAAATTAGTCAGTATACAGATATTATGGTCAAATAGACTAAATGTGAATGAAAATGTAAAAATAACAAAGATCTAAAAATCATTTTCCAATTCTATGTAAGAGAACAGAAATAATCCTGCAACCTGAAATCAGTACTACAGATCAAAGTATTACATCAGTTTACAGCATTAGTTCTCAACTGGTGGGTTGTGACCCAAGAATGGATCACAGGTCTGTTCAGATAGGGTCATTGAAAATGCTAAATGTAAATATTAAAATGCAGCTAACCATATGATTGTGCATTTAAGACAGCAAAATAAACAGACTTATCAATTGGCTTCCCATATTTTTTGTTGTTGACATCATAGCCTGTGCGTCCAGTGAAACTCTACTGTAACTCGGTAGCCCATTTTGGCTAACCAAATTAGGCAGATACCAAAATGGGCAGGTAACGTGTAATGGCCACATCCTGAAAAACCTATGCATGACAAAAGAAAATATGACCCATTCTACAGTAAAGGAATAATTCACCAAAAAATGAAAGTCATAATTGTCACAATTTACTCGCCCACATGTTGTTCCAAACCCATATGACTTTCTTCTACGAAACACAAAAGGAGATATTTTAATGACTATCTCGCCTGTCTTTCCAGTACAGTGGCAGCGGACAATGCCTCGCTTTAAAGCTTGAAAAATAACCCAAAATTATCATAAAAAGTTCATGCGACTCTTGGTCATTTTTCGAGTTTTCTGAAGGCATACAATAGGTTTTTGGTAAGAAACGACTCCACCAGTGTCACCACTTGATGTCCAATGTGAAAAATGCGTCCTGAAGCAGACCCAATGATTTACATTAACTAATCCTTGAACTGTCATTCTTCTTGGGGCGGAAAAGTTCACCTGAATTTTCAACATCATTTGAGGGGGCCAAGTGGCAGCCCTGGTACAGTCACACTTCCATGATAGCAGTAATTGCATGCGATGCAACTTAACTATGTGTCGAAAAAGGAGCATCCTGTTGACGTTATATCGTTAGTGCTTGATGTTGATTCTGCAGGAGCTAACAAAAGCCCGCTGGAGTCCTGTGATTAAAAGCCACCATTGTTTTCTCATTAGGGCTTCCAGGTTAGCAAAAGGTGTGAGTCGCGGCCCCTTCATGGGGATAGACCAACAGTGAGATGGGTTCTAACAAACATCAGGTGGCACACCCCTTTCTGAAAGAGCCTCAAAGCTTTAAATACAGAGGATGATCTGAATACATCAGGGTTCTTTCGGAAAGATTAATCATCCATCAAATGGGACTGAAATTAGGATTTGGATGAAACTAGGAGCTCACAATGACATGGGCTTGACATCATAACTTTATCTCTCATGTTATTACTCACAAAAATACTGACTTGGTTTTGACTTCCTTGTTGTTTTCTCTTGACCTAAATGAGACAACTCCTAAACTATGTAGGTACAGTATGTGTGTGAGTTACTCTTATCACATGGCCTCATGGCGAAGTTGAGAAGTTGCAAACGACTTTTAACTCAACATATTCGTCCAGCAGGGTCACTTTTAAAGCGCCAAAGTCTCTGGAGAGGAAAAGGTGAAAGACTCATGGGAGGGATCTTGACGTCTATCATTTTGGAGCAGTGAGAGATCCAGACGCGCAGAGCACACTGCGTCTCTTCAGAAGTGACAGCGCCGACACAACATCAAGAGCACCATTAAAACGCATCATCGCTTTTTAACAGACTATATGATTTAGAAAAAAGCGTGTTTTGATAGAACACATATGATGGAACCCCGTAATCTTCTGGACTGTATGTGGATAAGTTTTTCCAAATCGGATTTATCTGCGCATTTGTTTGCGGAGACGCACATCTGAGGGGTTTTTTAAAGATCTACCGGTTCTGCGGTCTTTATTGGCGTATGGATTTGACTCAACTCAATTAATCAGGAGATCACAGAGAGCTGGATTACCATTCAGGACAGCCCTGGAACATTACTTTCTGTTCCCACAATGTATGGAATAAATCAGCGCTGCTTGTACATGTGAGTATATTAACATTTTCTTATAGGCGTATATTGTGTGCATACATGATGCATTACATGACATATATGACGTAATTCACTATATATAAACATCTATCATCGACTAACTTTTTTTAATTTATTTTTTTATTTTATTTTGTAGATCTTTTCACTTCTTCGTGGTGTGGTGCCACGCGCAGGTAAATAAGTCTAAATTATTTTTTTATTTCATGGATTTAAAATATGATCTTTACATTATTTGGGATATTTTGGGTGTCATGTATAAAATTGTATTGGACTTTAATATAGCCCAAGATTTATTTTTTAATGATCTCTAAAATATTTTCTGGTGTATATTAGACACTTCCAAATATCGTTAAACAGGGTTCCTTTACGGTCACGAAAAACATGGAAACATCAGGGAATTTTACAATTGTGTCTTCAGGGCTGGAACAGTTATGTATTTTATGGAATTTATTTTCATATAATCGAATATATTCTATTTTATATTAATTTCTACAGCTCTAAAATATTTATTCGGCTAGTAATTACTCTGTGTAATTGTAATCTCATTACATTCATTAAAAAAAAAAAAAAATTATCCATAAATCACACGCGACTGGAAATATCATGTAAATTCATTGGCCAACAAGTGTGGGAACCCTGTAGCGTTAGATTAGTGCTCTTGCTGGCATTTACAAAACGTGAAGTTTTTTCTATTCCAGCAACAGAGAGAAATATATGTGATTTTATTTTCCCTTTGCACCGAAAAGGGGGAGAAGAATCACCCTTCTCCTAATTTTAAGCAGTATGTGAGGGAACAGGGCTCACTGACGGACCAGCTGAGCCGGCGGCAGGTCCGAGTCTACCAGCTGTACAGCAGAACGAGCGGCCGACACGTGCAGATCCAGGGCAAGAGAGTGACCGCCACCGCAGAGGACGGAAACACTTTCGGTGAGTCGCTAATTCATTTACAGTAATTCACTCACGGTAGGTTTCGGTGCAGATAGGGCTGTTGTCACATTATAAGCGTCTGATTGGTTTATTGGCTGGAACAGGACGCGCTGATGGTTCAAAAGACATTTCTTTGCTTAATCGTTCTCTTTTGTGTCGGTTAGGATGTGATAATTTGCTTCAAAAAGCAAGGGGAAATGGAGCTGATTTGGCTAGCCACGATATATTGGCAGCCAAATACACAAGTCATCTTTGAAAAGCAATGCATTAACATTTCTTTCCCCATTTAGGCTATAATATTTCACTGATTGAATTAATTATACAATCACTATGCAACATACTTTTAGACTATTTTCTTAAAATCCCAGTTACACACACTGAGATACATTTAAAACATTACATGGTGGTATTAAAATCACTGCATGTGGTAACATCTGATTTAACTAACATACCTAGTTTTATTTGGGTGAAACTAATTATTTAATATGACAGGATCAACCTGGTTGTTTTAGGTTACACCAACCTAAGTGATTCTTAAAGGAACATTCTGGGTTGAAAACAAGTTAAGCTCAATCGACAGCATTTGTGGCATAATATTGATTAACACAAAAATTTATTTTGACTGGTGCCTCCTCTTCTTTATAGAAGCACAAATCTGGGTTTCAGTGAGGCACTTACAATGGAAGTGAATGGAACCAATCTGTAAACGTTAAAATACTCACTGTTTCAAAATTATATTTCCACAAGACAAACAATATGAGTGTAAACATGATTTTAGTGTGATAAAATCATATACTAACCTTTTCTGTGTAAAGTTATATCCAATTTTACAACTTTTTTGCCATGACGATGTAATGTCAACAAACCTTAAAACCCTACAACGACTGTAAAAACAATTTAATGTAAGTGCTTTTATAAAAATGTAAGCTTCACATTTCTGCCTTTAAACCCTCCAAAAGTTGGCCTCATTCACTTCCATTGTAAGTGCCTCACTGTAACAAGTCAGGAAGAAATAGCTGCTTAAAAACTGTTTTTTCAGTTAATGTACTTATACATGTTGTGTCTTCCTTTCGGTTACATTGGATTTTTGTACCTTTTTATGGTATTTATAAATAGATGTGAACCTGTTTCAGGCTGCAGTACTTTGTTTGATGCTAACATATTTTGTTGCATTACAGCCAGACTTTATGTGGAGACAGACACCTTTGGAAGTCGTGTTCGGATTAAAGGAGCAGAGAGCGGCAGATACTTGTGCATGAACCGCAGAGGAAAGCTAGTGGGCAAGGTATGTAACCTTAACTACACTCTCTTAAATTTCTCAGAAAAAAAGCAATAGTATTTAAAAGAATAGTGTCGTTCCAAAACCTGAATGCTTTTGTTTCTGTGGAACACAAATGGAGAATTTTGAGGAATTTTTAAACAGCTCTTTTCCATACAACAACAGTTGATAGTGACCATGTCTGTCAAGCCCCAAAAAAGACAAAAACAACATATAAGCATAAACACAAGTAATCCATACAACTTGTGTGCTGTGTGCCAAGTCTTCTAAAGCTGCTGACCAAAATTTAAGTTGTTATTCACTGATAATCTTCCCCAGCATCAAAGCTCTGAAATCTGCACTCATTTTCAAAAATAGTATGCAGACACAACGCAGACACGTTTTTGACGGCATTAGTTCTTTCACACAATATGCCAGTTTGAATATGAGGAATGCAGAATTAGATTTGAGAGCTGTAGCGAAGGGAAATATTTTCAGTAAATAACAACTTAAATTTCAGTCTGTACTGGATTTCAGGATTGAGAACCACTGCCTTATACAAAGCTATTGAATGTGCATTAGTCATATGAACTACGTTTTTGGTGTGTTTTCTGTGACAATGCTCTGTGAACTTGTGGCATGAAAAAGAGCTGCAGGAATTTTCTTCAAAAATGTCTCCTTTTGTGTTACATTGCAAAATAACAACATGAGGGTGAGTAAATAATGACAGAATTTTTTCATTTTTGGAGGAACTATTCTTTTAATAGTACTGGTATAACTAAAAAAAATGTGAAAATCAAAGGATATTGAGAAAAGGCGAGAAAGGTTGGGCATGGGAACAATCAATAGTTTTCCGTCATGATTACTAGTGAGGGTGCATGCTATCAGAGGAGTGGATTATTAGCATTCCTTCGACAAACTGTGTCAATCCCTTAAAGTTCACAGTGATGTATTTTGAAAAGATGCAGTTTGCATATGTTTGAGAGTGCAAATGTTAAGAGATAAACAATAAAAGTAAAACACAGTGACTACACATTTTGTCAAAATTGAGTTATGACTGAAATCGTGTCTGTTAAACTTTGATCTGTCTTGTAACAGAGAAAACATAGTGCGAATATTATCATTCACAATTGTATTTGTATGTAGTATTGTCAAGCTATAGAGATATAGTGTGAATAATAAATTCTGTAAGAGAAGTGAAGATCAGTATACACACACACAAAAAAAAATCTCTTTGGCTGAACTTGATTCAATCGTGTACAGTGGTTTAAAAAGATGTGTTTAAAATGAGTTTTCTTAACTTAAAATTACTATGTAATCTCAACACAAATACTTTGTGTAGAAAGAACATAGTTGAATTGGGTAAACCCAACAAAATTAGACATGTAAATGTAACTCAGATAAATATCTTTTATTTATTAATGTACTAACTAATGAAAGTGAATGTTAGCATGCTAGGTACATGCTGGTTGGAAGCACTACAGAGTGTAGTTTAGTAACTATGCTAAGGTTAGCATAGCATTTGCTTAATGAAGCGAGCAATCAGTTTCTGTGTGACATCTATCTGTCCTCATCGTAAGCTCAAGCTCCACTTTTCCCCAACAGTGGTAACCCCCAAAACTCCAACTTAACAGAAATTCTTCTAAATCTCAACATAACAAAACATTAAACACTAACAAGTATCCCCCTTTATATTCATCTTGCACAGAAACACTTAATTTTAACATTTACTCTCCTTATCGAGTCCCATGCAAAACATGCTGCGAAAGAGAAGTTCCAGTGTCCAACACAATGAAATCTTATTATGACGAAATGTTCTAGAATTGTGTTGCTTTAGCTCATTTTAATTAAGTAAATTGAACAAGAAGCAACAATATTTTTTTTTTAATTGGCTGAGAGTCGACTCCCAGACCTGCAGAGGAAACTGCTTTCACACCCATTCTGTGATTGGTCAGATGTCACGCTACTTCTTTTCCACTTCCGAAGTGGAAGATGTCTTCAGCAGCTCTTTGGATTTGCCATGAGACAGTACTGGGACAACTAGATGGAGACAGTGAGAGCATTCTGGCTGCCCCTAAACTGTGTTGAAAGATGAGGGCACAGGCAATGGTGAAGAAAAATATAATGACAGGCATCAGGCATTGCAGTGTAACTGATAAAACTGTTTGAGTCTTGCTTATTTAATAACCAAGCAATTTTAAAAGCGTTTTGAATTCCTTTTGGAATTTTGGAAACGCTTGAATTCAGAGGCTGTAATTTAAAGGTCCACTGAGTATTGCTTTTGACATATTTGTTAAAAAAAGTATACTCACATGAAATGAAGATTCTAGTCATAATAGTTGCTTAGAAAAGGATGTTTTATTCTATGAAAGGCAGGTTGGTTACTATGGTGGTCACTGTGTTGAGATCAATAAACCTCCATGCTGATAGGTTTTAGTTTCAAATTCATGAGCTCTGCCTAATCAGTTGTTTTGGAAGATGAAGAATAGTCAGTCAAACATAAACTACTAGCCTACATAATTTCCCTTTAATTCCCTTCTCACAATACAAGTTCTGATTTTTAGGTGACTTTTAAATTTGGCTAATTCGTATGATATCGTACGACTTTCACTACAGCCAGTGACGTTGCTGGACATCGTATCTAATACGTGATAATAACTTGCTTCTGTCACACATAACGGCCTCCTATCATGTTTACACACTCTACTGATAGGTTAGGTTTAGATAAGAGGCTTGGGTAAGGGAAAATATTAATAAGCATGTTCTTGACACCTCATGTGTGGAACTCGCGCTTATTTCCGCATTACACATCTGGGCATTTGTACGTGATGAAATCGTACGAATTCATACGAAATAGCCAACTCGTAAAATATGTACAAATTTTCATGAGATCAGGCTGGTATAATAGTCTGGATTTTTTAGTTTGGGGGATGTGTTCATCTTTAAAACTTCAAAAGGTTTCCTGCATATGGACTGCAAATAATTTCTCAACGTAATATATATGCGTTTAAAGACTTTATGCTGCATAGAGGCAGGGCTGGGAGGGTTACTTTTAGGTGAAAATGTATTCCATTACAGATTACAGAATACATGCTGTACAATTTTATTTGTAACGTATTTTGTTAGATTACTCAAATTCAGAAATGTAATCTAAATACTTTTGGATTACTTCAACACTGGTATATTTTTTCACTTGTCTGCCTGTACAGTAAGACAGAGTACATATGTTAAAAATACATTATCTTGTTTTAAGGATTTTTAGATATTTTTACAGAACAACAATACAAAAATTATCATCAAGAATAAGATTTTTGCCCTGGAGCTTAATGGAGCACAAATCCGAAGGCAGGGATCTCAAGACATGTTTTTATTTCAAGTTTCAAACTTCTTTTATCTTGACACAGTGACCTAAAAAACGGTACGTTTATGAGGCAACGCAACCGAGACGCTTCAAAAGCGTCCGTCTGACGCAGGTGTATATTGACGCGTCCTTAGAAAAACTCTTATAATAAATCTCTGACTGATTGATGAACTCAGTTGCAAAATGGATTGTTCTGAACTGTAGGCCAAAGTTCAATAATGTGGAAATAAACAATATATTGCATTCTAAAGCCACTTTTTGTATAGTCTTGTTTAATGCTTCACTTGTGTGCCAAAATAATGTAATACATCTTAATTATCTGTATTATTATTTTTTATAATATATATATATGTATATATATATATATATATATATATATATATATATATATATATATATATATATATATATATATATTTTATAATTATTTAAATATAACTATTTATAATTATTCAGTTATATATTGAATTATTGTTATTTGAGGGGCTTTTTGAGCAAATATTTATATATGCGATTAATTAGATTAATTAATCGGCATACCATGTAATTAATTCGATTACAAATTTTAATCGATTGACAGCTCTACTCTTTAGTAATCAAAATACTTTATGAATGTAACTGTATTCTGATTACCAACGATTTAAATTGTAACTGTAGTTGAATACAGTTACTAATATTTTGTATTTTAAATACGTAATCCTGTTGCATGTATTCCGTTACTCCCCAACCCTGGAGGCGTAATAAATGTATTTAACCATAAATCCCATGCTATGAAGGACATTTAGAAACTGGACCTTTTGGAACTTTAATTGAATACTTCTGATTTTAGTTTAATACATGTGAATTTTGCATAAAGATTTTAACAGCAGTTTCTTATCACTTCAAGCTAATGATTCTAAACCTGTGTTGAAGAATTAATTAGTTTAATCCATTAATTTGAAAAATGTGTTTGATTAATATGTCATTAAACATATTCTGTGCAATAATATATGACTGAAACCTTTCTTTATCACAGCCCAATGGCCGAGGAAGGGATTGCATCTTCACAGAGATCGTGCTGGAGAACAACTACACTGCTTTCCAGAACGCTAAATATGAAGGCTGGTATGTGGCTTTCAGCAGGAAAGGTCGGCCCATCAAGGCTTCCAAAACCAGGGAGAACCAGCGAGAGGTTCACTTCATCAAGCGCCTCCACAAAGGTCCACTTCCCTTCCCAAACTCGGACCAACCCAAACACTTTGAGTTCATTAGCTTTCCACCAACCAGACGGGCTAAACGCAACAGAAAATCCCACGCTTCTTCCTAACACCGTGCCACACGGACTCATCGGACTTTTTTATTTTAATAATAAAAAGAGGCAGCTTTATTTTTTATATATTTTCATACTTAATGGACTTGGAAAAAGCCAACCATGCTGAATGGATGCTCATTGTAAAGGGGTGATTTGTAAATATGGTATGACAGTAGAAAAGAATGTATATATATAAATACAACCCCAATTCCGAAAAAGTTGGGACAGAATGAAAAATGCTAATAAAAACAAAAAGGATTGATTTGTAAATTATATTCACCTTTTGCTATATTGAAAGCACTGCAACTACATATTATATTAAGTTTTTCCTCTTGAATTTCATTGTTTTTTGAAAATGTACAGTAATTTCAAATCACATGATTGCAACACGCTCCAAAACAGTTGAGACGGGCAATTTAAGACTAATAACAATTTGACGAGTTGAAATAAGGCGATGTGAATCAGGTGATGTTAAACAGGCGAGGCAAATGTGTCATAGTACTGTATACTGTATAAGGAGCCTCCAAAAACAGCCTAGTCCTTCAAGAGCAAGGATCGTTCAAGACTAGTCAATTTGCCAACAGATGCTTCAGAAAATAATCCAGCACTCTGAGAACACTGTTCCCCAAAGACAAATTGGAAGGATTTTGGGAATTTCACCCTCTACAGTGCACAACATAGTTAAAAGATTCAAGGAATCTGGTCAAATCTCGGTGCGTAAAGGGCAAGATGAAAACCACTTGAATGCGCGTGATCTCCGATCCCTCAGACATTACTGTCTTAAAAAACGTAATTCGTCTGTAATGGATATCATGAACATGGGCTTGGGATAACTTTAGTAAACCTTTATTAGTCAACACCACTCGCCGCTGCATCCGAAGATGCAAGTTAAGACTTTATCATGCAAAGCAGAAGCCATACATCAACACTGTCCAGAAGCTCTGCCAACTTCTCTCGGCTCGGTCTCATCTTAGATGGAAAGTAGGAATAGTGGAACTGTGGTCCAAAAAGTCCATATTTCAAAAAGTTTTTGAAAAACACAGCCGTCGTGTTATTCGGGCCAAAGAGGAAAAGGACCATCCAAGCTGTTATCAGTGTCAGGTCCAAAAGCCAGTGTCTGTATGGGCCAGGGGTGTGTCAGTGCCCATAGCATGGGTAACTTGCACATCTGTGAGAACACCATGAATGCAGACAGATATGTACAAATTTTGGAGCAACATATACTGCCATCCAGCACCGTCTTTTCAGAAGGACAACTTCAAACCACATACTGCCCAGATTACAAGTGCATGGCTGTGTAAGCAGAGAGTGCAGGTGCTGGATTGGCCTGCCTGCTGTCCTGACCATCTCCAAATGAGAATGTGTGGCGCATTATTAAGCATACCATCCGGAAACGAAGACCTCGTACAATTGTGCAGCTAAAGACCTACATAATGGATGAATGGGTGAAAATTCCACTTTCTAAACTTAACAAACTTGTGTCTTCAGTGCCTAAATGCTTAATGAGTGTTCTTAGAAGAATTGTTGATGTTTCACAGTGGTAAACACTCGACTGTCCCAACTGTTTTGGAGTGTGTTGCAATCATCTGATTTGAAATTACTGTACATAAAAAAAAAAAAAAAAAAAATACAATTCACAGGGTAAAACATATTATGTGTAGTTGTAGAGCTTTCAATATAGCAAAGGGTGAATGTAATTTAAAAATCACTCATTTTTGTTTTTATTAGCAGTTTTCATATTGTCCCAACTTTTTCGGATTTGGGGTTGTAAATAAGGTGGCATTTTTATGTGTGTTGCATGAGCATTTTATACAAACTCTAAAGACAACATGCTCAATATTAAACACGATAAAAGAGCTATTTAAGAGGGATATACTGTATATGTAAGATGAAATAGAAATCAACATCAGTTCAAAAGATGTTTGACCTTACCTCATGTGTCATGAATAGAAAAAGTAATTCAAGGAGTCTGCAAAGGATTCTTACTAATTATTAGCTAACTGTGAAGAACTTCAGTGTGAAATGTGAAATATATATATTTGACTTTTTTGGTGAGCAACACTTTTAACATTAATAGATTTTATAAAATGTACCTAAAAATGGAGGCAAACAAAACAAGGTTTTATAAAATCAACATGCAACAGCAAAATTTAATGGGCAGAGTGTCTAAGGACAAAAGTGAAGTGAGAGGATTGGTGGCCACCTCCTGAAGTACCACTCTCTGCTGCCACCTGCTGCCATTCTACTGCCAATGCAGGGATGATATAGTGTAAGGGCCAAGAGGTCAAGGTTTGGTTGGTTAGCCTGGTCCAGTTAACCCTTCTACTGGTAGATGCTGTAACTACACCATTCTGGGGGCAAAATGCATCTCTCTCTATTGACAACCATTCAAAATTAGCCTTCTGTAGTATACTGACAGAATAAAATATTTTTCAAGCGACATTAAACTGTTTAGTTTCCCATCTGTGCTCTGCCTACAGTTAAGCATTTTCTGAGCAGGCAGAGTGGTTTTAATCCTTTCAGTCACAATATAATGAAAGCAGTTTAAAACACTATGTTATTTTACAGTGCTGTGGAAAAGTATTTGCCCCCATCCTGATTTCTTCTGTTTTTGTGTAACTGCAAATCTATGAAACTGCATTCATAATGGGGCTCAGCTGGACTAGACACACTCAGTCCTGATTACTGCCAGCCCTGTTCAATCAAATCAACACCTAAATTGAACTTTTTCAGCAGCATGAAGTTGGCTAAAAGGTCTCACCCAGTAGCACTCTATGCCAAGGTTGAAAGAAATTCCAGAAATGATGAGGAAAAAGGTGACTGAAATACATCAGTATGGGAAGGGTTACAAAGGCTCTGGGACACCAAAGAGCCACAGTGAGAGCCATTATCTCCAAATGGAGAAAACTTGGCACAGTAGTGAACCTTCCCAGAAGTGGCCGACCTTCCAAAATTCCTCCAAGAGCACAGCGACGACTCAACCAGGAAGTCACAAAAAAGCCAAGGACATCATCCAAGGAACTGCAGGCCTCTCTCGCATCAATAAAGATCACTGTTCATGACTTCACTATCAGAAAGACACTGGCCAAAAATGGCACCCATGGAAGAGTGTCGAGGCGAAAACCACTACTGTGCTGACCCAGAAGAACATAAAGGCTCGTCTGAATTTCATCAAAACACACCTTGATGATCCTCAAAGTAGGCTTGTTGCGATTATTAAATAACCGTCTGATCGTGGTTATTTGATCTAACCACGGTTATTTGAGACAACCACAATTATTGGTCACTCAAATTCCAATCACATTTGAATGCCCAAATAAGGGAATTTTAAGCAAATATACTGTGTAAATGCCATGAACGGCACGTTTGTGTGTAATTCATTTGAACTCCGAGTGTCACTGATCTGCACTGCAGAGGTCAACCAGCTCCTGTCATGAAGAGAGTGATGCGTGCTGTTTCATTTTAAACAATCGTGTAATGGCAAATGTTCCTGGTTCATACATGCTGTGTTAATGACACGCAGTGACACAGAGGAGGAGACGCATGCTTTACTCTATTTCTGTGGAGTGAAAACATTATGAAACGAAATCTCAAAGGTTTTGCTTCATGACAAATAAGGGCTCGTGGGTTTAATCAGAGCATTAAAATAATGTGTCAAAGTGAGGAAATTAGGAAATAAATATTTTGTTATTGCATAATATAATAAAAATATAATGAAATATATTCAAAAAATTATATATATTTTTTATTATAAAATATATGAGTTAAAAAAACAAGTGTAAATGTAAAATTGACCAAAACTAAAGTACACCAAAAAGAGAGACATGTTTTAAGTAGAAATATTTTGATATTTAAAACATTATTTTTCATGTTATCATTCATAAGTTTTTAAAGCCTTAAAAGGAAATCCTATTTTATTTTTTATTCAGATATTTTAAGTTAAATATGTAAGAAATGACTTCTTAAGGAAAAAAGCATACCTTAAAAAATAATGACAATTTATGACAATTAATCACGAATGCCCTTAACGAGACAATTAATCGTCACAGCCCTAAAGCAGACAATTAATCATCATAATTGCAATTATTTATCTGACAATTAATCGTCAGCTAATTTCATAATCATGACAGCACTACCTCAAACTTTTGGGAGAATGTTCTGAGGACTGATGAGTCGAAAATGGAACTGTTTGGAAGACAGTGATCCCGTTACATCTGGCGTAAATCAAACACAGAATTCCACAAAAAGATCATCATACCTACGTTCAAGCATTGTGGTGGTAATGTGATGGTGTGAGGATGCTTTGCTGCTTCAGGGTCAGGGCGACTTGCGATAACCGAGGGAAACATGAATTCTGCTTTCTACCAGAAAATCCTTAAACGGGCAGTTCATGCTGGAAAACCCTCCAGTGTGGCTGAACTAAAGCAGTTCTGCAAAGAACAGTGGGCCAATATTCCACCAGAGCGTTGTGAAAGACTGATCTTGTGTTTGGTTGCAGTTGTTGCTGCTAAAGGTGGCACAACCAGCTATTAAGTTTAAGGGGACAGTTAGTTTTTCATATGGGTGATATGGGAGTTGGATAATTTTTGGTTTCAATTGTAAAAATATATATTTGAAAAATTTATTTTGTGTTAACTCAGGTTGCCTTTGTTTTAGGTTATATCTCATTTGAAGTAGTATGAAAAATACACAAAAAAAGAAGAAATCAGAATGGGGCAAATACTTTTCCACAGCATTGTATATGGTATGTTGGGATTAAACCCATGACTCAGCACATGGTACAATTCTTCAACAGTACATTTATATCAACAATATATTTACTGATCACCGCATTGCACTACAGTGTGGCAATGGATTAGGTTTGATTATGTAATTCTGCATCTGCCTGTTACAACAAAACTATCATGTCAGTATTAGATCAAGTAAAAAAATTAGAGTATGCAATTTCAACTTCTATCTTCTTTACTGATGTCAGAATAAATAACAACAATAGATAGTGCTGTTCCATAGCACAGTTAAAGGAATATTCCGGTTTCAATATATATGGTTTTGCCATAATATTGATAACAACAAAAAAATAATTTTGACTCGTCCCCCCTTTTCTTTAAAAAAAGCAAAATTTGAGGTTATACTGAGACACTTACAATGGAAGTGAATGGGGCAATTATTGGAGGGTTTAAAGACAGAAATGTGAAGCTTATAATTTTATAAAAGCACTAAAAATAATTCTTCTGTTAAAACTCATGTATTATTTGAGCTGTCAAGTTGTCATTTAAGGGTTATAGGGTTTGTTGACATTACATTGTCATGACAACAAAGTTGTAAAACTGGCCATAACTTTATACAGAAAAGGTTAGTATGCGATTTTATCACACTAAAATAATGTTAAGAAACATATTGTTTGAACATGGAAGCCATGCGAGTTTCGGACGTGTGAACGGCGAGCTCTGCACACTTTGCTAGTTTTAATACTATTAATGACATAAACCGGTGATATTCGATACACTCTGTTCCATAATGGTTCTAGGAGGACAATATGTCAAAGAATTCAAAATCCTCGGGCTCTGGAGACATTAAAAGACACTTACGTGCTCAAGCTGACACCCCCGAGCAGCAGGCTGCGAGCCAGGGAGCTAATTTGGTCAGGGAAGTGCGGGAAATTCGGCGAGAAAAGTTGAACGTCGGCAATGCTGATGAAGGCCATTGCTGACTTGGAGGATCTTGCTGTAATACGTCGATCGATCACTGCCATGGAGACAAAATTCACTGAGATGGTTACAAGAGTGGGGGATGTTGAGAAACAGAGCAATTATCTGGAGTCATCGGAGAGGAAATTATCTGCTAATCCACTAGTGGATTTGGAGCGTGTCTGGGAGAAGTTGGAGGACTTGGAGAACCGTAGCCGGCAGAATAACGTCCGTAGAAGAAGGTCCAGGATATGGTGAAATTCCTGGATGGACTCTTTCCGAGTCTGCTCGACATAACAGGCCATAAGCTGGAAATCGAGTGAGCTCACAGGGTTCTGGCTCTGTGATCCACTGAGGGAGACAGGCCCCGATCAATTCTGGCCAAATTTCTGAGATCATCCAATAAAGATCTTGTGTTACGTGAGGCAAGGAGTAAAGGAAGGCTTTCTTGGAAGAACCACAGCATTTTCTTATTCCCAGACTTTGCAAATTCAACAAGAGAGAAGCGTGATCGATTCAAGGAATGCAAGAATCTCTTACATCAACAGAAGGTTGCTTTTGCACTGATGTTCCCGGCCAAATTGAGAATAGATGCTAATTATGGCCGTAAAATATTCACATGTCTCCAACAAGCGATGTCCTCCATAAAGTCAATGGAGTAAGTTAATTTGTGGTACTCACGCTGTAGCCGAATGGATCGACTCACTGAACATTCACTTTGTAATATTGTATTTTATCAGTAATAAGTCAGACGACACACAGGTGGTTGCTGAACTGACATGCTTTATCTAGTCTCCTGTTACGCATGTCTCCTTACGTACAACCCACGTACATCTTACGTATTACGTATTAAACTAGAATACATTACATCCACCTTTTTTTCTTTTTTTTTTAAACAATTCAGAACTTTAACATTTGTCTCAACATTCAACGATGTATTCATCAAACATTAGATTTATTACTCAACTATATCATTTAGCATTTACTTTGAGGCCTTTAAATCAATAAGTATTCTAGTGCATTTTATAGTCTTTGAATCTTGATGGCATTTTAACTTCCCTTCCAAATCTTGTGGTGATAGCTGGCTTGCTCTGTTTTCAGGTGAACCATTTTGATGTGTGTGCTTCATCACAACAGGTAAGTCTGTATTCGTTTCTTTTTCCAGCGTTGTATTTGTGTTTGACTCAGTGTAAAAGTCAGTTTGTTCACATGTTGATGTAAACTCTTGTTCTTTTGTCTTCAACAGATGCTTTCTGTTTCTTCTGTAAACCTTTCCATTAGGTGTGTGAGGAACATACGATCTTGGCAACTCATGATTCTTAAGAACTGTTGTAGGCTTCCAGATTTGTCCTTGCTGTATCCTCACATTGTCCCCTGGTGATATGTCTGGCAATTATTTGGTGTTTCTGTCATAATAACATTTCTGCTTTGACTGCCTGTTTTTGAGCTTTTCTTGAATTTGTCCAATTCCTTTTGGAGACAACAATGTGGTGGAAGTTGGCAGTTTCGTTTTCAACCTTCTCCCCATTAAAATTTGTGCCGGTGACATTCCAACGCCATCTAGTGGAGTATTGCGATATTCCATCAATGCATCATATGGATCTCCATTCTCACTTTGTGACTTTGTGAGCATTTTCTTGATGGTCTGGTCTGTTCATTCTGCTTGTCCATTAGACTGAGCATATCCCGGACTAGATGTTTTGTGCTCGAATTCCCAGTTTTCTGCAAAACATTTGAATTCGTGACTGGCATATTGTGGACCATTATCTGATATTACCACATCCGGTATAGCATGTCTGGCAAACAGTGATTTCAATGCAGTGATCACTCCTCTGCTCGTAGTGTCACTCAGCTTTGCAATTTCTGGAAATTTGGAGTAGTAGTCTACACACAGCAAATATTCTGAACCATTGTGCTGAAACAAATCAGTACTGACCTTTGCCCATGGTCTTCCTGGCAATGTGTGAGGTATTAGTGGTTCTCTTGAGTGACTGTTTTGATGAGTGTTGCATATGGCACATTGAGATACCATTTTCTCAATTTGAGCTGACATTCCTGGCCAATAAATTATGTCTCTTGCTCTTTCCTTGCATTTCACCATGCCCAGATGTGACTCATGAATTCGGTCCAGCATTTCATTTCTCATTTTGTTTGGAATTATGAGTTTTGCAGCTTTGTACAGCAGTCCTGATGTGTAACTGAGTTCCTCTTTAAATGTCCAATATTTCTGAACATCTTTGTGAACTGAGCCTTTCTCAGCAGGCCATCCTTTCATGATGTAGTCTTTCAACATCTGCATTTCAGGATCATCAGCTGATGCTTTTCTGAAGTCTTGCAGTTTCTTTTCAGATACAGGTAGCTGAGGTGTGATGCAGTTTACCTCCAACTCCTCTTCAAGTAGGTCTTTGGTGTGTTCATCAAGGTAAGCACGACTCAATGCATCTGCTATATGCATCTCTTTGCCCGGCTTGTTTATGACTTTCAGATTGTACCTTTGGAGTCCGAGCAACATCCTTTGTAATCTCAGTGGTGTTTGGTGTAACGTTTTTTTTGAAAATGCTCTCAAGTGGCTTGTGATCACTATCTACTTGAACTTCTCTGCCATATGCATATTGGTGGAACTTTTCACATCCGTATACAATAGCAAGTAGTTCCTTCTCAATTTGCGCATATCTACGTTGACAGTCTGTGAGCGCTCTTGATCCATATGCTACTGGTCTGTGATCTTGTAGCAAAACTGCACCCATTCCTTCAGAGCTGGCATTTACTGACAATGTTAACGGTTTGTTGACATTGTAGAATTTCAGTGTTGGTGCGTTCGTTGTTAGTGTTTTGAGTTTCTGAAAACTTTTTTCTTGCTCACTTCCCCAGATCCATTCAGCGTCATTCTCCAGCAGCTGTCTGAGTGGAGCACTTACTTCTGACAAGTTGGGAATGAACTTGGCAAGATACTGCAACATAACCAGAAATCTTTGAAGCTTGTTTGTCTTCTGGTGGAGGTAACTAAACTACAGCTCTCACCTTCTCTTCATCTGGTTTCAGTCCTTCTGCTGTCAGTACATGACCGATATACTTGATCTGCGAAGTTCTGATCTGACATTTCTTTTTGTTCAGCTTGAGGTTGTACTCTCTTGCCCTTTCAAAGAGTTTTATCAGTCTGGTGTCATGCTCTTGTATTGTTTCACCCCATACCAGCAGATCATCCACAATGTTTATCACACCATCCAGATCTTCAATCATTTGTACTACAGTTCTTTGGAATACTTCAGATGCTGACAATATTCCGAAAGGCAAATGTAGGAATCTGTATCTTCCTTCGGGCGTGTTGAATGTACACAATTTGGAGCTTTCCTCGTCCAATTTTTTCTGCCAGAACCCTTGGTTGGCATCAAGCACAGAGAATACTTTGGCATTTTGCATGTTTGACAAGACTTCTTCTATCATGAGCAGTGGGTAGTGCTCACGTTTAATTGCCTTGTTCAAATCCTGAGGGTCGAGACATATGCAAATTTTATCTGGTTGACGATTGTCACCATGCTACTCACCCACTCAGTTGGCTCTGTTTGTCTCGCAATGACATTTGTGTCCTCCATCCTGTGAAGTTCTTCTATTATTCTTTCTTTTAGTGCGACAGGAACTTTTCGTGGAGCATGTACAACAGGCTTTATTGACGAATCCATTTGAATGCGATGGTATCCAGGCATGCATCCTAGACCAGTGAACAGGTCTTCATACTGTTTCAGAATGTCATCATCAACAGACACTTCATGTATCCTTTTTATCATGCCCAAAGCTTGACAAGTAGCTCTTCCTAGTATTGCAGGAGCATCTCTTTCTATGATCTGGAACTGAATTTTTTATTTTTGACCTTTGTACTCACAGGTTAACTGTTTCTGTCCCAGTGGCAACATCTTGTGTCCAGAGTACGTTAGCAACTTGCAGGTGGACTTATTCAGCTTCTCCATTTTGCCCAACGAATTAAAAGTCTTTAACGAGAGAACATTACATTCTGCACCAGTGTCCAGCTTCAATGTGATTTGCTTGCCTCTTATCTTGAGTATTTCTGACCACTTTTCTTTCTCTTTTTCTGTCTTTGTTGTGACAGCTTGTATGCTTTTCACTTTGTTTCTCTGCACTTCTACTGTGCCCAGGAACATATTTTTGTCATCATCTTCTGTCTGTTCAAGCATGTGCATTTGTTTTTGTTTTGTTTTTTGTTGTTGTTTTTTTTTTTTCTCTCTCTGTTTACACTCATTTCTGCACATTTTTGTGAAGTGGTTCTTTTTACTGCACAGTCTGCACATTTGTCTGTAGCCAGGACATTTTCTCTGCTCATGTTTATAACCACATCTGCTACATTTTGTGTCGTCACTCGAGTCATGTTGCACTTCTTTTGTCATACTCTTGTTTATTTTTTGCTTAATTTTTACAGTTTTGATCTTGTGCATGTCTACTTCTTCGTATAGCTCTTTTACTTGACTAGACGTGATTTCGTTAGCTCGACAAATGTCCACACCTTTTGCTAATGTGATGTCTGCCTCTTTAAGTAATCTGGCTCTTTCCGTGTCATCACTTATGCCACAAACAATTCTGTCTCTGATTAATGAATCATGCAATTCTCCGAACTCACAGGTTTTTGCCTTGTTCTTTAGGTCCGTGACATAGGCATCAATATTCTCTGACGGTCCTTGAGCCCTCATGAAGAATATGTGATGGATGTAAGGTAGGTTTTTTCTCGGTTCACAATAGTCTTTGAACTTTTGTTTGAGAATGTCGATTTTGTCTCTCTCACCTTCTTGAAATTCAAAAGTATTGCAAACTTTAATAGCCTTCTCACCTGTGACGTGTAGAAATGTGGCACACTGCACTTTTTCTGACTTCTCCGCAATGCTGCAATGCCACTTGCCGTCAGGAACAGGTCGAGTTTTTGTATCCAAATCTTCCAGTTTTTGGCAAGATTTCCTTGAAGACATAAGCTCGAGGGTGGTTGTAGCTGTGCCATTCTTCTTTCGCTGCACTTACACCTTCTGACACCATGTAATATTGTATTTTATCAGTAATAAGTCAGATGACACACAGGTGGTTACTGAACTGACATGCTTTATCTAGTCTCCTGTTACATGTGTCTCCTGCTTACGTACAACCCACGTACATCTTACGTATCATGTATTAAACTAGAATACATTACACACTTGACTGTCCGGGGGAAACTGAGCACCTTTCTCGTTTCTTTTTGTGCTGGTTCCACCTAGCGGCTGGAGTTTGTTTTGTGAAGTAACACTCCTTCGGGACAGTTGTGTGGATGAATCTGCACGTTCTTTGTGCTTATGCCTCCTGTTGGCTGGAATTTGTTTTATAGATTATCTTTTGTTGTGTAATTCTGTCTCACAAAATTTGTATAGAAACAACGGACTTGATCAATTCGACAGCAAAGTTGTCGCGGGGGCTCTTTTAGGCGTACATGGACTGTTTGAGTTTATAGGGATGGACGCCTGTTGGCACCTTTGTGCATGGGGTTAATGCGCATGCTTTTCTTTTTTCTGTTTGTTTGGTTCGGGGGGAGGTTAGGGGTTTGATTGTTGCACTAATGTTGGCATGTGGTCTTTATAATTTTATTTTTGACACACAATCTATTTTTTTCTATTATGTCAAAATGTCAAATGTTAATATGAGTAGATTGTCTCTCTCCACGTGGAATGTGAATGGGCTGGGGCACCCCATAAAATGAAGGAAGGTTATTTCTCTTTTTAAGCGTAAGAAATATGATATAGTGTTTCTTCAAGAAACGCATCTTTCCCCGTAGAAAGCTGAAAATTTTGGAAAGATATGAGGTGAACATGTTTTCTTTAGTGCTGGCTCAAGTAAGAGCAAGGGAGTCATTATATTGATTAATAAACATCTACAATTCAAATGTCTCAAACAGATTAAAGATAAATCAGGAAGAGTCATTATTGTTTTGGCAGAAATTCAGGGGCAGAGTCTTATTTTGGCTAATATTTACGCACCTAACGCTGATGATCAGGGCTTTTTTATAGATCTTGAATGGATGTTGCAAACCGCTGGCACCCCTCATGATATAATATTGGGAGGAGATTTTAATCTTTTGATGGCTCAGTCCTTGATCATAGTGAAGCAAAAGTATGTAAGCATCCTAGAGCAACATTGACGCTTCACAGGATGTGTAAAAATCTCGGTCTTACAGATATTTGGAGACTTTTGAACCCATCTGGTAGGGACTATACATTTTTTCATCAGTCCATAAGATTTATTCTAGAATAGATTTTTATATATATATAAAACATAAAGTCCCTCATTTCATCTGTTGTTGATTGCTCAATGGGAAATGTTTTAGTCTCAGATCACGCCCCAATTGTGATTTTAGAGATGTTGCCACATGTGGAGAAAAGGAAATCATATAGTTGGGGTTTAATGTATCCCTTTTGCAAAATCCTGAATTCCAACAAATGTTAAAGGCTGAAATCAGTGTTTATATGGAGACCAACTGGTCCTCAGTATCCTCTGTGGACGTGGCTTGGGAGGCACTTAAGGTGGTTCTTGGGGATCGGATCATACTGTATGCCTCATTCATCAAAAAATCCAAAGCACGAGAACTCGTGGAGTTGGAAGGGAATATTAAAAGTGCCGAGGCAGAGCTGAAGCGCCGAATGTCGACTGATGGCCTCAGAGAATTGACCCAATTTTTGTGGAACCATTAGAACTTCCTAAACTGATGGCTGAGCAAAAAAATTATTTGGATTCTGAGATAACCTCAGCTTGGCAAGGTAATTAAGGCCCCGGGGCCAGACGGCTTTGCCACTGAATTTATTAGATCTTATGCTATAGAATTGGCTCCACTTTTGCTAGAAGTTTATACAGAATCATTTAAGAATGGAAAGCTTCCGCCAACCATGACACAAGCCCAGATCAATTTGATTCTTAAAAAGGACAAAGATCCAAGCGAGTGTAAGTGTTACCGTCCAATTTCCCTGATCCAGCTAGAGGTTAAAATATCGTCAAAAATTTTGGCTAACCGATTAAGTTATGACATCTCTTATACATATAGATCAGGTGGGGTTTATTCGGGGCCGTAGCTCCTCTAATAACATTAGGCGTTTCATCAATATCATGTGGTCAGTGGCGAATGATCAGACTCTGGTCGCTGCCATCTCACTTGACGGCGAAAAGGCGTTTGATATGGTAGAATGGGATTATCTTTTTAAGATTTTGGAAATGTATAGGTTCGGGAATACTTTTATTGGTTGGATTAAGTGACTTTATAGACACTCGGTAGCGGCAGTACAAACGAATGGATTAATTTCTGATTATTTTACTCTGGATAGGGGCACCCGGCAGGTTTGCCCTCTTTCCCTATTATTGTTCTGTCTTGCCCTGGAACCATTAGCAGCCACGATTAGAAAGGAGGATGATTTTCCAGGGGTGGTGGCGTGTGGTGTGGCGCATAAGCTTTTGCTTTACGCAGATGATATTTTATTATACGTCTCCGACCCTACTAGATCTATGCCTTGCCTCCACAGAATTATTCATTCCTTTTCTAAATTTTTGGGATACAGAGTTAATTGTTCTAAATCCGAAGCTTTGGCTCTGACAGCGTACTGCCCGGTAATGGCTTTTCAGCAGGGCGCCTTCCAGTGGCCCAAACAGGGCATTAAGTATTTGGGTATTTTATTCCCAGCAAAATTTGTGTGGTTTAGTTAGTTAATTTTGACCCTTTAATAAAACGGTTTTTGAGCGATGTAGACAGGTGGGTTTCATTACATTTATCGATGATTGGGAAGTTTAATGTTATTAAAATGAACTGTATTCCAAAATTCAACTACCTGCTACGGTCTCTCCCTATAGATGTCCCCCTCTCATATTTCAAGCAATTTGATAGCATAGCGAAGTCCTTCATTTGTAATGGTAAACATCCCAGATTACACTTCAATAAGGCCGATTGACAAAGGTGGGCTAGGCCTACCCAAGATTTTGTTTTATTTTTATGCATTCGGTCTTAGACATTTGGCTCATTGGACGCTTCCACCTGAGAGAGCCCCTCCCTGGTTCTGTACTGAACAGGAAGTTCTTGCCCCTATTTCGCCATTGCAAAGCCTTTCTATCAAACTAATCAGAGAAGTTAAGTTACACCCTGTTATTTCGCATTTGCACTCGGTATGGACAAAAGTGTCCAGAGTGTTTAATTCGGACATTTATTTATATGTTGCCTCGAGCATATGGATGAACCCAAAATTATGTATTAATAAGTCCCCTTTCTGCTGGTCAGAGTGGATTGTGAGGGAGGTTAATATGCTTGGTGACCTATATGGAGTGTTGAGATCCTTTGAAAATTTGGTTCAACATTTTGGGATTCCCAGATCTCAGTTCTTTAGGTATTTACAGCTGCGCTATCTGCTCTGTACTAATTTTGGGAGTAGCATACACCCCCCTAAAGCAGCAGATACTCTGGGAGTGGTGATACTGCTTTTGGAAAAGGTCATTTTTTACGTGTTTATACCCTATATTGATGACCACCCCATCGTCTAAAATACAGAGTCTGGGGCAAAATGAAATTTGAGTGCCCAATACATCACACATAATACTCTGAACCTTCATCTAAAATTCTTGGATCTTAACACACCACCAAAAATCATGGGTTGTGTCTCCATCTTCTGATTGGCATCGCAAGCAGGTTGGTGTGTCTTTTTTAAATTTTTTAATGAATTTATTTTTTTATCCCCTTTTCTCCCAATGTTGGAATGTCCAATTCCCACTACTTTAGTAGGTCCTCATGGTGGCACGGTTACTCAATCTGGGTGGAGGAGGACAAGTCTCAGTTACCTCCACTTCTGAGATTTCAATCTGCGCATCTTATCACATGGCTCGCTGTGCATGATACCGCGGAGACTCCACATATGAAGGCTCATGCTAAACTCCACGATCCACGCACAATTTACCATGCGCCTTACTGAGAGCGAGAACCACTAATTGCAACCACGAGGAGGTTACCCCATATGACTCTACCCTCCCTAGCAACTGGGCCAATTTGGTTGCTTAGGAGACCTGGCTGGAGTCACTCAGTACACCCTGGATTCGAACTCGCGACTCCAGGGGTGGTAGTCAGCATCAATACTCGCTGAGCTACCCAGGCCCCATACAGGTTGGTGTGTCTTTAAGACCAAACCTATACAATCTAGACGGAGTCCAATAGAACTGATGTAAATTATATTGCATAAGGCGCACCTTTGCGTTTCTAGATGCAGACTTGATGTTTTTTAGAATCTTAGCTCACACTCCCTCCTCCAATACCAAGTTTAAATCTATCTCCCATAATCTCTTGACAAAAGTTAAAGCTCCATCCCCCAGACACTGTGTGTATGTGTGTGTGTGTGTGTGTGTGTGTGTTTGTCTATAATCATGTGTGACCACAGGGATGTTGTTGAGGGTCAGGGTGGGGTTGAGGATTGGGAGGGGGAGGGGTAATGGCGGCGGGGGGGGGGGGGGGGATGTTAAATGTTGATTCTGTGTGTATTTGTTTTGCTTTTTTTGTTATCTATGTGAATCAATAAAAAAAAAATTTTATCAAACAAAACAAAACAAAAAAGAGAGAAACATACTGTTTATGTCTTCTGGCTATACTTTTGAAACTCTGAGTATTTTAACGTTTATGGATTGGCCCCATTCACTTCCATTTTAAGTGCCTCACTGGAACCTACATTTTTGTGGTAGTCAACATTACGCCACAAATGCTGTCAGTTGAGCTAAACTTGTAATAAACCCAGAAAATTATTTTAATTTTCTACATCTAGAATGCACTGTGTGTGTGCTCCCATCAGAGCACATAAATTAGCTCTGATTAATTTCAACAGGCTTGGCATATCCATAATCTGTGAGATTTACAGAATAATCAGCACAGCAGCTGCAGAGAGCAGATATCAGTCAGTAAGCCTGCTGATCCACTTTAAAGACCGAAATGATTGTAAGATTAACACAAGTAATGGATTTGGCAACAAAGGCAGACATGAGTATTAAAATAAAATATTTATTTTGCAAGTAATATCAGTTCATATTCTGAAACACATCGCTCATAGATTAAACCTACAGTGTTACATTATCTCAAATGTAATTATGTAGTAATAATATAGTTATATAGTAATTAAATTAAATTTGTACTGTACAAATATAAAAACAAATTACATTTATTTCATGTACTTTCTTTTCATAAAAGATCACACAAAATAAATGCAGGATTTTAAAAACACATGTTATTTACCATTTACATGTTCTTTGATCAGTGATCTTATGTGGTTTTTCACCTAAATAAGGGTATTTGCCCTGCAACAATAGTAACACTGACAAATTTTATGATGGAGAAAGGTATTACAAATATTAAAACAATGTTCAGATTGATCTTCAAAATTGATTTCCAAAAAGAAAGAAAAAAATAATGTACAAACTTACTGTTAGTGTAAGATCAGTTAAAGTCCTTTAACAGGCCCAAGGATGTGTATTCTACAATTGGTGTTTTTACATCGTGGAAACGCCTTTGCCAACAAGTGCTGCAATGTCACTTTTAAGCACTAGAGGGAGCCACCAGTATATTTGAGGTAAAAAGGCGAGGCTTTTGCACTTCATTGCTAACATTAGCATTTTAGCTAAACAAATGCCTTTGATGCCTTATGAGAAAACCATAGCGCTTAATTAAAGCAACACAAGATGTTTGGTGATGTCAAATGGAAAGCAGTGAAGTGCTGTATTACTGATTAAACAGAACAAGGTTTTAATTTCAATGATGAAGTTCACCTTTAAAGTGTTGTATATGCCAGTTATGGGTTATGGTTAGAATAATAATAATAATAATAATTGTAGCATGAATATAAATTGTTTTCTTCTTTTCTTTTTTTTTTTTTCTGAAGAAAATGTCTTCCTTGGTAATAAAAAGGAAGGTCCATGATGCTAGGGCGTTGCCAAGGGATTGGTTGCTTACTGCCCAAGTTAAAAGAGCCCACATCTCTGTTACAATCTGGTGCCTAGATGTGGCTTGCATTTCTACTCTAATGTAAATCAATTAGATTTTTTGCCCACTTCATCATCTGCTATGGGAGAATAGGATCGCTTTTTTTTTAGAGAGAAATCTCACATAATTTTGTGAACTTTATGCTTAAAATAAAGGAATAAAATCTGCCAATGGTGTCACAGTCCTGTCACTCTGTCAGTCTGGGTTTTTGTCTGACAGGACCGTGGCATTATCATCCCATGTCTGTCTTGTGTTTTGTTGTCTGTCTTTGTGTGAGCGCACGGTTTCGGTTGTATTCCCTGCCATGCGCTCTTTGGTCTGTCTTGTTTCATGTCAGGAGCATGGTGTCTGGATCCTGTCTTCCTGTCTGATTCGGTTTCAGTCTGTGTCGGGATCCGGACACTCTTTCTGCATCGCACTTATGTCATCTTGGCAGCATGCACTCGCATAAATAGTTTGTCTGTCTCTCACGAACACGGGTGTGCCTCGCGCTGTGTGCCCGGGTCGCGAGCTGTCTTCATGTTGTGCTGAGGTTCGGTCACTTCGGTCTAAGGTGTCAGGTGTGTATGTCACCAAACTCTCGGACAGGTGTCCTGTCTTGTTTTTGTTGCCTGTTGCATGCATCGCATGGCATTTGCCTCAGGTTTACGCTCAGGTTTAGTGTGAGAATGCGCAGCATCGCTTTGTTTGGCGTTGCTACGGATTCTCTCGTCTTGTTTGTCAGTTGGCATGGGCGTATATTGCCTCATTGTCTTGGCGATGTGCGCTCATGCCATTCGGGTGTTTCGTTGTCTTGTGAGAGCACGTGGCTTTGTTTTGTTTCTGTATTGCCGTGTGTCTTTCTGTCTTACGTCATACCCCACCTCCTTGTTTGCCCATTACTAGTTTATTAGTCACACCTGCCCTGTCTTGTTAACCTGTTGATTTCTTTCCCTATTTTAGTCTCCTCATGTTCTCCTCATAGTCTCCTCCAGTGGCAGTTCGTCTTGTTTGCAGTCTGTTTGTTCCTCTCATATCGGTCCTGTCAGTTGGCCTGTTTCCTCCTACCCTGGTTCCCATAGCCCAGTCTGGTTGGTCCTATTCCCTGTTTCCCATGCCTGGATTATTTACTTTGTGTCTTTCCCCTTTGGGGTAGTTTTTCCCCTTGTGGGAGTTTAGTTTGAATTTGCTCTTTTTGTTGTGTTTAATAAATCCCTGTTTTTGAAGTCTGCGATTGGGTCCTGTCTCTCTGCATTCCGTGACAAATGGAGTAAAAAAAAAAACATTAATACAAAAAAAATATTTTCTTACCCCATTAGGCAAATAGTTTTTTTTTTTTTTTTCTGTTTTAAGCTTAAAGTTCACACAATTTTGTTAGATTTCTCTGAAAACCTCTCCTAAACAAGAATTGTTTATCATTAATGTCTGTAGTACACACTCCACGAGATGTGAGTAATCAATATAGGGAGTGCGTTTACATGCATTTTTAAAGTTGATTTTCAGACGGACTAAAGAAATAATTTGTCTTTGTAATATGTCATGTAAATGCTTTAGTTCAACTGAAATCGTACCAGTCCGGTTTTTGCTAAATCGATGGACCTTGATGGACCCTTTTCACACTTTAGCATTTGCGAAGCAGAAGTCGTCATAGTTGGGTAAACACAACTACGGCCACTGCCGAGGTGTATGTGTTTTCACAGTCCTTAAAGGTTTTGCCTGCATTTACGTTTGGAGACGTTGACCGTATCGTCCATCAACAGTTAAATCTAAACTCAACAAATGTTTCAAGTTGTTTTTCAAGGGTTATCTGCACGAATACAAAGGTAAGTTGGTAAAAATGAATAACTGTTGAGAGGATGTGTGTCAAAGCAGCACTCTCTCATGTCAAATCAAACATACACTCTCATGTCGGTTTTGATGTGGAATCATTCCATTGATACCGTGACAGTACAGCTCAGATTACAAAGCGTTTTACAATTCCACCTGTGAGTGACTGCTGTAAGTCCTCATCTTGAAAATACTGTCCACAGACAAAAGTGCTTTCTCGTTTAATAACAAAGTTATCTTCTTCGCGTTTAATTGCCTGAACCCACCGAGCTCATACAAAGTTCAGCATCTTTTGGAAATTCATGGAAACACAGGTGTTTTCTTTTAGAATTTGTGCAAATAGGAACACTGTAGTGGGACTGGTTACTACTGTTCTTCCCGATCACTGCCATAGTTTACCCAATTATGACGACTTCCGCTTCGTGAACACGGAAGTGAAAAAAGGCTCCATAATGGGATTGTAGCTCAGCTTCATCCAGCAAGAATACACGTTAATCGGACCGCAACAGGCCTTGGTGTTATGCGCATGCTCCGAAAAACAGAGGCCTCGTGCAAATTGTATTTAACACAAAAGTCGACAAAACAAAAAAGCAGACATGAAAAGCAACAAAAGCAGAGAAGAAGGATAGCAACAACAACAACATAAAGATATCATGGCGAATGCTAGAAATGTTCATTCAGGTCTGTGACAAAGTGCGTCTAATTAATATTCTTTTTTTCTGTATTCTTACCATTGACTAATCCTCTTATCTGTCTGCCATAGTAACACCCATATCACCCAACACCAATCTTTGCAGTAGCATCAAATGTCTTTATTTAAAAACAAGTATAAAAAAACAAAAACTATAAAACAATTTTCACAAATTCCATCATAAAATACAATAAGAGCATAACAGGTGCATACTATGGCCAAGGTTAGGATGCAAGCATTAGCACCATGAATGTAGATGTAAAAATTACAAATTACACATCATCTACTGCATATATCTTTCAGTTATCATCGAGTGGTTATAGCAGCTTTTTTTTTTTTTTTTTTTTTACTAATCTCATGTGGATTCCATTAGTAGAATGAGGCAGAAATCATGATTTTATTGAACATGCAGCCTGAAGCAAATGACAGATTCAGTGACTGATGCAGAACTGTTCAAGTATACAGACAACAAAGCTATAAAAATACCAGAGATCACTTGGAAAATATAGACAAACCATATATTTTCTTAATTTTCTGTTTATTTACGATATCTCTCCTCAGTCTAAACATTATTATTCCACTTTACACAGTGTTTATAAGGATAATTGAAGGAGCTAAGTAAAGCAAAGCAGAGCTCATATATTTACACAATCCAGGAGCAAATTGCGTTGTCTTCTGCCTTCGGACATTAGCAGAATACAGATAATGTACATCTGATCTGCACCAAATTCAAGGGGTGAAGGATATTAGAAATGCACATGAGTGTAAAGTTTTCATGTTTTTGTGTGCATTTTACTGTTGGGAAGCTAGTAAGTTGACTTATTCGATGTGCTAAAATGACACAAAAGCTCAACCGGAAACCGCTGAACTGGAAACACTTCCTCAGCTGTTAATGTTAATGTGTTGCTGGCCTTAGCAAACACACCTTATAACCTTTGACCAGAGAATCATAATGTGTGCAGCAGATGTTGAAATGTCAGCCTATTGCAAGTTACTTCCCCTGGCTACAGAGCACTTAATGGCACACTAATGATGTTTGATCCATAGCTAAGTCATCATGCTATTGAATGAGAAGATGCAAACCCCTCCCCTAAAACCAATATCCATCTCTCGACAGTGCTAAACAGCTAAGGACCCCAGCACAGAAGAAAATACTCTGACAATAAAACTGAAATGTACCTTACCTTTGCCATTTCCAAGCGGGTTTTTACATTTAATTACTTTATGCATTTTTACTGATCAAATAGCTGTTTAATCATTAAAAAAAAAAAAAAAACAAGTGTAAATACCCTCCAAGATGCATTTCTGTTTTTTAAGCTGCCTCCTGTTTTTAGTTTTTATGAGCCACATTAAATGCAGCAAATTTCCATCATGGAATTGAGCACATAAATAGTGGATCGGATTTACTTCTGTTTTACTGAGACACACTTATATGGCTAAATGTAAATGGGATGTGCATATGCCATATGATCAAGAAACATGACATGCAAGGCTTCCCAAAAATTTACTTCCATTCCTGGTCTTCTGTCCATGTCTCCAGAGGCTCATCAGCACTGACTGCAGAGGAAAGCAGAGAGGGGGTGGGACAGTCCACTTGCATTACCATCAGAGCTCATATCCTGCCAGCGCTTCCCTGGAGAGACCGCAAGAGCAAGACTCAATCAGATGTGGGCAGCTTTAAAGGAGTCCCCCCTCTCTGCATAACTCAATACTACATAATGCACACTGACCACTGCAAAAGGGTGGAGAGCAGCCATTTTAAATGGCATGGCGAGGAATCATTAGAGGTCCTTTTTTGAGCCTAACATTCATTCAAACCAATCAAAGATTGTTGAATGTGAAAGGGAATACTGTGGATGGATTGACTTACATGTCAATGATTTACTATAATAGAGGTGCACTGCTCATACATATGCAAATTACCCTCCTACCATCTTGATCATTACCTACAGCTGTTCAAAGAAAGCTTCTTAATCTCCATCTGCTCCATCTGTCAGTGGATGTCAATTTTAGCATGTTGTAGAATGCAATCCCCAAGTAGCTTTGGTCCAAAAACTACTGCTTCCTTACACCACGTTATAGGAAATCATAAGCAGTTCTCTGGACACAAGAGCTCCTCTAGACACAAGAGCTCTTCCTAAAGGTAGCCTGCAAAATTTTAGGGAGCTGCCTTCAAAGATACCTAAATTTTGTCAAACTCCAAGGTAGCCTTATTGCATTTAACACAATAAATAAATTAATAAATGAATACATAAATATATTTAATTCAATACTGAAAAGAATCGATTAGAATAGTTCAGTCTAATTAAAAATACACTGTTTTACCCAATTTTATATTATTTCATATTTTATTTTTGAGAGTGCTGTTTATTTTTATGCTTATTAGAATATTGAAACATTAGCTTAGCAACATGCTAATGTCAAACTCTACAGAGCGAAACAGTGCCCTCCCACTTTTTCAGCTTTCTTTGTTCCGGAAGTATTTTCCCATTCATAGTTCCATAAGAAATTTATAAAGTAGTTAATAAAAGAGTTCTAGGCCATGATACAAACCAACCAACTCCGAGGTGAATTACAGTTACAAACTTTGATTTGAAACAAAAAAGTATTTGAAATCGTACAAGACTGTATACTTAACATCTTTCATGAGGGGATGAAATACAGGTTTGCTGTCCTTTACTGCATATGGCTGCCCCCTTCCGCATATTGCGGTGCCGTTTTGTGGCGCGTTCTGCATAACGATGGGGCCCATGCGGACAGGGAAAAGTCCCGGTTCTCCCAATGGCCAGTCCGCCACTGTCATGCGTGATCATACGAAATAGCCAACTCATAAATTATGTATGCATTTTCATGAGATCGGGTTGATTAAAATAGATGGAAAAATATAAAACTATTGATTTAAAGTTGTTGATTTTATGCAAAATATTCAGACGGATGCAAATATATAGTTTGAGAGCATATGAAAACTGACTTGATTGCGTCATGGGAGTGGGTGGTTGCTGCAGTGCTCGTTTGGCACGATTCTCTGATTGAAGGGTTGTTTTTGTTCAGGATCAAAAATAGTGTATTTTAAAACCAGAAATTCCGCTATTAAACACAATTTTTTTAAGATTAAATATTGCAGACTGATGGCTTCAACAAAAGCACAAAAAAAAAAAAATTTGATTAAAAACATAGGAGCTAAAGGTTCATAATTTAGCATTAAAAATCAATTCCGCTATGAAGAAAATGAATGAGATTTTAACTTCCACAACCAGATTGTTGTGCTCTATAAATCTATTTCATTCAAAACTGAAAAGAATCAATTAGTTCAGTCTAAAAATGCACAATTTTACCCAATCTTACACTATTTTTATTTGTGTGTGCTGTGTATTTTGTATGCTTTAATGCTGTCGCATTGTTAGCTTAGCAACATGCTAATGTAAAACTTTATTGTTATGTATTTAAGTTGCTGCCTATGACTATGCTTCAAATGAGTTGCTTGTGAGGTTCAATTTAGGTCAGTCTATGTAGGCATTAGACACCAAAGTTCAGTAGGTTTTGATGCAGAACTATTGACACATTTACTGTATTAGTCTTGCCAATGTCTTTAATACACACACTGACTCTTTCCCTTTAAGTCATGTGCGATAAACAAAACAAACCTTTTCCCGAATTCAAATAGGAAAGCAACAAAGCAAGATGAGAATGACAGCTTTGTTCACCTGCCAGTCTCCTATGAGCACATTAAACTAGAGTTTGAATGAGGCCGTTAACAAACACTGTATGAAAAAAAGACAACAGTATTATTGTGGTCAATTGCACATGTAAGAAGTTCAGTGTAATAAGCCTCCGGCCTGTAAGCCATTCAGTGTCTGGGAACAGCTGAGGGAATAAGGCTATGATGACTCATGAAGCTGAATGTGTGGGGGGATGGGCAGCTTTACTGTACAAGAAGCAAAGACCAAAGTGTTAAAGGGACAGTTCCTCAATAATAATACAACAGTAAGTGCATCTGACACAGTGAAATTTACAGCAGTTATAATGCATTATGTAAAATGTACACATGTGCACAGAATGGTAGATTATCATAACTATATGCTCTGTGGGAAACAGCTGTTCATATGCAGGATATTCCACACTAAGATTTCAGACATGACTAATATAGTCATATATTCTAGCTCCAAAAGGACTGATTAATTCAGTTCACATACAGTACACACACAGGCTTAAGAGTACATTATAAGGCAGGCACATGCACACTCTAATCTACTTACATTTTTGTAAGATTATTTCTGATTTACGGAACAATATAATGTTTAAACATAGTAATTAGCGTTGCTTATTGGCCCAGGTCAAAAGAGCTTATTTCCAAGTCTCTGTTATATACTGGATTATTATTATTATTTATTTATTTATTTATTTTTGCCTGTCCAGCAACAATTGTAAGTGTGATCATTTAAAAAAGTAATAGCACACCTTTCCTCAAGAAGCCAAACAATTTAAGGCATCATCAAAGTCTCTTTCAAGGAAAGTCAGTCCACTCAGCGGCCATATTTGGAACGCTCCAATGCAGCTATTTTCTATGTATACTAGCGCATACAAGTACAGCTCCTGTCTTCTCGAACGGGGAAAGACGGTTGGTCAAGATTACAATAAAAAATAACATATTTCAAATCAGCAGTAAAATATGACAAAAACTGATTCATAAATTGTGCTTCTTAAGCTCAGATCATGGCAAAAAAAAAAAAAAAAAGAAAAAATACTTTTCAGACTGGTTCAGCTAACACATGCGTGTTAGCTAGAATTAATTGACAGACGTTGTCTGTATCTAAAACGTGTTTGTCTCTTTTACCTTTAAGGCGGGACTTGCTTTTCTACATCCGCCATATTGGGCACTCCAATTTCACCCACTGATTTTATTAAAAGGGCCCAGTTCTGGACTAAATAGTCTTTGGCATCATTCATGTCCATGGCACAAATGTGAGGCATGACTTATTTACCAAAGTTTGTACTTAGGATTAGAGGTTTTGAAAAATCCCTAACCCTGAATATAAGCAATAGTAATAGAGATAAATACCTTAGTAAACAGTACTAATAATGTTCAATAATTAATAATTAATGGTCAATAAATAAAGTATTATATGGTAGAATGGCAGCACATATGCTGAGTCAGGGACAAGAGAAATCACTCTGTCACCTCAGGGGATCTCTATTGAATCAGATTTTCAGCCAACAGAAGGCAAGGACATTAAGGATAATTCAATTAAACCATACCTATTTAGTGTAAAAAAGGCAACAATGTCCTCACATGGCTCAGTACTGTAGTTATATAGGAGCAATTCACATTAATAGAGCTAGAATCGCTGTCACACCTTACATATTCTAGGTTCTGCTCGCTCACTGCGTAAATAATTGCTGTTGCAATGTGAAGCCCAAGTGAAGGCAAGCTCTTTATCTATGACTTCCTGTTATTACACATAAGCATTAAGCACAAAAACAAAAGGAAAGGGTTGGTTAAATGAGAGCGGTTGAATGTTTTTGGAATTTGAAAATCTTTGAATGTTATGTTTGTCTGCAAGGCAATAAAGGGCTTGACAGGGCATGTTCATTTAAAGGAATAGTTCACCCAAAAATGAAAATTCTGTCATTATAAACTTACCCTCATGCCATCCCAGATGTGTATGACTTTCTTTCTTCAGCAGAACACAAATGAAGATTTTTAGAAGAAGATAGAGATCTGTCAGTTCCTTATAATAGAAGTACACGGGTGCCAGCATTTTGATGGTCAAAAGTCACATTTAGGCAGCATAAAAGTAATCAATGCGACTCCAGTCGATCAATGAATGTCTTCTGAAGCGAATTGATAGGTTTATGTAAGAAACAAGTCGATAATTAAAACATGCTTTTATTATCATTTTATTTTATTATCATTAAAGCTATAGACTAATCTAAAGCCTGAACTCATCTCAAGCCAGAAACCTAAATAGACCTATGAAACTGTCCTGACTTACTTAAGTGGGTAATAAAATTAAGTTCTGTAACTTATACATTGTAATTAATGTATTTTAATTGACACAATTACGTGTATTACTCAATGACCTTTGGATTGCTGTGATACAGTATGAGCAACTATTGTAAGTACAGCTCGTCTCACTTCAAATAATCCAAATCACAAAAGCACTGGGGTGCCATCTGCTTCTGCAACATTATCTGCTGCCTTGTCTGGTCATCACAGTAAAACCCCTAAGGCCTTTGCCCATGACACAACAGGAGGACTGGGGCAAACCCTCATTCTCTCAGTCTAAGTCACTCACAGCAACTGTGTCAGGGCAGATATTATATTACCATGCATTCCCTGTCCTACATTCAGATTAGTTTTTAATAATCCAACTGCACCCATGCCAGGGTTGTTTGCCAGTGAAACATGAAACCACTATCACACATACACATAGACAGACAGACAGACAGACACATAAAACATATTCAAGGAGCTTTATTGATATCATAAAAGGTGTATATAGAGTCATATTTCAATTATGCCATGTACACCAGTGCTTATACATTTTTTTTTCAATGTCTGTGCAAAGTGTGCAGGTCACTTTCTGACTGGTGTTTGGTATTCTTCACATGATTTGCAGTCTGGCCCCGACCGAAGGAAAAGTGTGCTTCTCACAGTGGAATCTTCCATTCTCTCTGCATTGTTTGTGATGTGGTTGCATTTATGATTACACACCATAGCCTGAAAATGGAGAAAAGATCTATGAAATACAAATGCAATGTATATAAGGACTACCCAAGGTAGCCACAGCAATGTAAAACCACAGTGATGTAAAATCTTTTCCCTTAATAATGTTAGTACATTTGGATTTGGGAATATGCGTTTAGCTCCTTTTGTGCAAAAGCATTCACATTTTTGCTTATTGTTTACTATGATGTCTTAGGGCTGCAGTTTTGGTATTGTGCTCTTTTTTCTTGGCCTGTAAAAAGAAGAAGAATAAAACTCGACTCTACTTCCTGTTATTTTATTGAGCTGTAGAATGAGCCTTGAGCAGAAAAGCCTGCAGTGGCACATATAGTATTTTACTGCCATAAAGAACAAGTGTTTCCGCCACATGTGTGCGATTTACAGCTTTTCAAATGTGAGCTTCATTACAGGACTTTGCTTCAATTGTATGACAACTATGTTCTTTCTTTCCTCCACAGACAGAACAAGCTGTAACCGTAGAAGAAAATCATACGTAGACATAAAATTTGAGCGATAGTCGATTAGAGCCTATCAGCGTTTTCTTTCTCTGTTGTGATTGGACACACGGACACTTTAGGGCGGGCTTTTGAACATACAGCCAATGACATGATGAAACATACCAACGTATAGCGTCAGGGCGGGGGATGTGGAGTCTATTAATAGGGGGGATGTGCCAGTTTTCAGCACAAAAAGAAAAAGGTTTCTTGCTTCATTAAGTCTTTGTGCTGTCGAATAAAAATGAGGGAAATCGTGCATCTTCAGGCCGGACAATGCGGTAACCAAATTGGAGCCAAGGTTGGTGTTTTATTTTAATTTTATTATTGCTGTATTTACTTTTAAATTAAAATGAAGTCTTTATTGAAAATGTCAGCATTTCGAGTTAATATTTAGGGCAGTTATGAAATTACAAACGTTCTGTTGTTCACATCCTTATTATTGTTATTTATTGCTAAGTAAATGACGTTTCAGCATTTGAGCAGCCCAAAAGCGAACAGTCTGATCTGATCTCGTTTGAATGGAAACTGGGTCAGCCATGTGCTTCCTCGTTTGAATTTACAATTTTAAATTGAAATGCGTAAACCGTGTGAAAGGTTTTTACCGATGTAAGTCATTGTTTATTTTCCAAGCCGAAGGTTTTCATGCCAGCTGTCAATGCGGCATCTGTCTGGAACTTCCCTTTGTGAATCGTACTGCAATGCGACAAAAGGAAATAAACGTTTAAGCGCACTCTAATACTGTCACAACCCCGTGTTTTTAACATTTCTGTACTTAACGTATTTTGGCATAATAATATAAATACAGTAATTTAGAGTTGTATATTGAAAGATTTGATTTTTTTCTTCTTCTTCCAAGGCACCACCATCTCCCCCCCCCCCCCCCCCCCCCCAAAAAAAAAAAAAAAAAATCAATGAGGCGTTAGCGCGCAGCAAATTTCGCCGGAAGTGATGCGTACGTTTATGACGTAGGCAGAATAAAAAAAAGAAAAGTTCGCGGCAGATGGATTTCAGCCAACCAGTGTGCGTGCCGCGCGCGCGTCTTTTCAGACGGAAGGAGTTTAAAAAGAATAACAAAAATTAAGCCGTAATGGGAAACAAAAATGCACCAAGTTTACCCACAATATTCAGTATATAAGGCATGCACTTTAACCAACACCATGCAGATTGTTCTAAACGTGTAGGAGTTTGTAAGAACAGTTGGCGCCATTAGTACGACATCCTCCGTTATGAAAGCACGGTACACATTTGGATAATTTCAGTCGACGTTATGAAAATTCGTTGATGTTTAGCAATTTACTAAACGTATGAGTTCAACATTCAGCAGCCCCTTAAACTAATAAGTGGTAACAACATTTACAAATTTGTTGTATATCGTTTTACCATCAAATTCATTAATGTATTATCACATTCTGTAGTTCTGGGAGGTTATCAGTGATGAGCATGGAATTGATCCGACTGGCACATACCATGGAGACAGTGATCTTCAACTCGACAGGATCAATGTTTACTACAATGAAGCATCGGGTATATACACAGATGTATACTTTGAGTTCATCACATCAAACGCTTTGTGTTACTCTTTCTAAACCTGTTTTGTATAATTTCATTTTAGGTGGCAAATATGTTCCCCGTGCTGTGTTGGTGGACTTGGAACCAGGTACCATGGACTCTGTGAGGTCTGGGCCCTTCGGTCAAATCTTTAGACCAGACAACTTTGTTTTTGGTTGGTATTGTTCAAAATTTTTATTAACTTTATATTTGCCAAAAATGAAGAAAATGAAGTTTAAATGTTCTGGCTAATCTAACAGGTCAGAGTGGTGCTGGAAACAACTGGGCCAAAGGCCACTACACAGAAGGAGCAGAGTTGGTGGACTCAGTCTTAGATGTCGTTCGCAAAGAGGCAGAAAGTTGTGACTGCCTGCAGGGCTTCCAGCTCACCCACTCTCTGGGTGGAGGCACTGGGTCTGGTATGGGTACCCTCCTCATTAGCAAGATCCGTGAAGAGTACCCAGACCGTATCATGAACACCTTCAGCGTGGTGCCCTCACCTAAGGTGTCCGACACCGTGGTAGAGCCTTACAATGCCACATTGTCTGTCCACCAACTGGTTGAGAATACAGACGAGACCTTCTGCATTGACAATGAAGCTTTGTATGATATCTGCTTCCGCACCCTTAAACTCACCACACCATCATACGGTGACCTCAATCATCTCGTCTCTGCCACCATGAGCGGTGTCACCACCTGCCTCAGGTTCCCCGGCCAGCTCAACGCTGATCTCCGTAAGCTGGCTGTGAACATGGTGCCCTTCCCCCGTCTACATTTCTTCATGCCTGGCTTCGCTCCTCTGACCAGCAGAGGGAGCCAGCAATACCGCTCCCTAACCGTACCAGAGCTTACACAGCAGATGTTCGACGCCAAGAACATGATGGCTGCCTGTGACCCACGCCACGGCCGCTACCTCACAGTTGCCGCCATCTTCCGTGGCCGTATGTCCATGAAGGAGGTGGACGAGCAGATGCTCAATGTTCAGAACAAGAACAGCAGCTACTTCGTCGAATGGATCCCCAACAACGTCAAGACTGCAGTCTGCGACATTCCACCCAGGGGACTCAAGATGGCTGCCACCTTCATTGGCAACAGCACGGCCATCCAGGAGCTCTTTAAGCGCATCTCTGAGCAGTTCACTGCCATGTTCAGGCGCAAGGCTTTCCTCCATTGGTATACAGGAGAAGGTATGGATGAGATGGAGTTCACTGAGGCAGAGAGCAACATGAACGACCTGGTGTCAGAGTACCAGCAGTACCAGGATGCCACTGCAGAGGAGGAGGGCGAGTTTGAGGAAGAGGGAGAGGAAGAGCTGGCTTAAATCTCTTTAATATGTGTGTGTGTGTAGTGTTTTCCAAGCTATATCATTTTGCTGACCTAAAAGAACCTTTCCAAAGCTCAGTGTTTTATCTTTTAAGTGGTTTCACTTCTGCTGTGTTTGCCTCTTGTCTGTACAGATGTCATTAAAAGGCTTTTTCTTTTGTTTTAAACGTCTCCTCTTAATTGAAATTGATTTGCACATACAAAGAAAATTGAACCAGTAATTTTAAAGTTTGTCATTACTGTTCTCAAACACTATTGAAAGATCCTTGTCAAACCTGTTTTTAGGGTTTGTCTGTAGACATAAACAGTAGAATTAACACATGATCTCATACCAGAAGTAAACATACAGTACCAGTAAAATATTTAGACACCCCTAGGCCTGCTTATTTTCCACATCTTCGAATAACTAAATGACATCAAAGGATGGTAATTATGTAGTAAATTAAATGTTAAACCTATTTTAGTATGGACGTAGCCACTCTGCCTATATTATGGTAAAGCATGCTGAAAATGTGCTCCTACCATATAATGAGGTATCCACATGGTATGTTTCTTTTCCAACAGGGTTACAGAAATTATAATTATGCCCACTTTGATGCCTTTCATTTGGTATTTAGGTCAACTAATTAAATGTTAGAAATCTAGTTTTGTAAAGAAATGCTTATATGCTAATATATGTTTAAAAATAATTCTGAGCATTTAAGCATATGCCTTTCGATCAAAGGTAGTTGAAGAATGAGAAGCATACTATCAGTCATGTGTGTCCACACGTCTGACACGTTAAACTGAAAATAGATTATAAATCATAACTGGATTTTAGGCTCTATATATAGAGAGAGCTGTTAAAAAACAAATGTAGTTTACAAAATGACTTTACAAGGGAAATCTTTTCAGCATTATGCAACATTGTATACGTTCAGTTTATAGTTTAAATAACAGTCCTATTTGTTGACTATCTCAACCCAACCAATCATGGAAGTTCAGGCATTCAAGAGGGTTTACTTGGCACATATTCCCAGCAGATGGCGCTGTGGTCTAAGTTTTCCTTCTTGTCCATACAAAGTAGGTTAGGATCCCAACACACAGCAAGAGTAGCGACCAGCAGCACACCATCATCACCTGGTCTTCAAGGCTCTGCTTCTGTCCAAAACGACTGATGAAACCAGACTGAGAGCAATGCACAGACAAACAGACAGAAATAATAAAAAAGTAACATTTAAGAAACTGAGCTTTTTCTCAAGTATAGTTTACAATTATTAAAACCACTCTGCACTAAAAAATAATTTGAATTAGAATAACAAAATTCCTTTAAGACAGGTTGGTAGGCAGTGTTGGGGAGTAACGGAATTACGTATTTAAAGTACAAAATATAAGTAACTGTAAAACATTTATACATATAAATGATGCGATCCAAAGTGCATTTGAACAGCGGTGAAACACTTTCTTATGATGTGTTACATTCATACGAGCAGACAGAAGTATGTTTGAAGTAAGTTTGGAGCAGAAGAAATAGAAATAAACCTTGTGTAAATTGTCAGCTTTACGCTAAGCTAAAATGCTGTTTCTAGCCATTTTACATGCATGTTACCAGGCATGATCATATTTTTTATCAAGAAAATTCACGTTAGATCATAATTTCTTTTTTTCTAGTAAGACCTTTGATATTAGGGCAAAAATCATATTCTTGATAACAATTTTTGTATTGTTTTCCTGTAAAAATATCTAAAAATCCTTAAAACAAGATCAATTTGATGTATCTTGTTTTAGAAACAACACTGCATAAGATATTTAGGTTTTTCAGAGAATGTATTTTTAACGTGTATTTTGTCTTACTGTACTGGCAGAGTTTTTATAGTCAAAACAAGTGAAAAAATCTACCAGTGCTGAAGAAGTAATCCAAAGTATTTAGAATACGTTACTGACCGTGAGTAATCTAACGGAATACGTTACAAATGACATTTTACAGCATGTATTCTGTAATCTGTAGTGGAATACATTTCAAAAGTAACCCTCCCAACCCTGATTATACACATACATGACAAAAGCTATTACAATAATAGTCCTCTTTGGTCCTTTAAAATAGTAAAGGTTCTGAATGCAATAATTTTCTGAATAAAGGCTTTACATGCGATAAAGGCCCAAAATGTTATAATTTCTGGTTTTAAAAGATAAAAAAAATTTCACACAGAAGTTCACACAGTACAAGACCACTGTGTCAACACTACTAGCAATTTGCCTGTTTTAGTCAACTTTTGTTTCTTTTTTGTGCTGTATCAAAGAAATGATTAATATAATTTGAATTTCTATTAATCAGTGATGTTCAGGTATCTGTAAAATGACATGACTGTGTCAGCTGGCTAGCAAAAAGAAAATACACAAAATTATTCACTGCCCTCAAGGTGTCCCTCATTACCTAATAATATTTGCATTAAGAATATATGACACTGTCCTTGCCAAAAGCTAAAAATTCAATTGAAGCCACAAGTCACAGGTCTCACCATGTTCTAGTTTTAATCTGAGGGTGATTATGCTCTACTTTGTGTTATAGATCATTTTCTAAAACAAATGTCTATAATTCAAATAATTCTATAAGTGCATTTTCTAAAAAGGTACTTGAGAAACTTACCAGATAACCACATTCATTCAATTCCTTTACAATATACACACACATTTGCTCTTTGTCTTAAGCATCATATGCTGAAAACAGCTCCGTTAATGTTTTCACATTCAAAATTATGAATGACATACAAATCACAAACTGTACGTGATATAATTTTAATTCGAAACGGTGAATTTTGCCAAATAGTAAAAAGTTTGCACCACTGGAAATTACTGTTGGTCTGTACAACATTTCAATCATAAAATAGTGGGCAAATATTGCATGTTTATTTAGATACTGACATCTTACATGACACTAACTCTCTTAACCTGAACTGCTGACACTGATGCATGCATGCTGCATGGCGCTGGAATAATCCACGAGGTTCCCGCTCAGCTTCTTAAATTTGAGTCCTGCCTTCATTGATTTGATTGGCTATCTCAAATTACATTGACAAGCAGTGTTAGACTACTGTGCATGCTAACAATTTTACTTTTTTAAACCATTATGTTATTCCTGCAACAACTTAATGACAATTAAACAGCGGTGCATAATGAACTGCAGCAGAACAGCAACAAGAATATCAAATATAAGAGCAGACCTGCTTGCCATTGGGTTTTAAAGCGACTGACTTTGACCCTTGATACTCACCCATCCTCCTTTATCCCTAATCTCCGGGCAGATGACCCTCTCTACGTAGCTGCCCACGCACTCCTGAATCTGTGGCAGGACAGTTGTCATGCCCCTGTCCTGACAGTGCAGAGCCAGTTGGCCAGCTACAACGAACACGGACAGCACAGCACTCCATGCAAGGTCTCTATGCCGGTTAGGGGCAAAGTGCTCATCCAGGATGGAAACAAGAGTTGGGCAGGCCGTTTGTTCTGTCACGTCCTGGAAAACCCGTGGCCAGCGCCGAAAGAAGATGGGGAAGCGAACAAGCAACTCATCTCCCGAGTGGCGCAGGGCAGCTGTCACATGGGTTGGTGCTGGACCTAATGGGACGCCTGGTTTGGCCGTCACATAGTTGATATAGTCATAGGCCAACATATAGGCCTCACGCACCAGTGGGTCAGGGCTGTTCAGGCCCCTACCAATCACAGCATCATCTGACATTCCCATGGCTTCACAGAACAACAATCTGCCTTCAACATGCAGTTCAAACTACAATGTCAATGTCCATACAGCATCTCTTTTTAGCATCCACTCATTTTAGACATTCAGGTCACCTTTCATGCCATGGATTGTTTACATAGAGTGCCTGTCACTGATATTGAGTGCCCAGGACTGTTGGGTCAGGTCCTTGTAAATGAAAAGAAAATTCACAGATCAGATGTTTTATACATTACATACATTCTCACAAGGATGGATTATGGCTCTACAAGTTCCCGGAGTACCAGACTTTTTGGAGACCTGCAGGGTTACCGCAGGTCCTAAAAAATACTTAATATATCTTAAATTCAGTTTTCAAAATTTAAACCCAGAAAAAAGTTGAGCAAAGCAAAAGGCCATTTATATTCACACTGTTTTGTTACTGGCACAGCATATGATCCGCAGACACTGGATATATCAAATATCACACAGAGGTACACTGCACTCTACAAACTACAGCGAAGGCTCTAGTCACTCACCCTTCTTGTGCGCAGACGTGAATCATGCCAAAATCAAACAATCTGGGCCAGTTAACAGCTGACAGAGAAACAATGTTCAAGATTCTCTAGAGCGAGCCGAAGTGTGTGAGGTCACATGTGAGTGTTTGTGTTCCATGTGCTTGCTGTCATTTGGCTTGAGCTATATTTAGTTCCCTTGTCTGTAACCGATACAAAGCCTCAATCTTATTGCAGGCACGGTCATCTGGGAAATGACACCAGGCTCTTTGCTGCATGGGTACAACTATAAATATTCAACATGCAGGAGTGTACATAGACGAGAGGTGCATTCATCCATGGGTTTTAGTTTGAATTGCAACTGAGCAGTATTTTTTGGAGGGCAGTAAAATAAAATAAAATACAATAAAATACAAAAAAAATATTTGATGCCGTGAGTGTACCTTCATTTACTATTACTATTATTTTGAATGGCCATGGAAAATGAAGCAATGTGATCATTTTACATGGTTGCAAAAAGTAGTCCATTAATTTACCTGATGAACTTTCACCTTTTGCTGACCCTTTATGCTTGGCAGAGCTAATGTGTGCTTCTAAATCACTTGCACCTTTATTATCAACTGACACATAAGTGCCAGCTTTACTGGCAGAATGTCATTCTGCTTCCGACGGATCTCGACCTGGACGAAAGCATGGGAATTGTTTGTGCAAATCTTCTGTAAATTTGCACTTTTGTTTGGGCATTGTTTCCACTCAGCTGTCATTTGCTGCTACTGTCAAGCATCTATATGATGCCAAACACAACAGCGATTCGCACGTTCGCGGAGAGATTGACAGGCAGGAATTTGGCCAATAGTTGCTGCAAGCCTCTTATAATCGACCAATTGGTGTGCGAGAAGGCGGGACTTACAAAGAGGGGTTAAAGCAATGCAAATATGCGCGCACACATAATGAAGTATTAGACCAGATGCACATCATAATGCAACTAAAGCCGAATCCCGGACATTTTAGCAACTTTAGAAATCCCAGCCGGATGCTTTTTTAAGGTCCGAAAAAGAGGACATGTCCGGGAAAAAGAGGACGTATGGTCACCCTAATATTAAGGACAGTCAGGGACCTCCAAAATCAACTTCTAGGGTACCTGGGCCGCATACTCCACTTTTCACATTTAATGGATATCAATTGGAATTTACTGTTCCTGTAATCATACCCATTACGCCACAGTAATAACTTTGTGTACATTTTTGTGTAGTCATATACACAGAAATATTTAAAATCAAAGGTCCTAAGTAGGGGTGGGAGTTTAAACTTTTGTTATTCGAATACTATTGAAATGTATAAATATTTCAGCAAAAATCCACATTTGAATGCTTAAAGGTGCTGTAAGTGATTTTTTCATGGAAAGGTATGCAAAAAAATGCATTAGCCCCTTTATGCACCATTATTAACATTTTGGCTGATACCGATACTGATATTTTAAAAAGAGGTACAAAATCCTTTTATTGTTCTAACAATAAAATCCATTGAACATGGATTGGATCTGTCAAACACATGACAGGCCAAAATTTTATACAATGAAAGATAAATAGAAATTAAAAAGATTAAAAAAATGAAAAATAGCTAAATATCAAAGCATGATGACCAGTGGCGAATTCTCAGGGCCAGCAAAGCCTTCTCTGCTGGCCCAACATGCCAAATAAATACATATTTTTCATCCTTTCATTCTCAATCACCTTTTTGCCTACGTATTTTTAATCGCTTTCCACTCTTAATTAATCAACAAACAAATAGAGAAAAATGAAAACTCTATCCAGTCCGAATTTATTCATTGATGCTTACAAGCGAAGTGTGACAACTGTTTCACAAATCACATCCCCGAAGCCGAGCTCGTTAGCCGAAGCAGCAGGTGAGTTTGAGCTCCACCACGTCAGGCCTTCAGAATTTCTTCAGAATCCCTCAACAGTGCAAATGAATGGGCAACTAAATTGAGAGTGTGAGATTCATCAGCCAATCAGATTGATTTATTAGTTCTTGGTGAGTGTGATCTTTAGGATATGTCCCGATCGAGGCCTTCTAACTGGCCTTGAGTAACGCAATCACGCTTTAAGTGATGTACGTAATTTGAAAGCAAAAAGCGCGAGATCTTGCTGACTAGTCGGCTGTCATAACTGCTGGTATCGCCATTGAGAAAAAGATCCTTATGGATTTAAAAACCCGAGATGTTCTGCATGACCGTGTGATTGCTTAATTTATTAAACAGGAAAGGAGGACTGATTTTCACTTCAAGTAAATTGGTAAGTGCTTTTTTCATTGTTATAGCAACATCAGGAGTTTTCTAAGTGTAAATTATACTGCTTGAGCATTCAGTGTCGGATCAAGTTTTGAAAAGTAGCTAGCGCTGCGGCATTGTTTATCAGTTGGGTTGCTAGGAGACATCTTTAATGAGAGTCAAACATCTGCCAAGCTAACGGGAGCGTTGCAGTTTTGTTTCCTTAAATGTCATCTTCCGAATATCAGGGAATGGAATGCATTTATGGTCGGAGATATCAAGTAGGAATATCCCACATCCAACTTGAATGGAACGCAACATAACCGTTTACCCTGACGAAACGAAATTTATTGCAAGCAAAATTTAATCGCAAATATTATTAGATTGATTTTCCAGGTATTATAGACCTCATTGATAAATCATAATTTGTCATATGAATCTTTGACGTTCATTTCACAAAACTGCAGTTAAAATGAGGCTTGCTTGAGCATTAATGGCACTTTTCCACTGCACATTACAGTTCGACTCGACTCGACTCGACTTTTCTTGCTTTACTTTTCTGAGCTCGCTTTTCCACTGCAGTGTAGTGCCGTCTCAACGTGGGTGGGATTATCGTCAAAGTTGCGCCGCCTCTACTGCTGTGACATCATCTTAAACAGGACACAAACATTACTGACCATAAACAATAACAGGACCGCTAGCTGTTAGCTACTATCTCATTGTGCTGCATAAAGCAGTTGTTGCATGGTAATTTTACACAAGTTTAACAGTTAAACTGGCATGGTTGTTTTAGAAGCAAGCTTTCCAGTAGCTGGTCAACTAAATAAAGTGAAGTTTTCAAGCAGAATATAGAGTTAACGTAACAAAACGTACCATCCTCCATCGTGGACTCCAACAATGCCGTGGCCGAGTCCAGGGCACTCTCCATCCCATTGCTCGCCGGTCTATTGCCGATAGATAGCGTCCATTTGGTTGAACCACTTCCACTTTCTTCTGTTTGAACCACTCCGACTGTTGTGGTACTTGATGGTTCTGTAGTCACTTAAGTTTTTTAACTTTTTCCTACACTGTTGGTAGGTCCGGTGGTAGCCGTGTGCGGCCAACAGCTGAGACACTTCCTGAAAGACTTTTTTGTTTCGTGTCGTTTCGTCCATCGATAACGAGAGGAACGTCTTCACCTCATTTATTAACCACAACGTGGTTTTGCGCACAGCCATTTCTTTTTACAATTCGAAAGTCACGTGAACAAATGATATTGCTGTCACTGTTGCTAACTTTAAAACTAGCGGGTTGATGTCCCGTGTCACAAATCCAGTGATGCTGGTAGTGACGATTCTCTCTGACCAATCAGTGATCTGAAGGGTTTTGACGTCACATTTAGTATTGGCTCGCTTGGAACCTCGACCGAGGTGGTACTAAAAAAAGTTTTAGGTACCAGGTACTATCCACAGTGGAAAACCCCCAAAAAGCGAGCAGAGTCGATTCGAGCTGTACCGTGCATTGGAAAAGCCCCACATTAAGTGTTGTTTCAAGTTCTGGCTTTCATGTGTGGACGTGTTTTTAAAATGTCAGTTGGTATTATTAGTTGACTGCCACGTAATGTATGATAGGCATAGAGTCTTATTCATTGTGAAACTGTTTTCTTAATGGCATGAATCACACTGAAGACCTAGACTTAAAATGCATGGCCCGTGGCTGATGATGGCTGAAGTGAAAAAGATTATTTTGTACTTATTCTGTTTTTGCAGTTCAAAACAACAGAACTCACATTTTACATGTTTGTACTGTGTATATAATAAAACATCACAAATTTATATTATGCATATGTTGTTGGGCAAATCCATGGAAATGTCAGCCACATCATGGAAAAAAAAAGTTACCAAAGGAACAAAATGCCCTTTTAAGTTAAATTGTGGTATAATAGATAATGGATAGTATGATACACACCGCTAGAGGGTGCCTCTTACTTACACAATGCCGACTGAAGCGCTGAATGCAGTCTGTTTTTAAGTATTCAAGGTTTAGTAATTGTGCAAGGCCATATTGTGATTTCAGTCTTAACTCAATCAAACGTGTAGCCTTAATAGATACCATGCCAATGTCTGAGAATTCACATTTTACTGATTTCAAAGCATTTTGGATGGTTTTACCTTTATCATGTACAGGTAAGTGCTGCTTTCACAACTGTCACATCTGTAACGGTTTTACCTCATTAATGTGAGAACGAGGTTGATTATAAATTAAATATAACATGTTTTTAGGAGTGCCAACCCTTCTACATTCTGTGGTTATCATTATTTCTGAATTGTGCATTTGAATTCACAAGAGTTTTTACAGTGTGATCAGTTTTTCATATTAGCGTTTTCACGCTTAAGACCAATTTGCCAATGGTGCAGCTCTGCCCCCTGTGGCTCCGCCTCCAGCGGCTCCGCCCCCTGACACTCTACCAGTTCCGTCCTGATCTCCTGATCCTACTCCTGTTGCCTTCCTGGAGCCACCTCCTAAACCTCCAGACCCTTTCTATTTGGCTTTGGGCTTTGGGAGCCGCCCTTTGAGGAGGGGGGTTCTGTCACGCTTTCCCCAGTCTCTGTCTGTCACTCTCTCCACAAACTTCATTCCCCAGAAGCATCTCCCCGGACTTCTAACTACACACACCTGTTCCCAATTCCTTTTCATCATTGTTATGTGTGTGTATATATACCTTCTGTTTCAATTGTTCCGGGTCAGTTCTTGTCCTTGATACCCTAGTTAATAACCTTCCTTGTGTATCATCTTAATTTAGCTTATTATTATAAGAATCTGCATCTAGATCCACCCTCTCTCATCTCATCCCTCCAAAAAGTGTTACACATATTGGTAGTTGACATGACATTTCAAGCATAGATCTGCTGTGTGATATGCTTAAAGTGTATATATATATATATACATATATATATATATATATATATATATATATATATATATATATATATATATATATATATATATATATATATATATATATATAAATTATTGTAGAATTATTATATGGATCATATTAATTGATCCATGACCTATATTAATTGACTGATTACATTAGATATTTTTACTTTTAAAAATTCATTTGTCACCACACGGGACCACTAAAAGCTAAAATTATAATAATATATATATATATATATATATATATATATATATATATATATATATATATATATATATATAGCACTTTCTTTTACCATTTACTGAGCACTAGAGGGCAGTATTGTACTTATAAATCGACTGCAAATATGAATCTATAACAATGATCTCCAAACCCTATCTTACATCTGTAGTTGTTTGTTTTTTTAGGGCATAAAATCATTGTGGAAGAGAGTATTACAACATCAGATGGTTTTCTGTCATTTCTGAAAATGAAAGTATTATAAACTGTGATATTAAATAAATCGTAAATATTCTGATTACGTACATCACCCACAGAGCTTTTCCCATATTTGCCAGTTTCACACATTAACTAGATAAGTGTACATACTAGTCTTATTTACATAACCTACCATTATTTAGCACAAAACACAATGTGAGTAGTAGGCGTGTACTTCATTACTGTGTTTAAATCAAAAGATTAAAGATCTAACAGCTTTATACAAGAGTTAGAAAATATTTATTTCCTTATACAAGGTTACAAATTATGTCGATGTCCTGTGAAGCATTCAAATGCAGTGCATTGCACAATATTACGTCTTTTCTGTACTACATGGTCCCTCTTAATTATCTCTGATAATTAAAATGATTACCCTCTGTATTTGAATGGCTGACCTTGATTTGCAAAGGGGCTGACATTTATTTGAATACAGTTTTGGAAAGGGCTGTGGAGAGCTTGGAAGTGTGGATGCATAGGAAAATGGAGTAATGGAGAGCCGTCATCAAATTCTTCAGCGCTCCACTTTAAAACCCTGTGAATAATCACTGATTATTTCCTCATTTCGGAGCCTCTATGGTTTATTGGTAATTTTAAAAGGGTTTAATTTCCTGTAGAGTGCAGAGTGCTCAGATGTGTCTGTGTATGTGAGAGAGAGGGAGGGATTTGTGTTTTTGTTTTTACAGCGTGCTGTGCTCAGCTCTGGGGTCGTGTGTCATGTAGGATTTTAATATGGAACTCATTTCCTGGAGCAGCTAAGATAGAGATCAAAGCCTTGTGTTTGCCCTCATTGCTAAGTGTGGACACACACACACACAGAGTCTGTAAGGTGTGGGTCCTGCACGACTAAACCTTGCTCCCCATTGTTTGTGACATCAGCCTTTTCTCATATTGGTGTCATATATCTCATTGTTTTACCTTATGTCTGTGCTCCTTCTATTTCATCTGTATGTGTTTCGACTGCCGATCCGGTGCTGGAATGTGTTATTTTGAATGTTATAATAAGTGTTTTTTGCAGCTGTTATCAGAGTCGTTTAGCTTCAGCAGTTTTTCTGCAGCTCGCACTCTATTCCGTGTCCCCCATTTTGATGGCCTTCTTGGCTGTGTTGTTTGCGTGTATGTAGAGTGTGTGTTGTCTTTTTCTCTTTTCTCCCTCTCTCTTAATCGCTCGCAGTTGTGCGGTAACCAGGTGAGCTGATTGTTGATGACGCGTGTTTCCTCCCTATATAAACTGAGTGTTTCATGGCTGGGTTGTGTGATGGGATACAGGTGTCATCTCGTTTACTCAGGTGCATATTGAAATTTTGGTTCCTGCTGCTGGAGTGGAGTGTTTGTGGTTGTCGCTGTCTGAATTTCGGAGTTCGCTGTTTTTCATATACAGAACTGTCAATAAATGTGTCTGTGTTTCCGCTACTCTCTTTCCCTGCATCTGTTGTTGCATTTTTAAAGTGTAACACCCATCCACTGACGTACAGATGCAATCTTGTTTTATTAAAATAAAAAGTTATATTTGGGTGAATTAGAATCCAAAGCCTCAAAAAACAAGAGACAAAAAGTTACCTCTAGATCAATCAGTCATGTTCTTAATCATCTACTGACTAACAAAATCCCATGACTGATAGTGGCAAATGTAGAAATCAAATTACCATATTATGTGAAATATTTGGGTGCTTGAATCGGTCATTAAGAAAATAATCTTTTACTGTGCATAGCATAATTAATATTCAGTGAGTTTTGCAGCACTGTCCCCCACAGTACATTTTTCTGTACAGTTTATTTTTATTTAGACCTAACATTGTGTTAATCTTCACTTTCAAATGGCTTATTCCAGCTGTTACAAAAGTGATAGGCCTGCAGGACTTTATTAGCAGAATAACATGGGATATGCATGCATTTTCCATCCATAGGTACACTTAACAAAATAAAAAAAAAAAATCTGGCCTGCATAAGGTGGTGAGGTTTAGTCCAGATTGCCGGTTCTGTATGTCAAGCTAAGGAACATTTAGAATTTGTTGATGTGTTTAATAGAAAATGTCTTTATCCTCTGGAGATATACTGTACAATTTGTTATTTTTATTATGCCAAAAAAATTGCTATGTGGTTACTATGGAAATGCAGTTGTATCGCAAATCAATGGACATTTGTAATTTTATAGTGATTCCAATTGATGAACTAGTACTTGTTGCAATGAAGCTTGGTACCTTAATCCATAAGAACTACACATGGACACTTGCTTTGGTGTTGCCACCCCTCATAGTCTGCATATCATCCCCAAAACATTTCTAGATTCTCCCGTTTATAAAACACTTCACAATTTTAATAGCGGAGCACGTTGTCACACTATATAAGTTGTCATAATGGGAACCTGCCTCTTAAAGACTATTTAATGACTTTTCACCCATATGGGAACAGTAAAACAATTATGAAGCACAAAACAATTCATAAAACAGCAGAAAAGTAAATGGTTACATATTAAACATCAACCAATTGTTTTAAAAATGTAATTAATAAATGATGCCATACAGAAATGTTATATATGGCAATACATGTAAAACATACAGTATAAATAGTATGTTCATGTATGGTTTTCACTGATATAAAATATGTCTGTGGCAGCGGGGGCGTGGTCAAGCATCTCTCCGGAGAGAGAGAAAGCGGTAAGGGCGATTACACCTGAGCTAAATTATGTCTAACACCTGTCTCTAATTTCAGTAAGCACGGGGAGAGCGGATAAATAGAGCCACACCGCGACGTCGATGGAGTTATCAACCAGGTGGTACTGGAGCAATTCACACACCGACTGCCAAAAGGGACGGCGGAGTGGGTCCAGTGCCACCGCCCGGCGTCGTTGGAGGAAGCTGTCCGGCTTGCGGAGGACCACATGGCGGCGATCCCGAGGGCGGAAGAGCCCTCCTACATTTTTTCTCCTCCCTCTGTTTCTTCCCCCTCCCTCTCTCCTCTCGTTCTGCTCTCTCTCCAGGTCCCGTTCCTGCCCCATGCAGACGAGGAGGACTTCAGCCCCTGAGACCAGTTCCCCGGGTGTGGGAGGCGACACCTACCCCTATCCCTATGCCCCACTGCTCTCCCCCTCAGGGGGGGGTGCCCGCCGACACAGGTGCGGGCGTAGCGCCTGGGCCGGCCTGCTGGAGGTGCGGAGACCCGAACCACTTCCGAGATCAGTGCCCTCTGATGGAGCTGGGGACGGTGGTGCGGGTCTCTGACCTCCCACAGGCTGCCCCCGACCGGGCCGGAGCGTACCGGATACCAGTAAGTGTCAAGGGGGGTACTCACCAAGCGTTGGTGGACACAGGGTGTAATCAAACCACTATCCACCAACGCCTGGTTCAACCCGAGGCATTGGTCACTACTAAAACGGTGAAGGTGAAATGTGTACACGGGGATATTCACAAGTATCCGGTGGTGACCCTGACGATTAAATTTCGGGGGAAAAAGCATAGAGTGGAGGCCGCGGTTAGTTCCCGCCTCACCCATACGCTGATTTTGGGGACTGATTGGCCTGATTTTAGAGTTTTATTAAAGAGAATTTGCACGGATGGGTCCTGTACGAAAATAGGGAGATGTGTGATGTTGGATGCTCTGGCAGGGGAGGCGGAGCCGGGGCCGTCCTCGACAGCTCCACGTCATAATGACGAGAGAGGGGGAGAGGCTGCAGCCCCTCCCCTTCTCAGGGAATTCCCTGACAGGGATTTCCCTTTGGAGCAGTCGCGAGACGAAACCCTCAAACACGCCTTTGACCAAGTGAGAGTCATCGATGGTCAACGACTCCAGCTGGACATCGCCCTCTCATACCCTTATTTTGCAATTATGAATGAGCGGTTGTATAGAGTGACACAGGACACTCGGACCAAAGAGGATACAACCCAACTCTTGATTCCAAGGAGCCGTCGGGAAATGTTATTCCAGGTGGCTCATTATAATCCCATGGCGGGTCACCTAGGAGAAAGGAAGACACTGAACCGTCTAATAGCCCGTTTCTATTGGCCGGGCATTGGCGGTGATGTCCGCAGGTGGTGTGCGGCATGCCGCGAATGCCAACTGGTTAACCCACCGGCCACTGCAAAAGAGCCATTGCGCCCTCTCCCTTTGATCGAGGTCCCCTTTGAGAGAATTGGAATGGACCTCGTCGGGCCATTAGAACGGTCAGCACGTGGACATCGCTTTGTATTGGTCCTAGTGGACTATGCAACGCGATATCCGGAAGCAGTGCCTCTTCGCAACATCTCAGCACGCAGTGTTGCGGAGGCACTCTTCAAAATAATCTCCCGGGTTTCGGCACCAGTGTAAAGAGGAGGCGAGAAGCGGCTTTCCTGGTTCAGGTAAGGATTTATTTTTCTCTTGCAATATTCACTGAGTTGCACTTTAATCACACACCGCTTCATCAAAATAAAACTCTCATCATCACAGAACTCTTGCTTCCCGTTCGGCTCTGTGGTGCCCAGGCTCTCTCTCTCTTTCTACTTGCGGTGTGGCTCTATTTATCCGCTCTCCCCGTGCTTACTGAAATTAGAGACAGGTGTTAGACATAATTTAGCTCAGGTGTAAGCGCCCTTACCGCTTTCTCTCTCTCCGGAGAGATGCTTGACCACGCCCCTGCTGCCACAATGTCACATGCTTATATACATATGCATATATGCGACATATATTTTAAAATAATATTAAATAGCCGTTTCTGAAGATTTTTTTTTTTTCAAATACACACATTTATGATTATAGGTAAACATGTTTAGAAACATTAATTTCTATAAATTCCTACATATCATATGTATGGATACATAGTAGATTGTATAGGTGAAAAACCATGTTCTCCACTACTCTTTTGCACATGCACTTTAAACTGTGGCAAAAATAGTAGATTTGGGAATACTGTATGTACGTACTCTTACCGACCACTTTATTAGGTACACATGCACACCTACTTATTCATGCGATTTATCTAATCTGCCAATCATGTGGTAGCATGTGGTGGATGTGCTACAACAGCAGAAGACCACGTCGGATTCCACTTCTGTCAGCCAAGAACAGAAAGCTGAGGCTGAATGGGCACAGGCTCACAAAAACTGGACAGTTGAAGACTGGAAAAACATAGCCTGGTCTGATGAATGTCGATTTCTTCTGAGGTCGATTTCTTTTTTTTTAAAAGACTTTTGAACTTGATGTTTGAAACAAAAATAAAAAGGACATTTGCACAATTTGAGTTTAACCTAAAAAACGTTTAGTTACTAAGAGATAGGCCTAGCTTGTGTGACAACTACCCCCAGGCTCCTGCTGTTTTATCTCTTTGTAAACACAAAACCCTTGACTTTACCATTTCATATTGTCTGTAAAATTGTGAACACCAAAATAACATGTTTCTCTAGATTACTTTTACAAGCTGTTTTGTTTAATTCCTTGCACATCTGTTTTATTGTATATAACCTTTCCCATTTGCTGTGATTTTTGAAATGGGTTAGTAGACATCAATAAACTTTTTGTTACACAGAGGGAGGGAGGGACAAGGAAGGAATAAAAAAAGGAAAGAGTTTACTTCACCGGCTGAGCATGTCTGATTTTATTGAGAGAAGAGTAGGGAGTCACAGCAAATTACAGGATGTTTTTATTGTATTGCACCATGGGCACTTTCCAATTTCCCTTCCCCCATACACCTCTCACTTATTTTAAACCCCTGATTCTCACAGTTCATCCATCTCTCCTCTGAATCACTCCTTTCACAAAGTGGAGCATCGAACGAAAGATAAGGGGACATTTTCCCTGTGTTATTACTTTAAGAGCAGGGGAGTGAAAGAGAAAGAGGGTAATTTAGTTGTTTGCGACTTGCTGCTAGACTAATGGCCTCACTAGGTCTACAGTGCTAAGCTCAAACAATAGCATAGTCTTACTATTGACACATTAAGAGTACGATAAAGAGAACGAAAGAGCGATTTAGTATTTGAGAGATGAGAAGCTACGTACATAGGGAGGTGGAGAAAGGGGCAGGCAAAGGTTTAAATGTGTAGTTTCAGCCTAAATCTGCAAATGAAACACACATTTTACCTGACAGAAAAAGAGCGGGAAAATTGGGGGACTTTGGCTTTGTCTGAAACCTGAAAAACGCTGCCTTCGGAAGGCATCAAAGCAAAATTCAGTGTTTGCATAACATCTGCTCTGTTACAAAACCTAGTGAGCTGCAAGCAGAGGCAGCATTTTAAGGCATAGGTGAGCTTCTGATGCAATGGCTTGTACTACAGATAAACTCAGTTATGCTACTTTCCAAGATACCTTGTTCTGACCAAATTTTAAAGCAGCGTCACATTTATTCTTTGAAAATAAATCATAAAGTGCATCCGGAAAGTATTCACAGCGCTTCACTTTTTCCACATTTTGTTATGTTACAGCCTTATTCCAAAATGGATTAAATTCATTATTTTCCTCAACATTCTACAAACAATACCCCATAATGACAACGTGAAAGAAGTTTGTTTGAAATCTTTGCAAATTTATAAAAAAAAAATAATAATAAAATAAAAATAAAAAAATCACATGTACATAAGTATTCACAGCCTTTGCTCAATACTTTGTTGAAGCACCTTTGGCACCAATTACAGCCTCAAGTCTTTTTGAGTATGACGCTACAAGCTTGGCACACCTATTTTTGGGCAGTTTCTCCCATTCTTCTTTGCAGGACCTCTCAAGCTCCATCAGGTTGGATGGGGAGCGTCAGTGCACAGCCATTTTCAGATCTCTCCAGAGATGTTCAATCGGGTTCAAGTCTGGGCTCTGGCTGGGCCACTCAAGGATATTCACAGAGTTGTCCCATAGCCACTCCTTTGTTATCTTGGCTGCGTCCTTAGGGTCGTTGTCCTGTTGGAAGATGAACCTTTGCCCCAGTCTGAGTTCCAGAGCGCTCTGGAGCAGGTTTTCATCAAGGATGTCTCTGTACATTGCTGCATTCATCTTTCCCTTGATCCTGACTAGTCTCCCAGTTCCTGCCGCTGAAAAACATCCCCACAGCACGATGCTTCCACCACCATGCTTCACTGTAGGGATGGTATTGGCCAGGTGATGAGCGGTGCCTGGTTTCCTCCAGGCATGACGCTTGCCATTCAGGCCAAAGAGTTCAATCTTTGTTCAATCTTTGAGGAGTGGCTTCCGTCTGGCCACTCTACCATACAGGCCTGATTGGTGGAGTGCTGCAGAGATGGTTGTTCTTCTGGAAGGTTCTCCTCTCTCCACAGAGAAATGCCGGAGCTCTGTCAGAGTGACCATCGGGTTCTTGGTCACCTCCCCGACTAAGGCCCTTCTCCCCCGATCGCTCAGTTTGGCCGGGCGGCCAGCTCTAGGAAATGTCCTGGTGGTTCCAAACTTCTTCCATTTATGGATGATGAAGGCCACTGTGCTCATTGGGACCTTCAATGCTGCAGACATTTTTTCTGTACCCTTCCCCAGATCTGTGCCTCGATGCAATCCTGTCTCGGAGGTCTACAGACAATTCCTTGGACTTCATGGCTTGGTTTGTGCTCTGACATGCACTGTTAACTGTGGGACCTTATATAGACAGGTGTGTGCCTTTCCAAATCATGTCCAATCAACTTAATTTACCACAGGTGGACTCCAATCAAGTTGTAGAAACATCTCAAGGATGATCAGTGGAAACAGGATGCACCTGAGCTCAATTTTGAGTGTCATGGCAAAGGCTGTGAATACTTATGTGATTTTTTTTTCCCCATTTTTTATTTTTAATAAATTTGCAAAGATTTCAAACAAACTTCTTTCACATTGTCATTATGGGGTGTAGTTTGTAGAATTTTGAGGAAAATAATGAATTTAATCCATTTTGGAATAAGGCTGTAACATAACAAAAAGTGAAGCGCTGTGAATACTTTCCGGATGCACTGTAGGATGGGGTTAGAGAAATGTTAATTGTGTATTTCATTCAATAATATTTTCAATAATAAATTCATTTTCATTTAGAATTTTCATTCAATGATATTAAAGAGTATCGTGTTGTGTATTAAAAAATTGGTTATTTTACCCAATATTTAAATGTGCTATGTATTTGTATGCTTATTAAAGTGTTGCGCAATTTGCTAACATCAAACTTTATCAATAACTGGAAATCAATTGCGAGTAAAGTCTCTTCTATTAGTATGCTGCCTATTTATAGAGAAATCGAAGAATGAATGGGTGTGACGTAATTTCAAACAAAATCTGGCCAAAAAAGTGTTTTCGAGTTTGTTGCGGTGGTTCAAAAACAGTTTACTAGTGGAAACGTTCAGGAATATTAACACCTTAAATTTAAACACCTGCCAAGCACCCTCAAATGAACATTAGAGCACCCTTAATGGAATATGTAAGAGTGATGGAATAACAGACTAGCCCCAGAGCTGTCCTTGAATGTATTATGTTCTTGTTCTGGCCATCCCTTCTCACAGTATACAAAGTATCCAACTGTCTTTCCAATCGCATATGTACATGGGTTGTCTGTGTGAAGGGAGTCTCATAGAATGTTCTGAGGTTTAGATTGTTACAAAATAAAACTGCCATCTCTGTAAGATTTGTTTCTCCTCTCCAGTTGTCTCGCAGGTATAAAGCCTGTGTCCACAGTCACTGGGTTGTCTCTTGTCTAGGCAAGAGCCATCAGTCAAGATGGCTGACCAGAGAAATCAGAACCGCCTAACACGACCAGCGGGCATGCCTGAAATTTCTCCTTGACCTAGAACAACCGGTCTTGGAAGGAGATATCTCCACCAGGTTCACCTACAGAGCGGAACCCAGACCCTGTATAACTTACCAACCCACACCCCCCTGGTCAAGGATAAGGGCCATACCTCCCGACCAGCCCCCACAAGAGGAACCAGGCCCATTCATGACAGGCCTGGATCATCTGGTACGAGTACCTGAGTTGGCTACCGCCGTTAACACTCCCAGGGAGTATCTCAAGAGGGAAGCAGCAACAGGGACCATCACAGGGGCAGTCAAAAGAAGATGACGCAGAACGGGGATGTAAGCCCGATAAAAGACCATTTCACAGACTTCACAGACTAACCCAAAGACCCCATTTCCACCTGGTATTAAGATGCATTTAGGGTAATACGAATACAGGTCTAAACGGGGTCCCAGCAGCAGTAAAGTGCCACCCCTCACCTGTCAATCAACCACTGCACTTAAACAAGAGTTTAAACTTTGCAGATTACGAGTGGCTTTAAAAGGAAATAACCGTCTGATAGGAAAATTGTAAAAAGCAGATACATACACAATCACAAGAGCTTCACGGGACTTCTTTAGTGTGTCTGATATCAACACAGATGACAAGCAAAAACAACTGAAACTCCTTTAATACAGGTAATACACTAAAATAACAGATAATTCTGCCTGACATGTTGCGTTTGTGCTTAGATTAAATTTCAACCACATATAGGAGAAACAGTGCACCATTTTTTCAAGCTTTCTTTGTCTTTTCGGACTTTGTTGCACTTTAATATCATGCAGAAACACACTGACATAGTGATTGATGTATGTCGTCATGAAACAGAGACCCTCCTCTCCAAATCTGAACACAAGTGGTCACAGGAGATGCATTTAAGTGACCAGTGTAAACAGTGATGTCTTACCTGACCACATGTGATCAGATCATCTGAGACACATGGTAATATCAAGTGTAAACAGGGTCAAAGAGGAGGGAATCGGATCAGTCCCAACTAGAGAAGGCCGCGTGGTTCCTCCAAGATCAGCCAAGGGCGACTACTTATTGGTATTGAGCCGTATGGCGGTGGTATCCCCGACCCCCATTCCCTTAACCCCAACCTTTGAGGATACAATTTCCCTATTCCCCTTGCCCCTATCCAGTGCCTCCTGGGCAGGGATCGTGAAAACCCCTCAGATGGCTGATAACTGCCTGACCTGCATCTTCTTAGTCCAAGCTGATATACAGGCCATGGTCAAGGACCTAGATCGAAGAATCACTTTCTAAACCAGCATCTTGGATCGGCTGGAATCTTCCTTGCCTAGTAACTCAGCAGGAAGATTAGTGTAGAGACTTTGATGGGATAGGTGACTAGCCCCATAGCTGTCCTTGAATGTATTATGTTCTTTCCATCTGTTTCTCACAATATACAAAGTATCCAACTGTCATTCTAATCTCATATGTACATGGGTTATTTGTGTGAAGGGAGTCTACTAGAATGTTCTGTGGTTTAAATTGTTACAAAATGAAACTGCCTTCTCTGTAAGATTTGTTTCTCCTCTCCGGGTATCTTGCATGTATTAATCCTGTGTCCACAGTCATTGGGTTTTCTTTTGTCTAGGCCCCATCAGTTAAACACCTGCAATAAAGACTTCATAAGAGTTCACACGTGTGATTTTTGTCTCTAGTAACAGTAAGCCTAATAATTTTGTATATTGGCAAAGCAGATTTTCTAGAAGCCTGATGAACACATACAAATCCCAGCATTAATACTAATAAACGTGTATGATCTTGCAAAACAGTCCTAATTTGCAGGTGTAGCAATCTGCTTCCATGCTTCCAATGTAAACATGAGCATTTGATTGTGTTTTCTCACTCAATCCAACACCTGTTGCTACCAATGTCTGCTTTGGGATAAAGTGGTCAGTAAATGCTGTTCTAGTATCAGTTTGCCAAAGCCATCCAAACCTTACCTATCAGTGAAATACTAAAGCTGACTCTAGATCAGGGGTTGCAAATAACATCATGGTTACTTGTGTAACCTCCATTCCCTGATGGAGGGAACGAGACGTTGTGTCGATGTAGTGACACTAGGGGTCACTCTTGGGAGCCCGAGACACCTCTGGTTTTTGATAAAAGGCCAATGAAAATTGGTGAGTGGTATTTGCATGCCACTCCCCCTGACATACGGGTATAAAAGGAGCTGGTATGCAACCACTCATTTAGGTTTTATGCTGAGGAGCCGATATAAGGTCTGGCCATTTCAGCGGGTAGTTCAGCATTGTGGCAGGAGGGACACAACGTCTTGTTCCCTCCATCAGGGAACAGAGGTTACACAAGTAATCATGACATTCCCTATCTGTCACTCACTCGACGTTGTGTCGATGTAGTGACACTAGGGGTCCCTATACGAAATGCCACAATTGGCTGAACTGTGTTACGTGAACTGGCGGTGTGTGGAGGGCAGACTACTGTGTGCCTCATAGCCAGCACACCAGGCTGACACATAACCTCCCCCAACATATTTATGAGTGTCGAACAGCCCTTTTTGGGGACAAGTCGACTACCCAAAAGATAGAGACAGGCTTAACCCAGTCGTGGCCTCTTTTTCCCTTCTTTTTTTCCACTCCCTAAAAAAGAAGGGGGATTATCCGACTGGGCCGCCAGGTCTAGTCAGGGGGTGTCCCTCCCAAGGGGAAGACACTGTGGAGACCACACCTCGCCCAAAGGGGGGGGGTGGGGTATTTAAGTGGAAAATACATCACATGGTCTTTCCAACCATGTGGGGAGTCTTCAAGGTAGATCCTGCCCAATGAGGGAGGAGTTACTACAAACATGGAGACTGGGGCAGAGGGGCTCTGCCCAAGGAAGACGCAGTTTGCCAATGGGGAAACGAATTAGTGGAAGATATAAAATCTCATGCGGTTAGCCTTACAGGGAACTGCCACATGTGGAGCACCTACCCCAGAACAGGGCTCTTAGCGCGTGTACTGGGTCGGCAGCGAGTCTCTCCGAAAACTCGACTGCCACAGGGCTCGGAGGAAATCAACCAGGGAACAAAGTTTGTGAACACTACTGGGAATTAATGGTGCACGTCTTCAGCTCCAAGGGAGGTGGAAAGCGCTATGTGCAAGCGATACACCCGGCCAGCTATCCCGGGCTTATCCACTTGTGTTGCATGCCACTACCTGGGATGAAACTGGTTCCACCCGGAGGTTGTAGAACCTTGCACAGGTGTTGGGTGTTGCCCAGCCCGCTGCTCTGCAAATGTCTTTTAGAGAGGCACCCCTGGCCAGGGCCCAGGGAGCCGCTACACCCCTGGTAGAATGGGCTTGTAGCCCTACCGGGGGCGGCATGTCCTAGGCGACATATGCCATAGTTATGGCGTCAATGAGCCAGTGGGCGATCCTCTGCTTGGAGACAGTGCTTCCTTTCCGCTGTGCACCAAAGCAGACAAAGAGCTGCTCAGAGATTCTAAAGCTCTGCGTGTGATCCAAATAGATGCGTAAAGCATGCACCGGACACAGGGACGACAGGGCTGGGTCTGCCTCCTCCTGGGGCAGCACTTGCAGGTTCACCACCTGGTCCCTAAAGGGGTGGTGGGAACCTTGGGCACATAGCCCGGTCAGGGTCTCAGGATCACGTGAGAGTAACCTGGACCGAACTCCAGGCACGTTTTGCTGACAGAGAACGCTTGCAGGTCACCTACCCTCTTGATGGAAGTGAGCACAGTCAGGAGGGCAGTCTTCAAGGAGAGTGCCTTAAGCTCGGCTGACTGCAAAGGCTCAAAGGGGCTGTCTGTAGACCCTGAAGAACTACAGAGAGGTCCGATGAGGGAACGAGGTGCGGTCTGGAGGGATTCAGCCTCCTGGTGCCTCTTAGGGACCTGATGATCAGGTTGTGCTTCCCTAAGGACTTACCGTCGACTGCATCATGGTGTGCTGCTATGGCGGCAACGTACACCTTCAAGGTGGAAGGGGACAGCCTCCCTTCCAACCTCTCCTTCAGGAAGGAAAGCACTGATCCGACTGCGCATCTCTGGGGGTCTTCCCGATGGGAAGAACACCACTTAGCAAACAGACGCTACTTAAAAGGCATACAGGCGCCTCATAGAGGGGGTCCTAGCCTGAGTGATCGTGTCTACCACCACAGGTGGTAGGCCGCTTAAGTCTTCCATGTCCCGTCCAGGGGCCAGACATGGAGATTCCAGAGGTCTGGGCATGGGTGCCAGATGGTGCCCCGTCCCTGAGAAAGAAGGTCCTTCCTCAGGGCAATTCGCCAGGGGGAAGCTGTCACAAGGAGCGTGAGGTCCGAGCACCACATTTGGGTGGGCCAGTAGGGTGCTACCAGGACGACCTGTTCCTCGTCCTCCCTGACCTTGCACAGGGTCTGTGTAAGCAGGCTCACTGGGAGAAACGCATATTTGCGCATGCCAGGGGGCCAGCTGTGTGCCAGCGTGTCTATGCTGAGGGGGGTCTCGGTCAGGGCGTACCAGAGCGGGCAGTGGGGAGGATTCTTGGGAGGCGAACAGGTGCACCTGTGCCTGTCGAATCAACTCCAAATCAGGGTGGAGTCTGATGGAGTCTCCACTCTCCACTCTCCCCTGAGGGTAACCTGTCGTGACAGCGCGTCCGCTGTAGTGTTGAGGTTGCCCGGGATGTGAGTGGCTTGCAGCGACTTGAAGTGCTGCTGACTCCAGAGGAGGAGACGGCGGGCTAGTTGTAACATACAATGAGAGCATAGACCGCCTTGGCGGTTGACATATGCTACCATTGTCATGTTGTCTGTCTGAACTAACACGTGCTTGCCCTGGATCAATGGCCGAAAACCTCTGCAGGGCACACAGAATTGCCAGTAACTCGAGGCAGTTGATGTGCCAATGCAGTCGTGGACCCGTCCAGAGGCCGGAGGCTGCGTGCCTGTTGCAAACAGCACCCCAGCCTGTTTTGGAGGCGTCTGTCGTGACCACGACGCACCTGGACACCAGTTCTAGGGGAACACCTGCCTGTAGAAACGAGAGGTCAGTCCAAGGGCTGAAAAGAAGGTGACAGACCGGCGTGATGACCATGTGACGTGTCCCATGGCGCCATGCCCATCTCGTCCCAGCCAGTGCTGAAGCGGCCTCATATGCATCAGCCCGAGCGGGGTGGCCACCGCCGAGGATGCCATATGCCCCAGGAGCCTCTGAAAAAGTTTCAGTGGAACCGCTGTTTTCTGTTTGAACGTCTTCAAACAGGCCAGCACCGACTGGGTGCGCTCGTTCGTAAGGCGCACCGTCAAGGAGACTGAGTCCAACTCCAAACCGAGAAAAGAGATGCTCTGAACCGGGAGGAGCTTGCTCTTTCCCAGTTGACCCGAAGCCCTAGTTGGCTGAGGTGTGAGAGCACCAGGTCCCTGTGTGCGCACAACATGTCTCGAGAATGAGCTAGGATTAGCCAGTCGTCGAGATTGTTGAGAATGCAAATGCCCACCTCCCTTAATGGGGCAAGGGCAGCCTCTGCGACCTTCATAAAGACCTGAGGAGACCGGGACAGGCCAAAAGGGAGGACTTTGTACTGATACGCCTGACTCTCGGACGCAAACCGCAGGAAGGGTCTGTGTCGAGGAAGGATCGAGACATGGAAGTACGCATCCTTCAGGTCTACCGCTGCGAACCAATCTTGATGCTGGATGCTCGCCAGAATGTGTTTTTGCATCAGCATCTTGAACGGGAGTCTGTGTAGAGCCTAGTTCAGAACTCACAGGTCCAAGATTGGCCGCAACCCACCGCCTTTTTTTGGTACAATGAAGTAGGTGCTGAAAAACCTCTTCTTCATCTCGGCTGGAGGGATAGGTTCTATCGCGCCCTTCTGTAGCAGGGTAGCAATCTCTGCACAAGGTAGCAGCGTTTTCGTCCTTCACCAAGGTGAAGTGGACACCGCTGAACTTGGGCGGACGCCTGGCGAAGTGAAATGCGCAGCCGAGTCAGACGGTCCAGACCAGCCCTCGCGACAGATTGGAAAGCGCAAGCCATGCGTCCAAGTTCCGCGCAAGGGGGACCAAAGGGACAACGTCATTGGACGAACCGGCAGGTGGGGCCTTGCAGCGGGGTGGAGCTCGAGGTGCCACACCACGTCGTGGCCGTGTCACTACATCGACACAACGTCGAGTGAGTGACAGATAGGGAACGTCATGATTACTTGTGTAACCTCTGTTCCCTGATGGAGGGAACAAGACGTTGTGTCCCTCCTGCCACAACGCTGAACTACCTGCTGAAATGGCCGGACCTTATATCGGCTCCTCAGCATAAAGCCTAAATGAGTGGTTGCATACCAGCTCCTTTTATACCCATATGTCCGGGGGAGTGGCATGCAAATACCACTTGCCAATTTTCATTGGCCTTTTATCAAAGACCAGAGGTGTCTCGGGCACCCAAGAGTGACCCCTAGTGTCACTACATCGACACAACTTCGAGTGAGTGACAGATAGGGAACTTCTTCTGACATCTCTTGCTTCATTCATGCACAGAGAAAACAAGAAGCTGTAAATGATTGTTTAAAAAAAAAATCTTAAATGAAGGCAATGTAATTTGTGGATTAAATATTGTAAGTTGTATAATACAGAATATAATAAGTTGTTTTGGTAGCATTAAACATGATTTAATTCGATTTTTTAAAATTACATTACGTCTTCACATCATACAGAGCACCCCCATTATTTTCAACATGGTCCACGTCATCAGTGGGCAAACCAACATCTTTTACTGGTTGATTTCTTCACTCAGTCAAGATCAGTCTACATGAAGACACTAGAACTACATGTGTACGTTCGCATAGAGACATTTTCCAAAACCATATCATGTGTTTTTATTTAGATAAAGTCTATAAAATGCAATAACAGGTGTAAACCGGTGCATATGGTTTTTTCTACTAAGAAATAAGCATTTTAGTCGTTAAATATTGGTTATCTGTAAATCACACTTGAATTATTATTATTTTCTTTTTTTTAAAGTACCAAGACAGACATTATACGTTGTGTTTTGGAGGCTAATCCCTAGCATGGGATGTCGCTGGTGTCCCAACCAGGCTTCTTAACTAGCTGGCCTACCAGCTTCACCAGAAAGACCATGCTGGTTGAGCACCTTTTTTTTTTCTGATGAAAAGCATGGCTATACTATAGTATACTATACATCAACTAGACCAACACTAACCAGCCCAAACCAACATAGGAATTTATGCTGGTCTAAGCTAGTCTTTTCAGCAAAGTTATAACATCTGGCTACATTTGGTCTGCTGAATGTTTGTCCCAAACCCTTCACAAAAACAATTCCATCTTGATACACTTTACAACTAATCTAAAACTTTGGTAACTGAATGATACATTTTTTATTCTGGTGTTGACAGTGAGTTGAAGGTGACCGTAGGAGAGCTAACTGGAGATTGGTGTGTGAGATTACGCAGCATACTCTTTTCTTTTCATTCCACCCTACAGCAGCAGCAGGACGGTAGCGGTCATCCACACTCTCTCTCAGGCCTCCATTACTCTCGCAGTTTGAAGCCAGGCCACTGAATGGAAGAAATTACACTGAATCTTCCAGTCATTTAAAACGGCAATCACACCTTATGGTCCGATCCCCTCCAAGCATGAAAAGACATCACTCTTTCTTGGTCGACATCTATCTCTCTGTGCCTTTCACTCACATACAACAGCCCAAACAAAAGACAAGCTTTTCTCTTTGATTATTTCAAAGCACATTAAATGGTCCCCTACTGCACAGAATTGATGCAAACTGGTGGCATCCCAATTATTGTCTTGTGGTTCAATGCCACACACATACATAAAGACCCCGACATGGTAGATTGTAGCGCTATTGACGCTGTACCTTTGTGTTTGTGGGCCCAGCAGGATCAGCAGTTTGGGTAGTTAAGGGGAAATCGGGGATCCTTAGGTGGAAAAAAGCTTTTACTGATCTTCAAACCCTTTATTTTATTATAGCACCAGGTTGTACATAACCTAGAGACATTTTCAGAACAATTGTGGGATTATACTGGCTGCTTGATATGGCCTTTATTGCAAAGAATAGCTAAGGATTGCAAAACACAATAGATAGACCTCAGTTTAAAGAAAGCAGCATGCTAAAAGAAAAGTCTTGGTTAGAACCCATATAGTACTACATGTTCCAAAGTTACTCATTCCCCTCCAAAATAATACAACAAAGTTGGGATTGTAAACAGCCAACTAGGTTTTTAAATTTTCTGAAGAACTTGGAACCTTGATACATTCTTGGTGGTTGCTAGGGCACTTCTATAGGTTTTTTCTTACTGGTCCGAGTCAAAAGAGCCTACCCCCAAGTCTTGATGATATTCTGGTCCTAGATATGGCTCAGGTATCTCCTGTAATGTAAATCTATGGGATTTTCTTGCCAATTTTAATGTCCACCAGATGAAAATCTTGAGTCTGATCACTTGAAAGAGTGATAGCAACACTCTCCTGTCTCCTCAACAAGCCACATGAGGTATAATTCATGTAGCGCTAATGCTGCAGGAGGAGTTGCTCATATGTATGAGCAAAAATAACAGTGATGTTTGCTTAAAGTCAGTTTTGGACGGGATTTCGTTCATATGGTGACGTGGGGTAATGCAACAATTAACAGCACTTCACCATGATTTTTAATCCCATGCGAATCAGTGATACCTGTCATTTTTTCTGGACTGTTTCCGGACTGCACGTTCCCACAACAGTAAAAAATAACCCCAGGTAATATTAATCCCATGCAAATTGATTGAATTGATCATTGTGAAATGCAATATATAGTGCAAACCACTTATCAGGAGATTAAGACTTGTGGCAACATTAGGTATGATTTATTCTGCAGTAGCTAACCTAGCCTATAATATATGCATCTCCCAATACATAAATGACCCATAATGATAACATTTAATAGCCTAATTGCTGCAAAAGTAATAAGCAAAGTAAATAATGTCTGTGATAGATCTGTTTAGGTGTAAGGGTAATAATCCTCAATTAGCCTTAAATTAATTGGTAACCATAGTTTCCACAAAAATATTGTAGATATTAGTTATTGACATTGTCACAACTGTAAAAGTGTAATATATTAATATGGGCCCTCTTTCATAAAGGACAGTGTCATAACTAGATTACTTACGATGCACAGGGATGTTTTGACATGACAATAACGTGTAAATGATGAAAACACGGCCATTTCGGCAATTTCTACAGACATTGCTTATCCTGCATGAATTGACAGTAAACACTTCAGATGTCCACAGTAACGATTACGTTACATGCATTTGTCCAGAAAGCGAATCCTGTCCAAATAGGGATTTTGCCGACACAATAGTAAATAAGTGCATTTTCAGCTAATTAATATAGCTGCAAGCAGCAATGACAGGCTCAAGCACCATGGGTCCATTTCCACCCAGTGGCTTTCGGAAAACAATTCATGATGGACGCATGCATTTTGTTGAGGAAAGCAAGACAAGTGCCTCAAAAACACATGAATATACAAAGAAAAGAATAATAAAATGTAATGCGTTGCCATGGCAACATGATTTAAGAAATCAAGTAACCCTTCACAATTTTACATCAGCGGTGTCTTGACATTATTCTAAACAATTTTGAAGCGATTTGGGTAAATGCAAGAGGATTATTTCAAAGTCTGTTGTAAGTGCCACCTTTCCTGCTGCCAGTTGGTGGCATTATCAATTTTGATCTAAATCAGACAATGCACACAGAAGACACTTCCTGTTCCCAGTTTTTGCCATTAATTTATTGCCTCACTATGGCAACACCATTCAATATATCAATCAGTTCGCAATTTAGCATCTTCAATGTCTTGGTATAATGTTGCCTTAATTTGGTGACATGAATTAAGTTAATCGTTAATTAACTCATGGTGACATGAGTCACATGAATCCCCTAGGAGGAGTATTTCAAAAAATCCAAAATGGCCAACTTCCTGTTGGGCAGAGCTAATGACTGTATTTATGAAAGGTGTCCAGCTTGATGAGAACAAAATATGTACCAAGTTATGTACTCTACAGAGCCCCCCCAAATGCCCCCCCTGCAACGTTTGCCCAGGCCTAATGGCCGACAACTCTGATGTGTGTCCAAAAATTTGTGGGTTTTATGCATGTAAAGTTCCCCAAAAACACCCAAAACTTTTAATAATAATAATGAATATAGCTGCAAGCAGCGATGATGGGCCCAAGCACCATGGTCCATTTTCACTTGGTGGCTTTCAGAAAACAGTGCATGATGGTCACAGCAACAACTCAACATTAATGTAAACTTTGACCCTAATCATACAATGTGTAATAGATATATGCACTATTCCAGTTTAACTACAACTTCATGTAATTTAATCAGTTGCCATGACAACACTATTAAAGCTATCAAGCATCCCTTCAAAATTTTCTATCAGCAGGGTCTAAACAATTTTGAAGCGATTTGGGTAAATGTACTATTTCAAAGTCTGTTGTAAGTGCCACAGTTCCTGCTGCCAGTTGGTGGTAGGGCTGAAACGATTAGTCGACTTTATCGACAATGTCGACAATAAAAAAATGTAGACAAAGATTTTCATTGTCGAATAGTCGTTTGATCTTAACGTAACATAAGATCATATGAAACTCTAATAATTGCACACAAGAGCAGCACTGCAGCTCGCACCTGACTGAGGAGAGGAAGAAAACACATCTCACAGTCCAGATGCACTCTAAACTTTCCAAACAGGTGATGTAGATCGCAAATTATGAGGGAATTATAATGCAAAAATACAAAATAAGTAAATACAGAAGCACTTTTGTTGTGGAATAAGCAGAGCCGGAGCTGATGCTCAGCTTAAGCAAAACTTGCTTGTCGAGCATCTTTAAAGGAAACACCTCAGCGTTACATCTTTAATGCAGTTCTATTTAATGCGTTATAGCTTTATTAAAGTTCAAATAATAAGGAAACTGGCATTTCTCTGTGTGGTTAGTGCCTCTTCTATGAGTTGCGCGAAGTGTCCCGATCTAAGGGGGAGAGATTGAAACTGCACCCGGCTGAGGTACACTCTGTTGCGGGGACACTCATCCCTCAAGTGTGCACGCTTAATGCAGCTAGATTATAACATGATGGCAACTTATTGAATCATAATATATGTCACTGTGCATTTCATATTGTGAAGAAAATTGGCAAAACACAGCTTTATTAATAAGAGAGAGTTTTTTTTTTTTGTGAGTTAAAGATGGATTGAAGTGAACAAAAAGGGTAGTAGAGAGAGGGTAGTCTTCGCCCCATTATACACTGCAAAAAAATTTTTTTTTTATTTGTTTTGTCTTGTTTTCCAATATAAATATCTAAAACTCCTTTAAAACAATGTACATTTACTTTAGCCGATATACTGCAGAAGAATGTTTTTATTTTTTTATCTGAGAATGTTGAATATAATATTACAAATACAAATATTTTAAAATATCTAAAAATCCTATAAAAAAAAAGATGCATTCACCTGAGAAGCAGCATATATGATATTTAGACTTTCTTTTAGGGAATAGATCTTGAATATAAGTGTATTTAGTCTTTACTGCACTCGCAGAAGTATGACCAAGTGAAAAAATACACTTATATACAAAATACACTTATATATAAGATACATTCTCTTAAAGCAAGTCTAAATATCTTATATGTTACTTCTCATGTAAATGTTTCTTGTTTTAAGGATTTTTAGACAACTTTAAATGGAAAAAATACAAATACACTTGATAACAATAGGATTTTTTGTAGTGAAATTTTTACTGAATTAAACTTAATAAAAAGTATTTTTTCCCCTTTAATTCAGTGAATGTCATTTAGAGGTATTTTTAAAAGATGATTTTGTCCTCTTTATTGTTAGCAAGCATGTTTAATACAACCTTTTAAGTCAGGGCACAAGCTGAATAGTCGGTTGAGAGCTAATGATTAATCGTTGCAATAATCGCCCGAATAGTCGATTAATAGTTCTAATAATAGCAGTCAAAATAATAGTTAGTTGCAGCCCTAGTTGGTGGTGCTATGACCGTGACCCACAATAGCCATATCCATGTGATTAGCCCCCAAGAAAAAACATACAACTCAACTTTGTACTAAATCACACAATGCACGCAGAAGATATGAGACACTTCCTGTTTCCCTATTTTTGCCATTAATTTAGTGCATCTATCTATTATCAAAGATAATTATTAATTATTAAAATCAATAGAACATTGATTAGAATTAAAATTAGCTTATTGATCCTTCAAATCAACAATCATCAAAGATAATTATCAATTATCAAAATCAATAGAATATTAATAAGGATTAATATTGCCAGGGCACCACCCTGGAATCAGGGACTAATAACCAGACAGTATAGCAGTCTCACTATAGGATTGTTCTTTTAGGAAAGTCGACATCCGGAGAACATCGACATTCAAAAGGAAAAAATGAAGGCTTGAATCTGATTACTGACATGCCCTACCAGCCCTTGACACAGGTGCATGCAGAACAATACTAAAACACTTCTCTTTAAAGTATAACAAAGTTTATTGATGCAGTAATTGATGCAATTAATAATCAATACAATGCATTCGATAAACTTCTGAATTCCAACTACAAATTAAACAGTAACATAATTAGATATGGTAACAAATAAGTCTATAATACATGAGAGGAAGGTGTGTGTGTGTGTGTGTGTATGTGTGTTTGTGTGTGTCTGTGTGTGTGTAAGGAGAGAAGGAGTGCACAAAATTGCGGATGTGGCTCTCTTGGAGATTTACGTCACGCGAGGTTTCCGGACAAAGAATGTGGCTGTGAATGTGGGCGGAGAGACTAGTTAAAGGCGTCTGCCTGTTTAACATGTTTTTCCGCTGGTATGATAACTTAGGGACAAAGTGGGCACTATTGCCAAGTTATCTGCTTGCCAAATGTGTGTGCGGGTATGTTTGTGAGGGTTTGTGTGTGTGTGCGGTTAGTACGAGAGAGAGAGAAAAGAGTGACTGCACCGAAGCCAGTTTTAGCGATCGTGGGAGAGAAGCAATCTGCATATCTTATCACGTGGCTCGTTGTGCATGACACCGCGGAAACTAACACCACGGGAGGCTCATGCTATTCTCCGCGATCCACACACAACTTACCACGCACCCCATTGAGAGCGAGAAGCCCTAATCATGACCACGAGGAGGTTACCCCATGTGACTCTACCCTCCCTAGCAACCAGGCCAATTTGGTTGCTTAGGAGACCTGGCTGGAGTCACTCAGCACGCCCACATGAACTCGTGACTCCAGGGGTGGTAGTCAGCGTCAATACTCGCTGAGCTACCCTCGAGGCTCGGGTGATGACGGTGTTTCCTCGCTCTGTCGGCGGGCGGTATGGTGGCTGATTCTCAACGGGCTGGCAGAGAAATCAGCGAAGTCGACTCGGTTGAAGAGGGAAGAGAAATCTTCTTTCTTCACTTATGCAGGCAAATGGGTGACACACGGATTGCTCAGCGGTCTCCTTCGGATCCGTTAGCGTGCTCGGTGGAACACGGAGAAATCTCGGCTCATCCAGCGAGATAAGATTGTATGGCCAAAGTTCAGGTACGTATGTTACTTCCTTGGGCAACGAGGCTACACCTGGGAGCAGCAGGACTGCAACTAGACAGGGCACATACTGTCAAGGCATGCATATATATATATATATATATATATATATATATATACTCTACAGAGGGACCTCTACCCAAGGAAGACGCAGTTTACCAACAGGGAAACCATTTTGCGGAAGATACATCACACGGGGTTACCTATGGGCAACCAGCGATTGTGGAGCACCTATCCCAGCACAGGACCTAGTTAGCACACGTACTGGGCTGGCAGTGAGTTTCTCCGAAAAACCGCCTGTCACAGGGCTAAGGAGGAAGGTCATCCAGGGTCCACAACTTTGTGAACACGACTGGGAATCAAAGCGCACGTCTTCATCTTGGGGAGGGGAAAGGTGCTATGCGCAAGATGTACACCCGGCCAGCTGTCCCGGAACTTACGTGCTCGTAGCTGACAACACATGGGACGAGACTGGCTCAACCCGGAAATTGTAAAACCTCGCAAAGGTGTTGAGTGTTGCCCAGCCCGCTGCTCTGCAGATGTCTGCTAAAGAGGCGCCATTGGTCAGGGCCCAGGAGGCCGCTACACTCCTAGCTCGTAGCCCCAAGGGGGGCGGCATGTCCTGGGCATGATATGCCATAGCGATGGCGTCAATGACCCAGTGGGCGATCCTCTGTTTGGAGACAGCGCTCCCTTTCCACTGTTGCCAAAGCAGACAAAGAGCTGCTTCCATTCCCAATCCATCTCTCATCAACACACCACTATAAGTACTCACCCCACCACTTCATCCTTGTCAAGTCTCTGCAAGGAAACCAAAGACTCACTTGCTCACTTAACTCTCTCCATCGATTCCCAAATCCAAGACCTTCCTATACCCCTTCATCCTCCTGTTGTACTTTGCGCTCTCTCTCTCTGAGTAAACCCCCTGTGATCTCCAACTCCGTTCTCAACAAGCTAAGTTCATCTCCCTGCATTGCTGCTTGCTTACTAATCTGTGTGTTTAATAAAGCTCCTGCATCTGGGTTAACCAGTCATCTGTGTCTGTGTGCTACATTACAGAAGACTTGACCATAAAACATGAACCCAGCAGGAGCCAATCAGAGCACCTTTGAAAGTACCATCGACTCATTGGTGAATCAACTGAGGCAAACATTACTCACAGCTGCAGCCAGCAATATCCCTGTAACATCATAACACAAGGCAAGCGAGATGCTGGCAGCCATGGTCTCCACTACTTCCGCATCTTCTTTGACGTATCTCCCCACTCCCACGGCGCCGCCAGCGCCCTTCTCAGGATCGGCGGAGGACTGCAGCGGGTTCCTTTTGCAATGTTCTTCATCTATGGAGATGCAGCCAGGTAGATTCACCACGGAATGATCCATAGTGGCATATCTAATTTCTCTACTCACCGGATGAGCTCTGCAGTGGTCAACCACCAAATGGAATCAAGATGGCCCTGTGATTCAAACCTAAAGTTCTTTTGTGGTGCATTTCAAGGAGGCTTTCGGATGCCCAACTGGGGACTCTCAGGTTCATGAACAGCTTTATTGACTCTGCCAAGGCAGATGACAAATCTCCGATTATGCCCTCCATTTTCGGACCCTGGCGGCTGCCAGTGGATGGAACGAACCAGCTCTCCTTAACATCTATCATCAGGGACTGGAACCAGCTCTCCGGCTTCAGCTCTTTGCTTATGATGACAATTTGTGACTGGAGCATTTATCCAACTCTGCATCCGTGTGGCCAATCGGATGAAGTCCTGCATGGTAAAGTGTACCACCGAGACCCATTCTCCACCCCATCTAGTACCTTCCGTCTGTCACCCTGCGTGAATGACAACGTCGCATTCGCTCCCACCTCTGCCTCTACTACGGCGCTGCTGGCCATCATATCGCTGAATGCCCTATCCACCCTCCAAGACTCGCGGTGAGTTCAGCCACCTCCATACGTGCCATCTACTCATCCTTGAGCACCACAGTGACCATCTCATCTGCAACCTACTCCTTCACAGTCTCTGCCCTCCTCGACTCCATTGAGGTGGCCAACTTCATCTCACAGGCTTTCTGCAGGCAGCTCCACCTCCATCCGAGCGCTTACCCCAACACATACCCAATCCATTCCGTCATTGGCCAACCCTTGGGCAAGGGATTTGTCTCTCATCAGACAACTCTTATTCACCTGCACGTGGGTGCGACCCACCTAGAGTCCATCTCCTTCCTGGTATTGGACGGCGTGACTTCAGACATCATCCTCGGCCATCCCTGACTGGTTCAGCATTCCCCATTGTTATCGTGGACGTCAGGAGAGGTACTGTCCTGGGGTCCAAATTGCTTTCAAGAGTGTCTTGTCCTTCCCCGCCGGCAGCCGAGGAATACTGTACCCTCCAAAGGCCTTGTCCCGGCTAAAGTCCTGGCAACATTCGTGGAGAGTCCCCTACACAACCGTCAGATTAACATTCCCCCGGCTTACTCCGAGTTCCAGGATGTCTTCAACCCTCAGCTAGCCACTCAACTTCCTCCTCATCGACCTTGGGACTGCGCAATCGACTTACTTCCTGACGCCCCACTGCCCAGGGGAAGAATTTACCCTCTGTTGCTACCCGTGCAGAAGGCCATGGAGGGGTATGTCGAGGAAGCCCTGTCCCATGGGTACATATGGCCATCCACTTCCCCTGCCGCTTCCAGCTTCTTCTTCGTGGCCAAGAAGGATGGTGGTTTAAGACCATGCATTGACTACCGGGCCCTCAACAGTGTCACTGTTAAGTACCGCTATCCCCTTCCCTTGGCCCTGGAATTGCTTAGAGCAGAGGTTTTCAATTGGTGAGGCGTGCCTCCCCTGGGGCTCTCTAGCGCCCCCCAGTGGAGGCGCGCCTCACCAATTGAAAACCCAGATGCAGGCACAGTGTGGGAAAAAAACATAACGGTTCACGTCTGTACACATCTGTCCTGCTTGCGTGTTAAAGTGCGTGTTATGCATATGCGTATTGCAAAATTGATTGCTTTGTAGTGTCTACAATACAAAAGTCTACCGGAGAGGAGGCAGATTCTGGGCCAAGCAAAAAATGGAGGAAGTATGATCACGAATATTTAAAGTTGGGATTTTCATGGACCGGTCCCGATGATGCGCCGCTGCACAGTGTTATTTGCAAAGAGGTGCTAGCAAATGATAGTATGAGACCCTGTAAGCTCCGGCATCACATTGAGGCCAAGCACTCTAGTCTGGTGGCCAAGCCACTGGAATTTTTTGACAGAAATCTGAAAGAATTGCAAACACAAAAGAGAGTAATCCAGACTTTTAGCTCTGTTAATATGAAGGCGACTGAAGCATCATATCGCGTTGCTTTACATATAGTGAAGGCATGTAAACCTCGGATTCGCTAACTTCTACCACTGATTCATCTGGAATTACAGCACCCTAACCACACCACTCATATCACTCCTCCATTCCAAGCCCAAACTCCTTTTCTGGTCTCCGCCCGCATCTGCAGGCTCAAGGATGCCTTCACTTCCACATCAATCCTCGTACACCCCAATCCAGATCTTCCTTTCGTGGTCGCAGTAGATGCCTCTACCACCGGCATTGGAGCGATCCTCTCCCAGCGGCAGGGGAACCCCTCCAAATTACACCCCTCTGCCTTCTTTTCCCGTAAGCTATCCCCGGCGGAGCAGAATTACGATTTTGGCAACCGGGAGCTTCTGGCCATCAAGCTAGCGCTTGAAGTGTGGCGCCACTGGTTGGAGAGTTCCCGTCACCCCTTTCAAGTTATCACAGACCATCTGAACTTGGAGTATCTCAGGGATGCTTGTCGGTTGATCCCCCGCCAGGCCCGGTGGGAATTGTTCTTCACCAGGTTCCACTTCCACATCACATATTGTCCAGGGTCCAAAAACACCAAGGCAGACGCTCTCTCCCGACTTCACACTCCGGATCCCATTTCCACAACTCCAGAAACCATTCTGCCATCCTCTCTGATCATCAGTCCCATCCACTGGACATTGGACGACCAGATCTCAGAGGCTACCATCGCTGAACCCAGTCGGGGTGCCCGGAGAGACGCACTTACGTTCCCATTCCACTCCGCCAACAACTCATGGAGACAGTCCACTCCTCCTTGGGAACAGGACATCCTGGAATTCACCAGATCCTCTCGCTTCTCAAGGATCATTATTGGTGGCCCCATATGTCTTGGGAGGTTCAACGGTTTGTCCAATCCTGCCCCGACTGCGCCATCTCTAAATTCCCCTGTCACCTTCCTTCCGGCAAACTGGTACCACTACCTATTCCACGTCAAACCTGGTCACACCTAGGAGTGGATTTCATCACCAATCTCCCTTCCTCTGATGGCTTCACATGTATACTTGTCACCGTTGATCGATTCTCCAAGGCGTGTCATCTAGTCCCAATAAAGTTCCTTCCCACGGCTCTGGAGATCACTGAAGTCCTGTTCCATCACATCTTCCGGAACTTCGGCCTGCCGGAGGACATCGTCTCGGATCGCGGTCCCTAATTCACCTCGAGAGTGTGGAAGGCCTTCTTCTCCCTCCTAGGTGTGTCAGTGGGCCTCTCTTCCGGATATCACCCCCAGAGCAACGGACAGACTGAACGTAGGATTCTGGAGATTGGACGCTTCCTCTGAACTTACTGCCACCACAACGAGCACAGCTGGAACCAGTACCTCCCCTGGGCCGAGTACGCCCAAAACTCTCTGCGACAGCCAACTACCGGCCTAACACCTTTCCAGTGTGTGCTCAGTTTCCAGCCTCCCTTGTTCCCTTGGTCAGGGGAACCTTCCGACATACCTTCCATCAACCACTAGTTCTCGGAAAGCGAGAGGGTCTGGGATGCCGCACATGTACACCTCCAGAGAGCTGTCCGATGCCATAAAGATCAGGCAGATGTTCGACGCTCCAGTCCTCCACCATATCAACCAGGACAGAAGGTCTGGCTGTCCACCCAAGACATCAAACTCCGACTACCATGCAAAAAGCTAAGTCCCCAATTCATAGGTCCCTTCACTATTTCACATCAAATAAACCCAGTCACATACCGACTCCAACTCCCCTCACATTACCGTATCTCTCCTACCTTTCACGTATCCCATCTGAAGCCATATCACTCATCTCAGTCTTCCTCTTCCCCTAGGTCCAGTGGGGTTGTGGAGCCCCCTCTGCCACTGCTCCTCGATGACGGCCCAGCTTACGCTGTACGTGAGATCCTGGACTCTCGATGTCGAAGAGGTCGTCTCGAGTACCTCGTCGATTGGGAGGGGTATGACCCAGAAGAAAGATCATGGGTGGCTCGGGACGACATCCTGGACCCGGTCCTACTAACCAGCTTCCATGCGGACCATCCCCAACGTCCCGCTCCGCATGGTTGGGGCCAGCCTCAACTTTGGGAGTTCCGGGCTTCTGGAGCGGCCTGTGGAGGAGGGGGTAATTTCACATCTAGACCGGACTCCCTCTCTCACTCCATACTCTGCTCTCTCTCCCCTGAGTATTAATTACCACTCACTACTATAAGTACTCACCCCACCACTTCATCCTTGTCAAGTCTCCGCAAGGAAACCAAAGACTCACTTGCTCTCCTATCTCCATCGATTCCCAAATCCAAGACCTTCTAATACCCCTTCATCCTCCTGCTGTACTCTGCGCTCACTCTCCGAGTGAACTCCCTGTGATCTCCAACTCCATTCTCAACAAGCTAATTTAATCTCCCTGCATTGCTGCTTGCTTACTAATATGTGTGTTTAATAAAGCTCCCGCATCTGGGTTAACCAGTCATCTGTGTCTGTGTGCTACATTACAGCTATCTTCTTAATACTGTAATACTTCTGTTGTTTGAAATTAAAAGCAGTTCATGATCATGCCCTTGTTATTTTGCTAGACATCTTAAACGGATCTTTAACTTTATATGTCATACTTTTGATAAACATAGTTAACTGATGAACGTAGTTACACAGACTATACATAACGTACGAAAAAGGGATCCCTTCTAGACACGACACACAAAATCCTGGAGGGACTGAAAAGTGGTATTTTGGGAATCATACAACAATGGAGCTTGGCTGTCCTCTATTGGACATTTCTGGTACTGCGTTAATATTTGTATTATATTTTATTTATATAAAAATTTTGCAGTATATTTCACTACTATAGCTTTTTTATTTCACTTTAAAAAACGGCTTTGACTTCCACAATAAACTGCCATAGCAACAGTATTTAAGATATCAAATATCCCTTTACAATTTTACATCAGCAGAGTCTTGGCATTATTCTAATTTTTTTTTTTAAGCATTTCATGTAAACACAAGAGGGCTATTTCAAAGTCTGTTAAAATTGTCTTATTTCCTGCTGCCAGGTGGTGGCGCTATGACTGTGACCCATAATAGCCACATAAATGTGATCAGCCCCCACTACCAAACATACAGCTGAATTTTCTTCAAAATCACACAGTGCACACAAAAGATATAAGGCACTTCTTGTTTCCCATTTTTCAGCAGTAATTTAATGCCTCACCATGGCAACACTGTTCGATATATGAAAATTCTATTTAGCATCATAATTTACCATCTTCAATGTCTTGGCATAATGTTGCCTAAATTTGGTGACAGTCACAAGAACCCCAGGAGAAGTGTTTAAAAGTTCAGGGCCTGTAATTTCCACACAAAAAAGAAATAAAAAAATCTGAATTTAATCCAAAATGGCCGACTTCCTGTTGGGCAAAGCTAATGACTGTCATTTTGAAACTTGTCTGGCTTGATTAGAAGGATATATATACTAAGTTTGGTGACTGTAGGTAAAACTGACCCCACCACTTTAGTCAAAAGGTGGCGCTATGACCGTGACCCACAATAGCCACATCCATGTGATCAGCCCCCAAGACCAAACATACAGCTCAATTTTGATCTAAATTGAACAATGCACATAGAAGATATAAGGAACTTCCGGTTTCACATTTTTAGCCATAAATATATTGCTGCGCCATGACGACACTGTTCAAAATATCAAAAATCCTCTCACAATTTAGCATCTACAATGTCTTGTCATAATGTTGCACAAATTTGGTGCCAGTCGCATAAATTCCCCAGGAGGAGTATTTAAAAGTTCAGAGCTTGTGATTTTCAGAAAATCCAAAATGGCTGACTTCCTGTTGATAGTTCCTGTTTAGATCTTTAGGGGAATAAACAAAATATTGAAGAACAAATGAATGTGTGCAGACAGTTACACTGAAGATAAGTTGAAAGATACCAAACTCTGAACCTTTAGCACATGAGAAAGAAGCAGAACTAACTGTCTGTTAGCATGATGGAGTGATAAGAACTAGAGAAGCAGACAGGAAACTCATGCTGGTTGTTTGATGGTGATAAGATGAGAGCAAACAAAATATCACACCTACAGCTAGCCATGGAGACTTAACCGACTACTGACAGTTTAGTACTAGAGCTCTTTCCACTTGGGCTTTAGCCCCACTTTATCTCAGGCATTGCAAATGTATTCTTTATATTTTAATGTGCTATTTAAACAATAATCCATTGAAGATATGCATTACAGTTATTTTACCACAGGTTAAGAGGAGTTGTTGTTATGCATGACCTAAAGCAGAGTGCCTAAAATGGCCATAACTCATCACTTGTTTGCTTATATAATGAGAAATTTAGTCCAGATAAACTGCAACAGGTTTTCATGTCACAGTATGGAATCACTGTGTAACCACTACATTGTTTGTTGTTCTTTCATTATAATGTGGAGGCAGAGAATGGAAAATGGCAAGAATGAAAGAGCATGAGAACTGCAGCCTCACTGAACTTGAAATTAAAGCAGATGGACTAATTTACAGCCAATTAGCTGCGGCGCTTTAACTACGGCCTCACCTACACAATTAAAACCGTTACAGAAAACCTCCCCACAGCTTCAAGAAAGAAACCCCACCCCCAAAGCCCAGATGGGAGCCTGGAAAAGAGATACTCGGAGAAGGACAACAATGGGAGAGAGGCCCACAGACACAACCAGACGGCTTGAGCACAAAACATAGCATGCAAAGAGAATAAGACACGCAAGTGATCTTAGACTCCAAAGAGATTCACAAGTATTTTATTGGCTTGTCCTGATTCTTGTAGGTCAGACTGTGAGTTACAGCAAGTGTGGGTGGAATGTACGTACATGTAAGCCACTTTCTGTTTATGAGACCATTTTCCATATTACTTTTGATTCAGGTTGACCCAAACATTAGTGCTTAGAACAAGTAGTGCAGAAGTATGTATCTTGGGACTGGGTATACTGTATATTGTGTGTGTGGACTAGTTTTTTTTGTTACTTCTTAAATTAACTAAAATAATATTACAACGATTTTGAGAATAATTGTATTTCTAAGAGGTGTGCACAGGGTTATGTTTGTGTGGTAGTTGGTGAGGGCAATGGATTGCTTCAAAGAAAGAGGAGTTAAGAAGAGAAAATGGAAAAATCATGCTGGAATGTTGCAGGAAATTTGGGATTATGAGTGAATCAAGATTTGGAAACGTTAGCTGGGTGGTAGTGTGTGAGTCTGAGTGTGTGTGGCCACAAGATCTGCCACATTCAACTGAATGAATTTATTTTTATCCCTCTCATTCTGAAAAACACACACATACACAAAGGCAAGCATTACTATTATTATTGCTCATAGTTTGAACAAACCAGTAACCTTAAGTATAAAAATTCACCATGTAATTTGTCCCACATTGTGCTGCAGACATGAATGGTACCTCAAATCAAGTGTCTTATTGAGGAGAGGTGTGCTTTTATTTTTCTAAGCGATCTGACTTTCATTTGCGCCTTGTGAACGCTAAAATGAAAACAATTTAATCTGATAGATTTACATTGAAGAAGGGACTCAAGCCATATTAAGGGACCAGAATATCATAAGACTTGGAGGTGGGCAAGTAACCATCTAGCACCTACCCAGAATATACTACCAACCGCATAGCAGTGCTCTAAAGACCACTTAAAACTCCATTGCAACCACATAGTAACAGTAAAAATCATTTAAAGGATTAGTTCACCCAAAAATGAAAATTCAGTAATTGTTTACTCACGCATTCTTAACACAAAGGGAGAAATTGTCAAAAAAAAATTGTGCTCAGTGATGTCATACAATGGCAGTTTATAGTGACCACATCTTCAAGCTTCAAAATAATGCAAAAGTATAATTCAGAAGTCTTATAAATTATTCGTGATTGTTATGAAAGCATACAATAAGGTTTGGTGAGAAACAAACCGAAATCTGATGTTTTATGTAGTAAAATTGTTCACTGACCGTTGATCTCCTGAGCACGTTCATGATAGTGCACGAGAGCAACAGTTCACGCAGCGCCCTCGTGACATTGGGGCGTTCAAGCGAAAACTCATTTTGTTTTTCTAAAAACAGGTCCTCCACAGCGATAGTGACAACAGAACACAACACAGCTGCACACAAAACAGAGAACAGAACTTACTAAACATGTCTGACATGTCTTTACAGCAGCCATATTACCCTGCAGATCTTGCCTGGTTGCCCACTAAAGCTAAACAGGGTTGAGCCTGGCCAGTACCTGGATGGGAGACCTCCTGGGAAAACTAAGGTTGCTGCTGGAAGAGGTATTAGGGAGGCCAGCAGGCGGTGCTCACCCTGTGGTCTGTTGAGGACACTATATTGTAAAAAGACACCGTCCTTAGGATGAGACGTTAAACCGAGGTCCTGACTCTCTGTGGTCATTAAAAATCCCAGGGCACTTCTCATAAAGTGTAGGTGTGTAACCCCGTTGTTCTTGCATTGTCCCCCCATTGGCCCTTATCTATCATGGCCTCCTAATAATCCCCATTCCTGAATTGGCTGCATCACTATACTCTCCTCTTCACCAATAGCTGGTGTGTGGTGAGCGTACTGGCACACTATGGCTGCTGTTGCATCATCCATGTGTTTGCTGCTCACTGGTGGTGGTTGAGGAGATTTCCCCTATACTATGTAAAGCACTTTGAGAGCCTAGAAAAGCAATTACTGAAGAGTTTGTAGTTGAAGAATTGATGCATTTCTATGCATGAAGTTAATTAACAAGAGGTTCAGGAGGAGCGTGTTAATTTTAATCTGACAAATCACAGCCTGCGAGAAGTATATAAGCCGCTACTTACCTGCTTCCTGTGACAACTCTCCTGACATGACAGTCTTTCCGGCATTCGGCCCCGCCCATTGCCCACGAACAGACCCATGTAAATGAGTCAGATCATCGGATGCAACTTCGCTGCAAAGCATTCACCTCATCAGATCAGCTTTTCCATCCAAACAATCTCATTATTCAACAAAAGCTGCCACAGCAGCTCACTTGTTTTTTGCAGTATTGACGACTACCACGTTAAGTGTTATATTTTACTCTGTCTTTCTTTCTATGCTCCATTTGCCGAAGCAGTTTATAGCGTGAAGTTGCTTCTGCAAACTGGCTGTCCCGGCTCTGTATACATGTGAAATAGCTCTCCACAACTGCTCATATGTTCTCCTATCTAAACTTTCCACCCGGAACAGTCCATTGCACAAGCTGCCTCCGGCGAACGGGCGCCATTCATGCCATTCGAGTTCCATTACAATTTATTTTTATTAGAAAGCGAGAGAAACAAAGATTAACTATTCAATCTAACCACCAGAGGTGGATAATGCGCCGTGCCCCAACTCATTCATAATCCTCTTGCAACGTTTCTCGCTTCCTTTCAGCATTAGAGCTCGCCCTGCTGCGCAGCCCCGATAACACGAAGCAAGTGGTGCTACAAACTTCCACTCATCTCTACACTATAACATTACTTTCCCTCCTCCCGTCAGGACAAACACTTCACACAAGTAAAATCAATCCATTTCTCCTGCATTTCCATATACAGTACAGAGCTGCAACTCTCTTAATTCCCAGATAATTTGATGCTGTTCTCACCTATTGCTATGCGATGCATTTCCCATGCAAGATGTATATTGTACGGCAGGTGGCAGTCATACTCCTAAGGAGCGAATGACCATAAGTGAATCCTTCAATAATGATTGCAAGTCCATTTCTCCTGCATATCAGTATGCAGTACAGAGCCAAAGCTCTTTTATTTCTCAGATCATTTTATGCTGTTTTTTCACATAGTTTATTGAGATGTATTTCCCAGCACATTTTTCCTGCATTTCCGTATGCATCGCAGAGCTGCAACTCTCTTTATTCCTAGATAATTTATGCTGCTGATCACATTGATTTTAAATGTTGCTAATATTTATTTTCTCTTCTCTCTAGACTCATGTCCCCGAAATGTCGACTGCATGTTTTCCCCTCAAATAAGCATTAGCAGCTTTAGGTTACCCCTCTACCGGTGCAAGTGCTGCCCTCACTTCAGTGGCCATGGATCTAACTTTTCACAGATTTCTTAGGGTTGTGAAATGTGTACATATTTCACCTAAATATGAATATTTTGTTGTTTCTATAGAAATGTCTGAAATTGTGCCATCCGCAAGGGTTTCACCAATATTACTTCCAGCAGGTCTCAATGAGAGCCCATCTAAATTGGGATTGTTCACAGGTTTTCTTCTTGCTTTCGCTATCTAGGTGTCACTCCAAGACTTCACCGTTACCTTCCAAGGAACCAAAGACGGCAAACATTTAAGTTTCTAGAAAGCACAACTGCGGTGCTCCTACCATTGGCTCAAAACATCCCTAAGCAGCACAAATGGGCTGTCATATGACAAACTCCCCGACACCGCAAAGTAGCGCAAACGTGCCATACAGGTGCCACAATTGTGCCGTCATTCCTGCAAACGGCGCAAATGCACTGTCCAAGCACCGCATTCATGGGCCTGTTTTCCTCTTATTAAAAGTCTAGGGGTGTAGCTCATAAATATATATACACATCGCAAACCACAATTCGGCAAGGTTCTCTACTCGGCACCACCCGCCATTTGAATGCAGTGTGGGCTCTTCCGTTTGGACGCAGTGTGAACCTTTGCAATTTGGGCCACAGGTTCTACCGTTCGAATGCAATATCTCCCATTCAAGTGCAGTGGTGGTGTAGTAATCTTAAGAGCCTTTTAGCATTTCCCATTAACCTTCGCATTGGCATTTCTTTCGCTCATGGTTAAAACAAGCCTAACACATAATAAACAGAACTTGATAAAAACTTCTAAATAACTTTTGTTTCCTTACAGGCATGCATAAATGAAATAAAACCATGTGTGCCCCTCTTGATACTGCAGCTGCAGTGCTCCACCAGACAATGTGCTGCAGCGCCTACCCACGCTCAATAATGCCACAGCAGCACCCCTTTCGCATTTTGATACTGCCAGAGTAGTGCCCCACCATGACAAACATAATAAAGTTGTATTCTTAACTAACCTTTTGCTTTCCTCAAAGCTGCCTATAAATGTGACTGACATGTTTTCAATAATTCCTAACTAACCATTTGCTCACATTACAGGTAAGTACAAACTAACCTTTGCTTCCCTTACAGGTGTTGATAAATCTAATAAAGTCATTTGGCCCTACTTGATACTGCAGCAATGGTGCCCCACCTGACACTGCCGCAACAGTGCCCCATCCATGCCAAATGTGTGTACACAGAGTTAATACTATTTTCTCCTTTTCTACTTTCAATTCTTAAGTTCCATAAATGTATAGATTTGCATCTACAGCAATAGAAACACCGCAGCACTCCCACAGGAGCCCCTTTACCATGCCCCCAAATACTCAATCCACTACAGCAACAGTACTCTAAACTCCGCTACTGCAGGAGGCATACTTACTCTACAGCCGCAGCGGCGTTTTACCGTGCTTCCGCCAAAGCCCTTTGTCTTCGCTTCTCAGCAGCTGCAACGAGCATTACAAGAGATGGCAGTCACCACCTTCTCCTGTTCTTTTCAAAGCACCATATTTCCCCATCTCTGGGTAGACTATTGAGTGAGGCTACCTCCACAAGCCAGCCGATCTGACAGTATGCCTATGGTACAACTCCCTACAGCCGTACACAGGTCCTTTAATCTAAACCTTCCACCCGGATCGAGCCCTTACGTGAGGCTGCCCCCGAAAGCCGGCTGTTCCAGTGCAGTTTACCAAGATCTAGCACTTCTGTCAGCCCTCGATTTGGTGTTTCCTTCACCAAATTTGGGGGATTGTATATATTATGCTTAATAATGTTTCTACTACAGCATATTATCCATTTCACCATTCATTCCATTCCTAAACCAATTCAAAGGCATTTAACCAGATACCACCAAAGGCTATCCGAGCGGGGTCCTTTTCCATAAATTATATTCGGCAAGACCACCCCAGCAATCAATAACCCCCCAATATTTTCTGCTCATTAAATGCTCAGGCACCAGAATGCCTCTAACCATTGATATCTTAGCAAATGCCAAACCACCCTCAGCCTTGGTTACCATTCAGTAAACACTGCTTGCACGCTCAACGCTGTTTATCCTAGCCTTTTCGGCTTTCTGTGTTGCTCAGAAATCACTGTCAATACACAGTTCAATCCCAACATTCATCCCACCTTCTCAGACCTGCAAATTATAGATAAATGAAACAATCAGACTCCTCATTAAACAAAGCAAACAGATCAAGTTAAAAGGGGCATTCGATTTACATTTTCAGCTTGTCCACCCCCATCCAACTTTACCAATCTAAGTCCCCTTTTGATCCGCTCTTCACAAATGATAGTAACCATGCATTTTCAAGATTCTGGTATCAGTATCACATGTCTCTATCACTCATGTCACCACCCGCCGTCGTCTCAATACATCCTATATGCACGCAAGCGTATGTGTGCACGTACATACACACAAACATACATGTATGTATGTGTGTGTATATGTGTGTATACTGTATATATGTGTATATATATATATATATATATATATATATATATATGTGTGTACATATATGTATAAACCAGAGTCCTTCCATTCAAATCGCGGTAAGAGCCCTCCCATTTGAATGCTGCGTGAGCCCACCCATGTTCACACATATAGTGAGCTCTCCCATTCGAAGCGCTGAGTGGGCTTTTCCGTTCGGATGCAGAGTGGACCCACGTTCGGATGCATGCTGGGCTTACCCATTCAAATTCCGTGAGCCAAAATAGAGCAGTCTCCCGTTCGAATCGCCGCGTGAGCCAACTCTCTTTCTCACTGTCTCCATTCGAATGCTGTGAGCCCATCCACTTCTATGCTTAGTGGAGGTCTCCCGTTCGAATCGCAGCGTAGCTTCCTCGATCAAATGCCGCGCAAGCTCATCCACATCCTTGTATCACTGGCTCTCCCCTCCGAGGCGATGGACAGGCTTTCCGTTTCAGACGCAGAATGGACCTCATTTGAATGCATGCTAGGCTTACCCGTTCGAATGCCGCAAGCTAAACCACTCTCTCATTAGAGCAGTCTCCCATTCGAATCGCAGCGTGAGCCCTCCCTTTCGAACGCAGTGCGAGCCAACTCTCGTTCTCACCTTCCCCATGCGAATGCCGTGACCCCATCCACTTCTATGATGAGTTGAGGTCTCCCGTTGAATCGCAGTGTAGCCCCTCTCGACCAGCCATCGTACAAGAACGCACCTTCCAACAAACGCGTAAAGTGCTCCATCTATACATCTTTTTGGGGGGGGAAGAACAATTCAGAAATATCCGCCAAGCCAATTTACCAAATAGAATTGTTGCCGGCTTGCTGTCCTAAATACTTCCTGCCATAGTCATGGTACCGATCTTTCACCTTAATGCATTTTTTGGGGTAATCAGGACTCGAGTCAAGTCTCGAGCTCTGAGCCCTCCAGTATACGGACAGCAAGCCAAAGACGTTTACCACTTCAACACAAGAATACAATAACATACAAACTACTGAAATGGAGTTAATTAGCAGAAATTCGGGAGGAGCATGTTAATTTTAATCGGACAAATCGCAGCCTGCGAGTAGGAGTATATAAGCCACTACTTACCTGCTTCCTGTGACAACTCTCCTGACATCCCACCTCCACCCCATCTCCACCTATTCTCTAGATTAATTATTTATCTAAATAAGTCCGGGGGGGGGGGGGGTAATCAGGACTCGAGTCGAGTCTCAAGCTCCGAGCCCTCCAGTATACGGACAGCAAGCCAAAGATGTTTACCACTTCAACACCAGATTACATTAACATACGAACAACTGAACCAGCCTTATTTTTTTTTTAAAGGAGTACTCGGAAATCAAACAGAAACATAGACGAGGCTACAGGCAGCCACAGGCACACATGTCCTAAACTGATGGCAAACGACATGTGATAAAAGGAAGATTTTCTATGTTAATCAGAGTTTTTGTCCTAACCAGCAGTGATGAGTAATGGTACATTTTGTACCATCAGAAAATGGAGTACATTCACTTGCATTGTTTAAAGGAGGAGGCCTGAAATTAAATCCTAAAAATCTTAAATTCTGTTTTGATGAAGAAACTCAGATACATCTTGGATGGCCTGAGGGTGAGTAAATAATCAGCAAATTTTCATTTTTGGGTGAACTATTCCTTTAAGGTGCACTTAGTAACTTTTTTGTTTGCGTTATCTTTGACACAGTGACACTAGTGGCATGGATGCAGCATAATTCAAACACAATAGTTTTCATTTCGATGCCATTGTAGAAATTCTCTATTCAAAGTCAGCCATGATTAATTTAATTCAAAAGTAAAAGTGACCAATAACAGAGTGGTTACTGAGATTAAGCCAGTTGTATTTGACTGGTCATCTGATTTTAACATGCCAGCCCCCATGAGGACATGATCAAGTTTTAACATAAATTTGTTAGCTATGATAAATACCTTGTAATCCCACCACCGTGAAATTCAGGCTCTGTCAGTTATGATCTTTGCTGCATCTGTTAAAATACACAGTCAAGTTACTTTTGTTTGTTATGCCATTACCTTGCAAACTACTCCATCTTTTGTGCTCAACACTAAGTGTAGCACATGCTATTTAGATGGCAGAACTGATATCATGGCTCCAGTACTCCTTCTTACCCCTCAACAGATTGTCCCGTCCCAAAGTGGACTTGAAGCTATACTCTTCAGTCTTTACTTTATATACAGAGACAGGTTTTAGATATGCAACACAGGCTCTTTCAGTGTATTGCTCTCAAAATTCAGTACAGGAATGTAACTGTGGCTCTTTATCCTCATTCTCCCTCTGTTTCTCTCTCTAATGAGTCTCTCTATCACTCCTTCGGCCTCTGCTTGACTCCTTATTTGATGGTTCACTTCATCTCAGTTATAAACAAAGCCCCCAAATTGAAGTCATTTACACCACTCTTTCACCTTTTTCCCATTTTCTTTCTCTCTCTGCTCTCTCTCATCTGTGGACTTGTCCCTTTTTACAGATGTTATATTAAGTAAGCTATATGTTGTTAGCCTGTAATGCTAAATTGATGGCTAGTTCACTGAACAGGGAGTTAAGCCTGGTTGGACAAATTACTGCTAACATACGATGGATCTGAAGACAGCATTTTAAAATATGTCAGAGCACACTTCATAACACAACCCTTACAAAAAATCTAAACTAGCTGCAAACTTGCTGCAAATTTGCCATAAATTTGCAGCTCGTTATTTTCACATGCAAATGAGCTTTTGATCACCACAAATGTCTGCCAGAAGTTTGCAGCTCTTTGCCGGTAGAGTTGAATCTCCAGCAAACCTTTGGCAAAAATTTTACGGCAAATTTGCCATGAACTCTCAATTTTTGTAAGGGTGAAAATACACAATGATTCAAAAGTATAGACATAAAACATAAAACACATCTTTTTCTCAACATTCTGGCCTTCCGTCCACACTGAGACAGCATTTTTGACAACAAAAATGGAGCTTTTCGAAAACGCACTCCCAAGTGGATAAATTTGAAAATGCTGTCTTCACATTGTAGTGTTGACGGGGGAAAATGGAGATGTCTAAAAACGATGACATATTTGTTGTCATGTGACGCAGTCATGTGATCCGTTCAACCCAAAACAATCAATATGGCGGCCCATGTTTTAGCGGCGTTGTTGTGCCTGTTATTCACTTTGATAGCGTTGTTTAAGATAAATGATACTTTGTTAAACCTGCACATTGAATTTCTTCAAAGGTGATGGGAAGTTTTGTTGGAATTGCTGTCTGGCGACAGAACACGAGGACAGTTGTGTTTCAGACCGTACATGGAACGGCGATTTTTTACATGCGCAGTAAGGGGATTTAAGAGTTTTCATACGTTTAAGTGTGGATCATGAACTTTTGAAAAACACCAGTCTGGACGGAGAGCATTTTGAAATAATGTATCCGGATTAATGTGGAAGTAGCCTTATGTTTACACGTTTAATGTTTACGTTTTTGTAGCTACACTTTTAAAACAGTGACTATTTTAACGTTTATGTACTGGCCCCATTCGCTTCCATTGTAAGTGCCTTACTATAATCAAGATTTTTTTTTTTATAAACAAGGAATGAATCAACATTATTTTTAAGTATGTACAAGCTGACCACACACTTGCAATGCGTTGGCCAAGCAACATTTTGCATAGAGGGATGTTTCTGGACTAACAGGGCTAAATAAATGTGGATAGCATTGTCAAGATGATTTGGTCTTGGAAGAATTTTATGAGAAGTATTTGAGCTCATACTGAAATCTTTGATTTTTAATTGCAGACTTTATCTTGGCAAATCTGAGCACATTTTAAGACACTGTTCAGAAATTCTCTTCTGAGACTCACATGTGAGATTACCATGCAGGGACTTTTTCTCAGGTGAAGGATCTGAGAAGTGGGAAATTTAAAAGCAAAAGTCTCCATTTAATCTCATTACTGTCTAGAAAAACTGTAAACAGATACAATTGTGCTCAAAAGTTTGCATACCCTTGGAGAATTGGTAATATATGTACCATTTTTAAAGAAAACATGAGTGAGCAGGCAAAACACATTTCTTTTATTTCTTATGGGATTCATATTCAACTGTAGGTTATAACAGAATGGCACAATCATAAAACAAAACATGGCAACAAAGAAAAAAATGAAATGACCCCTGTTCAAAAGTCTGCATTCCCTTAGTTCTTAATACTGTGTATTGCCCACTTTAGCGTCAATGACAGCGTGCAGTTTTTTGTAATAGTTGTCTATGAGGCCCCAAATTCTTGTAGGTGGTATAGCTGCCCATTCGTCTTGGCAAAATGCCTCCAGGTCTTGCAAAGTCTTTGGTCGTCTTGCATGAACTGCACGTTTGAGATTTCCCCAGAGTGGCTCGATGATATTATGGTCAGGAGACTCTGATGGCCACTCCAGAACCTTCACCTTTTTCTGCTGTAACCACTTTAGGGTCAACTTGGCCTTGTGCTTAGGGTCATTGTCATGCTGGAAAGTCCAAGTGTAGTCCCATGTGCAGCTTTCGTGCAGAAGAATGCAAATTGTCTGCCAGTATTTTCTGATAACATGCTGCATTCATCTTGCCATCAATTGTCACAAGATTCCCCGTGCCTTTAGAGCTCACACACCCCCAAAACATCAGTGAGCCACCACCATGCTTCACAGTGGGGATGGTATTCTTTTCACTATAGGCTTTGTTGACCCCTCTCCAAACAAAGCTCTATTTTGGTCTCGTCACTCCAAATTACAGTGTGCCAGAAGTTGTGAGGCGTGTCAAGGTGTTGTCGGGCATATTGTAACTGGGCTTTTTTGTGGCATTGGCACAGTAAAGGCTTCTTTCTGGCAACTCAACCATGCAGCTAATTTTTGTTCAAGTATCGTCATATTGTGCTCCTTGAAACAACCATACCGTCTTTTTCCAGAGCAGCCTGTATTTCTCCTGAGGTTACCTGTGGGTTTTTCTTTGTATCCCGAACAATTTTTCTGGCAGTTGTGGCTGAAATCTTTCTACCTGGTCTACCTGACCTTGGCTTGGTATCAAGAGATCCCTGAATTTTCCACTTCTTAATAAGTGATTGAACAGTACTGACTGGCATTTTCAAGGCTTTGGATATCTTTTTATATCCTTTTATATCTTTATAAAGTTCCTTTACTTTGTTACGCAGGTCTTTTGACAGTTAGACAGCTGACAATGAGAGCTAACAAACTCATTGACTATTTATACACAGACACTAATTGCAATTTAAAAAGCCACAGGTGTGGGAAATTAACCTTTAATTGCCATTTAAACCTGTGTGTGTCACCTTGTGTGTCTGTAACAAGGCCAAACATTCAAGGGTATGTAAACTTTTGATCAGGGCCATTTGGGTGATTTCTGTTATCATTATGATTTAAAAAGGAGCAAAACAACTGTGTGATAATAAATGGCTTCATATGATCACTATCCTTAAATAAAAGGCAGTTTTTTTGCATGATCAGTCCTATTTTCAAAATCAATGCCAAAATGTCACAATTTCTGCCAGGGTATGCAAACTTTTGAGCACAACTGTATACCGTAAATGAGATTTAAATGATTATTTTCCTTCCTACATGTAATCACAATCAATTGATTTACACCAAACATTCATTTCTTTTTTCTTAAAAGTATGATGTAGCTTGTATGGAATTAAACTGTCGGCCAAGTTTATTTACTTTAATTGGGCGGATGACTGTTGGGTTAATCGTCTGGTCTGGGGTGGGGCAAAAACTGCTGGTTACTGTTATAAACAAGAAGGAGATTGAAGATCAAATGTTCATGCCCAGTGGTAAATACAATTAACAGTGCATTCTGTCAGTTCTGCTGTACAATGATGATGTCAGTGTCGACGGTGTCAATAATTACAATAACAGACAACGAGACGATGAGGATGTTCTAATGATGATAATAATCAGTTACATTCCATTCCATTTCAGCTCAGTAATTATTCACAGTCCCAGTTCCTCTCTAGTATCTGTTTATGGAAGAACCCCCTCCTCTCTTCCCTGTTTATCCTGATTGCCATCACACCAGTAGGAATTTGCCTTGCACATTAGAGAAAGTCCCATTTATCCAATAGTATTGTTAAGAAAGTGTTTAATAATTAAGAAAACTGATCGGCAGTAGTTGGTGACAAATAAGCATCTTTTATGTTACAAATGAGTAATTGAATCATTGACTTAACTGATTTGTTAAAAAACACTGATTCAATTATGAATAAAACACAAATATTTAAAAATAGAGTATGAGAGCAGTGCAGAGAACAGAATTATGCTTGAAGAAATGCACAAATTAACTGCTCAATTTTTTGTAATATGTAATACTTTCACTGCTCTCTTTTATGGTGCTTTTTTTTTTTTTTTTTTTTTTTTTTTTTTTGCTGTTGTTCTTTATGAAACTTCACAGTCACTGATCTCTGTATGCTTTCATTGAATTGAAAAGAACCATGTGTTCTTCAAAATTCCTCCTTTTGTGGTCCAAGGAAGAATATCATACGGGTTTGGAATTGGTAACTAAATGATGACATTTTTGGGTGAACTACTTTAAAGACAGAGTGACTGACTGATGAAACAAGTAGTTTTGCTCCCATAGTTCTATACAGGTGAAGCATGAGCAGAAGTTAAAATAGACTGAAAATAAAAAAAATAAAAAAAATAATAAGAGTAAGAGAGAAACCAAGGGGAGAAAGAGAGAAAGGAAAAGAGAGAGAGAGAGAGCGCATTATTACCAGTCCCCCTCTCAGTATCTGCTCAGTCATCGGTTTGTCTGCTGTACTGTGTCTACAGTCTGGCTCCAAATGTCTTATCAGAATTCCTCTGTGACTTATACAATAACCCTGCACACACATGCACACACACTCACACAAGCACAGATGCATGAATATTGCGCTAGATTTTGTCAGTTGGTTCAAACTTACTCAACACTTTCATTAAATTACGTGTTTGAACATATTTTTACATCAGTCTCTCTGATGAATATCTCATCACAGAGCAGGGTATTTCAAATGATTGATTAGAAACATACAGCACTTCAGCATCACATGTTGTGGACTAGCATTCAAAACGCAGTGGGTTTGTGACAGTAGGTTGAAAGTTTTGCTGCTGATCTCGGTCTCTGTTTAATGAAATTTAAATCACTGCCCCCAGTGGCTGGTGCAGGAAGTGTTGTTGAATGTATGGCCACGTGTGATCTCAAGTTTCCGTGTGAAATATCCACTGAGTGGCGTCAAAAGCGAGTTGCATTTTTAGTTGTAAATAATTTAATTCAGTCAACAGAAATGCATACTTTATTAACTGTACACCCTAACCCAGGGGTTCTCAACAGGGGTGGTATCGTCCCTCAGTGGGCGTTCAAAGGATGCCAGGGGGTGCTGAGAGCAAATTCATGGAAAAGGGGGTGTTAGGTTATAAATAAGGGGCGTTTATCAGTCATATTAATCAAATCTATCGTCAAGTTCCTGTTTGCATTAAAATTTTATCTAGACTGCATTATACGGGTTGGTATGCATTTGTACCGCGGGTCATCTGATTCTGAAGTCTAGCGACGCATCTGAAGTATCTGGTTTAGCAGCATCAAATAGACAGGCTGTCATGTCCTTGTCAGTCTCTGCTCCTCCAAACCCCTTGCACTCTCCTGATTATTAATTATTTTCACCTGCTCCCCATCAAATCATCAATCAGATCAATATAAAGTCTCACCATTCTCCCTCAACCCTTGTCTAGTCTCGTTTGGGCCAGCTTCTAAAGTGACCTACTCAACCTTGATTCTAGTATCGTGAGTTATTTACCTGTCATTCATTGTTTATCTTAGTTAATGTTAATTCTGATTTAATCAGTGATTTCTACTTGTTTGTTCTCTGTGTTTTCCTTGAGCTCCATAAATAAACTGCATCTGGGTTCAAATCCTCATCTCAGCTTCATAACACAGGCGAAGTCGCAACCTCCGCTAATGCAACTGTATGGCCCTGTACAGTAGGTGGATATGGTTCAATGGACAGAGCAACGCGAGCACAAAGCAGGTGCATTTTTACTCACATACCATCTCAAGCTCTTAAATGCGCATATCTGATCACTGCAGCGCTACGAGAAGCACGGTGCGAGACGCGGAACTCATTTGAATTCGGCACAGAATTCTACATGACCACTCTTGAATTTACTATAGTAACACTAAATGTAATTTAGGCAAAAATAGATTAATAGTACATATTATCATATCACTACTTCAGCTCTATTAAATTTGTCATAGGCTACAACTTATAAATGTTTATATTTTGCATTTACTGTTTTTACAAGTGTTTAGAGTAGGCCTACTGTTTATAATTACAAAAATGCCATAATTTGTTTTATAGAAATCATGTTACATCTAAACACGGTAGTGAAGAAGATACATGCTTCCATGTGCTTACTATGGTCTTGTTACAAATACCACTGTTAAAACTATATAAATAAATTTTATTAATTTAATTTAAAGGGCAAATGTAAAATACACATTTATTTTTTAGATGAAATAGAAATGCATAAATCCTAAAATTAGAAGGGTAAGGGAATTAAGTAGGGGGGCATTCATCAAAAAAGGTTGAGAACCACTGCCCTAACCCAAATCCCAACCCTAAACCTCGGAGGTTGTTTGCACAACACGCTATCAGTAACTATAGAGGGAAATGTATTCACGTGTGAAGTGATTCAGAAATGGTCGAAGCCACTTATCAGTAATTTGGATAAACATGGTTGATTTTAAGGTATATGAACTTTCACAAGCTACATGTCGAATTGTTGATTCAGAAATAGTGCTTATTTTTGACATTCGGTTTGGTGACACTAGTGGTGCACAAAGACCACTTCAGTTTTAATGTGTGTTCTTGTGTTACTGTGGCAGTAACAAACCTCAGTGCTTATGGGGGAAATAGAGTTGCATTCAAATGTCTGAACTATTAAACTCACTATGACAGTAGTTGACTTGTAAGAGAAAACAAACTGTAGAAGACAGTTTACACTAATACTCGCCATAGTCTCTCTTGCAACACTGCTAAGAACGCAACATGCACTTGTGTTACATTATGAATTGTGCTCTAAAGTTCAGAACGTGCGTGTATTCATGTACTAGTGTAAAGTAAGTTTTAAGCCTTAAAGCTGAAGTATTTCATTTCTATGTCACAAGCACCACCAAATGGAATTGCAAAAATAAACAATGTTTTCAAAACAGCTTTCTGAATATGCCCCATATCTGTTATTGAGTGAACAAACAAATAGCCCAGCCTCTAATTAATACCACTGGTTGAGTAATGTTGTTGGGGCAGGTCTAAGCGTGTCTCTCAAAACAAACACAGGAATTTTTATAGCACTACAGAGACACAGTTTTTACAGTTTTCAAAGAAATTAACCTATGAATGGTTTACTTTATAGCTGTCTCTGCATATTAAACTGGGATAGAAGAAAGTATTTTAACACTGAAAAAGTTGCATACTTCAGCTTCAAACAGTACTTTTTAAAAATAAGTGATAGAGGCCACGAACACATACACGTTCACATAAATACAATCGTTGTGAGATACACAGCTGAAACCTGGAAACCAGAAAGATGAAGCACAGAGATACTCCAGTCACCGTTTGTCAGGACACACACACAAATAATGTGAGGGACCAAACAAACCACAGTGTGACTGTTTAGAAGAATTAAAGAGCAGGTGAGCTTGAATGTGCTTAGGATGAAGATTCTCTTGACCTTGCTTGATCTGGTGTTTTTTTCCCCATAAACACACTGCACTCTGACCGCCTATTGTCTGTGTGAGCAGGTGCGTGAATGGTGATAACAGAGGAGCTGTACTGGCACACACACAGAGAGAGAGAGAGAGAGAGAGAGAGAGAGAGAGAGCTTTCACTTTAGCTGTGGCATTTGTAGTTTAGCCACAGTGAAAATTAGGCTGTAGCTCAGGCTTATCTCAGTTTTTTAGACTGTCTCCTTTCTCATAGTCTGTCAGTTCAAGGACCTCTTCCCTCCTTGCTTTTTGTGGCTGCTCTCTTCGGCATCTGTTTCAGATACACTATGTCAATGTCATAACTCAAGCACCTGTGAACATCTCGGTAAAGGATGTGACAGAGTTTGGAGGCCACAGGAAAGGCTCTCTCCTTTATGTGAAAGATATATCCCTCTCAAATGCCAAAACGACTGACATTTCACTACAAAAAACAACAGTAGAGAACCTGACAAAGTTTGTATGTGTAAAAGTGTGCACTATATTCAGAATTTCAAAACTATAAAATCTCCTTTTAAATATGAAATTACTGTCATTTACTCTACCTAATGTCATTCCAAACAATTACTTTTTTTCTGTGGAGCACAAAAATAAATATTTCGAAGAATGATCACATGGCTCTTCTCCACACAATGAAAGTGAATGTGAACCAACACCGTCAAGCCCAAAGAAATGACAAAAAGCACCATAATGGTGCTCAATTTGCCTCATGTGCAATAATCCAAGTATTCTAATGCCTTACGATAGCTTCCTGTGAAGAACAGACCAACTTTACCTTTCGCAGTTGGTTACAAGACCCACAACAACCAATGCAATTTGAATAAAAATGAATGGGAATGAGATTTGAGAACTACGACGGAAGGCAAGACTTAAATTTTGGTCTATTCAGTATTGGGTGTAATCCGATTCCAATGTAATTAGTTACATTTATTCATTTAGCAGACTCTTTTATCCATAGGGTTCTTACGAGGGTTACATATTTCTAAAATAATACTATTTATGTAAAGTAGCTTTAAAGAGGCCCTATTATGCTTTTGGGGGTTTTACCTTTCCTTTGAGTGTGTAATATAGCTGTTTGTGCATATAAAATATCTGCAAACTTACAAAGCACCGAGTCCACGCCAAAGGGAGTTACTCTCTCCCACAGAAAACACTGCTCCTGAACGGCCTTAAACGCCTGGTTTGCAGTCCAGTCATTACTTCCGTGACATAGCTACGTCACTATGTAAAACATTTGCATAATGCCCACCTCAGGAATGTGCTGGTCAGGAACCCTCGGTAGCTGAAACTCGGTTATGGTAAGGGGCCGTTACATTTCCAACACATGCTCTAAGCAGTTGACCAATCGCAACAGACTGGGTCAGCTGACCAATCAGAGCAGACTGGGCTTTTCGGAAAGGGGGGCTTTAAAGAGACAGGAGCTACAACAGAGCGTTTCAGACAGAGGATGAAAAGAGATGCTGCAGCAATGTACAGTATGAGAAAAATAATGTGTTTTTTGAACATTAAAGGATGTAAACCTATTCTAGTAGACCCCCAAAATAAAATTATGAACCTGTAAATGAGCATAATATGGGCTCTTTAAAACATGAATCATACATTTATGTTTCTGTGACATTTGAAGGGAGTGTGCCCCCTAATTTTAAGGTAGAAATGAGGTACTAAGCGTATGACTTGTAAGCAACAATGAGGAAAATATAGACATTATTTTGAATTTGTTGAGCATAATTTTTTTTTAGAAAGTAACTTAAGTAATTAGTAGTGTGATTACTTTTACAATTAGTATTCAGTAAAGTAACATGATTCCAAGTTTAAATAAGTAATTAGTAACTTGTATTGGAATATTTTTGAGTAACTTAACACTGTTTCTCACAGAAAGCTATCGAATGGCTTCAGAAGACTTGTGTCTGTAGCACACAAGCTTTTCTGGTGCTTTTCTGTCATTTTTTAAGATTAACAGTGTCCATCACCTTTTCGTGAAGTTCAAAAGAGTGTGAACATTTTGCTAAACATCTCCATTTGTGTTCCAACAAAGAAAAAAGTAATATAGGTTTGGAACAACATGAGTAAATTATGAAAGAATTTTCAATTTTAATCATAGAATAAAGATGTTAAATATAAGAGTGTGGCAGCGGGGGCGTGGTCGAGCGTCCGCCCGGAGAGAGAGAAAGCGTTAAGGGTGCATACACCTGAGCCAGATTATGATTAACACGTTTCAAATTGCAGTGAGCTTGGGGAGAGTGATATAAAAGTACCACACCTCTGATAAGAAGCAGAGAGAGTCAGGGACAAGAGTCCTTATTGTGAAGCTGGATTTCCCCATTCGAGCTGCTGTATGGGCGGTGCCCGCCCGGCGTGCTTGATGTCATACGCGAAGCTTGTGAGGAGGAATCTTCAACCATTAAGAATGAAATTCAATATGTTCTTGATCTTAGAGCAAAACTCCACACTTTGGGGCAACTAATACAGGAGAATTTGCTCCAAGCTCAGAAACATCAAAGCCGACTGTATAACAGGGAACTCGGCTGCGGGAATTTGCACCAGGAGACAAAGTGCTCATACTACTCCCCACATTGGGCTCCAAATTACTCGCCAAGCGGCAAGGACCATTTGAGGTCACACAACAAGTGGGGGATCTCGATTATGAGGTAAAGCGAACCAATAGAAGGGGTGCACATTAAATATATCACCTCAACCTCCTGAAATTATGGAGGGAGGCGGTCCCTGTGACGTTGGCTAAGGTAGTTCCGGAGAGAGCGGAGCTCGGGCCGGAGGTGAATACAAAACCCAATCATATCACCCCAGTCACTTGCGGAGACCACCTATCACCGTGTCAAGTCGCAGAGGTTGCCAAGTTGCAACAGGAGTTTGCAGATGTGTTTTCTCCTCTGCCGGGTCATACAAACCTCATCCAGCACCACATCGATACCGAGCCAGGGGTGGTGGTACATAGCCATCCCTACCAATTGCCTGAGCACAAAAAGAAAATTGTTCAGGAAGAATTTGATGCAGTGCTCGATATGGGGGCAATAGAGGAATCCCACAGCGATTGGTCCAGCCCAGTTGTTCTAGTTCCTAAGAGCGACGGGTCTGTACGGTTCTGTGTGGATTATAGAAAAGTCAACACGGTGTCTAAATTTGATGCCTCCCCAATGCCTCGTTTTGATGAGTTGCTCGATCGGTTGGGCACTGCTCGGTTTTATTTGACATTGGATTTGACAAAGGGTTATCGCGGATCCCCTTGACACCAATTTCTCATGAAAAACAGCCTTCTACACACCGTTTGGATTACACCAATTTGTGACGCTTCCGTTTGGTTTGTTTGGGGCTCCGGCTACGTTTCAGCGTCTCATGGACCGAATCCTCAGACTGCATTCAGCATATGCCGCTGCCTATTTAGATGACATCATCATTTACAGCAATGACTGGCAGCGGCACATGCAGCATCTGAGGGTGGTTCTGAGGTCGCTGCGATGGGCAGGACTCACAGCAAACCCCAAGAAGTGCACGATTGGACAGGTGGAGGTAGGGTATCTGATGTTCCACTTGGGCCACAGGCAGGTGCATCCCCAAGTTGACAAGACTGCGGTGATTGCGACCTGCTGAAGTGATGATCACCGCCAAGAACTGCTGGGCAAAGTCCTCGACGGTGTCGCCGAATAGGCCAGCCTGGGAAATGGGGGCAGCAAGGAACCGTGTCTTGTTGGCCTCGACCAGGTTGAGCCAAAGGTGGCGCTCCTGGACCTCTAGTGTGGCCATCGTCCGCCCGAGAGACCGCGCCATGACCTTCGTCACTCGAAGAGCGAGGTCGGTCGCCGAGCGCAGTTCCTGCATCAAATCTGGGGCAGAACTACCCTCGTGCAGTTCTTTCAACACCTTGGCTTGGTGGACCTGCAGGAGAGCCATGGCGTGCAGGGCAGAGGCGGCTTGTCCAGCAGCGCTGTAGGCTTTAGCCGTCAGGGACGTCGTGAGCCTACAGGGCTTGGACGGGAGCTTAGGGCGTCCGTGCCAGGTGGCGGTGCTCTGCTGGCATAGGTGCACCACGAGCACCTTATCCACCGGGGGAATCACCGTATAGCCCCTGGCCGCCCCGCCATCGAGGGTAGTGAGAGCAGGGGAACTGCAGAATTGGGGCCGGGCAGTAAAAGGTGCCTCCCACGATTTCGTCAGCTCTTCGTCACTTCCGTGAAGAATGCACTGGAGCAGGGTGTGGCTGCTTTGAGCGGTTCAGGGGAGAGCGGAGGGTTCCACTCTAACCCAACGCTCGCAGCCGCCCGGGAAAGCATGTCCGTCATCTCGCTTTTCTTATGAAAGCAAGCCACGACCGCAACATTGCCATGGTCATGACACGAAAGACAGCGATCATGACCATCCGAAGTTGAGAGATAACAACCGCAACCAGGAATAACACACAATCGGAAAGGCATCTTTAAAAAGACGTTCTGTGTGTGCCGCTCTTTTAGAGAAATATATACTCATTTAGAGGAGAAAAAAGCTCTTTCAGAAAATATACTCTCTTGTTTTCTGCCGAAGCGCCCAGGGGCATTCTCTGCAGTGCACCAGTGCAGAGGAGGGAGAAGCCGCTGAAATGCACCGTCAGATCCAGCAGAGGTGAATGAACAGCAGAATTCAGCTCGGTGAGCATGACCATTCGGCTCCGAAGAGAAAATCTGAATGAGTGGTTGCATACCTGCTCCTTTTATACCCGTATGTCCGGGGGAGTGGCATGCAAATACCACTCGCCAATTTTCATTGGCCTTTTATCAAAGACCAGAGGTGTCTTGGACTCCCAGGAGTGACCCCTAGTGTCACTACATCGACACAACGTCGAGTGAGTGACAGATAGGGAACCGCACTTTGTGGGGGGCCGCTTTTCACTCAGGTTGGTGGTAGACAGTGGGGATATGTGGCAGCAGGGGCGTGGTCGAGCATCCGCCCGGAGAGAGAGAGAGAAAGCGGTAAGGGTACGTACACCTAAGCCAGATTATGATTAACAACTGTTTCTAATTGCAGTGAGTTTGGGGAGAGCGGTATAAAAGGACCACGCCACCGACAAGAAGCAGAGAGAGTCAGGGACACGAGTCCTTATTGTGAAGCTGATGAGTTATTGTTGTGAAACTGATGAATTATTATTGTGAAGCTGATGAGTTATTGAGAAGCTGTTGAGTCGTTGTGAAGCTGTAAAGCGCTGGAGTATATTAATTAAAGCCTTACTTGTGAAGAAACCGCTCTCCTGTGTCCTCCTGCTGTGAAAGAATGAAAGAATAATGACTAAAAGAGAAGCCTTTTCCTCGGATAACTCATTAGGTGCAAAGAGCTGCTGAACTGCACGTATAAGTAAGGCAAAGAAGAAAGTGCAGTCTTCAAATTGAGCTCTAAATCCTGGTGATATTCAGTGTCTTGAAACTTTAATTGTGTGGACTGCCCCTGCTGTCAGTTTGCATGTGTTTGTGTGAAGGTGTTTCTATCTGCATCTGTTCATCTTTACAGGGTGCTAATGAACAGTCAAACCCACCTGAGCCGAGTGGGGGAGATAGATACAGAAAGAGAGAGAGAGCGAAAAAAGAAAAACATGATGTATATAAGATACATCTACGCAGAGGAAATAGATTCCTTTACACTCAAAGTACACTAAAAAAATAAAAGTTAAATGAACTTAAAGGAATAGTTCACCCAAAAATGAAACTTCTCTCAATATCCACTTACCCTGATGCCATCCCATATGTGTATGACTGTCTTTCTTCAGCAGATCACAAATGAAGATTTTTAGAAGAAGATAGAGCTCTGTCAGGTTTTATAATAGAAGTACACGGGTGCCAGCACTTTGTCGGTTCAAAAGTCACATTTAGGCAGCATAAAAGTAATCCACACAATCAGGGGCAGGTTTATGATTTCTGAGGCCCCAAGCAACCGACTAACCCAGGGCCCCATTTAAAAAAAAAAATTTGCTTAAACATTACATAAAATTGATTTAAAATCATAATTTTAAATTCATTCTATAATCCGTTGTAGCCAAGTACATTCAAAATGTTTTATGAAACAGAAATCTAGTTAAAGATAATTCATGCATGGTTTTCCACAGTACAGTGATTAAAAAGCAATATTTGCCTACATATATTTTTACAAAGCACTTTTTTTTTTTTTTTTTTGTGAACAGGGTGTGCAAAACCTACTACTTCACTCAATAACATTTTGAAATTCAGTTGTTATTAATTAATATTATAACCCAGCAATTATTTATTGTTGTCCAGTTTGTCATTATAATATGATACAGCATTATTATTATTACTTTTAGGATTTGTTGTATACAATAGTAACAAATTCCTGTCTTATTTACTTTCACCTGGAGCTTATATTCTAACACTGCAATGTATTGTTCACCATGTTGCAAAAGGCAGTATTTTATGTAAGCATCGTAAGCAACATTAGTAACAGTACTGTAACAGTGAACATACAAGGCATAGCGGCCCCTCAGCATACAAGAGCAGAGGGGAAAAAACATCATTGCTGTTTATCAAGCGCTGAAACTTTACTTGGGGCAGAGCAGTCTGGAATAATGTTAAACATTGTAACAGTCATCTCTTTGCAACCTGAACTTGTTCAGAACGTTAAATCTTTGTGACACATGCGGTAAAAACCATCTAGACGCAGCGCAATTAATTAAACAGAATGCAGGTGTCAACATGCGTTTTTGAAACCTGAAGTTCTTATTAACTTGACACTGTGTCTTGAAATGTGCTGGTCCTGTGTGAGACACTGAAGAAACAGCGAGACGTGGTGCAGCAGTCAAGGACGTTCGTCCTGCGCATTTACATTGGAAAACAATGGATAAACAGAGCAGACACACAAAAAAAACATGTTCGGTCTGAACGGCCCCTAACTTTTCTGTTCACGCATATCTGTGAGTGAGAGTGCGTGGGTGAAACAAGTTTGGAAGGCCAATATATTTTTTCATAAATTACAAACCCGAACCCAAAATCCTACTTGAAAAACTGACCCGAACCCGCCGGACCTCTAACATGAACCACTCTGAAAGTGCTGACAACAGCGTATTCACGCATGTACCCAGAACAACATGCAGGAGCTTTCTTACCGGGGCGGGGGCCCCCCGACATCAGGGGCCCCATGCAATTGCATGGTTTGCGTGGTGGTTAAAACCACTACTGCACAGTCGATCAATGAATGTCTTCTGAAGCAAATCGATAAATTTGTGTTAAAAATAAATCTATAATTAAAACTTTAACTTTTAAAAAGTGCTTCCTGCCAGCAGCTGACACGAAGCATGACGTAAGCGCGTCGGCGAGTTCACGAGTTCGCTTATTTACAAAAGAAGAACGAACATCTCGCGAGTGTTTGGCCATTTCATACAGCATCAGAGCTCTGGATGGTATTGCCAATTTAAAGTTAAAAACATTTTAATTATCGACTTGTTTCTTACATAAACCTATCGATTCGCTTCAGAAGACATTCATTGATCGACTGGAGTCGCATTGATTACTTTTATGATGCCTAAATATGACTTTTGAACCGTCAAAGTGCTGGCACCCGTGTACTTCTATTATAAAGTCCTGACAGATCTCTATCTTCTTCTAAAAATCTTCATTTGTGATCTGCTGAAGAAAGACAGTCATACACATCTGGGATGGCATCAGGATAAGTGAATAATGAGAGAAGTTTCATTTTTGGGTGAACTATTCCTTTAATAAAATGTAGGATAACTGTTCCACCCAATTACATTTCTTTTTTTTTTTTATAAAAATAAAAGTAATTTAAGTCATCATTTTTATTACACTGAGGCAATTTAATTTATTCCACTTCTGTTTTGTTTTTTGTTTTTTTGTTTTTGTAAGTGTAACAAGCTGTGAGCTTGTAGTTTCAGCTATAGAAGTTTACAGTGCATTCAGAAAGTATTCAGACCCCTTCATTTTTTTCTTTACATTTTGTAATGTTGCTTTAAATTATTTTTTCGCATCAATCTACACTCCATACCCCATAATGACAAAGCAAAAGCCTGATTTTTGATAACTTTGCAAATTTATTAAAAAGAAAAAACTGAAATTATAAATTGATATTGTAAACATTGTAAAATAGCCAATACACACACACACACACACATACATATACATATATATATATGCACTTACAATGGAAGTGAATGGGTCAATCCGTAAATGTTAAAATACTCTCTGCTTCAAAAGTATAGCCACAAGACATAAACAATATGTGTGTAAACATGATTTTAGTGTGATAAATCACTTACTAACCTTTTCTGTGTAAAGTTATTGCCAATTTTACTACTTTGACGATTTAATGTCAACAAACCCTAAAACCCTAAAATGTGTGTAAAAACAACGATTTAAACAACTTTACAGCTCAAATAATACATGAGTTTCAACAGAAGAATGAATGAAAATTATAAGCATTTCTGCATTTACACCCTCCAAAAATTGTCCCCATTCACTTCCATTATATATATTACATAATTTACAGCTAAAAATACAACTCGAAATTTGGTGCCACTCTTTGGAAATTTTACCTAGAAACTGATCAACACACTTCCAGCTTTGGCCAATGGGGGCATTGGTTCGAATTTCGGTAAGCACAGAACAGTATCAGCAGCAGAACTTTCAACCTCCTGTCACCCAACTCTCAGTGTGATCGGTCTGCGCTTGGTCAAGAGAAAAGCAAGAACCAAAGAGGTTTAATGTTATTGATGTACAACCTGTGCACTAGTCGCCAAGTTAATGAATGATTTGAGAGTGGAGAACAACTGAAATTTAAATCTGTTTCAAACAGACAAAATTATTATATGGCTTCAAAAGACTTTAGATAAAGTGCATGTGTCATATCAGTTACTTTCACTGTGGTTTTAGTTATTGTTTTATTTATTTTTTTACTTCAAAAAGATGTGAAGATTCTTCACATTTTTTTATTTTGTGTTTCATGGAAGAAAGAAAGTCATACAGATTTAGAGCGACAAGGGTGAGTACAGAATGAAAAACTTTTATTTTAGGGGGAACTAAACCTTTAAGGAGGTTTAAGGCACTCTACTTCATGTTATGCCTAAAAACACCCCTTACACATGGTAAAATCACTGTAATTACTGCTTATCGCTTTGATATACTAATATGTATATTAATTGTTTATTGAAACCAGTATGTTTTAATTAATTGTTTTTCTTGTTGACTTCTCTCACAGGGGAGAGTACGAGATATCACTCTGTGTCTGATGATGTGTGCATCAACAACCTCCTAATCGGGGACCCCATACTTGGGAGTGCTTTGAAGCAACCAAACTATGTTCACTGTATAGGGATTGTTAATGTTTTTTATTAAGTCCAGGTCCTCTGATACAGTCTCTGGGGTGAATAGCAGCATCTGGCTTCCCTGAGGAGAATGAGAAGGGAACACTGCTCTCATGGGCCTTTAAACCGACACAACACTGACACTCCAACATCACAAACTGAAAAGCAATTACATTTTATTCAGTGTAGTGGGCTTTAGTAACAGATACTAGGAAACCATACCTTTTATTGTTGATGTCAAGGACATCCAATCACATTGTATGGTATTTTGGTGCAAATTTACTTGTCACTTGGTAAGAGATAGTCGGCATATTGTTTCTGAGAGTTCCAGTTCCCTAGGATTGGCCACATTATCACGAATCACTGACAAGCGTTATCTCTTATCAGACATTTTTGCACCAGCTCAAGTGTGTTTACCTTCTACTGTGGCGTGACCGGAAGCGCATTGCATCAGCAGTGTTGGAGATCCATGTTTGGATCCCGCATTGAAACCAGGAAGTAATTGTGTTTACATAATCAGTGATGAGCACAATTCGGAGGTTGCATTTCTCCGTCTAACATTAAATTTTTACTCCACTTATGGTTAGGTGTAGGTTTAGGTTTGGGTTGGGTGGTTTATTAAATATGCATTCCTCTTCACTGTATTACATCCTGTACAGCTGAAAACAACTCGCTTCACAACTCAGTTTTGGCACCCCCCTGTGGAAATTTTACCCAGAAAATGGAGCTCCCACATGCCTATTCGTCCAACAGCACTTACCGCTTTGGCCACTGGGGACAGTGGTTCCAATTTCAGTAAGGAAAGACCGAAATTAGCCGAAGAAAAGTCAACCTACTGTTCCCGATTTCACTGTGAGATCAGTCTGGATAAATCACACTTCAGCCATTTATGCATTTGCAAAGTTGTCAGGTTTGCTGTTCAGCCTATGTCATGTTAATAATTGTGCATATTTTTTGGCCTTTGCAGTTCATGGAAATATTTATGCATTTTAATGTTTCATTTTAAGGATATTTTTGTTTACTTTTCTACAATAAACCTTTATGGTAATGTGTTGGATCGACACTTAATGTCCAATATGAAATCTGGGTCCTGAAGCAAAACCAGTTGAGCACCACTGGTTAGTCCATAGTAATTTTTTTAATACTTGATGACAATTATGAAACATGTTGCCTTTGTTAATATTACCTTGATTTTTTTCCTTATTTTCTTTTTTTTCCTTAAACTTTTCTGAACACTTTCATTTTACAGTGTGTCTCATATGTACTAAAGAGAAAACAAATATAAAAAAATACTGGGGTGAATAAGGTGTTGTTTAAAGTGAGAGGTGAAGAGAGTAATAAAGCAGAGGTGAAGTTGCTATGCTGCAGTTTTTAAAAGTGTCCTATTTTTATTGCCGGAAAGAATCTAAGGTTCCCTATCTGTAACTCACTCGACATTGTGTTGATGTAGTGACACTAGGGGTCACTCTTGGGAGCCCGAGACACCTCTGGTCTTTGATAAAAGGCCAATGAAAATTGGCGAGTGGTATTTGCATGCCACTCCCCCGGACATACAGGTATAAAAGGAGCTGGTATGCAACCATTCATTCAGATTTTCTCTTCGGAGCCGAACAGTCATGCTCACTGAGCTGAATTCCCATGACTGTTCATTCACCTCTGCTGGATCTGACGGCGCATTTCAGCAGCTTCTCCCCCCTCTGCACTGGTGCACTGCAGAGAATGCCCCTGGGTGCTTCAGCAGAAATAAAAGAGTATATTTCTCTAAAAGAGTATATTTCTCTAAAATAATATATTTCTCTAAAAGAGTGGCACACACGGAACATCTTTTTAAAGACGTGTCTTTTTAAAGATGCCTTTCCTTTGTGTGTTATTCCTGGTTGCGCTCATTATCTCTCGCCTTCTGACGGTCACGATCACTGTCTTTGTGTCTGGGCACTGCTCACACGGAGACAGCGTTCGTGGATGGGTCATGTACTCATTGCGAGAACATGTGCATGGCAACGATGTGGTCACGGCTTACCTTCGTAAGAAAGCAAGCCACCCCAGAGGCTCCCCACCTCGGTCCTTCTACCCACGGGTATGAGGCCAGCGTGGCTAGCACTGAGGGCGATTTGGGGACCCCAATGGTACCACCTCCGCCGGGTATCCCCCCACGGACCTCCCATTCCCCAGCATGCTCGTCTGCCCCGATCGGGCTTCTGGATGAGTCCGCCGGCTCGTCTCACGGCAAGTTCGACCTCTTATTCGGAGCCCGCAAAGGTGATGAGCTCTCAAGCGCAGCATCGGAGAGCGGGCTCGTCCAGTTGGACACGGAAGCCTCAGCTGGGCTCCTCTCTTCAGGTGTGGTCGCCCAGTCACAGTCTGACACGGAGATGATGACATGCTTTCCCGGGCAGCCGCTCAAAGCCACACCCGTCCCCCGTTCCTTTCATCCCGGAAGTGCATGAAGAGCTGACAAGGTCGTGGGAGGCACTGCCCGGTCCTGATCTTTCAGCTTCCCCGCCCTCACTACCCTCGATGGTGGGGTGGCCAAGGGCTATTCGGCAATCCCCCCGGTGGATAAAGGCGCTCGTGGTGCACCTATGCCCGCAGAGCGCCGCCACCTGGCGCGGGCGCCAAAAGCTCCCGTCCAAGGCCTGTAGGTTTACATGGTCTCTGACGGCCAAGGCCTATGGTGCCGCTGGACAAGCCGCCTCCGCCCTGCATGCCATGGCTCTCCTGCAAGTCCGCCAAGGCGCTAAAGGAACTGCACAAGGGTAGTTCCGCCCCGGGATTGATGCAGGAGCTGCGCTCAGCAACCGACCTTGCTCTCCGGGCGACGAAGGTCACGGAGCGGTCTCTCGAGCGGGTGATGTCCACCTTGGTGGTCCAGGAGCGCCACCTTTGGCTCAACCTGGTCGAGATGGGAGAGGCCGACAAGGCACGGTTCCTTGCTGCCCCCATTTCCCAAGTTGGCCAGTCCAGTGACACCGAGGACTTTACCCGGCAGTTCTCAGCGGAGAAGCAGCAGAGATTCTCCGGCACATCCTGCCCCGGCACGGCTCAAGATCCCGCACCCTGTCTGCTCGTCGCCAAGGGCGTCCCCCTGCGGTGACTGCACCGGCTCTGCCACAGCCCGCCCCGTGGCCCAGCCCCAGCGTGGAGCCTACCGCAGGAAGCAGACGCCACCCGTCTCGCGGCCGCCAAGAACCCGCGAAAGGCTTCGAAGCGCCCCTGAGATGGGCGACCCAGTGACAACAAAACCTGCTGCTCTGGAGCTGGTAAGCAGACCACTCCATCCTCCGGTCGAGGGCCGGGAGGACAATCTTTTGTTACCTTTGCATTTAATTACGCTGCATGCCCAAGTGGCTGCAGTACCCAAGAGTTCAGCAAGAGCGGTTTCCTTGTTCCCTTTGTCACATATCCGGTGTGCACGGCCGTCATCACGACCATTCATTGTACTGAAAAAAGGTGGTGGGTTGCGTCCAATCTTGGACCTGCGAGTACTGAACCGGGCTTTACACAGACCCCCATACTAGATGCTGACGCAAAGACACACTCTAGCGAGCATCTGGCATCAAAATTGGTTCATGGTGGTAGACCTGAAGGATGCGTACTTCCACGTCTCGATTCTACCATGACACACGCCCTTCCTGCGGTTTGCATTCGAGGGTCGGGCTTATCAGTACAAGGTCCTCCCTTTCGGTCTGTCCTTGTTCCCTCGCATCTTCACGAAGGTCACAGAGGCAGCCCTTGCCCTGCTAAGGGAAGTGGGCATTCGCATCCTCAACTATCCCGATGGTTGGCTAATCCTAGCTCACTCTCGGGATGTGTTGTGTGCACACAGGGACCTGGTGCTCTCGCACCTCAGCTAACTAGGGCTTCGGGTCAACTGGGAAAAAAGCAAGCTCCTCCTGGTTCAGAGCATCTCTTTTCTCGGTTTGGAGTTGGACTCAGTCTCATTGACAGCACGCCTCACGAATGAGCGTGCACAGTCGGTGCTGACCTGTTCGAAGGCGTTCAAACAGAAAACAGCAGTTCCACTGAAATTTTTTCAGAGGCTCCTGGGGCATATGGCATCCTCAGCGGTGGCCACTCTGCTCGGGTTGATGCATATGAGACTGCTTCAGCACTGGCTTCAGAATTGAGTCCCGAGAAGGGCATGGTGCCGCGGGACACATCGCGTGGCCATCACGCCGTTCTGTCACCGTCTCTTCAGCCCTTGGATCGACCTTACATTTCTATGGGCAGGCGTTCCTCTAGAGCAGGTCTCCAGGCACGTCGTGGTCACAACAGACACCTCCAAAATGGGCTGGGGCACTGTTTGCAACGGGCACGCAGCCGCTGGCTTATGGACGGGCCCGCGGCTACGTTGGCACATCAACTGCCTTGAGTTTCTGGCAATTCTGCTCACCCTGCGGAGGTTCCGGCTGTTGATCCAGGGAAAGCATGTGTTAGCTCGGACTAACAACGCGGCAACAGTAGCATATGTCAACCGCCAAGGCGGTCTGCGCTCTCGTTGTATGTCAAAACTCGCCCGCCGTCTCCTCCTCTGGAGTCAGCAGCACCTCAAGTCGCTGCAAGCCACTCACCTCAACACGGCAGTGGATGCACTGTCATGGCAGGTTACCCTCAGGGGAGAGTGGAGACTCCACCCTCAGGTGGTCCAGCTGATCTGGAGTCAATTCGGACAGGCACAGGTAGACCTGTTCGCCTCCCAAGAATCCTCCCACTGCCCGCTCTGGTACGCCCTGACCGAGGCACACAGCCTACGCAAATATGCATTTCCCCCAGTGAGCCTACTTGCACAGACTCTGTGCAAGGTCAGGGAGGACGAGGAGCAGGTCGTCCTGGTAGCACCCTACTGTCCCACCCAGATGTGGTTCTCGGACCTCATGCTCCTCGCGACAGCCCCCCCCCCCCCCGGCGAATTCCCCTGAAGAAGGACCTTCTTTCTCAGGGACGGGGCACCATCTGGCACCTGCGACCAGACCTATGGAATCTCCATGTCTGGCCCCTGGATGGGATGTGGAAGACCTAAGCGGTCTACTACCCACGGTGGTAGACATGATCACTCAGGCTAGGGCTTCCTCTACGAGGCGCTTGTATGCCTTTAAGTGGCATCTGTTTGCTAAGTGGTGTTCTTCCCGACGGCAAGACCCCCAGAGATGCGCAGTCGGATCGGTGCTTTCCTTCCTGCAGGAGAGGTTGGAAGGGCAGCTGTCCCCTTCCACCTTGAAGGTGTACGTAGCCGCTATAGCAACACACCACGACACAGTGGACGGCAAGTCCTTAGGGAAGCACGACCTGATCATCAGGTTCCTGAGAGGCGCCAGGAGGCTGAACCCCTCCAGACCACACCTCGTTCCCTCATGGGACCTCTCTGTAGTTCTTCAGGGTCTACAGAGAGCACCCTTTGAGCTTTTGCAGTCAGCTGAGCTTAAGGCACTCTCCTTGAAGACTGCCCTCCTGACTGCGCTCACCTCCATCAAGAGGGTAAGAGACCTGCAAGCGTTCTCTGTCAGCAAAACATGCCTGGAGTTCGGTCCGGGCTACTCTCACGTGATCTTGAGACCCCGACCAGGCTAAGGGGACCAGGTGGTGAACCTGCGAGCACTACCCCAGGAGGAAGCAGACCCAGCCCTGTTGTTGCTGTGTCCGGTGCGCGCTTTACGCATCTATTTGGATCGCACGCAGAGTTTTAGGATCTCTGAGCAGCTCTTTGTCTGCTTTGGTGCACAGCGGAAAGGAAGCGCTGTCTCCAAGCAGAGGATCGCCCACTGGCTCATTGACGCCATAGCTATGGCATATCATGCCAAGGACGTGCCACCCCCGGTAGGGCTATGAGCCCATTCTACCAGGGGTGTAGTGGCCTCCTGGGCCCTGGCCAGGGGTGCCTCTCTAACAGACATTTGCAAGCAGCGGGCTGGGCAACACCCAACACCTTTGCGAGGTTCTACAACCTCCGGGTGGAACCGGTTTCATCCCGGGTAGTGGCACACAATACAAGCAGCTAAGCCTGGGATAGCCGGCCGGGTTTATCGCTTGCACATAGTGCCTTTCACCTCCTCTGAGCTGAAGACGTGTGCCATTAATTCCCAGTAGTGGGAGGGACACCCCCCGACTAGAACTGGTTGGCCCTGGTTGGCCCAGTCGGGTATACCTCCATTTTTTTAGGGAGTGTGAAAAAAGAAGGGGAAAAGAGGCCACGACTGGGCTAACCTGTCTCTATCTTTTGGGTAGTTGACTTGTCCCCAAAGGGCCGTTCGACACTCATAACTATGTTGGGGGAGGTTACGTGTCGGCCTGGTGTGCTGGCTATGAGGCACACAGTTGTCTGCTCGTCACACACAGCCAGTTCACTTAACACAGTTCAGCCAGTTGCTGCATTTTGTATAGGGACCCCTAGTGTCACTACATCGACACAACGTCGAGTGAGTGACAGATAGGGAACTTCATGGTTACTTGTGTAACCTCCATTCCCTGATGGAGGGAACGAGGCGTTGTGTCCCTCCTGCCACAACGTGGAACTACCCGCTGAAATGGCCGGGACTTTGTCTCGGCTCCTCAGCATAAAACCTGAATGAGTGGTTGCATACCAGCTACTTTTATACCCGTTTGTCCGGGGGAGTGGCATGCAAATACCACTCGCCGATTTTCATTGGCATTTTATCAAAGACCAGAGGTGTCTCGGGCTCCTAAGGGTGACCCTAGTGTCACTACATCGACACAACGTCTCGTTCCCTCCATCAGGGAACGGAGGTTACACAAGTAACCATGACGATTTCTTTTGCATTTTTGTCTTTTTAATACTGAGGTGACATCACATCAGTTTGTGGATTTATGTTTGTAATTGAAGATGTACACAAATAAAAGGTGAAAAGTTGATACATAGCAGTCTAAGCACATCAATTCTTTCTCTCCCTCTTTGTAACTGGCTCATATGCCAAGCACCATGGAATGTAAGTAGCTGTTAATTTAATATGTAAATCACTTTGTTGTCAGTCAAAATGCATTTTCTAATTAAAAACGTGCCATCAATGTGAGTAAAAAAGATTGGGAGCTGGGGGGCATGTAGAAAGAGAAAGGATGTGATCAAGGTCTGGTATAATGAGATATTACAGACAAATCAGCTATTACAGGGAAAGTTCAGTCGGACTGGAGACTGAACCTGCGGGTTGACTCTCTGAAAAGGAATAGGAACTGGTGAACAGCATGGGTAATACAAAGAGCTTAGTGTTGCATCTGATATTGTATTAAATTGAAGTGTTCGAAATGAAAGGATGACACACCATATATTTTTTATGTTTAGAACAAAATATGCACTCAAAGAAGTACAAAATGCTCCTGAAAAACGAATCCAGGAGGTAATAACTGTGCCTTAATGGAAAAGTTCATTTCTGACACTGGTATATGCATATATGGCTGGAATGACAATAAAGTTGACTTGACTTAATGTCTAATACCAACTTTTACCACAATTGTATTAATAACAATAACTGCTATGGTATTTTAATGAAAACTAAAGGGGTTAAAGCAAACATAACCCCATATTTTTTTTTAAATAAAAAAGCAATGGACAAAGATTCCATTGCTTTGTGGTAGTAATATTTTGTTCAAAACAAATCCGATATAGACCCCCACCCTACCCGTAAGTCCTAATGCTATAGAGTCGAGAGAGATAAAGAAAAGAGAGGCGTGTGGGTGAGTGTTTGTGTTGGGGGTGGGGTGTCAACTCAAGCAGCCTTCCATGTAGCTAATTTATTTACAGATTTAATTAGACCGATTGAGCCCTCACAGTTCTGAGAGAGTGAGTGAAAAAGAGAGGGAGAGAGAAATGTTGCCTGCGCTACACTACTTTAATTACTCTCTCCTGCACCAGATCCCCTCACACTGACGTCTGGGGAAAAGCTTAATTAAAATCCTCATTATTTTACTTTTAATTAGTTCCCCCCTCTTTTGTTTCCTTTCACCATATGGCCATGTTCCGTGGTCAAATTAACGTAATTGAGCAAATTAAGCCTATCGCCTTAATTATTCAAAGCACTCTGATTGGGTGAGGAGCTGTGTTTTTTTCACCCTGCCCCTCTCCTTTTCTGACATTCTCTGCTCTGGGAAGTTCACAGTTGTCAAGTCTGTCTGTGTGTCGCAGGGGCCCTACTGATTCACTGCACAAGTGGCTCATTACTAGCGTACACTGAGGAGACATGTTCTAGAAAGTGATCTGATGGAGACCTCAGGGAGCTCGCAACAACCAGCCACACCCCCCTGCGATATGAAAGTCTAATGTTACATGTAGGATCACAAAGAGATGTGTGTGTTGTTTTGTCAAAATGTTGAGACTCGTCGAGACAGAGGCCAACTCAAGAATTATGCACGCAACTATTGAATGCTATGAGATTTGACTTAGCGTTAGCATACATTTTTTGAAACTGAGCTATTCTGCTCATGCAGAGTTCAAGTTCAGCTCATGTACACTCACAGACTGATCACACTGTGAATTTGGCAACAGCAGTTTGAAAATTCTTCAGCTGAAATCGGTCTGTAGTTACCGAAGTTCAAACCACTGCCCCCAGTGGCTGAAGCTGGAAGTATTGTTGAATGTTTGGGCACGTGTGAGCCAGAGTTTCCGCTAAGAAATTTTGGTGCCGGCCAACGTGTCCAGGAATGAAAAAGTTTGCAATCAATAAAAGTATTTGCTGACGCATTGTGCTTATATTTCATCAGACATTGTGTCCAACAATGTTTGAATTTGTCGGACATTAGGATATTTTAAAGGTCGAAAACGGGCAATTACCGGCTAATGGAATCCCCGGTGTGAGCTCCAGTTTCAGTAAGAAATGTCCACAGAGTGGCGCCAAAAGCGAGTTGTATTTTTAGTTGTAAATGTTGTAATACAGTGAAGAGGAATGTGTATTTTATTAACCCTAACCCCAACCCTAAACCTAACCATCAGTGGAGTAAAAATGTAATCTTAGAGGGAAAATGCAACCTCTGAATCACACTCATTATTGTTGATATGAATGCAATTACTTTCTGGTTTCTACGCGGGACCAGAACCCGTGTCTCTGAGGCTGCTCTCGCAACACACTATTAGTATTGCTTTAGGGTTACGCGGTATACCGGTACTAACTAAATATTGTGATACCAAACATTTTAAAACAGCGGAAGGATGTAATTTAATTAAATAATATACAGTGTGCATGCACTCCATGCTTCATAAACAAGAGGTGCCACTATGCTCTCTGTCATACTTCACACAAACATACACACACAGATCGCATGTGATGCTCAATGCGGTGTGTTTAGTGTTCGAGCAGCTTTGAACACTTATATTAATTCCTTCTCTAGTGAGATTTCAGCTCACGAGTATTTTAGCGTTCATGTGGAATGTGAAGCTTATTAAATACTACCACATTGGAGGAACTCAAAGGTCTGTCAAAATAAAAGTTCCTCCAAAATAAAAGCTCTGTTTCACTGGATGCACAAAATTAAAGACATTGCGCAACAACAACTGTACATTTTATTACATTTCACACAAATCATGGGGACTATGGCTGTTTATGACTTTATAAACACTTTCTGCTCTGTTACTCACACTATTTTATTAATTGCCCCGCGGGGATTAATAAAGTTCTAAAAATACACCCTGCTTACACATTATTTGAAAAAGATACATTTTTACACTTGAGTTACAGACCCACCTACATTTACACACGTTTTCCAATGTGATTAACTTGCATTGTAGCTCACTTAATAGAGTGTTGGACTTTGGACTCGGAGACCGATCCCTAAGCCCAGCCACGAATGCTCGGAGTGAAAGTGAAGCGAAAGTGCCATAGAAACGTCATGAAATTACTGCTTCAGTAAATGTGCTTTTCATGTTGAATTTGCTTTTAAAACACCATTGGTTAGTTTTAGGCATTGGTTAAGGGTTCAGATGTCTGATTTTTCACCTCTCGTTTATCTTTTAGGACACCATTGGTTATGTTTAGGCTAAAGTTTTATGTTAGGGAAGTACATTTTACTCATTAAATAGGGTGGCCAGACGTCCTGTATTTCTCAGGACATTCCCGTATTTAAGCACTTTTTCTAGTGTACCGACTTATTCTGAAAATATCGTGTTTTGTTCCGTATTTCCCCTCTCCTAAAATTTCTCTATCGCCTATGCGGCTTTCTCAGTCACATGAGTATTCTAATCAAAGGTAGCCTCGGATACGGCTTGTAAAACCAATAAAATCACACCATTCTATTTGAAGTACATGACTGAATTAAACAATCCAATCACAATCCCCTATCAATAGACGTCCAGTTAGTGAACTGATTGAAGAGTCAGTTTGAAAGAGCACAGATGAAATTGCGGCTGGAAAAATATCAAGGAAGCGTGCATGTGCATTTAATGAGGATCTTTAAAAAGAGTTTACATTTCTAAAAAAGGAGTCACAGACAGAGCCTAGTAAAGTGAGGTGTGAGATTTGTGGAGCTCGCTTTTCCATCACCCATGGAGCCTGCACCGACATCGCGCAGCATGTTCATACAAAAAAGCATGTGGATGCTGCTAAAAGTAAATGTGCCACACCATGTGTTATTTTTTGTGAAGCAAAGTCCGAAACTGACAAGGTGCACGCAAGTGAAAGACATTTTGGTTATCTTTCTGTTGAGCACAGCCATTGCTTTGCACATTCATGACCTAAGAAAAAGTCTTGCAGGCCAGGCTGGAGGAATCTTATTTATACCCTCTGACATTAAAAAGCAGTTGGATGCCCTGGTTGAAGCTGGTGACATGCGAGCAGATGATTTCTTTTGTGCATTGAGAAACTTTTATTCAGCATAGGTGGATTACCTCCAAAATTGGAGCCGCTTATTGGAGAACACAGAAAAACTTGAGTGAGCCCTACTGAGCAACATCCCAGAGTGGAAAGACATTCAGAGCAGCCTCGAACACTTCTACTCCAGAATCCCCACTCTCAGTTTGATTGATGAAACCACGCTTTTTGATGAGTGGGCATGCACGAAAAACATTGTCACTTGTCGCATCACTGAGTGGAACATACTTGAAGCACGTAATTTTAATATATTGCCATTGCCACATAAATTTCATGAGGTCAGGCTGGTACTAACCCTGCTCCTAACTCAAACCCTTAGTAATACCTACCCCTAAAACCAGAGGGAAATTATAGGTTGTAAGGAATGTTGTTCAAGCCGATAACCCCATCTTAAAAGTGCACAGTTTTGCAATCTATGTAAGAAATCATTACCACTCACATTAAAATGAAGACTCCAGTCATATCAGTAACTTTATAAAAGCTGTTTTATTCTACATGGTGAGGATACGCACATATTAGAATCACATGACCAGCCGAATACTACTCACTTAATTTCAGTAACCGTCTTGTTATTTGACACTTTCACTCACTGATTAAAGTAATCATGGCTGACTGTGAATACTACATTTCTTCAATGGCATCTGAAACTTAAAACTGTTGATTTTAAAAGATGCTGCATCTAAGCTGCTAAGCTGTGTCAGTGTAAGTCCAAGATGATACAAAGACTAAAGTTACTGATTGCACCTATATGCCTAAATCCAAACCCTCGAATCTGATTGGTTTTTTGGGAATTGTACAAGGATGTTGACCCAGGAACTTTTCCTAACTTGTATAAATTAAAATATATATATATATAATATTTTGAGATTTATGGAAGAGAGTAGGAGTCCCTTTTAATGCACAATATTTACATACCGGTCTTGTCAGAGGAAAAGCAAAGCATTTATGAATGTTCTTGGTCATTAGCTGGTAAAAATATCCTCACTCTATTTCACACTTTTTCACAGCTTGAGGCGTGGAAATTCAAGCAATTAGACTCATTTGCATGTGTTAATATGATAAATTAGTGAGCATAAACACTTTTTCCATGACATAGCAATCCATACACCTGCAAACTTTTCTGATAGAGGATAATGCCTGTTGACTAAGAGGCTTTTTTTCTCAGACTCTCTAATTGGCATCTGAATATGCATGGTTAATTAGGAATATGCAGATGAGGCTTGATTGGTTTTAACGCATAGTGTAAGTTGAGGCACGGTGGGATTCAAATTGTGCCGAGGTTTTGATTTCCTTACTTATCAAGATATGAAGATAATTGCAATTGTGTTCATTTGCATACGTTAATGATTTTCCTGATGCTTTTCAATCGAATGTGAAATAATTGATGACATATCAGCATCTACCGCTATCATCAGGGAACACTTTTCATAACTAAGCGCATTAAGGTGCCATTTTGGAGCTCACACTGAATTAATGAATGGCTCTCTGAATGTCTCCTACAAGATTTAGCTCTTATAAAATTCATGGTTCTTTTTGTTGACAAGAGAAATCATAATCACAACTATTAATTTCAGCACACTGTATACAAATTATGATTTTGCATGATTAAAATAATGTTTCAATAAAACTGATTATTTAAAATTTTACTGGGAAATTAATGCAGGCTATGCCATTTTCTGTTTTAACACAAAAAATACTATATATATATATATATATATATATATATATATCAGTTAACTACATGTAGACTGTTGGATATACAGTAGTGGAACACCCAATAGACTTGAATGATTTGAAGTCACCATTATGGTAATTAGTGTTATCTTTTGGTTGAGATGTTGGGCCCAGTAGCAAGAAACCTCTTAAGTTAAGAGAGCCCAGTTTCTTGCAATGGCTGTTGGACCTTATTTACACTTAAAGAATTATCTTCCTCCATGCTATTGTAATAGAAACAATGTTTACAATCTTACTTAAAAATACAGAGTATGATAACAAACTTTGTAAACCGACGAACCTATACCATTTAACATTGCTGTCATGAGCAAGAAGGGGCAAAAGCTCCATGAAAAGCTAAATTATTTAAAAAAAATAAGTACATTTTTAAAAACCTCTAGCCACTAGCTTAGAGGCAGCTTCCTCAATGGCAGGAGGTTGTGAGAAGAGAGAGGGGGCGAGAAAGTTGTGCTGTGTGCTTTAATTGCGACATGGTAAACATTTAACGTGTGTGATTGTTTTGAGGCAGCGAACGGAAAGAAGCGACTGCCTCTTAATTAACTAGGTGGCAGATTAGTCCTTATTAAATTCAAACACGGGATCAGAGCAAAGTTCAGCCTCCCCAGTGCAACAGCAGCGCAGATACTGCACTCGCAAGTCACGCTCACATTTAATTGCTTCTGTAATGGTCCGAGCTCAAGCCCTATTCATACTAAACCTTTGGGTAATCAAGTTTGCACCACTGAGACTAAAGCCAATAAATAGCAGAAAATGGTAATAAACAAAGTACAATGAAATGTGTTGTGGTAAAGAGGTATAACAAATTCACTTTTGATGGCTGGGTTTTCATTTATTGGATATTTACACTTTAAATAGACATCACATGTAGGACATATAATTCAACCATCACAGAGATTACTGGTATAAATAATAATGATAATAATAAAAAAAAAAAAAAAAAAAAACATATTTACAATTGTACATCCTAAACCATGTCTAAAATATGTACAAAGTTAGTTTTCAGTAATTAAAGGAATATTACAATTTCAATACAAGTTCAGCTCAATCGACAGCATTTGTGGCATAATGTTGATTACCACAAAAATAATTTTGACTCTTCTGTATTTTTCTTAAAAAAAAGGAAAAAATCAAAGTTACAGTGAGGCACTTACAATGGAAGTGAATGGGGCCAATTGTTGGAGGGTTTAAAGGCAGAAATGTGAAGATTATAATTTTATAAAAGCACTTACAGTAATTCTTCTGTTAAATGACATGTATTAGCTGTAAATTTGTTTAAATTGTCATTTTTCATTCGTTTTTGGGTTTGTTGACATAGCATCGTCATAGCAACAAAGTTGTAAAACTGGCTATAACTTTAAACATAAATGGTTTGTAAGTGATTTTATCACACTAAAATCATGTTAACACGCATATTGTTTATGTCTTGTGGCTATACTTTTGAAACAGTGAGTATTTTCATGTTTATGGATTGGCCCCATTCACTTCCATTATAAGTGCCTCACTGGAACCCAGAGTTTTTTCTTTTTTTAAAAAAAAGGAGGGACGAGTCAATTTTTTTTTTTTTTCTTTTTTTTGTGGTAATTAATATAATGCCACAAAGAGCTTAACTTGTATTGAACCCGGAATATTCCTTTAAATTTTTGACTTTAGACATTCTGACTTAATCAACATAAAATAAAAATAGACCCAATTTACTTTCCATTTGCAAATTCCTGGTCTTTATGGGCATATGTCATCGTTGATCATTATTGAAGTCCCCATTAAAAATGTTTGTCTTTGTAACTTGCTCTGCCTCTAAAACAACTTTCCTTTTTGGCTGACATCATGAATCCCTCTTACTATTTAAACACCTCCCCTTCAACCACCTGGCTCCATTCTGGTATATAACACCCATTATTTTTACAATCCAATCAGTTCCCGAATAAATATCATGTTTCACTCAGAAATATGTCAGATTACAAAAATAAAATGGGTTGCTAATACCGTTTTATGTTGACTTTTTAAAAAAAGTACAATGCAGAACTGCTTTATACTGCCTTCTCTATAAGGTTAGCTTTGAGAGAGGCAGGATATCCAGTGACAAAATAGATGTGTTACTTCTGTTTCGGGGGGTGAGGCGAGAGAGAAAGCCACAATGTATCTCATCATCATGAGAAATACTGCAGAGTCCACCACATTTACCACAAGGCTGGCCAAGAAGAGTTTGATGTGAAGGCTGATGAATAGAAATGTTTCCATTACTCTCACAGCACAAACTCGCTCTCTTTCAAAGTAAATGTAGCTATGCAGAGGCTTTAAATTCAGGTCTGTAAATGTAAGTTGCATCATAGGAGTGTGTGCTGAAGGAGCTATGATGAGCAGGACCATGGAGGGCCTCTGATGGGGGAATAAACAGAGAGAGAGAAAGACGAAGGGATGAAGGAGATGAGAAGCCCTTCAGCAAACCTAAAAAAAAAAAAAAAAACAAGATTTGTTAAATTACAAGTTTATCATTTACATATCATACTGCATATGATTTATCGATCTGTTTTAACACTTAAATGTATACCACAGGTCCTTAGTGACCGAGACCTCATTCCACCCCATTTATCTCATCCATTTTTTTGAGTTTTGCCCCTTCCTCTAGCGTTCCTCAATATTTCTCATATGTATAGTGTAACAATCAAAAAAGTCAAAATATTAAAAATGACAAAATCTAATTGCTTAATACTAGGGATGTCATAAAATATTGATTTTTGATCGGCACATTATTTTATTTATATATTTTTAAGGCATCGATGTATTAAAATTAGCCAACATTTAAATGAGAAGATTTGCATGCTTTCCAATTCACTCAGTTGGGCTTCTGTTTAATAGTCTGGCGTAACAACGTTGGGAGACCACAAGAGGGTGATATTACATTTACTGAAGCCGGGCTTCTGGTAGAAAAAGCACAGGTATCACACACACACAGGATGAGCTGATGCGGTGCCACAGAAGGCAGTCCAAAGTTACAAAACTAAACGATAAGAAATGGCAACATTTATTATGCAATTTCTCTGTATGTAGCCTTGAAAAGTCTTTCATTCCAGCTGTAAAACCACAGAACAACATACTTGTAACTGAAAATACATTGTGTATACTATATGCAAGATACATATTAAAAATATATCATCCAGTGATGGCTAGAATAAATAATCTATATCCTTTAATAATGATTTGGGTTGAAATAAATGGAAAACTATTCAAGTTGCACTCCGAGGCACTGCAGAATTTTGACCCTGAGCATTGGTAGTGTGTGCGTACCTTCATAGAAAATAATTGTTTTGAATTTTAGAATGCACCGTGTCATCCGCCAGACACGTCCGGTGCGTGACCCACTTTAATTAACCCTGTCGCTTACACTTTACCAAAGTTGTGTTGAGAAATATGTTTGAAAAGAAAAAGACTATTGTGCAACGAACAGCCCTATTTATATCTGAAATAAATCCTGATATATATTGATAATCATCTGGGAAATCTTCCGATTATCGATGTGTGAAAAAGGCATCTATCCCAAGCCTTCCTATTACCAAATGGGTCTAGGGTCATTAGTGACCTGCAATATATATGTCCACTTCTGTAAATCATATTCTTATGATTATTTCATATCTTTAAAGGTTTCTTATCAGAGGATATATACGCCTTGATTTATTACAAGACAAGTAAGTACTATATTCATACAAATGACTACTATATCATGTCAATTTTCTGTGCAACGACAGTGAATTATCAGTATCCCATATGCATGTACCAGAGTTTCCGCAAATAAATTTAGAGGCCAGTGTGTCTGGGAATGACAAAGTTTGCCAGACAAATTGGAAAAAAATCCAGTCATCTCATTTCTGTGTTTACTTTGCACTGTAAACATGATGGACTATCCATAATAATGCGATACAGGCTAATAATGACACAATCAAGTCAAAGGAATGATAAATGTTTGTTCATTTTAGCCCCTTCCATAAATAAAATAAAAAAAAAAAACAACAACAAAAAAACAAAATCCATCATGGAATTAGTGTCTAATTAAAAAAAAAAAAAAAATTCAACAATGGGGGCAAAACAAAACAACTAAACAAAATTTGCCACGCATCTTTTCATTTATAAATAAATATTAAAATAGGTTATGTCATTTCATTTCTCACCTTCAATTTCCTTGGCTCTTTATTTTTATGACTATTTTCCTCTGATTTTTCATAGCCCAAAATAATTTTTCTGCCAAAATGAAGTCAAATGTGTGCCGTGTTTCTCTACAGTTTGAGATGCACATAAGCCTGGTGTCCTTCTCTCCAGAGGACAGCAACACAAGGATGTTTTAATGTTATTCTGAAGTGAGAAACGTCTCACTATGGGCACGCGAAAAGGAAAGAACGCAGGCTGCTTTTGCCAGTGTGCGGGTACAACGTGCCGTAGTCGTGGATTAGAACTGTCTTCGGGAAAGTTTAAACCTCCTTGGCAGCGAAGCGCTGTTATTATTGACATGTGCGTCAGAATGCACACTTGTGGCATCAACTAAAGGGGTTGCTGACACATCATGTTAATATTTTCACCGGACATTGTGTTCGACAATGTTTGAATTTGTCAGACATTAGGACATTTAAACGGTCAAAAACTGGTAATTACCGGCTAACGGAAACCCTGTCGTGTACACATATGTATGATACATGCTATTTCTTACTCAAACTGGCTCTGATATTTCAGTTATTGGCTTTGCTTTATAATGAAGAAGCAATGAGCAAGTGTAATGCATAAACAGTATGATATTGACCATTGTCATTTGGGTGTACTATTGTAATTATGTAGGTTGTGTGTTTATTTAGACTCAATAAATGCCTAAGAAAATATATATGTGTAGCTTATGTGTTATGTGTATCTCAATATGTGTTTGACATCCAGTTGTGTCTCTTAAAATTCACTGTGAAAATAAATGATCTCGTTTTATCATTTGTTGTATCACCTCTTTGATATAAGAAAAATAAAACATAAAATTATAACTAATTGTATAAGAAAAATGTTACACTATTTGGGCATTTTAGATCCATTTGTGATCAATGTATGTTCCGGGTTGATAAAGACCCGTGATATGTAATAATGTTTGGCGAAACACCCATGCATTTAAGGGTTAAACGGTAAAAGTAAAAATCAATAAGTGAACTCACTTTCTGGTCGGGTAGCACTGGGTTAATCTGCAGGTGTGTATTAAGGAGTGCAGCTCCTGGTTGATCGTGTTCACAAAATATGGTGCCGTTTACATAGTGGAATCGGTCCCCGGGGACCAACTGGTTTCTGCACGTTGCACAGGAGAAGCACTGGAAACAGATAGGAGGAAATTGAATTTTAATTCTCAAAGAACAATGCATAAATTAAACTGTGTGGCATGTTTTAATGGCAAAATTATCAGTAATGTGTTTTTGTTGAAGTGCGCACAGCTGCTTGTCTGGGCTTACAATGCCTTGGCAAATGCACCCTCTTATTGTTCAAAATTATTTTTAATGAGTTGAAACTTGTGCAAACAAAACCAGCTCAGTTCTTTAGGAACAAGCACTGAACAAGGTTGTCTTTGGAAAAAACAAAAAACAAAAACATTATTATCAGGAGCTGTGATAAATGCAGGCTTTGTCCTGCCCTAAAATCACACATTTGATTCAGCTCTATTGAACAGCTGCTGTTTAGGTGCCTTTCCTTTAACAGGCTTTTTGAATAGTGCTTCTTATATGTAACTAACCTTGAGGTGGTAAACATTGCCCTGTGCTCGCATGACCATTTCACTGGCAGGAATGGACTGACCACATGCACTGCAAGCCCCTGTGTGTCCAAACAACCTGAAACACAAAAACACAAATTCGCACAATGGTACCATGTGCAATAATAGCCTGATCTTTGTGTTGTCTTTATCAAACTGATCTTCATACTATTCTGTTTTTGAGAAGAAACATGAGCATTCAATCAAAACTTGACTTTGACTTTGTTTTAGTGCAAGAGCGCAGTTATCACTTTGGCGGTATCTCCCGCTGAGTCGACACAATAGGCTTAACATTAAATGATCCTGAGCGATGTATCGGAGATAGCACGCAGCGTCTCTGATGTTCTCTGGGGGAGTATGCAAGAATGCATCTGCAGACATCATCAGCACCCGGTGGATGCAAATGAGTCCAATGCAAATCGACACAAGAACAAAATGCTTGTCAGCATAGCATGACAACTACAGCTACAGACAACTCTGGCTGGGTTATTTGCATTGTAAATGTCTGTGGAGACTCTTGCCTCAAAGAGGCTCATTATTGACTTGTTTCCTTGTTATAATGATTAAGATCTTGGATGTGGTCACTACAAAATATAGAGCTCTTGTGAGGTGACCAAAAATATGGGCCTATGAGTTAAATGACTTTTCACACTTATTAATAATTGTCAGAACTAAAGTTGTCACTTCACACAGGCTAATTAATACTTACTGGGCGAACAGGCTTCGTTTAGTTCGGCTACAACCTTTTAGGTTTTGTTTAGTGATATTTCTCCTCTTCGCAGACATCACCTGAAATTCTTGATCTTGGAGAAGTCAGCTACTCGAAGAGCTTTGATGACTGGTTAAAACTAATCATGCATCTAATATAATCGCAGACTATGTTCTTCTAGGGTGCTTTAGTTCATTCAGGAGGAAAACATTTGAGTCTTCCATTGTATAAATTAGACTTTAGCGTGTAAGATGTACGATTTGTTTTGTAGTTTGTAATTGACTGTCCAATTAAAGGGATAGTTCACCTCAAAATTAAAATGTTCTCATTGTTTACCCACCCTCATGCCATTTCAGATATGTATGACTTTCTTTCTTCAGCAGAACACAAACGAACGATACATGTGGGAGGGAAATGGAACAATATTTAAGTCCTTTTTTACCATAAATCTCCACTTTCACTTTAAAAATTTGAAAGAATGTGAGAGTGGAGATTTATGGTAAAATAGGACATAAATATTGATCTGTTTCTCACCCACACTTATCATATCACGTCTGAAGATAAAGAATTAACCACTAGAGGCTTATGGATTAATTTTATGCAGCCTTTATGTGATTTTTTGAGCTTCAAAGGTCTGGTCAACATTCACTTCAATTGTATGGACTACAGAGCAGAGATATTCTTCTAAAAAGCTTTGTTTGTGTTCAGCAGAAGAAAGAAACTCATACACATCTGGGATGGCACGAGGGTGAGTAAATGATGAGAGAATTTTCATTTTTGGGTGAACTATCCCTTTAAATTTAGCCAACTACTCAACAGGTTCCCAACACTTTTGACCAATGAATTTCCTTGACTTCTCCACAACTTCCATGAGTCGTTCTTGATTACTGGATCAAGATTTACAAAAATAATTTTATGGAGATAGCTGGGGCAGATTTCCATTTGCATGGTATGTCAGGTATAAATCCTTATTAAGTAACTTTTTAGGCTACGTTCACACTGCAGCTGAATGTGGCCCAAATCAGATTTTTCTGTTCAAATCTGATTTTTTGTAAGGTTCTTCATATGACATTTTAAATGTAGCCCATATCAGATACTGGCCTGAACAGCTGACGCTCCTAAACTGAATTGCTTGCGTATAACAAACCCTGGCAAGTTCATCATTGTAATATGTGTAATTTAATTATAATTAAAATTGTAATCAGCCATAAAAAAACTTTTTACACAGTGCCTATATACAGTATCTAATAATACCATAGCCTATATCAGCAAGTGATTTGCAGTCTTTGGAATTCAGTTACCATCAAAGCTCAAGTATGTATGATATTAATCACGAGCGAAACACCATAAAATCAAAGGTAAGAAGAGTCGTTATCTAGAATTACTTCAGATTTAACTGGCTTGCATTTGCATTTTGATACAGTTTGAGAAATATAGCAAAGAAACTGTGTTTTCTGCAGTGAGTGAATAACGCAAGTAAAGGGCACTGTTACATAAACCTACAGTACCTTTGTATCTTTTCAGGCACATATTTTACCACTTGAAATCCAAACGAATCACTGAACCCAACAGTTCAAGCGTACAATTTTATTTGCGTAATTTGCGTTAACAAGAAAGTTAATGACTCACACCTAAAAGTTTTAAACTACAGTATAATAGGCCTATATATGTGGTAAATCAAGTGCGCAAATGTCGAATATTGAGTTTGACTAATGTAAAAATCACATAAAATCTGTCCTGGCTGTTCATAGTCAAGGCACATTTTTATCTGATTTATTTCTACATATGAAAGTGGCCCAGATCGAATTTGAAAATGTCAGATTCAAAGTGCCTGTGGCTGTTTACACTGTCATCCAATTAACAGATCTGTGTCACATGTGAGTGAAAAAAATCAGATTTGGGCCACATTCAGCTGCGGTGTGAACGTAGCCTTAGTGTATGCATGTCTCCAATAACATAGAAATGTGAATGCAACAACAGTGAATAGCTCAAAAAGCAATATCTAGCCAATGAAATATTTTAGAGCTAGGCATAACTACAAATACAGTATTTACATCCACTATAGAAATTACCATGAATTTGGGGATTTTAGTACTTTAGTTCTAGGATTGTATTAATCTCCATTACTTTTTCAGGCTTGGAAAAAATATCCTGATATATTTTTCATGACTGTTGGGAACCCTAACTTGCTTGCCCAAAAATAACAATTCTGTCAATATTATTATTAAACTCACATTTGTACTGTAAAAAGTAGTCAGTTCCTCACTCAAAACTATTGTATGGCTTCAGAAGACTTGGAATATGGCACACAAGTCGTATAATACTTATATGGTGCTTTTGCATCATTTTGTAAAGCTTGAATGCTTTAAATGGCAACCAGTACATACTTTAAAATTTCTCCTTTTGTGTTTGGATTTGGAAAAATATGAGGGTAAGAGTAAATTATGAATTTTCATTTTTAGGTGAACTATCCCTTTAATGTAAGAACCTTCAATTTGTGGTCCAATGAACAACAAGCACCCAGAACTGAACCTCACCCACAATTTTTAAATGTTTTTTTATTATACATAAACAACCCCAAACACCTATATATGGATCTGATCCAATGCTTGTAGTGTGTGTTTATATAAATTAAATCCTAATGCCTCGGGTTTCATATGCTGGTTAGGTCACCCAAAAATGAATATTCTGTCATCATTCACTCACACTTATGTCATCCAAACGTATTACTTTTTACATGGAACACAAAAGGACATGTTAGGCAGAATGACAGCCTCAGTCCTTCACTTTCATTGTGTGGAAAAAAGAGGTCTGACAGAATGATGACAGAATTTTCATTTTTGGGTGAATTACAGTATCCCTTTTATTCATTGAATGTGGCACCTTACCTGATGTAGTCTGTTCTGCAGAGGATCATGCCTCCTTTGCTGTAGCATGTGGTTCCGATCTCTCCCAGCTGAGCTTGACAGCACGAGCACTTAAGGCAGCGCGTGTGCCAGTAGCGCTCCATGGAGAAGAGCAGGAAGCGGTCTGCGATGCGACCCCCACAGCCCGCGCATGATCTGGTCACACATGCTCCACCTGTAACCTGGCTGTTCACCATAGCCACGGCTGGGAGGAAGCAAATGAGAACATCACATAAACGTCAAAATCTAACAGTTTATAAGTGTAAACAATCTACTATATGGGGTGCAATTCATTTGATTTTGAAATCGGGGTAGTGAGAATTTCTAACCTTCTGGAAATTATGTCAAATTAACACAGCACAGAACAGCAGTGTGGCAAGGTACAGGTAAGGACCATAAACACCATAGACATTGATAGGGACAAGTCCACCCACAATATTCAAAACAGCGATCAATCAATATGCCCTGGAGTCAGTTTATTTGCTGATACAGTATGGTTTTTGATGTGTAAAATAAAGGTGTTTTAAAATTGGAGATTGAGTGCATCTAGGGTGCATTTAACCCTAACCCGAGTTTTTAACCCTCATAATTTTGTAGTGATCAATCAACATAGATTTTTTTAATGATGATTCTTAAAGTTTAACATTTTCATTAATACATTGGCTACATTCTTGTAATTTTGTGTTGGTGGGACCATATAAACGTGTCACCTTCAATACACCTATATTATACAGTCATGCATCAGTACAGTGCTGTTTCTGTCCATTTTGGCACCCTAGGTGAGAGCCCTACTGTATGCCTATCCTGTATCTCCTCTGTCTTTGTACTGATGCAGGGGCGTTTCTAGGCAAAGGCGAACTAGGTGGTCACCTAGGGTGCCACCAGATGAGGGTGCGCCAAAGATGAGGCCCACCCCTACAGTACCACCACTGCCAGAGTTTGGTGGGGTGGACCTCCTCTTTGGCGCCCCCTCATCTGGTGGCACCCTCAGTGACGTCCTAGTTCGCCTATGCCTAGAAACGCCCCTGCATCAGTACATAGATAGAGGAGATACAGGACAGGCATACACAGTGCCAATGGAGTGCCAGAGTACAGTAACTAACTGGCCACTAATAGTGTAATGGATAACTCAGGACATCTGTTCAAGGGAATGTAGATGTTTATCTATATTTTCTAACCACTAAGACGTTGAAGTTGAACAGGAATGCAAATCACTTCAAATCCAGTGGAATATATATGGTTTAAAAGCATTTATGAGTGTTTAGCACAAGCCCAATGAAGATTTAGAACATGGTTGTGCATTAATGCTTTATTACACCTTAATAACATCATTATAACAATTGTTGGTGGTGCTGAATATTAAAATACATTTTTACATTTTCTTTATATATATATATATATATATATATATATATATATATATATATATATATATATATATATACGTTTTTCTTGTTTACACAAAGAAAAATTTTAAGTAGAGCATGTCAAGCTTTTTGACATAAACATTGGTGCTCATCATTTAACATTTATAAAACGAGTATAAACTCTTGTGATAAAACACTCCATATTTTCCACCAGAAAGCAGGGGAAAACTTTCAACGGAGCAGACAAGATCCGATAAAATACTCAAAGTAATACAGTATCCCAGCTGAAGCTTTAATACATTAAATATTTTTACATTATCACCTAATCTCCAACATTGTGTCTTTATGAACATAATCTATCTATCTATCTATCTATCTATCTATCTATCTATCTATCTATCACTCTTTCTTCTATCTATCTATCACTCTTTCTGCTATCTATCACTTTTTCTTATATTTATCTATCTATCCCTCTTCTATCTATCTATCTATCTATCTATCTATCTATCTATCTATCTATCACTCTTTCTGCTATCTATCACTTTTTCTTCTATTTATCTATCTATCCCTCTTCTATCTATGTATCTATCTATCTATCTATCACTCTTTCTGCTATCTATCTATCTATCACTCTTTCTGCTATCTATCACTTTTTCTTCTATTTATCTATCTATCCCTCTTCTATCTATCTATCTATGTATCACTCTTTCTGCTATCTATCACTCTTTCTGCTATCTATCACTTTTTCTTCTATTTATCTATCTATCCCTCTTCTATCTATCTATCTATCTATATATCACTCTTTCTGCTATCTCTCTATCTATCTATCTATCTATCTATATATCACTCTTTCTGCTATCTATCTATCTATCTATCTATCTGTCTGTCTGTCTATCTATCTATATATCACTCTTTCTGCTATCTATCTATATATCTATCTATCCCTCTTCTATCTATCTATCTATCTATCTCTCTTTCTTCTATCTATCTATCTATCTATCTATCTATCTATCTATCTATCTATCACTCTTTCTTCTATCTATCTATCTATATATCTATCTATCTATCTATCACTCTTTCTGCTATCTATCTATCTATCTATCTATCTATCTATATATCTATCTATCCCTCTTCTATCTATCTATCTATCCCTCTTTCTTCTATCTATCTATCTATCACTCTTTCTTCTATCTATCTATCTATCTATCTATCTATCACTCTTTCTGCTATCTATCTATCTATCTAAAACATGTGTCCATTTATGGGAACAGAGCGCTTTAAACTTTAAATCATTATCTTAGGCGTCATATAGGCTAAACTTGAATTAATATTAATATTAGCATCATGAATTCCCTTTTAGGTATGTGAACGGAAATAAGGCGACTCACCTTGTAGAACTTGAAGACTCAGTTTCAGACTTGATAAAGTTTCAGTTATTCTCGCGCTCTTCTGTCTGTCCTCCTCTTCACACCGCGCGCCTCCACAAACACATTGTAAAAGTAAATCGACAACACACTTTAATTAACGCTGCTTTGCTAGATGGTGACTGAACTGCGTATCTGAATATATGGATTATTGGTTCCGTTCGTGCGAAACTCCAAACCGAAAGCGTGTGTGGTCTTTGACGACGTTAAATTACTCCGTCAGCAAGTTCATCAAGAGAGACGAGCTGCATGAATCACTGAGGAACGAGTCGCATGTCTGTTTTATCTCAATACTTGTGACGCAATGCAGCCATACACTTTACCTCGATAGGTTTGATACTTTAGAGGCGTGGCGTATGACATAATCGACTTACAATAAAACCTTAAATTAACTATAATTCATATCAAACTGATAACAGTCAAATATATATTCTATTTATCCTACATGACAACTTAAAACTAAACTAAAATGTGCACTTACGTCTTAGTAATTCTATTTTCCCTAAAGACAATTAACGAGTAGTTCGAGTTGACTAAGAACACTGAGAAATGTTCAAAGACTGAAAGTGCAGGCTAGCACTGATAATGATCCACTCAACAAAAATTATGAATTATGGACCCATCATTTCTACATGTAACAAGCAGAAAGCGTTTAGCAATGGATATTTCGAGCGTGGAAACTGTCACTTTTATGTCCCTATTTTTAAGCTTACACAGATTACTTAGCTTAGTATTCATTAATGCTTATTATAAACATAGGCTATTTCACCTCGTTTACACTCTTTAAAAAATCACTGTGTTCCTGTGGATGCCACTAGAGAGCAGTGGTGTCTTATTTTGAATGACTAGTTTTCAAACGAAGTGAAGCAAAGTAGATGGAGAGAGAGAGAGAGAGAGAGAGAGAGAGAGATGTCCAACATCTGTTGGGTGAATTATTTAAATAAGAAAAATATGTGTTGAACACTTGAAACTTTTCCTCTAATTACTGTATTATAAAATGTTGAAGGGTTGTCATTACTATTGTAAACTGTTTCATTAAGGACTGAGTGAATCTCACAGCAGGTTTCATTTAACCTCTGCACCTCTCTGCAGAAATTGTATTATGCATTAAAAAAAAAATGCATTTTTTTTTATTATTATTTTTAAATTATTTTTAGAATCGTGCAATTTAAAGCAGAATACATTTAGAGTATAAATATTACTGTATGTACTTTTCAAATACTTTTTCTTGCATTAGAATTATGAAAATTTAAATAATCAAATAATATGTATGAGACATTATAATCAAATAATGTCTCAAAAAATCTTAATGGTCCTTAAAACAGCTAAATAAAATATCCTTTTTTTTTTTTTTTTTTTAATTATTATTGGGTTGAAATACAGTATGAACTGGAAATGTTCTTGACAGGTTTCACCCTGAAGCATGAAAGCTTGTGTGTACAGTAGCCTTTAACCCTGAGGCCCTGTGTTCTGGTTTCTGACACATTTCCAGTTCCTCTGTCAGATCCATGCTGAAACTCACATGCTTCTCTTAGCATGCACATGATCTGACTCTTCCTGGGCCTTCCTTTTTCACTCTTCATGTTGTACTTGGTGGTTCCTGACTGTTTCTCAGCCCATTACACTCTTATAACCAATGTAAGTTTGACATGATTGAATGTTCACCCAAATATGCCGTGTCAAACTCGTATGACTTATTTTCTTTTGCGGAACTCAAATGAAGATATTTTGATGGAGATATGATGTGAATATATCCACACAATGCATGTCAATGGGGTCCAAAATTTCAAGCTCCAAAAAGGACATAAAGGTAGCACGTAGGTAGGGCTGCACAATTTGGACAAGAAGTCATATTGCGATTCTTTTGTAAACAATATCGCTGTTGCGATTTGAACTGCGATATGATAAATTAGTTTTTTTAAAATGTGATTCATGCACAACCTAGGCTGCTTGTCCTATGTGGGGTTGCAATAGTGTTGGAGCCTATCCCAGCTGTCTTAGGCCAAAGGCAGGGAAACACCCTGGACAGGTGGCCAGTCCATCACAGGGCAACACACACAGATAAACACATTCATTGGAAATTTATAGTTTCCAGTTCACTTGACCTGCATGTTTTTGGACTGTGGGGGAAACTGAAGCACCAGGAGGAAACCCACACAGTTTCCAACACTCCACACAGAAAGTCCCTGGGTGAGCCAGGACTTGAACTGGGGATCTTCTTGCTGTAAGGCAACAGTGCTACCCACTGATCCACCATAGCCCTAGCTAAGTGATTGATTTTGACCAAAATTAGGTAATGTTTTGTTAAAAAAAACTATGTTTTAAATATATGTATATGAACTATATGTTTATGAACTGTATAATTAAATAACAAGGACCAAAATGCCATTTCACAATGCCTTTTGTCATCCCAGAATTGCAAACGTTGTCATTATTTTACAGTTAATTTCTGACCAAAAATGACATATTCCCTCCATTGCAGTTTATTTAACACAATTAATTTAGTGATTATAAATCATAACTTTTACCATTGGCAAAATGTTGTAAATATTGAGCACGTAAATATAAGTTTCTGTATTTTTTGGTATATTATTTTCATTCAGTAAGTTCATTAGTTAACATTTTTAATTAGTTGGCAACAGCTGCTTTTGGGGCCAAAATTGCAGACACTGCTAATATTGTTGACTTAATTTTGGAGAAATCAATCAAATCAAAATGGACCATTTTGTGCTAAGAAAATTAATAAAAAAATAAAAAATAGGAGAACAGACTTCACATTTAAGTTGCCAAAGTAGACCAACAAAGAACAACAACAGCCGAGAATAATGAAATAAATAATAACATTAAAAATGAAAAATATGCGTGTACACTTTTTTTTTAACATCAGTGTAGTTCCCCTCTTTTGAAAACCACCAGCCGCCACTAATTCCAATTAACCCATTGACCTGTTTCAGTGATGTCACTTTTTCCCCGCAGCCACCATATTTGTGACCATCAGCGGGAGGAAACAATGGCGGTGAATTGAAAAACACCTGTAAAACAATCTCAAGAAAAACCTAAAAAAAAAAAAAAATGCTTTTGATCCATGCAAAGTCCCAGTAAAGGTGTATACACATCTGAGGTCAGCACAATATTGCCATATTTGACTTTTGCGGACATTTAAATATATTTTATCCACGATTTACCTCCATACGCCGGTGAGTCTGATGTGTGACCAGTGAGTGCACATGTCTACCAACATCACTGTGAACATCTCTTATTCAGAAGTTACACATGTTTGTGTTGTTTTCTGCCCTGATTTCGTCACAATATTACAAAACGTCTGTGATGATCCCATATGTATGAATGTAAGAGCTACTTTTAACTCATGAAGAATACACAGAAAGCAACCGAGGCATATTAGGGAATATGATTAATATGTTTACAGTGTAGTCTGGTGGTGTGAATAAAGTCTGTGCTTCATGATCTTATGATGTGCTAATTATTGACTGACATTAGTGTACACATTAAATATATACTATATTCACATTATAGTGCTTTTTATTTATTCCAATGTGTTACAGTTATGTCATACCTTTTATACAGTCTGGGTGTTATGAATAACATCTTCATATGTGCATTTCCAGTTTAATTGTATCTGACTTGATTATGTTATATATATATAGTAGACATGTATAGATAACTGACATGGCTGAATAAATGAGCAAAGACCATGCTCTCCCCCCTTCATCGCTGATTGACTTTGGTGAAATGAAGCCGTGTCACTTAAAATATAACTTTGATTAAAAAATATATATATACATTTTGGCTCTGGTAATGAAACATCAGTATAACATTTCCAAGATTTATAAATAGAAAAACAAATTTTCACCAGCTTTTGCCACATCCCACAGCACAGCACATTGATTGATGGTATAGTATATGGAATTTTGGTCACAAACATGGAGGCACAGTCACACAGTGACATCACATGAAACCGGTCAGTTGTGCCATGCGACGTGGACTTTGCATCGTATTCAGCCACCTTAAGAGAAATTCCTAACCGTTGGGAGCATGTACAGTATGCTAAGTCCGAAAGGGACACAACATAAGGAACAAGTATCCATTCACATATCACCTCACAGTATGTGTAAGTGCACAGTAAAGGTTACTTATCATTGTGCACCAGCTCAATACTACAGTATGTGTAGCTAAAATAAATGTGGGAGGCTCTGGCATTGTGGTTACTCAGGAGTAGTTACAAGCAGTTGTACATTAGTATAAAGCACTGGATATGTTACAATGCTGTTTTCATGACCACAAGTGTTCTCTGAAGCCATATGAGCACTATGTGATGAACAGACCTAATTTGAAAAGGTCAGTATGTCAGTAATATCAAACCTCATTGGTTCTTGTGTCACGATGTCATTAAGTTTGGTCACAAGATGCGCACAAACCAAAGAGGTTTAATGTTATTGACATAGTGGCAAAGTGGCATAAATCAGGTTCCATTATATTTCCAGTTGTTTGAGATTACAAGATAACGTATTGTTTAGAAATCATAACAAATTGTTATGTCAGGTACTAATCAGACCCTCATTGAAGTTTTAGTGTACGCTGTAAAAAAATAAATTAAAAAAAATCATGTTCTTGTTCTTCCAAAAGCATCCATGCTGCCTTAAATAGTTTACATTTTGTCAGTTTGAGGTGGAAAGTTGTTTAAATCAAGCATGCAGTTGACTTAATTGTTTATAACTTGTTAAATGAGCATATTGTCTTTTAAAATGAGCTTGAATTGCTTAGTTCAATCATCATAATCTTAATTCAGTTCAAACTAAAGTTTGCCTTATCATTACTTATTCTCACTGAATACTACAGTTGTAGTCCACCCTGTCCAAACACTTAAATAAGCTGCCTCTTAAGAATGAATAGCCAGTAATAGATAAGGCCAACATCTATTGCCTCTATTATAAACAGACTTAAGATTTTGAAGCAAACCTACTTGGGCAAAGCACAATAATGGTGACAATCAACAAACACAATTTAAGTAAAATGATGAGCTCTGAATTATTACTACAAATAGATGAAAGTGACAACAAACACAACAACAGTATAAATAAAAGCAGCAAACTGTCACAAAGACGACGACACAGAGGGTAAGGTGGACCCAAATGCCGGGACATTATTCCACAAATAATAAGTAACCAAAGAATCCAAAAATGTAATAGAAGATAAAGGCACAAGCCAAAACAAAGATGTAAAACAAACAGAAATTACATCAGTAGAGAACAATCACAGGTTGAAGACAAACAGGATAGAGTCCGGGATATCTCTGATGACAGAGGTGTATAGTAAGGAAGTACAAATACTTCGTTACTGTACTTAAGTACAGTTTTTTAATATTTGTACTTTACTTGAGTATAAATATTTCTTTGGACTTTTACTTTAACTTTACTACATTTTGAAGAGAAAATTGATCCTTTTACTCCGATAAATTCCTCCAGATCCTTTCGTTACTTTTGCGACTGAGCACCGCAAAAAAATAACAGCTGTACGTGCAAAAATGCACGCAGATCGCCGATGGTGATGTGTGATTCGTTGAAAAAAATCATTTGAGTCTAATCTTTTCAATTTGATTCCTTTGAACTGAACAAAAAGATTCAAAAAGCGGTCTGAATGATTCATTTTGCGAATCATTAATCTGAATCAAAATCACAAACGAAGCATGCGCCAGATTACGTGTTCTGTCATCTGTTTCCATGGAGAAGACAAGAAACTGCTCATGTGAGTTAAATTGTATTTATTTTTTTGACTAATTTGATAAGTTTAGGCTTAAACATTATGAAAGCTGTGAAATAATGAAGTTATGTGCATTCAGTCTCCTTCCTTTCCAGGAGACCTGTTCATATAAAAGTAAATCACATGCATTTACATTTAAACAAGGTGCAATGTGTGTGAATAATTACCAGCGCTCATGAAAATGTCCAACAATATTTATTTGTATATTTTATGAAGATGTGAATGGTTTTTGCAGAAGCAAAACTAGTTTTCTGGTGGTTGCTAAAGTGTTTTATTTACTTTGTAGCACATTTATCCTACAGTATGTGGTAACTAGGGTTTTCTAGATGGTTGCTAAGGCATGCTATGCAGTATCAAGGTGATCTCTGCTGTGTGTTTTGGCGCATTGCAACAGTACGTGGTTGCCAGGTTGTTACTATGCTGTTGCTAAGTTGTTTTCTGTGATAATCCAAGATGTGTATAACTTTTTTTTTTCTTTTTCTGCAGAACACAAACAAAAAAAAGATTTTCAGAAGAATATCGCTGTTATGTAGGTCAATTCAATGAATGGTGGCCAGACCTTAAAGCTCCAAAAAGCACATAAATGCAGCATAAGAGTAATCCATAAGACTCCAGTGGTTTCACCAATGTCTTCTGAAAGGATCAAATTGGTTTTTGGGTGAGAATAGACCAAAATATAACTCCTTTTTCGACTATAAATTTGAAACATTAGCATTCTTCTTGGCAAATAGGATTTCAAGTTCGATTACACTTCATATAGCGCCACCTAGGGCTTTGCGCATGCGTCAAGCACCAGAAAGTGAAATCAAGCTTGAAATCATGATCGTGCCTAGAGACTGCAATGGCAAGATATACAGTGAAAATGAGGTTTGTTTTCACCCAAAACCAACTGAATCGCTTCATGAAGACATGGATTTAACCACTGTAGTAGTATGGATAACTTTATGCTCCCTTAATGTGCTTTTTGTAGCTTGAAATATCTGACCACCATTCACTTGCATTGAATTAACTTATAGCGCTGAAATATTCTTCTAAAAACTTTGTTTGCGTTCTGCATATGAAAGAAAGTCAGACACATCTGGGATGGCATGAGGTCGAGTAAATGATGAGCACCACCAATCAAATAAGTTGCTATAGGTTAAATAGGTTTAATTAACTGTTCCGTAATTTATGCAATTTGCTTTTGATACTTAAGTAAATTTAATATCAGTTACTTTTATACTTTTACTTAAGTTGTTTTCTCATGAGCTACTTCAGCTTTTACTTGAGTCAATTTCCATGAAGGTATCTTTACATTTACTCAAGTATGACAAATGGATACTTTATACAACACTGTCTGATGACGAGACAGAGAGTGCAGGGAGTGTGTGTTTGTATATATGTAATGTGTGTGGTGATTAGTGAATGGGGAACAGGTGTGGAGGGAAAACCTGGTTCAAGAGTCCAGGGGAATTGGAGCGGATGATGTCATGGAGAGGAGAGACCGATGAGGGCGTGACACAAACAGTAAAATAAATAAATACATAAAAAATAACAGTAACATCTCATCAAGTTCAATCCAGGGCAATTATTTTAATGTGACTTTTTAAGTATGATTTCAAAAAAGCAAAGCCATTTTTACATTGTTTAGGAAACCTCTTTATAAAAACTGCAAAAAAGGAAATAATTCTTTCACTAAAGTGATACATCAGCCAGGGCATCAATCAAAATAAACAGAACATTTCTACATAGCTAACATATGAGTCCTGTACTGTCTGTGTCGTATGAAACACATGGAAAAACAAGTCCATTAACTACCATTATCCATTGTCATGGATTTTACTACAATGGAGTCTTTTCTTTTTCTCTTGAGCTTGTTGTTGTTGAAATAGAAACATATGACATCAGAGAAAGGGTGGTCGTGGTCATGGTAGTAATAAAATGCCTTGTGTCTTCTTGTTCTTCCATGGCGATGGAAGGCAGGTCTATGAACCCTGGGATTTAAGTTTAAGAAAACAAAAATCAATAAGAAAGATCCATCGCTGCACATCCTGGTTGCCGGCTTTCATTTTTTTATCGTCTAATCTAGAGTTCTGTCATAATTTACTCACCCTCATTTGTCCTTTCTTCCATGGAACATAAAAGGAGACGTTAAGAAGAATGTTCACACTGCTCTTTTCCATACAACAAAAGCATGTAGTTACAAGGGGTTGTTAAACTCCAAAAATGACAAAAAAAAAGCACCATAAAAGAAGTCCATATGACTTGTGTGCTTTATTACAAATCTTCTGAAGCCATTCCATATCTTTGTGTGAGGAACAAATGAGTCGTTATTTAATTTTAGGATCTCATTTGCTCTACCACATATTCAAACATGGTGCGGCATGATCGATTAGGTGAGAACTTGTGTTGTTTTTAAGGCAAGTTCTCACATGAACACTCGACCCTGTAAACAAGCTTAATTAATTTTCTGATTGAATTCATTTGATTTGTATGCTTTCAGAAGACTTGGAATATGCATGAGTTGCATGGACTACTTTTATGAGACTTTTGGGTCCTTTTTTAAGCTATAAAGTTAGTCACTATCAACTGCAATTGTATTGAAAAGATGGACCAGGTGTAACTAGCACCTGCCTTTATTAAAACATCTCCTTTTGTAATCCACAGAAGAAAGAAAGTGTCTGTCATATGCTTACAAGTGAATGCTCTTCTCCAAATAACAAAAGTAATCCGTTTTAAGCTTGAAAAAGTATAAAAAGCACCATAAACGTAAGTCCATATGACTTGTGCGCAGTATTCCAAGCCATATGATTAGCATTTTGTGAAATGTTTTTTTGTTGTTGTTGTTGTTATTTATGTTATGTTATTTCATTTGCACTTCTGCATATTTAAACTTGGCAAGTGCACATGCTTGGATATGTTTTGGCTTCGCTATACGCAATGCATAATTGAAATTAATTTAAACCAACTGAATATTTTTCACAAGACTCTAGACTGTCATTTAAGGGTTAAACTTCTGGAATACAGAGTCACGTGACACAACAGCATGGTGTCGATTTCCGTGAAGTGCTTCTACGGGTGCAGAGCCAACAAAAGTGCATCTGGTAAGAAACCTCTTTAAGTTTTTTAATTGAAACCTGTTTGGGTATAAAGAGTAGCATCTCTAGTTTCATTTGATATGCCACTTTAAAAAAATCATTAAATTCTCGCACATCAGGGAGCTGATAAACATGATGTCCACATATGTAGATTTTGGGATATTTTTCCCTCAAAAGTTGAAAAAGATGTTAGTTATATTGAATAACTTTCAACATTAACATCTGTGGGTCATTTCACTTCATTTTAATATACATTTGTTATATTTATTTTGCTTTCACTGTACAATACGTTCTATTCATTAACATTAGTAAATGCATTCCTATATTTACTGTGCATTTTTACATTGAGAATAAATGGGTTTGGGTTCATACAAAAGCTGAAAAAATGTTGCTTGCAGAAGCTTTATATGAAAATAAGGTGCATTTCAAACTGTTCTGAGACCAGTGCAGAAAGCCAGAACACTGGAGGTTAAGTCATTCACTAAATAGGGAGCAAGGGAGCATCTTATAGCTCTCTATGCAGCTAAGTGCATTCACTCCTAAAATCTGACCAAAAGTTCAGTTTCAGGCTGCAGATGATGTTTTGACCACTCAACATGTTTGGCAGACAATTGTAATCAGTACATAGATTCAGAATTTATCATGTATAATTTTATTTTAACATTTGCAGTGATTGGATGATGCTGGCCATTACTTTGAATCAGAATAAATTATATTTCTGATGTAATGTCTTTAATCTCTAAAAACCTGAATAACCAACACTCCTGGAAACATAATAAACAATTATGAAAAACAGACTTTCTATAGCTTGGTATTATTTAAAATTTCACAAATTAGTGCCATTGTCCACATATGTGGATATCAATTTTTAGGAAAACTATTTGCTCTAGAATAATAAAAAAAAGTATGCTTGTTTATTAGGTTCTACTACAAATCAAAAAGGGAAATGGAAAATGCACACAGCAGTCACTCTCGGGTCTCAGGTGTTTAAGTTAGGCACTCTGTTCACAAAGTCAGTCATACACAAATGACACAAAGCTGCATTGTTTCTGAAATTGTTTAATTTTTTTAAAGTTATTTTTATCACATATATTAACTATACAATAGTTGTTCATTCCAATGTAAGAGAGCATGTAGAAGAATTTAAAGTATGCCCCGAAAATGAAGCAGTCTCAGAAAAAGTCACTCCACCTATAGTGAAGCCTGTACACTGTACAAAAGACAAAGCAAGCTTATAGATCCTATAGTCTTTGCTTTCATATTTATACACTTAAACATTCTGTCTCTATCCTGCTTTGAATACACATGTGGAAAAACATCTGTACATCTAAATGTGAGATTTTGTTTTAGCATAGCAGTATAAAGAATGCACAGAAATGTAATAGTTTAAAAGCAAAATATTTTCGAATAGTAAATTGTCATACTATTTTATATTAATTTTATCCCTTGATCAGGTAACTCAGCTGATGATGCTGAACAGTATGTTGCAACATAATGTCTGTAACAACCTCAGCTCCCTCTTCACAGCAATCTATTGCATTCTCTTGCCCATCGACAATGATAGGAAGTTGTTCAGGTAAAGCTAAATAAATTCACTTGTCATTCAAGATACAATAGAACTCTTCAAACCTAAAAATATTAGAATAAATAATCAAAGTGGAAAGATCTAAGACATGGGTTAATGATATTCAACAGTGTTCAGAAACATTTGAAAACTCGTATAACAGCCATAACACAAGATCTGCACAATCATTTTCATTATTGCACTCCAAAAGCAAAACAAGCCATAAGAAATTATATTTTGCAAAAACAAGATGAAGCCTATTGAACCATTAAGATATATTGAAAAATATGCATATTTCCCTCAAGAACTCATTATGGGGTAATACTAAGGTAAAATTTAATTCTCGTTATGGTATTTATATATATATATATATATATATATATTATTTAGACAGTGAACTACTGTACTTATAAGAGAATAATGGGTATTACTAAAAAACTTATAAATAAAATAAAACATCTGGACACATTACTGCAATAAAAATGAGATTTATTTATTTTTTACATTACGGTAATGAGAATTTGTGTTAAAATGTGCCAAAATGTCATGAAAATGTTGTCACAAAGCAAAAAATTATATATAATGGTCCTTAATATATGCTTCATTTTCATTATGCAAAATATATTTCCTTATTTTTATTTTATTTTTTTATTCTGCGCTGAAATGTGATCTGCTCATGCTTTTGTGAGGTTCACTCTTTAACACTAGAACAAGGCCTGCAGGCCATAGCAAAAGAGAAACAAATAAAGTGCAAAAACATGTTCTATATACAAAACTAGAACAGATTCTAGGGACTGAGATGGATTGTTGAAGTGTTTGGAGATAATGGTGAAAGACCATCCAAGAGAATGGAAACATCCGTTCGTTGTGAAAAGTGTTTTTTAGCCATTGTGGAATGATGGGGAGTTATACTCAGGGCTGGCTCATGGGTTTGTGGGGCCTTAGGCGAAATCATGAAAATGGGCCCCCAGGTGTGAAAATTGTCATAACTTTAAAACATCCATAGAACCACTGCAAACGTGATGAGCAGATTTTTTTAACAGAAAGCACTAAAAAAGAAGCACTATACTGTATAGTTCGGTAGATGACAAATAAAGTGTCCAATAGTTTTTTTTTCCAACATAAAGAAGTACAAATAAACTAGTGTCTCAATTAATATGAGGTCATGAAAACTGCAGGTATGATAATTACTGGATAACATTTTACAACCAGGTTTGCATTAGGTTTCATTAACAATGAACGATGATACAATTTTCCAGCATTTATTAATCTTGGCTAATGTCAATTTATAAAAATGTGATTGTTTATTGTTTGTTTGTGTTAGTTTATGTTGTATTAACTAATGTTAACTTATAAAATTTTTAATGTTAAAAATAGACTAGTATATATAGAAATGAACATCAACATCAATCAAGATTATTAAGTGTTATTCATTGTTAGGTAATGTTAACTAATGCTGAAAATACTTGAAAATCCATTTCAACTACCCACATAACTATGTATAAAAGTTTATTTAGAGCAACAAAATCTATGAAAACAAAAAGTTGGCCAGAATATGTGCAGAAGTGAATAAAAATTAAAACATCAGGGAAAATACAGCTAGGGGGTATAAATAAATGTATAAATTCTATAATTATGTATAAATAAAATTACATATTTCAAATAGGGCTCATAAACACAACACCTCGAAATATATATTTGTAAACAAATGTAAAGAATAAACAAATAACTCTTAGAGAGCAGAGATCTTTGTAGATAGGATGGTTTGGTTACTTTCCAGATTAATTGCTCATATTTTCACACTATGTGAGTTTTTTTTGCATCTTTATATCGGCAGTGTCCGAATTCCTTCCCCAGTAGATTATTCTTGAGAAAACGTGAAAAGCCCTAATGATTTGACAAGTGCTGTTTCTGCTATCCTCTACACAAAATAAGCCTCAAAGGCTCAAATTGCCACAAAGCAATATCTTTCAAAACTTATTTCCTGCATTTCTGTAAGGCTTGCACATTAGTCAGCAAGGTGTGTGATCTGTGTCTAATAATACTGTTATAAGAAGCTGCGCTTCAGTTCCCAGCGTTATGTATAAATTATGCAGATTAGTGTGTACTGCTTAGCTTTACTTCTTGCCGATTTTAGATACACTCCTGTTATTTAATTTGTTGTAACTTTCAGATATTTGTCTTTTCGTGATTATTCAGAGCTCATTTATACGTATTATGATGTTTTTATATTTCACTGTCATTGTAATTTGTATGTTAAATTATCAGGTCCAGGCGTGTTGCACATTTTCCTAAATGTGTGAGTGGTAGAATCCATTGGACTGTGGAGAATTTCAAAATAAAAGTCATCAATGTTTTTTAATCTTAGGACTTGTTCATTTACTTTGTACTTTGTGCCCCCCAGGCACGTCAGGGCCCTATAGGCGGCCGCCTGTATCACCTGTAGGACGGGCCTGCCCTGGTTAAACTGTATGTGTGTGTTTGAGTGTGGGTATTGGTAAAGTGATGAGGGTTGAAGTTATATGTGTGTGTGTGTGTGTGTGTGTCGTGTGCGTGCTCATTGAGAGAAGGTGTGTATATCATCGCTAAGGCTCACTGTGGGTGTGCGACCTCTCTGTTGTCCACAGTAGCTTTTGCTGCAATGGCAACGCTGAATCCACATGACATTTCGTGTCATGTTCTCTCCGTCAGGGCAGTGGAATCGCAGACGCACTGTACGGGTTGCGGACGGTTGACAGCACCTGCCATCTATGCACGATCCACACGTACGAGGGCGGCAGTGGCGAGCTGTAGTGCAGCCAGCAAATGTTATCTGCTCCGGTTCCCGAGATCTCACAGTTCGTCGACACTTCTTTCCTTTCTTCATGACATGATAAGGAAGAAGAAAACATTATTATCCATTAATAACAATGTAATAACTCCAGACAAAAACTATTTTCCAAAACTTAGTAAACTGCCTTGCTGTCAACTGTCTACATAGACAACTTCCTTCTAACCCCTTAAACTCTGGTGCATTTTTGGGCTGCCGCTTGCAATTTTTCACACTCAAATTTAAAAGCTCACCATTCACACATACTGTGGACTAATTGCAAAAAACTTGGTCTCATTTTTCAGAAAACCCCCAAATAAAATAAAAAAAGACTCCAATTATTCATAAATAATATTTTATAAATGTGTTTATAATCTTATGATTAACAGAATTTTTTGTCCTAACTTTGTTATCATGTAATACTTGTTCTGTTCACTCTACCTCACTTTGAAAAGTCTTATTTCATTCCACTAGATGGCTGCAAGCGCTAGACTTTTTTACCCCTCTATCACCTTCCATCACAAAATGCAGATCTGAAATGTAGGTGGTGCTTTTACGCATTTTAGCCCTCACAGATGTGCTCATCCATAGACATTCAGCCTAATTTTCATTTCATGCACCACCCTCATTATTTCATCGAATATCTCAGCCTCTGAGTGGACTAGAAGCTCAAGTGTCATTAGCTGAGATCCTACCCTGTGATTATATATAACAGTTTCTCATCAATCAATGATTTTTTTTAGCATGCTTTTCCTGCTGGATGACATATTTTAATATATCTAAGATATAACAATGAATTATTCAGCCAAGCAAGCTCACAGACAAGTAAAAAATAGCTATTTTTTAGAACTTCCTAAGGTAAGACCAGATATGACGTTTCTGGATACTTGGGGTTTACAGCAGCAATGATTGGCGCAAAAAAGAGAAGTTTGTATTTGATGACTTGGAAAAATCATAAACAACTGTATAGTCACATTCCTGAGAATGAGAGCTTTCATTTGATATATGACTTGTCCATTTAGGTGCTATGTGAAATACTTTTATTTTCATTTAAATATTTCTACCACATTATGTTTTGAGGCCTTTTTTTGTTGTTGTTATTTTATGTAACATAAATGCAGAAGTGATGGATATCTCTGAAAAATTCCGATTCAAAGCTTTCAAATGATATCTCATATGCCTGACTTATGTATACGGGGACTTTAAAATTTTAAGTGCAAACTTTTTTTGTGATATAGCACCCCCCTTTGGACCCACCGCTGGTTCCATAGAGTTTAAGGGGCTAAACCTGCATCCCCATCATGCCTCACAAATAGCCATCCTCATGCAAAGCGCACAGGATTTCAAAAGAGTTTTGAATACAAATATATAGCACAACCAAGTATTGGGTAAAATATTGGGTCCATTTTTATTTAGATTAAACATCTTTTCCGTATTGAATAAACAACTGTATATATTTCACTGACATTACTTTGACAGTATAAATATACTCTCAAATGTTCTAGATAGGTGTACAAATGAACTGAACAACTGAACTGAACATTCAACTGAACAAACATACACTGGGTATGTTCAGTGTGTAAGCGCATTTCAGCGTATCTCACCTTCATAGCTGGAATGATGTCACATTCTCGGATCTGACAAAGGCGTGTATCTCTAACAAGCTTGCACTCTACATTACTATTTGTCACACGACTTGAGATGCCAAACCCACAGGAGGCGGAGCATTCTGACCAATCGGTGGTCTGTGGGAAACATTCAGAGGACAGGAAAGGAACCTGAGACACTGGCAAGGATGCCCACTCTGCAGGATAAATGATAAAGGAAAATGATAAAGAACAAAGAACTTGCAATCCATTAAACACAACATGGTCTTTAAAGGTGAAGTGTGGAATTTCTGTGACACTAGTGTTACCAAACGGAATTTAAAAAATAATAACATGTCTTCAAACAGGTTTCCCGAACACTACCCCCATCTGCCATTGGTTGGCCACAAGGGTGTGTCCAGATGGGGGGCATGGAGTGGCCCTGGCCCCCCTAGAATTTGCCTGGCCACCCCAGGTGCCACCGCAATTTCTAAACTGTGATTAGTCATTTCCCAAGTAGGAGGTGGACCTTCAATAAAACCAGATAGAACCTTGTATCAATAACCCTCAGTTATTTATAGCTTAGTTTTTAGTTGATTAAATAAGTTTAACATAAAAAGCCACAAGATGTGTGTTTTTATGTTTTTACCATTATTATTTCCCTTTCCGCTTATCTGGACTTTTATTTTGATGTGCCTCTGAAGAACAGGAGACTGAATGGACGAGAAGAGAGCAATCAGCACACTATACATAACAGTTAATGAGTCACAGTGTAGTTAAAGGAGTTTTAATGTGGAAATTTGCCCATTTGGTTATTTATTTTTGATCTAGTACCTGATTGATAAGGGCAAATTGTCAATAATGTTTATTTTATGTGTTTATATTTTGTATATTTTTGTCTTCATGACAGTTTCTTTGGTTTATGGTCAGTTTTATGTTGTGTATGCTTAGATGTTAGGTTAAATGTGTGATTTTGTTGTAAATTAGCGAATTGTGTTGTCTCATTGGTTTGTTTAAATCAATTTCCCCCTACAAATACCCATATTATTTTATTTGCTTGTTTTATCTCTTAAGGTGGAGTCAAAATATGTGAAAGAAATAAAAGGAAGACAATCACAAACATCAGGGAAAGAGAGCAAATTTGTTTTATTCAACCGAGCTGCTACACCTCTTTGAATTAAATCGGAGCAGAAAGCAGTGTCCGGGAATTATAGTTATTCAAATGGACTCAGGAGAAACACTGCGTACAGTCATCTGAAATGAAATATAGCTTGAATATGCACTGTAGATCTCGCTGCATGTCACATAATCCTCAAGACCGCGACACTGAAGTGGTCAAAAAATGGTTACATTCACTGCAAACACTGTGCAACATGACAAAAAAGCACTATGATCATCCGTCCCGTTTGAGGTCTTTTTTTCCATCCCGTTACCGCAAGTTTCTGTCCCGCACCTGAACTCTTCCCACTAATTTTACTCCATGTTCACACATTCTCTGCCCGCAGTGATTTTCTTCCCGACTGCTCCCATTCCCTCAACCCTGCATTTGTTTTCCACATAGGATGAAAGACATACAAATAGACAACAAGTATACATAAAATGTTCATTTTTCTGGTATTGCTATTATCAGATGATGTGTGACATGATGCCTATCTGATAGCCCTTTTCCACCGAAATTGCGATGGTTCTTGTGCCGAGCCTGTGCTCTGCTGGTTCACGGCTGGGGCAATCTGGAGCATATCGTATTATGAGAGTTGGTACTCAAATGGATTACATATCCACCTTTTTCCTGACTTCTCCATGGGCGGTGACATTGCGGCAAGAGACTTCCTCTCGGATGCTCCACACTTTCGCTTAGTTGTTGTTTTCAGCTAGACTAATGACATGTACGTTAAGTAAACACAGACTGTTCACTCACTTTTGAATGTTGTTAGTGATATTTCAGTTCTTGGTAATGAGAATAAGCTGCAAACCAGAAGTCTGTAGCATCCGCATTGGAAGAACATGCTGAGCATAATGGGTAATTTCACTGTCTGTGAAAAAGTTGGATAGAGCGAAGAAGTACTCCTTGCTGCAGATGGTAGCTACTGTTGTTGTTTGGGAAAACTTTACCATGGTGATGAAACATCCCACCCTCCGTCCCCTGACATAATCAGTTCCTGTGTAGAGACCAGCAAGCTTTTGGGACCGGTGCAGAACCAGGTTTTCGGCCCCGGAACAGTCTTTTCTGCGATGGAAATGCACAGAACAGTTTGAAAATTCGCACCGGCCTAGGAACCCGCACCCGAACCATGTCGGTGGAAAAGGGCTATGACTTTCCTGAGGTTGGTTTCTTAACACTAAATTGACCATTTTCTTATCCAAGTTACACATCCTTTGATGCCACAATGCCCTCAGGATATTTTCTGACTGCCCGCTCCCGTCCCTTCGCGTCCACATCTCATGGAATCACCATCTGCTCCTGCCTTCACCTCGGAAATTTAATCTTGCACCGCAAGAAACAACCTGCGGGAGCTCTGCGGGAATGCACCTCTATGTCCCATCACCAGTGCTTGAAGTGAACAAGTACTCTCTTCTATCCCAACTAGACAAAAACTGTAATGCTGTAATGTTCTGCATATTTCATCATCTTATTCTGGCCAAGAACCCTTCATTCCTTCAGATATGAAATGTCTGACTACTTTCCCATGTGATGTTTTGAGGTGTGTATAACATCGATGTGTGCATCATAAGTATTTTTTTAAATTTGCAGGAATATCTAGTTTACTTAAAAGTATCTGCCTCAAACAAAGTTTTTAAAGGGGTCATGACATGAGGAATCACATTGTGACGAGGAGGAGGGCGGTGCGGCAGTTTGGGAGAGAGAAACACACACACGGCAGCTGCGTGTGGCTCTCTCTCTCCCGAACTGACGTATCCAGCTGCCTTTATCGCTCTCCTCGAATGATTAGCCCAACTGGGGGCCGGGCGTGCATAGTCATGGCCCGGCCCTGCCCTCCTCCTCGTCACACACATTTTCCTTGATCTTTTGACATATAAGAGGTCATTATACTATAAAAAGAGCATTTATTTAAACCAAGCTGCAAAAAAACATCTCATTGGGAATTCGTGGAACTTGTGACGTCACAAGGACCAAATACATCTGCATATGCAACGCCTATTTTTCATCATTGCACCCTTTGCCCCGCCCACTGGTGCTCAGAGTCAGTCACACAAGTGAAGAGCAGATGAGGACTGTCATGGGAGATTCATCCTAAGTGGACTTACACAGGACACCTTCATGTGCCTATCTGGATTTAAATGTTTTTCTACATAAACATGCACAGACAGACGTCTTTGACTGCTTGATACATATCTCAGGCCGCTTTTAAAATATGCAGTGTCAAATTACTGAAGAGGAGAAGCTCTCTGTCATTCAGCTGAGCACAAACATGTCATAGACGCATTCTTTCGCCCATCTGCGTTATTTTTAGTTGTTGGTGTATGAAAACATGATGGAATGATACTGGAAACTGGATCTGGATGTGTCTTCAGCATAATTTAGAGTGGATTGTACGTTTGGCTCATAACATACCAGTCAATTCAAGCTTTGCAAAGGAACTGTTATTGAAGGATGGGGCAGTTAAAAACACTTGGACGTGAAGGCAAAAACGTGAGTAAATAGTTTCATTCATGAAAATTCCATATGTCATGACTGTTTGATAATTTATGGTGCTGACAACTGTTTGACAAATTTATGGTGCTATTTACACCGGGTGTGTCTGTTGACATGACGCGATGCGACGGCTTGAGCCTGTCTACACTGGGCAGGCACAAACTTTCTAAATGTTTATTTGTGTTGTTGGCAGTAGTAGCGCCACCGCATGCAGGCAAAATGGACGCTTCCATGGTAGACAGCATCATTGATTATAATGGGTTCTATTGCTTTTGACGTGACGCACCTTGCGCGTCTGTTGTAGACAATGTTAACAGTTGTGCTTGAGATTAACTTTTTAATATATTAGGATGCAATGTGTTGGATGTGCATTATGAGTAAACCTAGTCATTTAGTTTTATAATGTTGTTGAGCTGGTTCATCCTCTTCGATTGAGTATCAAAAATGTTTGTATTCGAGGGGCTGCACGATGTTAGCCAATCAGAACAGTGGGCATTTACGTTGAAGTTATTATGACTGTTTAATGCAAAAAACAAAAAAAGTAGATTAACTTTAAAGTCTTTAATAAGGAAATACACTGGAGTGGACGCTGGAGTGGAACATCATAGGAAATACGCTGGAGTAGACGCCGGAGTGGAACGTCATACAAAACATAACAACGTAGCAATTCAAAACCAACTAAATCACACTTTAACAACAAAACATTACAATACAAGAACTGACAAAATAATTAATAAAACTGGAGGGTATGTATACACACAGGTGCTGATGAGGAAATGGAGGACAGGTGAGGAAGATTGGAAACAGATGGCAGTGATGAGGGCAGTGCATTATGGGAAGTGTAGTCCAGGGGAAACTAAGGATGACACAAAAACCATACCAAAATAAGAGTCCAAGGAACAGAACGGTGAATAACTGTGACATTACCCCCCCTTTAAAGGGTGACTCCTGGCACCCCAAAGATGGATGAGGAGGGTAGGGTGATGCAGAAGGAGAAACAGTAGGCCTGGGGGGCAGCTTCAGGGCTGGGAATGGATCTGGGGACCTGGGGGGCGGCTTCAGTGCTGGGAATATATCCGGGGGCCTGGGGGGCGGCTTCAGGACTGGGAATGGATCCAGGGGCCTGGGAGGTGGCGGCAGGAAAGGGACTGGGTCAGGAGGCCTGGGTGGTGGCCACAGAGCAAGGAATTGGGTCAGGAGGCCTGGGAGGCGGCCACAGGGCAAGGACTGTGTCAGGAGGCAGAACCGCTGGAGGAGGAGACTCTGGGGAAGCGGGCGGAGCCATGGAAGACACTGAGGGTGGAGAACTTGGTGCCAACGGTTCAAAGGGCCAGGGTGGAGCCGAAGGTTCGGAGGACCGAGGTAGCGCCAAAGGCTTGGAGGACCAAGGCGGAGCTGGGGGATCTGAGGACAGAGGCGGAGCTGGTGGGAAAGAGGACTGAGGTGGAGCCATAGGGAAGGAGGTCCCCGGTGAAGCTGGTGGCTCGGAGTGACGAAGCGTAGCTGGAGGATTGGAGAGCAGAGGCGGAGCCAGGTGACCGACTGACAAAGGCGGAGCTGGAAGGTTGAGGGACCCCGGAGAAGCCGATTGGCTGAAGGACCACAGTGGAGCCAAAGGGACATAGAGCTGAGGTAGGACAGAGGGAACGAAGGGTCAAGGCGGAGTCCAGGCTCGGAGGGTCTTGGCGGAGTCGGAGGGTTTGAGGTTCCCCTTGACCATGGTTTCACAGGGAGCGAAGGTTGAGCCAGTGACATGGGAGGAGCCGGCTGACCAGGAGGAGGAGGAGGAGGAGCAAATGTCTTGAGTGGAGCCAGCGGAGGAGGAAGGGACAGGGCACTGGATGGAACAAGGGTGTCCATTATGCTGGCTGGAACCAGCAGAGGATGAAGGGTAGTTAGGGTGGGAACTAGGGCGGGGAGCAAGTCCAGGTCTATTAGCTTGGCGAGAACTGGCTCAGGGGTGGTCGAGGCAACAGGCATTGGCACTGGGATGGTCAAGGCTACAGACACTGGCTCTGGGATGGTCGAGGCTACAGGCGTAGGCTCTGGCTCGTTGACCGTGGGCGCTGGCTCGTTGACCGTGGCAGGCGTGGGTGCTGGCTCGTTGACCGTGACAGGCTTGGAAGGAGGAGTCGTGGAAGGCTTGGAAGGGTGAAGCCGTGGGAGGCGGAGCCGTGAGAGGCTCGAGAGGCGAAGCCATGTAAGGCGGAGCCGTGAGAAGCTCGAGAGGTGAAGCCGTGGAAGGCGTAGTCATGGGAAGAAGAGCCAGGGAAGAGTCCGTGGAAGGCTCGGGGCTAAGAGCTGTGAGAGACTGGGAAGTGACTCCCATGGTAGAGAGTAATGTCAGAGACTGGGGATTGACCTCTGTGGTTGAGAGCATGGGCAGAGCCCGGGGAACGACCTCCGCGGTCGTGAACACAAGCAGAGACTGGGGAACAACCTCCATGGTCATGAGCACTGGCAGAGACTGGGGAACAACCTCCGTTGTTGTGAATATGGGCAGAGACTGGGGAACGACCTCCGTGGTCGTGAGCACTGGCAGGTAATGTCACAGTTATTCACCATTCTGTTCCTTGGACTCTTATTTTGATATGGTTTTTGTGTCAACCTTTGTTTCCTCTTGACTACACTTCCCATAATGCACTGCCCTCATCACTGCCATCTGTTCCCAATCTTCCTCTCCTGTCCTCCATTACCTCATCAGCACCTGTGTGTATAAATACCCTCCAGTTTTATTCATTCCTTTGTCAGTTCTTGTATTGTTACCTTGTGTTGTTAAAGTGTGATTTAGTTGGTTATGAATTGCTACATTGTTATGTTTTGTGATTAATCATTTATGCTGACATCACCCAGGGAAAGAGCTGCAAGTGAGCTGAAACTGCACACACTCCCTTCCGTTTTTAAGCAGGCACTCAATAATAATAACAACAAAAAACAATAACTAAAGCACTTGGGGTTTTCATGTGGGATTTCCATGTATGATTAAAATACTCAAGCAGCATTATCACAACATCCCTTCTCGTATGCATTCTAATAGCAAGGTTATTCCTTTTATAGTGATGTACAGTTTCTGAATATTGAATATGTTGAGATGAGTTTAGTGCACTTTATGTTGATGCATGTAGCATATTAGTGCAGGTATTAAGTTAAAATGTCGATTTAGTAATTAGAGAAAACTTGTTTTTTTTTAGTAAAGGACCCTGACAAAAATTAACCATGGTTTACTATAGTAATATTGTAGTAACATGACTGCTGTCACCATGGTTTTCTGTGCAGAAATCATGGTTTTGATACAATTAACCATGGATTTATAACAGTAATACTGTAGTTTTGCTATAGTAACCATGATTTTACTATGTATTGTAACCATGACAGTAACCATGTTTATATTGTGGTTACTATGATTTTACTACAAATGCCATGGATAAACTATGGTTACTACTGTAAAACAATGATTGTTATTTAAGGGCAAATCTGTTGAAGTGTTTACCAGATTATTCTTTTGATTTGGCAATAATATTTGTTTTAACAAAGAAAATACTGAAGCGTACCGAAACCGTGACCCTTAAACTGAACCGTGAGAAATTCGAACCGTTACACCCCTAATCCCCAAAGAGGAGTATTCAAAAGTTCAGGGCCTGCAATTTTCAAAAAAATGCACATTCAATCCAAAATGGCTGACTTCCTGTTGGGTGGAGCTAATGACTATAATTTTTAAAGTTCTCCGGCTTGATGAGAACAATTTATGTAACAAGTTTGGTAATCATAGAAGAAACTGACCCCACAACTTTTGTCAAAAGGTGGTGCTACAGAGCTCCCCAGCCATGCCCATGTGTTAACTTTTGCCCAGGCCTAATGGCCAACAACTCTGATGTGTGTGCAAAATATCATTAAAATTCAAGCATGCCAAGTACCTCAAAAATGTGAATATACATAAAAAGGAATAATGAAATTTAATGCATTGCCATGGCAACACTGTGTAAGATATCAAGAATCCCTTCAGAATTTTAAATCTGCACTGTCTTGACATTATTCTAAAAACATTTGAAGCAATTCAGGTAGACATAAGAAGGATATTTCAAAGTCTGTTAAATATGCCACACTTCCTTCCGCCAATTGGTGGTGCTACGACAGTGACCCACAATAGCCACATCAATGTGATCAGCCTGCAAGGCCAAACATATGGCTCAATTGTGATGTAAATCACACGATGCACGCAGAAGATATGAGACACTTTCTGTGTCCCATGTTTTGACATTACTTTATCACGTCGCCATGACAACACTGTTCAACATATCAAGAATCTTTTTGCAATTTAGCATTGTCAATGTCTTGGCATGATGTTGCCCACATTTGGTACCTGTAACATGAACCCCCTAGGAGGAGTATTTCAAATTCCATTTTACAAACAATCCAAAATGGCTGGCTTCCTGTTGGGTGGAGCTTATGACTGTCTGTGCAAAAGTTGTCCGGCTTGATGAGATCTATATATGTACAAAGTTTGGTGACTGTAGCTCTAAAGGGATGTGCTACAAAGCCCCCAGAACATGTCCATCTTCTAGGTGGCACTACAGAGCCCCCCCTGCACGCCCCCCCCCCCGAAACTTTGCCCAGTCCTAATGGCCAACGACTCTGATGTGTGTGCAAACTTTCAAGAGTTTCCACGCATGTTAAGTACCACAAAAGTACCGAAAATCTTGAAAAGAAGAAGAAGAATTCTTAGAAGAACAATAGGGCCACTGCACTTTCAGTGCTTGGGCCCTAATAATCCTTTGAAGAACAACAGGGCCTCCGCACTTTCAGTGTTTGGGCCCTAATAATCCTTAGAAGAACAATAGGGTCTCTGCACTTTCAGTGTTTGGGCCCTAAATATAGCTGCAAGCAGCGATGATGGGCCCAAGCACCATGGGTCCATTTTGATCCGGTGGCTTTCAGAAAACTATGCAAGGTGGACACATGCATTTGGCGTTTGACATTATTCGAAACAATTCTGAAGCAGTTTGGGTAAATACAAGAGGACTATTTTAAAGTCTGTTGTAAGAGCCACACTTCCTGCTGCTAAGTGGTGGCGCTATTACTGTGACCAAAATAGTCACATCCATGTGATTAGCCCCCAAGACTAAACATAAATCTCAATTTTACTCTAAATCACACGACACTTCCTGTTCCCATTTTTCACCATTAATTTAATGCCTTGCCATGGCAACACCGTTCGATATATCCGTTCACAATTTAGCATCGTCAATGTCTTGGCATAAAGATGTCTAAATGTGGTGACAGTCTCATGACTCCCCTAGGAGGAGTATTTAAAAGTTAAGAGACTGCAATATTCAAAAAATCCAAAATGGCCAACTTCCTGTTGGGTGGAGCTAATAACTATTATTTAGAAAGTTGTCCGGCTTGATGAGAACTATATATGTACCAATTTTGGTGACTGAGGTGAAAATGGGGGTACTACAGAGGCCAACTTACATGCCCATTTTAAACAGGGCACTACAGAGACCCCCTTACATGCCCATGCATGAACTTTTTGCTCAGCCCTAATGGTCAGTGACTCTGATGTGTGTGCAACATTTCATGCAATTTTAGGCATGCCAAGTGCCTCAAAAACACCCAAATATGTAAGAAAGGAATAATCACATTTAATGCGTTGCCATGGCAACACTGTTTAAGAAACCAAATATCCCTTTACAATTTTACATCAGCAGTGTCTTGACATTATTCTAAAGAATTTTGAAACAATTCATGTAAACATAAGAGGGCTATTTCAAAGTCTGTTAAAAGTGCCATACTTCCTGCTGCCAGTTGGTGGCACTATGACCGTGACCCATAATAGCCACATCAATATGATCAGCCCCCATTACCAAACATACAGCTGAATTTTCATAAAAATCATATAATGCACACAGAAAATATTAGGAACTTCCTGTTTCACATTTTCTGCCATAAATTTATTGCTGTGCCTTGGCAACACCATTCAAAATATAACAAATCCATTCGTAATTTAGCACTACAATGTCTTGGCATGATGTTGCACAAATTTGTTGCCAGTCACATGAATCCCCTAGGAGGAGTATTTAAAAGTTCAGAGCTTGTGATTTTCAGAAATCCAAAGTGGCAGAGCTAATGACTATAATTTTGAAATTTGTCCAGCTTGGTTAGAACTACAGTACTGTGCAAAAGTTTTAGGCACTTGTGAAAGAAGTGTGGATGTCGTCAAAAACAATGACATAAATAGTTTTCATTTATCACATAATGTCATATAAAGTCCAGTAAACATAACAAAAACTAAATTAATATTCGGTGTGACCACCTTTGCCTTTAAAACAGCACCAATTCTCCTAGGTACACCTGGACACAGTTTTTCTTGGTTGTTGGCAGAGAGGATGTTCCAAGCTTCTTGAAGAATTCACCACAGTTCTTCTATCTATTTAGGCTGTCTCAACTGCTTCTGTCTCTTTATGTAATCTCAGACTGACACGATGTTCAGTGGGGGTCTTTGTGGGGGCCATGACATCTGTTGCAGGGCTCCCTGTTCTTCTATTCTAATCTTTTCTATTTACAAAAGTAATGTTTGGGAGTCTAACATGTATATTTCCTATTGACACTAAAGCTGAAGATATAAATAACCATCTTAAGACAAATGCTTTTGTGAAACATCTTATGTGCCTAAGACTTTTGCACAGTACTGTAAATATGCTAAATATACATAATAGGGGTGTAACAGTTCAAAGTTCTCAGGGTTCGGTTTGTATCACGGTTTTACGGTCATGGTTTTGGTACAGTTCGGTATTTCCTTTGTTCAGAAAAAAAATATTACTGCCAAATCCAAAGATAATCTATTGGTAAACACTTCAACAGGTTTGTCCTTATATAACAATCATGGTTTTACAACAGTAACCATAGTTTAATCATGTTATTTGTAGTAAAATCATAGTAACCACAATATAAACATGGTTACTGCCATGGTTACAGTAAATAGTAAAATCATGGTTACTATATAGAAACTACAGTATTACTGTTCTAAAACCATGGGTAATTGTATCAAAACAATGATTTCTGCTCAGAAAACCATGGTGACAGCAGTCATGGTTACTACAATATTACTATAGTAAAACCATGGTTAATTTTCATCAGTGTCCTTTACTAAAAAAAAAAACATTTTCTCTAATTACTAAATCAACATTTTAACTTAATACTTGCATTAATACGCTACATGCATCAACATAAAGTGCACTTCATATTCATCTCAACATGTATTTAATATTCGGAAGCTGTACATCACTATAAAAGGAATAACCTTGCTATTAAAATGCATACGAGAAGGGATGTTGTGATAATGCTGCTCGAGTATTTTAATCATATGTGGAAATCTCACATGAACACCCCAAGCGCTTTAGTATTTGTTTCATGTCTGTTTGAATTGGCACGGAGTGTCTGCTTAAAAATTTAAGGGATTGTGTGTAGTTTCGACTCACCTGCGGCTCTTTCCCTGGGTGATGTCGGCGTAAAGGATTAATCATGTATCAAAGTATTATTATAACCGCATCTTAATTCCATTCATCAAAGCACATTATTGACGCTCACGATAGATTACAGCCACGCAAGGAAACAGGAAGAACTTGCATGCACGTTTTACAGTGCATCCGGAAAGTATTCACAGCGCTTCACTTTTTCCACATTTTGTTATGTTACAGCCTTATTCCACAATGGATTAAATTCATTATTTTCCTCAAAATTCTACAAACAATACTTCATAATGACAATGTGAATGAAGTTTGTTTGAAATCTTTGCAAATGTATTAAAAATAAAAAATGAAAATAAAATCACATATACATAAGTATTCACAGCCTTTGCTCAATTCTTTGTTGAAGAACCATTGGCACCAATTACACCCTCAAGTCTTTTTGAGTATGATGCTACAAGCTTGGCACACCTATTTTTGGGCAGTTTCTCCCATTCTTCTTTGCAGGACCTCTCAAGCTCCATCAGGTTGGATGGGGAGCATCGGTGTACAGCCATTTTCAGATCTCTCCAGAGATGTTCAATCGGGTTCAAGTCTGGGCTCTGGCTGGGCCACTCAAGGACACTCACAGAGTTGTCCCAGAGCCACTCCTTTGTTATCTTGGCTGTGTGCTTAGGGTCGTTGTCCTGTTGGAAGATGAACCTTTGCCCCAGTCTGAGGTCCAGAGTGCTCTGGAGCAGGTTTTCATCAAGGATGTCTCTGTACATTGCTGCATTCATCTTTCCCTCGATCCTGACTAGTCTCCCAGTTCCTACTGCTGAAAAACATCCCCACAGTATGATGCTGCCACCACCGTGCTTCACTGTAGGGATGGTATTGGCCAGGTGATGAGCGGTGCCTGGTTTCCTCCAGACATGACGCTTGCCATTCAGGCCAAAGAGTTCAATCTTTGTTTCTCATGGTCTGAGAGTCCTTCAGGTGCCTTTTGGCAAACTCCAGGCGGGCTGTCATGTGCCTTTTACTGAGGAGTGGCTTCCGTCTGGCCACTCTACCATACAGGCCTGATTGGTGGAGTGCTGCAGAGATGGTTGTTCTTCTGGAAGGTTCTCCTCTCTCCACAGAGAAATGCTGGAGCTCTGTCAGAGTGACCATTGGGTTCTTGGTCACCTCCCTGACTAAGGCCCTTCTCCCCTGATTGCTCAGTTTGGCCAGGCGGCCAGCTCTAGGAAGAGTCCTGGTGGTTCCAAACTTCTTCCATTTACGGATGATGGAGGCCACTGTGCTCATTGGGACCTTCAATGCTGCAGACATTTTTTCTGTACCCTTCCCCAGATCTGTGCCTAGATACAATCCTGTCTCGGAGGTCTACAGACAATTCCTTGGACTTCATGGCTTGGTTTGTGCTCTGACATGCACTGTTAACTGTGGGACCTTATATAGACAGGTGTGTGCCTTTCCAAATCATGTCCAATCAACTGAATTTACCACAGGTGGACTCCAATCAATTTGTAGAAACATCTCAAGGATGATCAGTGGAAACAGGATGCACCTGAGCTCAATTTTGAGTGTCATGGCAAAGGCTGTGAATACTTATGTACATGTGATTTTTTTTTTTTCGTTTTTAATTTTTAATAAATTTGCAAAGATTTCAAACAAACTTCTTTCACGTTGTCATTATGGGGTATTGTTTGTAGAATTTTGAGGAAAATAATGAATTTAATCCATTTTGGAATAAGGCTGTAACATAACAAAATGTGGAAAAAGTGAAGCGCTGTGAATACTTTCCGGATGCACTGTAAATAAACCCTTACGTGCATTATTGACACGTATTACCAGTATACAGCACTCGTGTCGAGCGATGTCTGCAAACAGTGCCTGTTTTGTAAACGTCTTTTGACCATTGCTGTTGTAATTGACTGCAAAAAGAAAATGTTCCCTGAAAAGAGAAACGCAGAGGGCTTCTCTATCAGCAGCTCGTTTTCTCCACTTGCCATTTTCAACTACACACAATGCATCCAGAACTGTGACATCATCAAGTTGACCCACGTGAAACACAGGCGGAGCATATCATCTACAGATAAATTCAGGTGCATTAACAGAGATTGTAACTGTGCCTATCTGTTTGATTTTTCTTGACCAAAATTTGTGCTCCAGATACGCATCTGGAGCACAAATTTTGGTCAAGAAAAATCAAATAGTTAGGCACAGTCATTACCTCATTAAACTTGAGGTGAACTGATCACGGTGCCAGTGCTTCCCGAACCATTGGTGGCGAACCATACGGTTAATTTTTTTACCGAGAACCTTTACACTCCTAATACATAACTAAAATATATAAATATATTATTAAAACATATAAAAACATTAAAACATATAAATATACATCTAAATATACAACCAAATGCATTACTTAGGTAACAGGTAAGGTAAGATTAAAATAAATAAATAAATAAATCAGTTTGCCACAACCAGACATATGAATGGTCCTCTGCAGCCACCTGCTGGTTATATATTGTAATTTCACTTAATTTTAAAAAGTTTTTTCTTTTTAGTAGGAGATGGCAGCAATCTGCCCCTAAAACATGGCATAATCTCCATATATAATTGAGTAATATAGATGTTCACTGAAGTGAATTTAACATAATTTTTAACATTTCTTATTTTATATGCAAATTAATTGTATAGTTTAGTAATCTTGAGATAAATCAAGCACAAAAAAAACAGCACAAATTTTTTTTCATGAGTTTTTAAATCATTGAAGAAAATTATATAATATTTTTTGTTGTTTTTTGATTTTCTCCCCTTTTCTTCCCAGTTTGGAATGCCCAATTCCCAATGCTCTCTTAGTCCTCGTGGTGTTGTGACGCCTCAATCTGGGTGGCGGAGGACGAATCTCAGTTGCCTCTGCACCTGAGACCGTCAATCCATGCATCTTATCATGTGGCTTGTTGAGGGCATTACTGTGGAGACGTAGAACATGTGGAGGCCCACGCTATTCTCCGTGACATCCACGCACAACTCACCATGTGCCCCACTGAGAGCGAGAACCATACATTATAGCGACCATGAGGAGGTTACCCCATGTGACTCTACCCTCCCTAGGAACCTGGCCAGTTTGGTTGCTTAGGAGACCTGGCTGGAGTCACTCAGCACACCCTGGATTCGAACTCACGACTCCAGGGGTGGTAGTCAGCGTCAATACTCGCTGAGCTACCCAGGCCCCCTGATATAATATTTGTAAAAAATAAATCCTCATTTCGGTACAATCATGCTGTTAGTGGTATGGTAACACTATTCAACATATCTGGAATACCTTCAAAAATTTTAATCAGCAGTGTTCTGACATTACTCTAAACAATTTTGAAGCAATTGGGGTAAATGTAAAAGGTTTATTTCAAATCTGTTATAAGTGCCACACTTCCTGCTGCCTGTTGGTGGTGCTATGATGTGACCCACAATAGCCACATCCATGCGATCAGCCCACCAGACCAAACATATAGATCAATTTTAATCTAAATCAAACAATGCACACAGAAGATAGGAGACACTTCCTGTTTCCCATTTTTGCCCTTAATTTATTGCCTTGCCATGGCAACACCGTTCAATATATCAAAAATCCGTTCACAATTTTGCATCTTCAATATCTTGTCATAATATTGCCTAAATTTGGTGACAATCACATGAAGTGCCTAGGAGGAGTATTCAAAAGTTCAGGGCCTGCAATTTTCAAAAAAATGCACATTCAATCCAAAATAGCCGACTTCCTGTTGAGAGGAGCTAATGACTGTAATTTCGAAAGTTGTCCGGCTTCATGAGAACAATATAGGTAACAAGTTTGGTGACCATAGAAGAAACTGACACCACCACTTTTGTCAAAAGGTGGTGCTACAGAGCTCCCCAGCCACACCCATGTGTTAACTTTTGCCCAAGCCTAATGGCTGACAACTCTGATGTCATGCTAAGTACCTCAAAAACATATGAATATACATAAAAAGGAATAATGACATTGAATGCATTGCCATGGCAACACTATTTAAGTTATCAAGAATCCCTTCAGAATTTTAAATCTGAATTTTTTTTAAGTCTTGACATTATTCTAAAATAAATGTATCAATTCAGGTAAACATAAGAGGGATATATTCAAAGTCTGTTAAAAGTGCCACACTTCCTTCCACCAGTTGGTGGCACTACAACTGTGACCCACAATAGCCACATCAATGTGATCAGCCTGCAAGGCCAAACATACGGCTCAATTTTGATGTAAATCACACGATGCATGCAGAAGATATGAGACACATCCTGTTTTCCATTTTTTACGTTAATTTATGGTGTCGCCATGGCAACACCATTTGATATATCAAAAATCCATTTGCAATTAAGCATCGTCAATTTCTTGGCATGATGTTGCCCACATTTGGTACCTGTAACATGAATCCCCTAGGAGGAGTATTTCAAATTACAGAGCATGCATTTTTCAAACGATCCAAAATGGCCGACTTCCTGTTGGGCGGAGCTTATGACTGCCAGCATGAAGGTTTTCTGGCTTGATGAGATCTATATGTGTACAAAGTTTGGTAATGGTAGCTCAAAATGGATGTGCTACAGAGCCCACCAAATATGCCCATTTTCTAGGTGGTGCTACAGACCCCCCCTCTACATGCCCATGTATGAACTTTTGCCAAGCTCAAATGGCCGATGACTCTGACGCATGTGCATAATTGCATTAGTTTTTGAGCATGTTAAGTGCCCCAAAAGCTCCCGAAACATAGAAAAAAAATCCTTAGAAGAACAATAGGGTCTCCACACTTTCAGTGTTTGGGCCCTAAGTAATAATAATCCTTAGAAGAACAATAGGGCCTCCACACTTTCAGTGCTTGGGCCCTAACAATAATCCTTAGAAGAACAATAGAGTCTCCGATCTTTCAGTACTTGGGCCCTAAAAATAAATGCTATTTGGAAAGTTTTGCAGTATTAACAATTAATCAATTATTTAGCTAAGTAACATTCGACTATTAAAAATCTACATATCTTATTAGTATAATTATAATTAAATCAGGGATGTTGTGTTACGCTTCATGCCACCTTTGAATGAGTCTGTGCCCCACATGGGCCACCCCAGTCAAAAAAGTTTGGACATGCCACTGGTTGGCCAAACAGATAGTTCCACCCCAAACTCGTGCCATTGGTTAATCCAGTGCTGCTGTGTCGTACTAGTCGGGATGCTCACCGCTAATAAAATAAGATTAAGAACAGCTATGTAAAAGCACACATACCTTGATAGTTGCCCCTTCTGGACTGGAAGCTGTTTAAATTCTTTAAGAGTTTGCTAACGTGGTTGGTCAGGTCCTGATGAGGCAGGGGGTCCGGTGGTTCTTCTCTGATGCTGTTATCATAATCACACACCCACTCCTCACAACAGCCGCCTGGTGGGGTCTCCAGATGAGGATTGGCACAGTTTCTGCTGGGCAGAGTGACGTGGTGTGGGCACAGGGGCATACAGCCCACAACACCATCCATACAGCTGCACTGGTGCTGACAGCTGGGCTGGAAATCCTCCCCATGTTGATAAACAAGGCCTCCAAACTCACACGGACGCCCCTGTGAATCAGCTGAGAGATTGAGACATGTTCATGAGCTTTTCAGTCATTCAGTCTAAAAAGAGCCTCTGACATACTGTAGTATATCTGTACATAGTATATTATTTAATGCACTGGAATCCCCGGCCTTTAAAAAAATCGAACTGACATCTTAGCTTTGTCAGTGCCACCCTAAATACCAATATATATATATATATATATATATATATATATATATATATATATATATATATATATATATATATATATATATTAAATCAGAATATTCTGGAAAATAGGGTGATATTTCAGTTAGGGCCACTTTTGAATGTTTTAACAGTATGTTAATGTTTACACTTTTTATACATTTATTATAGAGTTTTTAATAATTTATTATACATTATTCGACAGAGAAATTCTGTCAAATGTTCAAAAGTCAGGTAAAGAGACACTATAAAAAATATAAAGGCTATCCTAAACTAGAATGATTTATTTATTCATTTTCTTTTTTCTTTAAAATCATCCTATGGGACTGAAAAGTTCTTTTAACAGAAGTTTACACATAAACACATTATTCTTGAAGCAGAACAGTCTCTGGTGCTCACTGTTTTACCTCTGCAGAGACCACGCTGAGGTTCCCCTCTGGCCCCTAGATGGCAGCGCAGGCCCTTGATGTGGTCACAGGGCCGGTCAGGGCCACATTCTTGGTTAAACTGTTGGGCGCACACCTTACAGCAACCACACTCATCCAACACCCAACTCACTCCAGCTGGGCAAGAGGGTAGAGACGGAGGGCATGAGCATGGGCGAGAACAGCCTCTGGTCACCTGGCGAACGGGAGGTCAGAGAGATGAGAGAAGAGCACACATTCCCTTCACTATGTTACATAAAATGAGGAGTCATACAGGAAAGGCTTTCACAGTGTAGGTGGGAGTTTTCGGGCCAATGTTTTTGTAAGTTTATATGAGTGGGTTAGGCTATGTGTTTACAAATACACTGACTAAAGAATTCTGTGTTGGAAATTTGACTACATTTAAATGAAACACTTTAATAGTGAATTAATACACTGTAATAAAGTGAAATTGAGCAGTTATTACATTAGGAGCAATTGACCTGATCTGACCCTAACATTACTTTTCTTGGAGTAGTAAATGTACAGTAGTTAGGCTGCAGTGATGGGCAGCTCAAATAGCACAGATAACGAAGCTATTAGCTTAACTACATTTCCCTTACAAAAATGGCATTGTCGCTAAAGGTTTGATGAAGGTTCACCACTACTGATGAAGAACTGCAAAATTATGGCAATCATTAGCGCCGAATAGCAAGCTCATTTGCGTGTGATAATAACGAGTGGGAAATTTGCGGCAAGTTTGTCAGAACTCTAGATTTTTTGAAAGGGATCTTAGTAGCAAGGTGGTAGCTTCACTAGTTTTTAAATTATTTCATTTTTCAGTAGCAAAGGTATTTTATTGATTAGGTAGCGGTGTAGTGTTGACAAAGACTACACCACTACATCTTGCCTTGTACATGGTGTTTACTGTTGCCAGTTTTGAATCAGAACTAAAGATGTCCGATTCACAAATGAATTACTCTTTTGAGTCGGTTCTTTACAATGAATTGGTCACACATGATAGCAAAGCAGTTTGAATTGGTTTGCAATTCAATCTGAATGTCTCAGAAAGCTCATGCGTGCGCTGCTGCTGAATCATTTGGAGCAGGTTCTCACTAGCTAACACACTAACAGAATATTTTAAAACACGGAAAACAAAGATAACACTGGTTGGTGTGGATCTACAATCAAAGGAAACCAAACCTGCAAATGCTTTTTATATCGTTTCCCAGTGATGAAAAAGGCTTTTATCTAGTTCAACACATGTGCAGCTTGTGAATGACTTTTGCGGGTAAAGACATTTTCCAACCAAACAAGAATCAAAATGCTGACTAGCCTACATGAAAAATTACCATGACATTACCATGTTTTTTGGATATGTACCATTAACTGGGAGCACCATGCAAATACAATAGATTATGAATATAGTATGGTATGGAATATATAATCATATAGTGAAAAAACATGGTAGTACCATGGTATTCTTTGAAGTACTTTGAAGCACCTTGTAAACACAGAATGGTACATAAAAATGGTAGTTGTGTGTTAAAGCACCAAGATAGTACTATCTGATACCATCAAAAATTGGAGTGTTATTGCCCAGGTATGCCCAGAAATTTGGCCTCTTAATAGAAGCTTCCAGTTTATACAGAAATACAACATTTATACATAGAATTGTAGAATAAGATTAATAGTATATGTACGTGGAGTTATTATACAGGAATGTGCAAAGAAAATTATGTTCAAATGGGTATGGTTTTGTACAGGTAGTAGTATAAATATTTAAAAAAAAAAAATGGAAAAAATAGTGATTTTCCATATTGAACACGGGTTTGTATAGGTAGCATGTATAAATATGAATTTACATGTTTGTTTGTTTTGTTTTTTTAAATGCAAAAAATGTTTTTATTGCCCTGTATTCTTGCATAGTGTTTTGCACTATACTGTACCATGCTTTGATAAACATCATGTGAAAAATTATTTTAGATGCCTTGTCTATGAAAGTATGTTTCGTGCATCTGGTTGAAAAAAAATGATGAAAGAGATGAAATGTAACAAGCTACTTTTGGTGTGTAGCTTATGGTGTAATTTGTTACTTGTGTACAACGTGTAGCTTTTAGCTTAGCTTAACTAATTTTTCTGCTGAATAGTTGGTAGCTTAGCTAGCTCAATTTTTGGAGTAGCTTGCCCAACACTATTAGGTTGATTCAGACATATTAAATAATATTTTTTGACTTGAATGAATCCTGTTTATTAGATGTTACAACATGAAGCACATTTTTACAGGCTGCACTGAAAAAATTTTAAACTAAAAATGTTCCTCATGTGGTAACATCTAAATGAACTGTTTGAATTCAAGTAAAAACCATCATTTATCATTACTGAAGCAACCTGAATACATTAAGTTTGACCAACAATTTGCAGGTTACAACTTTTTATAGTGTGGTTTATCTATCTATCTATCTATCTATCTACATACACACACACACACACACACACATATATATATATATATATATATATATATATATATATATACTGATGAGACAGAATAATCAGAATCAGAATTAGAATCAGAATAAGCTTCATTGCCAAGTGTGCTTATGTACACAAGTTTTCTTTTTTTTTTTTTTGTGATAGGATAAACAAGCAAGTGCACACCGAACATTACAGTGAGACACAGAATATAAAACAAGGTAAGAGTATAAACAGACATACAAAAAAAATAGGACATATAACATAGAATGGTGTATGTACATGTGCAAGTGGTAATATATGTGCAAGGTAGGGGTATGTACAGTTATTTAATTAAATATGAGTGAATTTATATATGAACATGACCTATTTATACATTGTTGCACTATGGGAGTCCTGAAAGCTCTTTAATTGTTCATGTAGTAAATGGCCAGAGGGTAAAAACTGTTTTTGTGCCTGGTTGTCCTGGCGCTGAGTGCTCTGTAGCACTGGCCAGAGGGCAACAGTTCAAAAAGGGAGTGGGCAGGGTGTGTGGGGTCCCGAGAGATTCTACATGCACGTTTCCTCATTCTGGAGACTCTTGGAGGGTGGGCAGGGGGGCACCAATAATCCTCTCAGCAGTCCTGACTGTCCATTGTAGTTTCCTTTTGTCTGATTTGGTGGCTGAACCAAACCAGACAGTTATAGATGTACACAGGACAGACTCAATGACTGCTGAGTAGAACTGAGTCAGCAGCTCCAGTGGCAGGTTGAACTACTTAGCTGGCAAAGGAAGTACAACCTCTGCTGAGCCTTCTTCACAATGGAGTCAATGTGGATCTCCCACTTCAGGTCCTGTGAAATGGTAGTGCCCAGGAACCTGAATGACTCCATTGCTGACATAGTGCTGTACAGGATGGTGAGGGGGGAGAGTGCGAGGGGATTTCTCCTGAAGTCCACTTTCATCTCCACTGTTTTGAGCGTGTTCAGCTCAAGGTTGTTTTGACTGCACTAGACAGCCAGCTATTCAACCTCCCATCTATATGCGGACTCGTCATCGTCGCGGATGAGGCCAATGACCGTGGTGTCATCTGCAAACTTCAGGAGCTTGACAGAGGGGTCCTTTGCAGTGCAGTCATTTGTGCACAGGGAGAAGAGCAGTGGAGAGAGACCGCATCCCTGAGGAGCACCAGTGCTAATAGTGAGGGTCCCGGATGTGATTTTTCCCCAGTCCTACTAGCTGCTGCCTATTTGTCAGAATGCTGTTGATCCACCAACAGATTGTGGCTGGCACGGAGAGCTGGGTCAGTTTGGTTGAGAGAAGATCAGGCATGATGATATTGAAAGCTGAACTGAAGTCCACAAATAAGTTTACATCACTGGTGCAAACCGTACAGTTTCATGAATGTTTGGGTAAAAAATTTATTAAAATGGCTCAAAAAACATTGGTAAATATGACTTGAGCAGTTCAGAGTAGCTGAAACCAAACAAATATTTTGATATTTTTTTTCATATTGTTTAAAAACTATTTCATGCTCAATAAAATTTCAGAAAAGAGTGAGCACTATCGGAAGCACCAGAGACCATCTGTATGACAACATCCATAACAGATCGTACAATTCTTAAAATTAATATTACATAAGGTACACGTTACAAGCAGGAGCTTTGTTGTTCCTGTAGCTCAACTGATAGAGCATGGCACTAGTAATGCCAAGGTTGTGGGTTTAAGTCCCATGAAACACATACAGTACACTAATAAAATGTACAGCTTTGAATGCATTGTAAGTTGCTTTGGAAAAAAGTGACTGCCAAATGTATTGTGATTAACTGACTTTAACTCACAACATGTCTTAATAACCTATTTTTAATTTCTCAAAGAGAAAAGAACTATCAGATATGAGTGGATTTCTTCTGCTATGTTTATGCAGTTGCGTGCAGTGGGTCAAATCTACTCACCTCTGCTTCAGCTGAGTGGACAATAAACAAGAAGATGGTGCAAATAACTGTCTTTAGATTTCTTCCAGAATACATGTCCAAACAATCCCCAAAACGTGTAAAATTTAAATAAAAGATCTGTAATGCAAAAAGCAGGTTTATCCAAAGAGTCCACAGATCTTAGAAGGTGTCACATACAGTGTCTTCCAACTGTTTGTCAAATTATTAAATGATACAAAGCTAGTGAAATCAGTGCACATCAGTCAGACTAGTTACTAAGCTAAAAGCTATGGCAGGCTCATATCCCAGACCCTTCGTCAGTCTTACAGAGGGTTTCCAAAGAGGCAGGTCACCTTATAGAGAGAGAGAGAGAGAGAGAGAGAGAGAGAGAGAGAGAGAGAGAGACCCTCTGACATCCACATCGATCAGAGTGTTTGTGTGGCTGGGGCTCTGGGGACCAGGGTGTGAATGCAAAACAAATTACAGTTACAGTGGCCACAAAAAGTATTTTGGACACTTTAGACACTTAAAATGTTACATATATCTAACTTCACTTTCAGAGCCATTTTTGCAATAGCTTTTAAGCAGATGGTGTCAAGGTGATTTTTAGTGGATGTATGAAGTCAGTTCCACTCAAGTTCACACAGGTGTCCTAGCAGAGGATTCACAGGTGTAGTTCATCACATTAACTATGAACATGTTCCACTAACATCTGACAAACATAAAGTGTTCTTATACTTTATCTTAAGTTTGAACAGTAGATCTGTTGTTTTATCATTTAAATTCCAACAAACTCCTTTCTGTGAGATGTTTTTCTTGAAAAGTGTACTTGCACAATCTTTCTTTAAAATAAATTAACATAATCACACAGGAAATTGACATAGTTTCCGAATGTTCATGTACCCTAAAATCAACCATATTCTGCCAAATTACAGACAATGTATGTACAATTTTTGTTATAAAATTACATTTTTACTCCACTGACAGTTAGGTTTAGGGTTGGGGTTTGGGTTGGGAGTAGGGTTAATAAAATATGCACTCCTGTTGAATGTATTACATAATTTACAACTAAGAATACAACTTGCTCTGTGGAGATTTCATCTCAACAACATTTTCAGCTTCGGCCACTGGGGGCAGTGGTTCAAATTTTGGTAAGCACAGACCGATTTCAGCAGCAGAAGTTTTGACCAACTGTCACCGAATTCACAGTGTGAGCAGTCTGATATTTTGTTAAATACTGCAAAGACATTCATACATTGTTAAGTGTGCCTTACATGTCCAGTACACTGTATATAAAAGTCTGAGAAACTGTAAACGCCAGGACAAATCACTGAGACACTTTATTAAAGAACTGACAAATACATTTAAATAGGGTGTTCACCAGACCACATTAAATTTATTAATGTGGTAGGAAAGCCGCCGTGGAGTATGTAAAAACATGGTCATAAAAGTGAAACAATTGAGAAGGGAACTCCAGCCGTTTTCCGTTAGGATGGAAAATCCTGATGCAGATGCAAAAGAAAAATACCCATAAACAGCTCACCTCTGCGCACAAACACATCTTTCTCTCTCTTACACAAACACACAAAAACACTTTCTACTATCCTTGTGCACCTCCTGCTACGAGTCTTTCCTCTTTTGCTTTCTCACTCCTTGGACCTGTTTTCTACCAGCGGCCACATTCAGGAGGCCCTGGCTGTTCCTGTGCTTTTTTAGGAAAAACGAAACATTCTCATTGTCATCTCGTAAGGACGTGAGAACTGTTTTCTGTTCAGTTGCAGGAAGAGCTCTCCACTGGGCCTCAGGTTTGTGTTATGAAACCCAGGAAAAGAAACTTGGGGCATTTCTGCCAAGCAGAAGCAGATCTCAAGTGTCTGACCTTCATACTGCTCCAGAGACTGTTTTTATGTTCTAACACAGCTCTAAGTGTTTGAAGTGTACACCTCAGACTAGCAGTTTACAGAACCATTTTTGTATGCAAACGGATATAATTTTTTTTCTATTTAAATAACAAAATGTTATGTGAATGAATAGATGGTGAATATTATACTTTCAAGGAGAATTTCTCCTAGGGAGCTGTGGCATTTAATGGAAAGCAGCTGAAGACTTTTACTGAAGTTTCCCGCTTCTCAGATTTTTTTTCTTAGAAACTGACCCAGTTATCTCACATGCCTCTTCTAGAGTTTTAGAAGAGATCTCAACAATACCTAGGTTCTCCCCTTTTCTCCCCAATTTGTAATGCCCAATTTCCAATGCGCTCTAAGTTCTCGTGGTGGCATAGTGACCTCAATCCGGGTGGCAGAGGACGAATCTCAGTTGCCTCCAAATCAAATCAAATCAAATCAAATCACTTTATTGTCACACAGCCATATACACAAGTGCAATGGTGTGTGAAATTCTTGGGTGCAGTTCCGATCAACATAGCAGTCGTGACAGTGATGAGACATATACCAATTTACAATAACATCAAATTAACACAACGCAATTTAAACATCTGTTATACATAATTAAACTCGACTTAAAACATCAAATTAACACAACACAATTTAAACACCTGTTATACATAATTACACTCAACTTAAAACATCAAATTAACACAACACAATTTAAACATCTGTTATACATAATTACACAACTTAAAACATCAAATTAACACAACACAATTTAAACATCTGTTATACACAATTACACTCAACAATATACAAATAATAACATACACTGTACAGTATACAATATGCTGTTTTTGTTTTTTTTGTTTTTTTGTTTTTTACTATATAGATACTATATAGATACACATTATTCAATAAAAATTAAAATATATATGAAAAAAGTATATATATAGAATGTACAGTATTGTACTGTATTGACATTCAGGCTGTCGGTTGATAGTCAGTTGTTAAGAGAGACATAATATAATGACAGTAATATAACCGCCTTGTATATATTTCCTGGAGGGAGGGAAGCTCACCTCCGATGATGTGTTTGGCAGTTCGCACCACCCTTTGCAGTGCTTTGCGGTTGTGGGCAGTGCTATTGCCGTACCAGGCGGAGAAACAGCCAGTCAGGATGCTCTCCACAGTGCAGGTGTAGAACCGTGTGAGGATGTGGCGGTTCATTCCAAACTTCCTCAGCCGTCTCAGGAAGAAAAGGCGCTGATGAGCCTTCTTCACAACGACTTCAGTGTGGACGGACCATGTGAGTTCCTCAGTGATGTGGACACCCAGGAACTTGAAGCTGCTGACTCTCTCCACTGGTGCTCCATTGATGGTGATTGGACTGTGTTCTCTGTCTTTTCTCCTGAAGTCCACCACAAGCTCCTTTGTCTTACTGACGTTGAGGGAGAGGTTGTGCTCCTGACACCAGTGTGTCAGAGTGTGCACCTCCTCTCTGTAGGCTGTTTCATCATTGTCAGTGATCAGACCTACCACCGTCGTGTCATCAGCAAACTTAATGATGGCATTGGAGTTATGTGTTGCCACACAGTCATGTGTGTACAGGGAATACAGTAGTGGGCTGAGAACACAGCCCTGTGGGGCTCCAGTGTTGAGGGTCAGTGATGAGGAGATGTTGCTGCCTATTCTAACCACCTGGCGTCTGCTTGACAGGAAGTCCAGGATCCAGCTGCACAGCGAGCTGTTTAAGCCCAGAGCCCGGAGTTTCTCATCTAGCTTGGAGGGCACTATGGTGTTGAATGCTGAGCTGTAGTCTACAAACAGCATTCTCACATAAGTGTTCTTTTTTTCCAGGTGGGAGAGAGCAGTGTGTATTGTAGATGCAATGGCATCATCAGTGGAGCGGTTGTTGCGGTAAGCAAACTGCAGCGGGTCAAGATTGAGTGGTAATACAGAGCAGATGTAATCTCTGATTAGTCTCTCAAAACATTTGCTGATGATGGGGGTCAGAGCAACAGGACGCCAGTCATTTAAACAAGTTATTTTCGATTGTTTTGGAACAGGCACAATGGCGGATGTTTTAAAGCATGTGGGGACTACAGACAAAGAGAGGGAAAAGTTGAAAATGTCCGTAAAAACACCAGCCAGCTGGTTCGCGCACGCTCTGATGACGCGGCCCGGAATGCCGTCTGGACCCGCGGCTTTGCGGATATTCACCCGTCGGAAGGATCGGGTTACATCCGCTACAGAGACGGAGAGTGAACTAACCTCTGTAGCTTCGGCCGCGAGAGCTCTCTCCGCGAGGGCGGTGTTATTTCCCTCGAAACGAGCATAAAAAGTATTTAGCTCATCCGGTAGAGAGGCAGCGGTGTTCATGGCGGAGTTTTTATTCCCTTTAAAGTCCGTGATGATGTTAATTCCCTGCCACATGCTTCTAGAGTTGGTGGTGTTAAACTGTCCCTCAATCTTACTCCTGTACTGGCGTTTTGCTGTTTTGATAGTTTTTCGGAGGGCATAACTGGCTTGTTTATGCTCCTCCGCGTTCCCGGAATTAAAAGCGGAGGTCCGCACATTAAGTGCCGCGCGAACATCGCTGTTGATCCACGGCTTCTGATTCGGATAGATTCGCACGGTTCTGGTCGGAATCACTTCCTCTACACACGTTCTGATGAAACACATTACGCTATCAGCGTAAAGCTCGATGTCGTCATCAGAGGCGGACCGGAACATCTCCCAGTCCGTGCGATCAAAACAGTCTTGTAGCGTAGAGTCTGATTGGTCCGACCAGCACTGGATCGTTCTGAGGGTGGGTGCTTCCTGTTTCAGTTTCTGCCTGTAAGCGGGCAGAAGCAGAATGGAAGAGTGGTCCGATTTGCCAAATGGTGGGCGGGGGAGGGATTTGTAGCCATCCCGGAACGGAGAGTAGCAATGGTCCAAAACCCGGTCCCCTCGTGTGTTGAAACTAATGTGCTGGTGATATTTTGGTGCGACTGATTTTAAACTGGCTTTATTAAAGTCCCCGGTCACAATGAACGCGGCCTCAGGGTGCGCGGTTTCCTGCTCACTTATACTCCCATACAGTTCCTTGAGTGCCCGGTCTGTGTCGGCTTGTGGGGGAATGTACACAGCTGTGATAATGACCGCTGTGAATTCCCTCGGTAGCCAGAATGGTCGACACAGAAGCATAAGAAATTCCAGATCAGGAGAACAGAAAGACTTGATGGAATGTACGTTCCTCTGATCACACCAGGATTTGTTGATCATAAAACATACACCACCTCCTCTAGTTTTACCTGAGAGGTCTTTCGCTCTGTCCGCTCGGAGCATGGAGAACCCCGTGGGTTCAATGGCTGAGTCTGGAATCTCCGCAGACATCCAAGTTTCTGTAAGGCAGATAACGCAGCAGTCCCTCGTCTCTCATTGGAAAGAGATCCGCGCTTTCAGCTCGCAGAGCTTGTTATCCAGAGACTGAACATTTGCCAGTAGAATAGTGGGTAGCGGGGGTCGATTTGCGTGGCGTCTTACTCTGATGAGAACGCCGGCTCTGTTTCCCCTTTTCCTCCTGCGTTTCCGCGGCCGTGCTGCCCAGACAAAGGGCTCCGCTTGCGTGTTTGTAAACAGCGGGTCGGCATTGAGGAATGTGAAGTCCGGTTTACGGTGTGAGATCGCTGAGCCAATGTCCAAAAGTGTTTGTCTGTCGTAGACAATAAGGCAGACAACATCCAAGACAAAAAACATAAGAATTGTAAACAAAACAAACAAACCATTGCTATGTTGTGTCGGAGCTCGCAACGCAGCAGCCATACTCAGCGCCATCTTGAGTCCGTATCCCACGGCTGAGACCATCAATCCGCGCATCTTATCACGTGGCTTGTTGAGCGTGTTACCGCGGAGACCTAGCGCATGTGGAGGCGTCACACTATTCTCCGCGGCATCCACGCACAACTCACCACGCGCCCCTCCGAGAGTGCGAACCACATTATAGCGACCACGAGGAGGTTAACCCAACGTGACTCTACCCACCCTAGCAACCGGGCCAATTGGTTGCTTAGGAAGCCTGAATGGAGTCACTCAGCACACTCTGGATTCGAATTTGCGACTCCAGGTGTGGTAGTCAGCGTTTTATTAAATGCTGCCAGGAGACACTGCAGAACAAGTGTAATATCTGATATAATGAGGGCAGAAATGGCCTGCGATGCCCACAAGGCACCAGACTCCACAAACCTGGGAGTTGCTAAAAACTGTTCTGGCAGATTGTGAGGGACAACTTTAAAGACCAGCTGTGGGTTAAACACATGTTTGAAGAATTGTGTGTCAAGGCCGTACCTTTCATTGTGCCAGTCACATCAAGCTATCGCACACTAATAACACGTGCAAGAATGGTCAAAATACATCAACATTTTGCAAATAAAACTGTTTCCTTCACCTTTGACTAATGCAAAACTCTAGAAAATCCACCTCCTTCTAGCACAGGGGTCGGCAACCTATGGCACGCGTGCCAGCATTGGCACACAGAGGGGTAATCACTGGCACGCTAGTAATGGCAAAAGAGTAGACTATTTTATTTATATAAATTCCGCTCCTGCATTCCAATCTACATCTTGATCTAATCCTTCATCATGATCATGCTGCGTGTTTTCATGAGCTGAATGGGAGGCTAAACAAAAAGTAAAAATGTGACGAGACTGCAGTATACCCAACAGACTCATGCAGCACGTGCAAAGCCATTCGTGCATCACGAGTCGGCAGTGCTTCACTTTCGGTTAATCACGCGAGTAAATGTGCCCGCTTTGCTTCAGTCAGGCTGCGTGGAAGATAGCCTACAATCCGTGTTTCATTTGTTTCTATTTGCTTTCAGAACAACACATCATGTAATAAGAAAAATACCATTATTAATCCTTGAGATTTCCAACCCAGCATACAGGTACACCCTCCTTAAACCATGGACATTCAAAATTACATTAAACGATTAAAAAAGAAAACATAAACCTATATCATGGGGAGTCTATTCAAAATGTAAATTAAACCTGGAAAAAAAGTTTTAGGATTTTGCAAGTGCAATTCACCAAAAAGGGCTAAATAGTTGATCAGCTTGTGATGCGTGAATGGCTCATGACACTTTAATAGTGTTTAGCCTCCCATTCAGCTGATGAAAACATGCTGCGTTATCACGAGGAAGGATTACATCAAGATGTAGATTGGAATACAGGTGCGAAAAACTTCATATAAATAAAATAGCCTGCTCCTCTCCCATGATTAAATTATTACAATGACATAATATAAGAAATGTTTTAAGATTCCACACAATTTCATGATCAGTAATCAAATAAGCTAATTTGTGACATTAACTGTGTAAACCCATTTTGTACAAAAGGATAGGTTTTCTTTCATTATAGCACTTTCACAAGATGCTCTGTGAAAATTCACATGCAGGATCTTGATTATCATAATCGTCAGGTTTTAAATACATTTTTCACTCAAACTGTTATGCTGATAATATAATTTTAAATAAAAAAATAAACAATTAAATTATAAAAATGCAAAACATTTTCACGAGTGGATTCAAATTACCACCCCTGGAGTCACGGGTTTGAATCCAGGGCATGCTGAGTGACTCCAGCCAGGTCTCCTAAGCAACCAAATTGGCCCGGTTGCTAGGGAGGGTAGAGTAACATGGGGTAACCTCCTCGTGGTCACTATAATGTGGTTCTCACTCTCTGTGGGGCACGTGGTGAGTTGTGCGTGGACGCTGCGGAAAATAGTGTGAAGCCTCCATGCACGCTATGTCTCCGCGGCTTAACAAGCCATGTGATAAAATGCGTGGATTGACAGCTCAGATGCGGAGGCAACTGAGATTCGTCCTCCACCACCCGGATTGAGGCGAGTCACTACACCACCACGAGGAATTAGAGCGCATTGGGAATTGGGCATTCCAAATTGAAGAGAGAATAACAAAAAAGTGGACTCAAACTTGGAAAATTCACATTCATGCGCATGTTTGTTTTTGTTTTGTTTTTTTTTTGGGGGGGGGGGGGGGTGTTGGCACAGCCATTGACCAGGAAAATAAAAAATGGCACTCCATGTCAAAAAGGTTGCCAACCCCTGTTCTAGCACATTAAATTTTAAGCAAATTTTGAGAGTTTATTTGCATATCTAGCGTTTTCATTCAGGATTTCTTATGCACAATTTCAAAATGCACATAAAAATAGTTGGATGGAAACCCAGCTAATGTCACAAGAGTTGCTTTTCCACCACTGGGCCAATTGGTTCTTATTGTAGAAACCATGCCATTCTAACTTCAAAGATTTTAATTCACTAAAGCAGCAATTTTGCCCACACATTTTATCATGATCAGCATGCATCCAAATGTTCATGTACCCCGAAATCGACCCTATTCTGCTGAATTACTGACAAATGGCACACCCCATTAAACATTTTTGCATCAATTCAAACATTCCCTGTGGCGTGAACGACCAATCTCCGAGACACGGGTTCTGGTCCCATGGGAACCAGGAAGTAATCATGCTCAGGTTAACAATGGTGAGTGTGATTCAGAGGTTCCATTTTTGCACTAAAATTTAATTTTACTCCACTGATGGTTAGGTTTAGGGTTGGGATTTGGGTTATGGGGTAGATTTGATAAAATATGCATTCCTGTTAACTCTATTATGTCATTTACAACTAGATAGAGTGGCGCCAACTTGCTTTTAGCACCACTCTGTGGGCATTTTCCTGTGGGCAGTGGTTTGAATTTCGGTAAGCACAGACCGATATCATCTGCAGATGTTTTGACCTCCTATCACTGAATTCACAGTGAGATCATTATGATTTAAAATATCTGGGGCATCTTTGTCATATTCTTGATCATTTCTGACCCTGTGCACATTTCTTTGTAACAGACTTTATGAAAAAATCTCCTCCTGAATTCAGAGCTGAGACAGGGAGATTGGACACTGTTGAATGAACCATATGAGAGGGTGAGAAATGAGAGCGAGTAATTGAGAGACAGGTGAGGAGTGAAGCCAAACGTGATCAGCAGGTAGGAAGCCAACAGGTGTGAATGTGCATAAAGACATTACAGAACCGGTACTGGATGATATAAATTGACAGTAAGAATGGAGTATAATTATGCATCTATGTCTTTGTGATGTATGCACTAGGCACTCTACCCTTTACGCAAATACTCAGACTTTGGAATCGCAAGTGGGGGATTCAGGTCAGACGGAATTCTTTCACTGTTCAGGAGAATCTTGTATCAGCCCGGAGAAAAGAAGGGAAAGAGATTGAGAAGAGGAGAAAAGGAGGGGTGTAGAGGTGGCCAGAATTCCAGAAATTCCTGTCCCACAAAAGCAGGATGTGTGTACTGACCCTCGGACACTGAATTATATCGGAGAGAAGTGGTCGTTAAACCCGGTGTGAGAGACAGAGAGAGAGAGGGTGTTATGAACATTTGCTATTAGACGGTCTTGCCCAACCTCTGCCATTGTTATTAGACCAGACAAACTTTTTCTAGACTGGAGGTCAAGTGGGAAAGGTTATATAAACCTAAAATTAAATAACACACTCTTAAAAATAAAAGTTCCAGTTAGAACCAAAACTGGTACTACAGCCTGATGTCATTGGAGAACATTTAAGTCATTTTTTCCATGTTAAAATATTTCCTACTATCCCATCTTGAATCCCCAACCTTCTGGTCAGTAACCCAGAGCCTTAACCACTGAGCCACCACTGCCCCTTACTTCCACCTTAAAAAATGGTGGGTGACATATAGGGCCTCCCACTTATTTTCATTGGCTGTATTTTTAAAGGTATCTCATAATCTTAAAACCTTTTGATCTAAAGGCTTATGGTCAAACGCTTGGATTGGGCCTAATTATAGATGTCTATATAAACCTTTTATTTATTTATTTATTTTATTTTTTGTTTTTTTGTTTAAGTAGCCAACAAGTGTCCAGCATATGAAATAATTCAATACTCTTTAAAAAGCATCCCAAGATGCACCTGAAGTTGATTGAGAAAATGAACAGAGTGTGCAGAGCTGGAACAGACAAAAGGCTACACTGAAGAAGTTCAAATAGAAGATATTTCTGATTTAATTTGTTTTGGTCACTGCATAACTTCCATACTTTTGTGTTACTTCTTAGTTTTGATGATGTTATACTCTAAAATCTAAAATGTGCAGTAAAAAATAATAAAGAATAGGCAAGTGTGACCAAACTTTTCTACAGAGTTCCAGTCTTACACTGAAGAGTCATTCACAGTGAGCACGTTTTGTGACCGTCCACGCTGTTTTATCATTTATTTAAATGAAAACATGCACTAGATAGACGTCTTTGACAGCTTGTTTGTGTTTTTAGATGCCACGTCATGTTAAAAAGAACCTAAACTGTTAAACATCTCGAGTCGAGACACATACGTTTTACTCTTTTGTGGCGCTGCATGTAATTTTAGCGCAATAACAATAAACACATTCCAGCATGTGAACGGCACCTGCCGGCACATGTGAACATGATTTCAAACACTGCACTGAAATTTCAAAGAAATATTTTGAATATTAGCTAATATATAGGACTATGCAATTACACAAACACCGTTAACACAAGTCGCGCCAGCTTCTAGCTAAATTAAAAGTAATAAAAGCAAATTCAGAGCTCAATGTGGCTATATACAATGTGGAACAATTAGCCTATATAAACATCATGTACAGCATTGTTCAGCAATGCCACATATAGCCTATAAACAAATCATAATTTGCAGCACAAACACGGATAATCTTTGCTGTTGCTTTTGGAGTCTGATGGGGTGAAAGATTAAATCTTTGCCAAAAAATTAATGCTTCAACGATACCAAACATGGCACAAACCAGAAGCGAGCACAAACGATGAAGACAGGTGAGAGTGATTGACATGGGGTTTAGCCTGCAGGATTTCAGGGCTCCCAAAAGCTATCTTGTTAAATACAAAGAAATGAATTTGTTATGATGTTTCTTTTAATGGCACAAATTGGAGCGATTTGGACCACATGGGGTGGAGAGTGTCGTCACTGCTCCTGAATACAAGCTGTTATTCCTAAGGAAGGAAAATAGATACAAGATTAATTTTAATGGCACAAATCGAGCACAAACGAACGGCACCGGTTGGTAGCGATTTAGACCACATGGGGTGGAGAGTGATGTCACTGCTCCTGAAAAGTTTCTTGCTATATCTAGGGAAGGGGAATAATTGCAGTGTTTCTTTTAATGGCACAAATCAAGCACAAATGAACTGCACCGGTTTGGAATGATTTGGACCACATGGGGTGGAAAGTGACGTCACACAGTCAAAAAAATTATGTCTAATATCTCAAACACCAAACCAGCAAAAATTTTCATTTTGCGGCACAAATCAGCACAAGCGCAGCACAAACGAATGGTATAGATTTGGTAATGAGTTAATTATATGGGTTACCAACATCACGGAGGTGCTCTGTGGTGCTATCAATACACTGATCTGTTTTTTTTTTTTGTTTGTTTGTTTTTTGAGCATCCTGACAACATTGGCTCAACCAATTGCATGGGTTTGTGGCATGATCTTTTAGTCAGACCAATGGCAAACAGTTTGAAAACATTATTTTTGCAAATGGAACCACCTCTAAGCCCTCAAAGAACTGTTCCACAGCTTTTCATAAACTTTTCACTTTATATGTGTTTGTGTATCCATTTGACAGACCGATAACCTCTGTTCAGACATGTGTGCTTGTAAACACAAAATATGCCAAAGACATATCTGTTGTGATGGATGTGAGAGTGTTATGAGTCAGCTGGACACTGGGTGTGTGAAGTGTGTGTGATGGAAGGGTTGTTTTTTCCACAGCAGTGTAATGGAATTTGTGTTTCAATGACTGACTCATCGGGACATGCACAACAGAGCTAGTCAGAGTGTGTGAGCATGTTTACAGAGAGAGATATTATCCCAATGCTGACACATCATAAACTATTAAATAAAGAACCAGTGTTTGCAAACGTTGATATGCACATCGTTTTCCAATAAAGATCCATATTCTGGCTAAGCCTTTATTGCTAAAAGATGTTTGCATGCTTGACAGCTATTAGAATATTCCAATATAGTGTCCTCAAAAAGTATTTGGACACTCAGGCCTCACCTGAATGTCCATGAATAGTTTTGCATTATATGACAAAATATAAAATCAACTGGAATTGATTTAAAGATGGATAGCATGAACACAATTTTCAAGCAAAATATGTCACAAAGTGAAGTTTTATAAAACAACAGATATATTTTTCAAAATTAAGACAAAAAGTAACTGGACGCTTTCTAATCATTAATGTGATGAACTTCAACTGTGGTTACTCTGCTTGGACACCTGTGGTTAAAAGTATTCCAAATATGGCTCAGAAAGTGAAGTTAGTTATGAGAAATTGTCTGGCATCATTGGTTTGCAGATGTCACCTGGAAATACTGAAGCTGCTCGCTCTTGCCATTTATTTCAATTACATTTGAGTAATTCTGCACAGTTATTTCATTGACTCATAAATTTTAATTCCTGTCCTTGACAACAGCACAGAAGAGTGCAATGAATTGTAATCAGTTTAACACTATTTCATGACACATAAATACACATACACAATTTAAATGGGACCAAATTCTGATAGCAATCTGAATTTTCATTTGCTTACGTGGTCATTAGGACAAAAGTGCTCTCCTATTATTTCCATTAGGCATGGACACACCATGAAGCCAATGTTTTGCGAGACTTCATCATGTTGCACATATTGGTGTCAGAAGTCATAGTGTGTGGAATCAGCTGTGTACCTCACTGAACCCTCACCCCTGTTACTGACACCCTCTCCAAAGGACACACACAGGGGTCATACACATTCCTCATGAGAATGTCCTAAAGTCCTCCGGAGAGCATGAGTTCCTGCGTCATCACTTGCATAGAAAAAACAGAGCACTTTGAATGGCATGGTGTAAAAACACTAAATATTGTATTGTTAGAGTTATAGTTTCCATAGTGAAAGATTTCAAACTTAAGCAACACTGCGCAGATGGCATGCAGTTACTATTTATTGCTACTATTTCATAGTGTTCCTTGGAATGATAACAAACTATTTGTAACACTGAAAGAAAAAATCTATAACATATAGTGTGGAAAACATGACGCCAAGGATGTGACAGGGTAGAAGACTTCAATAATTAAGAATCTTTAGGGGTTTGGATGCATTAATGACTACAAGCCAGTTCCAAATATGGGATATTTTAATACAGTTATAATACACAGAAAGTTTTCATTTGGCATCTGTATATGGGTGATTCTTCAAGGTTAGTTAGAGGAACTTTTCTGTCCTCTAACATGATTTTAAAAAATTAAGCAAACATTTATTCTGGTTTTAAAGAGCAGATGATTATAGATTTTTATTGTGTCTCCATTTGCCAGAATTTCTAAATTTTTGGCTTGTCACCTTCCCAGACCTTTTATCTTTTCAATTGTAAATGTATAAAAATCGTTGATGTCAGGAACATTTTATGTAGTACGTTTTCATAAGAACTTTTAATAATCATATTTTCTGTGCATTTGGTAGACCTCTTTATGTGTACTATCTGTTATTTACTACAACAAAAAATGGTTGCCCCCAATACTGCTCTCATTAGGATGAAGGAAACTGGATTTGTTTGCCTACAATTCCATTCTTTGTGGATAAATTGCAATAAGTAGCAAATTTTTTCTGTTTGGATTTAATTGTCATTACCATCACACCAAGCATGTTGTTTATACTGTGTTTATATTTGATTATGATGGTAATAAGAAGTGATAGAAGAGCACATCCTTGACTGGGCAACAGAGTGACAGTTTTAAGAAAAATAAATGTCATTAATTTAATTTTATTTATTTTATTTTTACATGATATGAAAGTAGCTTTATTAGGTGTCATTCCCTCTGGTTTGTATTTGAAAATTTTAATTATGAAACAATAAATTTATTTTTATTTTTTTCTAAAATAAATGTTAAATGACTGCGTCATTTTATATATTTTTTTTTTTTTTTAAGTGAGAAATGTCGTTAACCTAACACGCAATTACCATCACACACAATATTAAAACTCCACACCATCACACATTATAAAAATCCACTTGAAGATCCATCAAGACCATGATCAGATCTTTATTTCAGGCATTTTGATAACTGTTTTAATGGCTCTAATTGAAGAATCTCCAAGTTACTCTTGAAATCATCATACTGTATCATAGTATTGTGTTAATGTGGTTTTGTGTTGATACAACAGATCTGTAAGGGTATGCTGAAGCATTCATACCTCTCTCGCTGTAAAGGCAATGATGAAAACGCCCCTGAAATCATCTCCTTCATCACTGTTGATACACAGTAAACCTCAGTAAGCTGAAGTTCGGTCACTTCGATGCTGCGTCAGTAGCTGATGCTATGGAAAACTCCTCACAAGAGTAACGATCTCTGAAGCCCTTTAGAATCACAGCAGTTTATTGGCAGATGATGCTTGACGCTCCACTCCTGATGTGTGCGTCATCACTGCATATAAATCGAAGCACAGTGCCATTTCATCAGAATTTTTCTCTTCAGGGTCCCAAATTCATCTCTTGTGCTATGGACATCCTAATCTTCGCTTCGTCATTGAAACTGAACATTAACAGTGAATGGATTATTTTCTACCTCCCCGCTTGTGTTCAGACGAACAGCTTATCTTTTTTCACATCTGCGTTTGAAACGCTATTGCATTGTGATTGTTTTGTGTGTTTTATTGAGTGTAAAGCACATAAAAGAGTCTTTTGCTTAACAAAGTCTTTTTCAAGGTGTTTCTCAAAGGTTTCCACCTTGTGAGCGTTATATCCCTCTGCCTGACTGGCACGGTTGCTGCTTTATATGCCTGGGCCAAGCCCACGTGGAAGCAGCACTCAGTGCGGCTGATTGCGTTTACTGTGAATGCAAGAAACTCAGGACGCTTCGCTCTCTGCTTACCTTCTTTCTGAAAGACGACGCCTGTCCCCCTCCTTTCCACCATATTCCTTCTGCAGCTGCCGAGGGACCACATGAGAGATTGTGATGTAGAGTGCAGAGAATTTGAGGAGGATTTTTCGCCCCTGTCTCCATTTCAAGCGCCCTTGCCCACTGAATTTGCTCGTGATGATCTGTGCCCCACAATTGGCATGCATAGAAGTTCTCTCTTGGGCAGTCGTGAAGCACCTGCTTGAGTGTCTAACTCTGAGTGAACACGAGCATTCTTAGCTTGACGAATGGTTCTTACAGAATAAACAGTCTGGTGCCATTTTCCCCCGAGCTGCACAACCAGCTGATAAAAAGGGAGGGGAGGGCCAATGCATTGGCCTTCATGATGCTCGATCGTGCCACGGAAAGTGGCTATGCTAAGATTCCCCCAGTGGAAGAGGCAGTAGTGGCCCACTTATGCCCCTCCTGTGCACTGGGATGGAAAACCAGTCTGGCGCATCTGCCCAAGCCTGTCAGCTCGTAGGAAAGACCTAAGCGGCAGCAGGTTAGGCTGGTTCAGCCCTGCACACCATAGCGGTCTTGCTCTAGGACATGAACGAGAACGGGCCAGGCCCCAGCGGCCGTGGCCGTGGCCTAAGCAAAAAATTGTGCTTGCTCTCCAGCCCTAGTCCCAGAAGAAAACCTCTTTCTTGGCAAAGCAAGCATTCCTGATGGTTTGAGTACCATGAAGAGGGGACTAGAGCTCACTGAACTGTTCACCCTGGCTAAGAAGACTCCCTATCATCGATTGCCAGGATCAAGAAGATGATCATAACACTGTTACTGTTTGTGTTGACAAACACATGTCACATTCCAATAAAACATTTAGATCTCATTGCAAATGCTCGAAGCTCAAACATATGCAAAAAAAAAAAAAAAATAATAATTGCTAACTTCTAGTTCCCCATGTGAACTCAGTTGCACTGCACGACCACTCCCCGAGGGTGGGTGGTGTTCAGACCCCAGTGGACACAGGTGAGCTCTGTGTCCTCTGGTCTGTTATGTGGACACAATGCATGGTCTTCCGGGTATCTTCAGCTGGGGACTGCGAACGGTCGAACACAGCTATGTGTTTCAGTTCACAAGGCTGCCACCTCACTTCAACAGCATTCTGTCCTCCACCACAATGGCGGAAAACCAGTCGGTTTTATGTTCAAAGATACAAAGTCTCCTTGTCAGAGATGCAATTGAGACAGTTTCAGCATTCAATGCACAGAAAGGCTTCTACAGCTGCTATTTTCTGGTCACCAAAAAGGCAGTGGGCTGAGGCCCATTCTAGACTTGAGACAGAGTCCACTTCAGAGTGCCTTGTCATTCATGGTGACACGGTCGCTTACGTCTTGTAGTAATGCGCCAGTGTCTAGTTATTTGGAAAATGCCTGCGTTTTATCAGAAGGCCGTTGCGCTCGGCCAGGTGGCCAGATGCAAAGTTGTCACTGCGGATAAGACTTATGGTGAAGCCGTTATAAAAAACAAATTCGGGGAAGCCAAGGTGGACCTGTTTGCCACACACCACAAACTGTTGCCTCTGGTAGTACGACTCAGAAAAGGGCGATTCTAAGGGCCCTGGACAAACCCCTGTGTCTTTTCCTGCATGATTTTGTGATAAATGGCAGCTTTGCAGTAGTTAGCTAAAATTAAGACTGCTCTTATTTGATAATAAAAGATGATCCGGTGTGTGGGATCCCCCTTAAGACGTTCAGTGGTTTATCATAAAAGTGTTTTTTAAGCGCTAAATACACTTCCCAAATATCCCCATCCCTATATCCTTGCGCTGGGTGCACCATAAACCAGCCTTTACTGGATCGTGCGGAGCGCTAAACAGCGTCATAAAACCTGAATTAAACTGATAATTTTCTATTTTTAAGCACTATGGAAAATGACAAACTTCTCAAAGGCCAGACAGCCCCGACAATCTAAACAGCACTAACAAGGAAAAGACAAGAAAATATAATGTGTTCCATTACAGTAGCATCACCAACTTAGTAACAGGTATAATTTTAAAGAAATGTTATAGATTCATATTAAAACTATAAAGTGGGAGAAGTCTACTTAGTTTTTATTATAGCAAAGTAGTTTTAATTGTAGATTTTCCAAGAGATGAACATTTAAAACATAAAAATCCAATATTTTCATTTGAAACACAGCCCAAGTCACTAAAATTACATGATCAAACGTTCTTAAATGTATACACTATGTTCATTTATTATATAGTTATTTCTATTAAATGCTTTAAGTTATTTTAATGAACTTTTCAACCTCAAATTTGTTTTTAGTGCCTCTTATTGAATGCGCAATCATGATTATGTTCACATTTATTAATAACGAATTTTTAATGAAAAAAAATTGTTTTATGGGTTGCATAGTGGGCAAAAGTTCAAAGTTGCCAGGGGGCCCAGATATACTAATGGCACCCCTGTATCTGCACATAACCTAATTAATATTCAACCCCAGCTACTGACGCAGCGTCTCGTCCCCTCCTTTCAGGGAACCAGGGTTACAGTCGTAACCAGAACATTTGCCATTGTTCTTGAAAAAAATCTCTCATTGTGTAAAACAAGCTTTTTTCATTTTGCTTTCCGTGGGACACAAAATGAGTTTTCAGAATGTCTGAGCTGTGGCTCAATAAATAAAAAAGCACCATAAAATAAAGCACCTTAAATTTCTCTACATAACTTGTGCACTATATTCAAAGTCTTCAGAAGCCATACAATTGCTTTGTGTGTGGAACAAACCGAAATGTAAGTATTGCTTGCACTGATTATCGGCTCCAAATAACAAAATCCCCATAAAAAATGTGCCACTTCAAGAAGCATTATGACTGCTTTGATGCCAAAAATCTCCTTTTTTACTCCATGGAAGAAAGAAAATCATACTGATTTTGGAAGAACAGGAGGATGAGTAACTGATGACAGAATTTCCATTTTTGGGGAACTATCCCTTTAAATAGAAATGCGGGGTTTGCTGATTGCCTTTAACTATGGGAATATGAGGTGGTTTCTAATGCAGTATTTTGCATGCTGAGTGTAGAGAAAATATGGTGAACAGTGTTTTGAAAGCAAGTAAAGTGTTAGTGTTTGTCGGGCATGGTGCTCTCACACAGGCCAGGCTGTTTGCGGAGGAGCAGGGCTTCTCTTACAGATCACAGCCTGTTGACTTCATGAGGAAAAATGTTATCACAGAGAGTTTGAGAACTACCTGCAGGGGCAACCGACAAACAAACACTGTTGAGCACACATCCTTATACAGAGTACTGTGAAAGCGTGTTTGTGAGTGTTGACCTCATGGCTTCATCAAACCAACCTTAATAAATACGGCTACCAGAGGAAACCACGATGTACTTGAAAAGTGGAAAATAAAATATCTTTTAAATTAAATTATCCCAGAAGCATTTATTTATTTATTTTTAATGGAAGAGTTCACCCCAAAAAATTAAATGTTGTCATTATTTACTCACCTGTGTGTCATTCAAAATCATATGACTGTCTTCTGTGGAATATAAAAGGAGAAATTTTTAAGAATGTACTGGTCACTTATTCCATGCAATTACAATGAATGGTGACTGAGGTTTTCAAACTTCAAAAAGGATGGAAAATATCCATACAAGATTCATAAAGGTGGTCCATATGACTTGTGTACTATATACCAAGTCTTTTTAAGTCATACAAAAGCTTTGAGTGAAGAACAGACCAAAATTTAAGTCGTTATTCACTACAAACACTATCTCTCCTTGGTGCATTGATGGCAGTTCATGAAAAAGTAGCAATGTCTGATTTGTTAACAAATTGTTCTTTTGATATTTTCAATGAATCATTTGATCTGCTTCCCAAAAATGTTATCTAAATGGTTCATTACATTTGACTCATCTAGTGGTCCATTTGTAGCACTCAAGTTAACAGTTCACTGGAGGTGGAGATTATCAGTGAATAATGATTAAAATTTTGTCTTGGACCTCACACAAAGCTATCATATCTTCAGAAGACTTGGAATATAGCGCACAAGTAAAATGGATCACTTCTATGATAATTCTATGGTGCTTTTGCATCCTTTTTTAAGCTTGAATGCTCCAGTCCCTATTCTTTGTAATTGCATAGAAAAGAGCAACCAGTACAGTCTTAAGAATTTCTCCTTTTGTGATACAATAAAGAAAGAGAGTCATTGGGGTTTAGAACGACATGAGGGTGAGTAAATTTTGATAGAATTTTCATTTTTGGGTGAGCTATCCCGTTAATGTCTCACATTCTTGTACCCACAGCACAAATCTGCCCATCAGGTCATGTGTTTGCTTAAACAGCTCGGTCCTTACATTAATTTAACTAAGAGGCCTGGCAGCTAGCCTGAATGGAATCTGTTTGCTTGGGGAAGCTCTCAGACTTTCCCTGATTCACCAGCCTTCAAAAGACAGATCTTTACCTACTGCAATTAGGTCAAATGCATATTATAACACACATACACTTTACAAAATTTGTAATCAAGCTGCTTATCCACACTATACAGTAAATCGAAGAAAGAGTGAGTGAAAAATGAGGCTATGTTCTGAATGGAATATTACCGTACTGATCCCTGAATACTGAACAGTATACACACTAAATACTGCTTATGTTTTGAATGTATGTGAAAAAGTTTGATACCATAGATGTTTCAAAGAGTAGTTACATTGCTACATTGTTGTCACAGGACTTAATCATATTGCATGTGAATTTATTGTGTAAATGAAATGGTTATTTAGCATTTTCAATATAATTTTGTGCCAAAAAGTCTTAACTCTTGGCAACTCTTTTGAATGCCTGGATAATATACAATAAAACAAGGTACAGTGATACACACATGGAATAATTAAGTAAAAACGGGTATAGCATCAAATATGATGCATACTGTCCAATTAAAAATAATACAAAAGAAGACACAGCCTCGCTGTCCTTTATTATTGCATATTTGTATTGAATTCAGGGTTTCTTGTGCGTGGTGAGAAAAAGAGCACCATTACAGGAACAGTTTATGTGTTATTTTATACTTGCAATAAAAATAGCGGTGAGTTCGGTAATTCATTTGGCTACACTCGTAGTAAATTATTGCACGCAAAGAGTCCTTTTATGTGATATCTTACTACGAGCTTAGTCCAAACGAATTAACAAATCTCACTGCTATTTTTAATGCAGGGATAATTTAACAGACACAGTAATATACTTTTTAAATAATGTACATTAAGACAAAACACCAGGTATATAATATAATATGAGGTATCAGCATATTACATATACATTCTAAAAAAAAAGTATGTGTTTACAGCTTATATATTATTTATTTATTGAATATTTGCATTGAATTCAGGGTTTTTGTGCGTGAGACGAGTAAAAGAGCACAGCACCTGTGTTTGTCAGTTGATAAGCGTCACCTACACACTGGATTGTGCAGCTGTAGCGACTCTGGACAAAAAGCTCATATCATTGGTAAGTCAGTTTTCATTGCAGTCTGGGGGAGGGGGGTGAGTTCCAGACGTCCCAGACACGGGCGTAACATTGTTATGAACCATGCAACATGGACGGGTTAAGCCGTTGCCCACCATCTCCAGGACGCAAGCGCGGTCCGAGTTGGGGTGGCAAAGCTAATTTTTATGGTGGCAGCTGCCACCTCATGCCACTCTTCTGGCCCCACCCCTGATTATATTTGTTCATAAACATAAAGACTCTGGAGTGTATTCCTGTGCTTTTACTCATCTTATGCACAAAAACACTAAATTATCTAATGTGCTTATACCTCAAATTTTATATTATATCTGGTGTTTTGTCTTAATGTACATTATTGAATATGTATATTACTGTACCTGTTATATTATCCTGGCATCCTGGCAAAAAGCAGCAAGGTTCGGCAATTTGTTTGGACTAAGCTCATATTAAAATATCCCATAAAAAGACTTACATGCAATATTTTGCTACGAGTATAGTCAAACGAATTGCAGAATCTCACTGCTATTTTTATTGCAAGGATAATATAACAAACTATTCCTAATGCTCTTTTCTAATCATGCACAAGAAACCCTGAATTCAAGACAAATATGCAATAATTAAATACAGAATAGACCTGGAGCCAGTGTTTTATTTTATATTATGTTTAATATAATGTATCATATTTTATACTATATGTGTTATTCTTAATGTACATTATTAAACTTGTATTTATATCACTATACGTTATGTTATATTATCCAGGTATTAATCCAGGCATTATAAAAATAGAAGTTGTGTGCGGGAGTTTGTTTTTAAATATACTGGTAGCAAAATTCATGTGCAAAAATAAAGACACAGGATGTATATTCATGAAACAGCACTCTTTACTCATCTCACTTTCGCAAATAAACATCTATATTCCTCAAAATGATTCAAAAACATTAAACAGTTATGCCAAATTAGGTCAATTTAAAGCTTTAACAGCATTCAATATATTAATCTCTAGCACTGACAGCTGAATGCTGAAAAGTCCGGGCAGGAAACGAGTATAAATATGTTTGTAGATCAGCAACAGCACTGCCTACAGTGAAATATTTTTTTTGTTTTATTCATAATGGTCTCAGTGTGAATAGACTTTTTGTCTAAAATTCATCTCGCAAATTCGTCACAGATTTGGTGTGAACAGGCCTTTAGACTATGATCTGTCCTGTGACAGACGGGTTTGGCTTAACTATGCTCAGCCTCAGAGAAAACGCATTGTGAAAATTTGCTAATTTACATTTAGCTGGACAATAAAAGCCCATTTTTCTGTGTTTAAGAATCGGTGAAGTTACTGCATTTTCCCCATTGCAGGGAAATACTATAGTATGCTATTCCGAGCATCACCATATAGTTTTGGAAGCTTTACAGATGTCATCTTCCCAGCAACCACACAAATCTGTCTGGTATTGTCATTTTATCACATTTCTCCTTTAAGTGTGTTTTGAGAGCTCTTGGTCAGTCCTACGGCCATGAGAGTCTGTCCAAACAAACAATGAAAGTCAATGACGCGTCCAGGCCTGTTGTTTGCGTAACAGACGAGACTATGGCAGTAACATTTTACTGCAGCTCCATTCAGCCTTAGACCACAGACTCAGTTTGTTTTTGTGGGTTGTGTTTGCTCCAGTCATTCATTGCCACCTGACTAAATTATTTAAGCAGACATAATTAGTTAGAAGATTCAGATGCATGGTTAAAGGAAGCACCTGCACACTTGGGAGAAACCTCGCCAACAAACAGACAAGATTTCATGCTAACCACTTGGTAAACAACCCTATCCATTTGACTGGATGTGCATGTAAGTCAAGAGCAATGATTCCCAACCAGGGCTACATGTATCCCAGGGGTACTTAAAGGGATAGGCTGTTTTTGGGTCACACCTGGCTTGTGCCATAAACATTTTGTTATAGTCTCAGCATCTGTGACCAGTGAGGAACAAACCGTATCCTCTTCTGGATGTCAGCTGTGGAAATCCCAACTTACAGAGGAAGCACCGATCACTCTCACTCCCATTGCTTTTCACCCATTCTCTCCTACACAAACAGACTCAAACTCTCTTTTCTAATGGAAAAAGGAGTGCAATGGGTGTGTGGGCATTTGGTGGTGAGACAGGAGGTTCCCTGGCACAGAGACAGAGGCTGGGTATGAGAACTGACCCAGGGTGGACAGTGCAGCTGTGTGTGTGTGGTTGCGTGCGTACATACCTCGATGCTGGCAGTCAACAGTAATTCTAAGGATTTTCAGGTCACTGAGACATGTTGCCGCCCATCACCTTATCTCCACAAGAAACTCCACAACAACTGATTGTAACTTACTAAATATTGGCCCCAAACATTTTTGGACATTTAAAGGGATAGTTTATCCAAAAATTTTAGAGGAATATCTCAGCTCTGTAGGTCCATACAATGCAAGTGAATGCAACATTTTGAAGGTCCAAAAAGCAAAAAAAGGCAGCACAAAAGTAATCCTAATGACTCCAGTGGTTAAATATATATCTTTACAAGCGATATGATAAGTGTGGGTGAGAATATTTATTTATTTATTAATATACAGATCAATATTTAAGCCCTTTTTTACTATCAGTCTCCACTTTCACTTCCACATTCTTCTTTTATTTTTGCCGATGTGCAAGAACAATGCAAATCAGAGGAATGTGGAAGTGAAAGTGAAAGTGGAGATTGATAGTAAAAAAGGACTTTAATATTTATCTGTTTCTCATCCACACCTATCATATTGCTTCTGAAGATATAGATTTAACCACTGGAGTCATTAGGATTACTTTTTGTTGACTTTATGTGATTTTTGGCCTTTCAAAGTTCTGACCACCACTCATGTGCATTGTATGGACCTACAGAGCTTAAAAATTCTTCTAAAAACCTTTGTGTTCTGCAGATGAAAGAAAGTTATTTACATCTAACATGAGGGTGAGTAAATGATGAGAGAATTTTCATTTTTGGGTGAACTATTCCTTTAAAGGTGCACTCAGTAACTTTTGTCTTTGTGTCATCTTGGTCTTACACTGACACCTATCGGCTAGGATGCTCCATCGTTTCAAACACAATAGTTTTCAGTTTCAGATGCCATTGTAGAAATGTAGTATTCACAGTCAGCCATGATTACTTTAATCAATGAGTGAAAGTGTCAAATAACAGGACGGTTACTGAGATTAAGTGAGTAGTATTCGGCTGGTCATTGATTGTAAAATGGCCGCCCCCATGTGCGGACCCTCTCCATGTAGAATAAAAACGCATTTATAAGGTTACTGATATGACTGGATGTGGCAGCGGGGGCGTGGTCAAGCATCTCTCCGGAGAGAGAGAAAGCGGTAAGGGCGTTTACACCTGAGTTAAATTATGTCTAACACCTGTCTCTAATTTCAGTGAGCACAGGGAGAGTGCCATAAATAGAGCCACACAGCAGTTAGAGGGGAGAGAGAGCCTGGGCATGGACTATGAAGCCAGAAGTTTTGATGATTAAAAATTTGAAAGTTTATTTTGTAAGCTAGTTTGTGGATGTTTTTAGACTGTGTTTGCCAATAACGTAAAGCCCTGAGAGTGTGTTTGTGCTGCACTGAGGAAAATAAAAAACGCTTACCTGAACCAGGAAATCTGCTTCTCGCCTCCACTGAGAAGAGTTACACTGGAGTATTTATTTTAATGTGAGTGGTCATGATTCACTACACATACTTCAAAATTACAATTCATGTCTTTAGGAGTTAACCTTCTTTAATGTGGAAAAAATTACTGTGTGCACCTTTAAGTAGGGGCGTTATTTAATCTCCCTGGTCTTGTGTGCCACCTGCTGTTTACTTTCATAAGGGTCAACATTTAAGTATAAATGCGTAGTTCAAAAGTCTATAAAATATGTATGGTTTATTTATTTGCAAATGAATTCATCTATATTCAAAATAGGTTACTAGAGTAATGGGTCTGCAAGACAAAACTGCACTAAATCACGAGAGAGCTGCTGAAACTAACTTATGAAACAGACTTTCGATTAAAAAACATTGAGAAACTTTACCTTTCTACTTTGAAAACCAAATAAAATCAAATTATCAACTAAAAATGATAAACAAAGAGAAATTATTAAATTAAAATAAACCACAAATAAATACAAATATTGATGTCACATGACTCTGTGATGGGTCCCGAGTATGATTTTCTTAAAATAAGCCAAGTAAAATAAGATATGTATATTAGAGGATATTTATTAGGAAATAATATATTTAATAGCACATTATATATTGTGATTTGACAAACTTAACCTGTATTGTACGGCATTATTATTACCCATCCCTCCCTCCTTTTTGGCTCTAGCAGTTGAATAGACATTTTTGTCATAGGTAGACTGCTTATCCTATGGTGCAGACAGATAGCAGCCAAAGTGAGAGAGGATGGTAAACTCGGAAAAAGCCACCCACTAGGTCACAATTAATTTTCATTGAATGGGCCAAGTGGAATGGAGAGCGGGTGCAATCCTGTGAAACTGCTGCAGAGTGCACGTCTGAGAGCTGCGTGTTGGGGTGGCGCCCCTGGCAGTTTCTGATCCAATGATCCACATTTAGTATCTGTGGACAGAAGAGTGGGGTGAAAGAAAGAAATGTTATTTTGGTGCACACTCTGCATAAACAAAATCCAGTTGTGGGCTCCTATGTTGAGCGCTCACCTTTGGACAGCAAGCTGCAGGAGAGGTGATGTGGGGTGGTTTTGGGAATGGGATTAAAGCCTATGCCCACCCACCGATCCTCAGCTTGTTGAGGAGTGCCAGCACCCTCTAGTGTAGAGCTTCTACCTCTCCACTTTCTCTTAAGAAGATTATACCTTCTCTGAAGGTTCGGCTGACCCCTCTGAACCTGCCAGTCAATGATTTCATCACCTGTCTGCACAATATAGAAAGCCATTTGACAAATATTTATACAAATATTATTGCTACATAAAAAATGTGAAGGTATCAATTATTAATTTGTTTCTTTGAAAATAAAAATGCACAAGACACTTTACAAACTGAAAATTAAATAGACATATTAAAAAATGTTATTAACTATACAGTATAGCAATACTATACTAATATGTAATTTAAAAAAAATTTAAAGGCTTTTTAATAGCAATTTTAAAATAATGTTTCACTTTAATCATTTTAGCAAACATCCCTTTGTTTTTCTAGATTTAGCGTTACAGTTTCTCCCATTCATTTATATTGTCTCATGCTCTTCTGATGTCTCAGACAGACAGGTTACATAAGTTGCTCTGTGTAGATGCCTTTATACATTATTTTGGGACTGCGTAGTTACTCACCACCATTGATGACTTGGTCACTTGAAAAGATGGAAGGCAGACTAACTCTTTTTTAGCAACGTTTAGAGATTTAGATCTTTAAGTGAAAAGCAGATGTAGAACAGATGTAGTTAAATGTTGTAAAACAAAAGTGACTTTATTAAACTATTTATTTTTAATAAACTATTTAGTTTTTTTCCTCATTTCAAAAGTTTTACTTCTAAACAAATGAATAGTAATTTTGAAACATGTGTAAAATAATGACCACTCATGTGATTTGAAGAGTTCAGTCATATCAGTAACTTTATAAAAGCTGTTTTATTCTACATGGAGCAGGGACACCTCATGGGGCAGCCATGTTAGCATCACATGACCATAATTATAATTAATTTTATAATTTTCTTTATCACACATTATACATATACAGTGAAATTCTTCTTTTTCACATATCCCAGCTAGGCTGGGGTCAGAGTGCAGGGTCAGCCATGATACGGCGCCCCTGGAGTAGATAGGGTCAAGGGCCTTGCTCAAGGGCCCAACAGTGGCATCTTGGCAGTGCTGGGGCTTGAACCCCCGACATTCCGATCAGTAACCCAGAGCCTTAACTGCTGAGCCACCACTGCCCTGCTGAATACTACTTGCTTAATCTCAGTAACCGTCCTGTTATTGGACACTTTCATTCATGGATTAATTTAATCCTGGTTTACTGTGCATAGTGAATATCTACAATGGCTTTGGTAACTGAAAGCTACTGTGTTTGAATGATGCAGCATCCAGGCCACTAGGTGTCAGTGTAAGCCAATGTAAACCACTTCGACATACTTCAAAAATGACTGAGTGCACCTTTAATTATGCCTAGAACTTTGATAGCAAAATCTCAGAAATCCTACAAGTGGTATAACATTCATTTGATACATGATTTACTGTATGTCTCTGCTTAATGCTTGACTGGAGTTGAATTGAATGAATGTATCAGTCCAAGTTTTGTTACCAATTTATTTTCTATGCTTGATATAATGGGAAACCAGGTAAAATGCTACTATGACAGTTATTGAGAGGTAAGACTTGCTTGTTTTGGTTGAGCCACTGAGACACATGATGTGGGTTGCGGATCCACATGACCACTGGATTTCGTGGCAACTCAGAGCAGCCAATCAAAGGGCTGATGTGAACTGTATTTAACTGCAAACACAAGTTATAATTAATTATACCACATACTGTAGATCAAAAGGTGTCAGAAAGCAAACTTGCTAATTTGAAAGTACTCTTTTGGAATACCTTGACTATTTTGTTTTGTTTATTAGTGGGTGTGATGGGAAATACCAAGTTGGATCCTGGGAAGGAAAGATCTGCCCTGCTAGAAAATGATCAGAAATTGTGATTAGTGGGATGACATAACCAAACACAAAAGACTTAAGTCCTTTTTTATTATGAATTCTCCTCCCTCCCCCAGTAGGTGGCGATATGCATGAAGAATGCAAATCGCCAAAAACAAAAGAAGAAAAATGAGAAAGTGAAAGTGGAGAATGATAGTAAAAAAGGACTTAAATATTGATCTGTTTCTCACCAACACCTATCATATCTCTTCAGAAGATATGGATTAAACCACTGGAGTCCTATGGATTATTTTTCTGCTGCCTTTATGTGCTTTTAGGACCTTCAGTGTTTTGACCACCATTCACTTGCATTGTATGGACCTAAAGAGCTTAACATTTTTTGTTTGTGTTCAGAAGAAGAAAGAAAGTCATACACATCTGGGATGGTATGAGGGTGAGTAAATGAAAAGACAATTGTAATTTTTGGGTAAACTATCCCTTTAAATACTTAAATGCTTGAAACTTGTTTGGTGGAAAAATGTAAAGTGTGTCTATGTATTAATTTCTTTACAAAACTTGTAAGAATGAATGACTTGGAGTGAAGGAAAGCAGTCCACATGTGTCCTTCAACAGGGGTGTAGCACCAAATTTTGGGCCATGGGCACAGAACTATTTTAGGCCCCCCTGACCAATTTGGGTTTGAGGTGGGGATAATATCCAGTATAACCAGTTTTGATGGATATTTAACAGTGCTAATTCATAACTTTTTATTTTCAAATGCAAATATTATTTGAATCAAGCAGTACATTATTTAAAAACAATAATAAAGCAAAGCCTACTAACAAAATAAATTATGCATGTATACATTTATGAGTTTTCTTGTAGGCAAAGACACCATAACATTCCCGAAATGAGAAGAGTGCCAGGATTTTCAGTCTATTCTGAGACATTTCTACTCTCAGGTAGTTTTAGAAAGTCATAACTTGCTAACTGATATTTACACAGGGTCCAAAATTTACTTAAAATTAGGACTGGATATTGTTACAGATTTCAATATTCGATTTGATTCTGATTCATAAGCTCTCAATTTGATTCTGATTTCGATTTTATTCTGTATGGATACATAAAGGTATATTTGGTTACAATATCCATTTAACTTAAATATAAAATAAATGATATCTTAGCTCATGCTGTTAATTATGAAGGGCCTTCTAACCTTCTAGGTAACCCTTCTAGGTACAATTTGAAAATATAAATTTTACAAATTATATTTTGTCAGTTTTTGATCATATTGGTTGCATGTTAACTTTTGAAACATTGTTAAATTCATTATATTCCATCAATAAATGTCCTGAAACTTCATTTATTATCTTGCATATACTTTGTATTTGTTACACATTTATTATTTACATGCATAAATTGTTATTTACAATGATTTACATTGATACTCAGAACACATGCTAAATTGGTACTGTCTCTTTAAATAGACAACGGCATCTCAACGTAAGGACAGGTGATTTTGTTCCTCACATTTTATTTAGGTGGCTTAATGTGAGGAAAATTTCACATTTATCTCAAGGAGTTCTGGAGAAAAATAACATTTAGGCAACATAAACATCTGATAGTAAATTTTGCACTGAAGTAAAAGAAATTTAAATTATAGATGCGTGAGTAGCGGCAGATGTTGACAGATTGATTTGAATCGCGCATGTCACTTTATTAAGCAAGCTTCTGATTGTTCTTCACTGTTTAATGAAAATATGTAATGATACCCAAGTAGCTATGTAAACAGGTATGGCCCACTTTTCTTCTGTAAAAAAATTAATTGTCTGCTACCTACCACTCTTTCTCTGCTCCTTTTTCTTTTTTGAATATCTGATTTTGGATTAATTTCTGTAGATAGACTAAGAAAATTACATCATGACGTGTACTCAGTTTGGACCACGCACTGGCTGATGGACCAGACCAGTGTTGCTAACATGGGAGGAGACAAGGCAGATTATAGGGGAACTCCCCATTTTTACAGGTGGAAAACGGAGTCTTGTGACATTTTATTCCAACAAATAGCATGTTATTATATATAACAAATGATAATATAATGGAATATCAATGAAGCCTTTCTGTGGGCCTCCCTCCAGTGAGGGCCCCTGTTACTCAGGTCCATCATTACCCACGGTCCGACGACCCTGTCCTTAAATATTGGGATGCACCTCATGTAGTGTGCTGTACTCTATAAATATAAGATATAAGATAGTTTTGCATAATTCCCATACTTCCATTTGTGTTATTTGATATTTTGATGACATTAGTATTATTCTAAAATGTGAAAAATGTGAAAAATATACATTGCCTTGTTTTCTATGTATGATTGTGTTTCTACTCTGCATGAGACTCACCTCTTTTCAGTGACCTTTGTTTGTTTAGTGAGACGAACACAAGAGACATCATTCAAACATGCTTCTGTATCAGCTTTGTACACTGGCCTTTCTGTAGAAGGTGTACTCTGTCCAACCCATTCTGAGACATTTACAATACTCAGAGATGGTAATTCCTCTTATTACAAGAAACAGAACAACAACATGGCATTATACAGACAGAAATTACCAAATTAATGAGAGGGGTCTGTCTGCGTCCTGCAAGACTTCTACAAGACACACCCACTACAAGTTACGCCCCCGCCAAATAACCAGCAAAATCCTGAAGATTTGATTTGTTGTGTTTATTTGGAGTCCTGCAGCAACCACACACCTTCACCTATCCATAACTCTAAACCTAACCATAACCATAAAGAATTAAAATAATTACATTTTGTAAAACCTTTAAATATACAGCAAATTAAAAGTTATTTTGAAAACAATCATACTGTCGGATCACTAGGTGGCGACAGTGATGAGAAATTTAATGAAAGTGAAGAGATGAAGAATCTAGCTGTATGCTAAGCTAATAGGCTAACCCATAGATATCTATACGTACAGTAGATACCCCATTCGACCAATCCGGACACGTCAACGCGTCCGCCATCTTGGAACGGTCAACATGTTGGTGACTTAGAACTCACACCAGCCAACTCACTGAAAATGCCACAATACATTGTGCTGCCTACGGTTGTAAAAACCACAGAGATATAAATTCCAGACGAAATGGGATAATCTTTCACAGGTGTTAATGTGAAGCTTATGCAATCAGGCTGTTGGTTTCCCTAATAATGAACAATATTTATAAGAGCATTAACCATTTAATTTCTGTTTTAAGACATTTTTTATTATCTACAATATTTAGAATTATTTAACATTAATGACAAACTAAATCTAGTGAAAATCAACTCCCAAAGTCTGTTGCAGACACACGGTCAACAGCTTTCCTGTGTTTACGTATGGACTTTGACCTTTCCAATATGGCGGACGGCTTAGTATAGCGGCTCATAGGAACAGCTGCTAATGAGCCATCTATGTATGGATATCTAAGGGATAACCAATTACCTTGTAAGCAAGCTGGAGAAAACACAACAGATAAATGTTTATCTTACAATTTATATCTTTTTTATTACTGAACAAACAGAAATTGTACAAACACCTTCAGGAATAGAGTACAGAGCACTACCACAAAATTTCACATTAAAGAAGTTCAGTGTACCATTTTTATCTTCCATTTAATAATATGATATGATAAAAGTTATTCTTTGTCATATTTTAAGAGTTAAGAGAATATGAATCAAACAGCGATATTTAAAAAGTTTTTGTAGCTAGTAGAATCGCGTTATGATCCGGGGGGCGTTACGTGTAGTGGGTGTGTCGGGGAGTGGGTCTTGCAGGACACAAACACAGACATATTTGAATTAATATAGGAGCCTGGAGATGACGCAATCATCTGACCCTAGAAATTCAGTCAGTACAAATACATTGGCTGCATCCATGTCATGTAATGACGTGAGGAAGTAGATGTGCAAGAGTTTTCATAGATGCAAAGCAAACCCACCGTCTATGAAAGAGCATCTCTTAACTTGTGCTGGAGTGTGGCACGGGATTCCTCTCGCGATACGGTGTTCAGTGTTCCAGCAGCATGTGTGCGAACATAACACACTGAGACAGTGAGCTTCAACCAGCTCACGAGCTACACTCCCCTTAAAGTCACTGAAACACGGGGAAAGAAACGAGTTTTGGGCTATTAACGAATGACGTACGCACTTACATCGTAAAAGAATAGCCGACGGCTGAATAATTAGGCTACCAAGGTTACTAAATTATTAAACAAAACGAAGAATCATTCTATTCTTCTCGTTCTGTTCTTGTAACTACTCATTGTAAAGATGTTTGGGAACGATTTGAATGCAAAAGCGCTATACAAATAGGTCAATTTAAATCGAACTGAATTGAATTATGTAAAAAAAGCAGTGCAAAATGTTTTTATTTTCGACTCCGATTTAAATGCAAGTTTAAACGCATTGTCATAGACTAGATAAAACAAGTATCATGAAAAACGAATATATGCTCACCTCATTTGTTAAAAGCAGTGTCACTGCGCAGCATCTCGTAATTTTACAGCACCTGCGCTGTTACTTGTGTAAAGTTTGGTTGCTTAGCAACTGTTAAACTACTTTCACTTCACATTTGTTAATGCAAATTGTTCCATATTCATTAATATGCCTAAATAATCCTTTTGAAATTATACCTTAGTACATAGGAGGCTTAGTTAAACTAAAGATATTTTGGCAAGACCAAATGATAACCAAAATTAAAGGGATAGTTCACCCAAAAAATAAAAATGATCTCATCATTTACTCACCCTCATGCCATCCCAGATGTGTATGACTTTCGCTCTTCTGCAGAACACAAACAGAGATTTTTAGAAGAATATTTCAGCTCTGTAGGTCCATACAATGCAGGTGAATGGTGGCCAGAACTTTGAAGCTCCAAAAAGCACATAAAGGCAGCATAAAAGTAATCCATAAAACTCCAGTGGCTTAATCCATGTCTTCTTCAGAATGTGATAGCTGTGGGTGAGAAACAGATCAATATTTAAGTCATTTTACTATAAATCTCCACTTTCACTTTCACATTCTTTCACATTTTTAAAGTGGAGATTTATAATAATAAAGGACTTAAATATTGATCTGTTTCTCACCCACAGCTATCACATTCTGAAGAAGACATGGATTAAGCCACTGGAGTCTTATGGATTACTTTTATGCTGCCTTTATGTGCTTTTTGGAGCTTCAAAGTTCTGGTCACCATTCACTTGCATTGTATGGATCTACAGAGCTGAAATATTTTTCTAAAAATCTTCATTTGTGTTATGCAGAAGAGAGAAAGTCATACACATCTGGGATGGCATGAGGGTGAGTAAATGATGAGAGAATTTTCATATTTGGGTGAACTATCCCCATAATTTAAGCATATTCTCATTAGTTACAATGTAGCTTTGGTTTAATAAAATAAAATGGGATATTTGTTATGAAAACAGTAGGCGAAACACTTAACTATAACTACAACTGCCACTGAAGTGAATCTACATACTACATTTAAAGTTAAGTGAAACAAGGAACATTATAGAACACTGAACAAAATAATAATAAAAAAGACAAAATAAATAAAAACATAAGAAGGTAAGAGGGCATAAAAGGAAAAAATATACATCAATTAAATTTCTTTATTTATTTTCTCAAAGTGCAGAAGTGCCCAGTGACGTATGGGCGGGTCATGTGGCGGGTCAGCTGACAGCAACAGAAACCGGAAGCGACTGAAGAGAATTATATGTTCATATTTGTTCACCGCATGCTTGTATAGTGAAATCACAACTTCATATCTGGAATATAAGTACATCTGACTCATCTGTTCACATCAGCCAGGGAGTATGTTTGCAACAGACGACGAGGACGGAGATTTTCTGTCTCCCACTGGAGGGTGAGTTCATGACGGACAAAGACACGAAATCATGTGTGCAAATCGTTCACTATATCTAATAAAATGTAGTTCTATTAATAACACCAAAACAGCTTCAGTGCTGCAGCGATATGGAGAAAAAAGCAGATATGGTGTAAGATTGACAGAAAAGTGAATTGTCTCTCACTGGCCAATGACAGACATTAATAATAAACAGTTGAAGTCAGAAGTTTACATTCACCTTAGCCAAATACATTTAAACTCAGTTTTTCACAATTCCTGACTTTTAACCATAGAAAACATTCCCTGTCTTAGGTCAGTTAGGATCACTACTTTATTTTAAGAATGTGAAATATCAGAATAATAGTAGAGAGAATGATTTATTTCAGCTTTTATTTCTTTCATCACATTCCCAGTGGGTCAGAAGTTTACATACACTTTGTTAGTATTTGGTATCATTGCCTTTAAATTGTTTAACTTGGGTCAAATGTTTTGGGTAGCCTTCCACAAGCTTCTCACAATAAGTTGCTGGAATGTTGCCCCATTCCTCCAGACAGAACTGGTGTAACTGAGTCAGGTTTGTAGGCCTCCTTGCTCACACACACTTTTTCAGTTCCGCCCAGAAATTTTATATCAGATTGAGGTCAGGGCTTTGTGATGGCCACTCCAATACCTTGACTTTGTTGTCCTTAAACCATTTTGCCACAACTTTGGAGGTATGGTTGGGGTCATTGTCCATTTGGAAGACCCATTTGCGACCGAGCTTTAACTTCCTGGCTGATGTCTTGTGATGTTGCTTCAATATATCCACATAATTTTTCTTCCTCATGATGCCATCTATTTTGTGAAGTGCACCAGTCCCTCCTGCAGCAAAGCACCCCACAACATGATATTGCCACCCCCATGCTTTACAGTTGGGATGGTGTTCTTCGGCTTGCAAGCCTCACCTTTTTTCCTCCAAACATAATGATGGTCATTATGGCCAAACAGTTCAGTATTTGTTTCATCAGACCAGAGGACATTTCTCCAAAAAGGAAGATCTTTGTCCCCATGTGCACTTGCGGACTGTAGTCTGGCTTTTTTATGGTGGTTTTGGTGCATTGGCTTCTTCCTTGCTGAGTAGCCTTTCAAGTTATGTCGATATAGGACTCATTTTACTGTGGATATAGATACTTGTCTACCTGTTTCCTCCAGCATCTTCACAAGGTCCTTTGCTGTTGTTCTGGGATTGATTTGCACTTTTCACACCAAACTACGTTCATCTCTAGGAGACAGAATGCGTCTCCTTCCTGAGCGGTATGATGGCTGCGTGGTCCCATGGTGTTTATACTTGCATACTATTGTTTGTACAGATGAACGTGGTACATTCAGGCATTTGGAAATTGCTCCCAAGGATGAACCAGACTTGTGAAGGTCCACAATTTTTTTTTTCTAAAGTCTTGGCTGAGTTCTTTTGATTTTCCAATGATGTCAAGCAAAGAGGCACTGAGTTTGAAGGTAGGCCTTAAAATACATCCACAGGTACACCTCCAGTTCAGTACACCTCCTATCAGGAGCTAATTGGTTAATTGTCTAAAGGCTTTACATAATTTTCTGGAATTTTCCAAGCTGCTTAAAGGCACAGTTAACTTATTGTATGTAAACTTCTGATCCACCGGAATTTTGATATAGTCAATTAAAAGTGAAACAATCTGTCTGTAAACAATTGTTGGAAAAATTACTCGTGTCATGCACAAAGTAGATGTCCTAAACGACTTGCCAAAACTATAGTTTGCTAATATGAAATCTGTGGAGTGGTTAAAAATTAGTTTTAATGACTTCAACTTAAGTGTATGTAAACTTATGACTTCAACTGTAGAAGCGATAAAGTAGCATTCATTTGGATAACAGATCAAGGTGAATTTTGTGACGATCTGTTAGATCAGCCTTTATTCTAACACTTATCTATTAAATTTGTTCTCGCATGACTTCCTTGATCATATGATTTGTGATCTTTAACAGTCCTGCTAAAGATGCCTCTTGACTGGGATGTTGCTCTCATTCTTTCCACTAATTTCATACTGAAGTGAATTCTGAACTAACAGCCTCAAAATGTCACAGCCCACTGGGAAACATCACCCTAAAAGTTTTAGTAGAATAATAAAATGAAAAGGGGCCCCAAAACCTATTTAGACACTTGCTGTATCAATGTCATTGCATTAGAAACAAAATATCAAACCAGGTGGGTGGCGTCTGCAAACAAATTATGCTAGACCTTTCCTCAGAACTAACTTCACTTTTCTCAGCCATTTTGCAATTAATTTTAGCCAGCTGGTCCCAAAGTCATTTTAGAGGACATATGGAGTCAGATTCCCTCAAGTTCACACAGGTGTCCTAGCAGAATAACCACACAAATATATGTATTACTGTTTACCAAACAGTATATTTGGATTTTTAAAACCTAATGCACTTTTATTGTGGAATGCTTTGCTTGAAAAGTGTGATTATGTTATCTTTCTACACTAGATCTAAACAAGTGGCATTTATTTTAATGACATTTATAAGTTTTTAAGTGTAGCTTAAGTCTCATATTAATTTGAAGTTATATCCAAGATTTCAGTCTGCTCTAATTTAATATATTTCTTGGTTTGGATCCACATGTAAAAGAGGAATATGAAGATATAACATCATTTAAAGCTATGTTGGACAGAATTGCAGAAAGATGGAGAGTTAGCATGGTAATGCTGCTCACATGCTGGTGGTTAAAAATGCAGGATCAGCGTGCACAGGGCCTCAGTCTGCAGTCACGAGGAACACAACTTCAGTCCCAGTGTGGCCTTAGACTGTGCCAGACCTGGCAAAAAGATCTGATGTTACTTGGAATTGGAAATCAATTGGGGTGAATCTCACACACACGTTGTGGAGTGATATACTGGTGGTTATCCTTGTGTAGTTTTAGTTTTCTGACACGTGAAGCTGGCAGAATACATCCAGGGTTGGTGGCCTAGTTCAACATGGCACCAATGCAGGTCAATGACTACAAATGGAGAGAGGTCCATGGGTCAGTCTGTGTTTATGACAAGACATTTTCTAAAGTCATTACAGATGTCTTCCATTTTATTTTGTATTTTTTGTATTATTTTTTTTACGGTTACATACTTTTCATTTTAGTGTTTGTTGATGTTCTTTAGTTTGACTCGAGTTTAATCAAAAACTCAAAGTCAAAATGAGGTCAACTTTAATTTTAGGAGCACTGAATTTGAGCTCAAATAGAATTGAGACTAATGTGGCCTCATACGAGCAGAACAATAAAATAGGCATAAGTGGATTTATTTGCTACAAATGTCTCTCGCTCTTCTTTTGTGATTTCAGGGCAAAGTTAGCTTCACTATTTGGACTAGACCAGGCAACGTCCCAGGGCAATGAGTCTTTCCAGTATACAGCCCCCAAACAGCCTCGCAAAAGCACCACAAACTCAGGTAAGAACAAAGGAAACTCTTAGAGTGTAAACTGTTGCTCTAATATACATTTTGTCTGACTTTTTTACATTTTTGGTTGTTTTTAAAGGACCCCCAACACAAAAGTCAACCCCACCTCCCAACTCTCCAGCTGTTCTCTTTGCTACTGCAGTACATGCCTACAGATAGTAAGTTAGAAATCAAAAGAATTTAATGTAGACCCTTGTTGTGTAATTTTAAGTGTAAAGAATATGGCACGAAATATGTAAAATCTGTATTTTCATCCCCCCTAAATCAAAGTACATCCTGAGTTTACATTGTCGAGGGTTTTGGAAAGTTTACAGATTAATGTTCAGTTTGTCATTAATGAACAGGAAAATACAGTGATCACGTTTTTTTTTTTTTCTATGCAGTGTTAATGGACAGTATGTGAAACAAGGCAAGCTCGGAGCTGCGGTGCTTGGAAACCATACAACTAAAGAGGTTAGAATAGTAGTGTGTGTGTTTTTAATCTTAAATGGATCTGTGTAAAATGGGAGATTTTAATTAAAGCATGATGTCTGAAAAGGGCCCTCTCAGTGTAATTTAAAGGAATAGTTCACCCAAAAATCACAATTCTCTCATCATTTACTGACCCTCATGCCATCCCAGATGTGTATGACTTTATTTCTTCTGCTGAACACAAAGTTTTTAAAAAAATATTGCAGCTTTAGGTCCATACAATGTAAATGAGAACATTTTCACTTTTGGTTGAACTATCCCTTTAATGTGCGGATTAACTTTGCTTCATATGTTTTTGGTCTAATTGCATGTGACTCAATGCAGTTACACATATCAGGAATTTTGATTATAATGCACACACATTTACATTCTTCTTCAGTATAAGATCCTGCTGTATGTCAGTCAGCAGAAGCAGGTTACGGCAGCCAGAATCCACAACGGCTTCATTCTTACTGTGAGCTCTTATTTACAATCACCTACTGATTTGAAGATAGAATATACGTATATTTGCTGTATTGTTTATGGTTGTCTCTCTCACGTTCAGGTCCAACCCAGTAACTACTGCACATTTTACGATGACCAGAGACAAAATTGGTCACTGATGTTTGAATCGGAGAAAGCAGCTACAGACTTTTGTAAAGAGGTTTGTGTTTACTGAGTTCTGTGGCACTGTGTTGTATAAGGTTTTTTTTGCACAACAGAACTTGTTTACTCTGGTCCTTAAATAAGTGGATTCATTGTTTCAGGTTTGTCTCACAAAAGCAAACTGCAACAGTTCTTTAGACTCTGTCCTGATCCAGGATCTTCTGCTTGGTGAGGGGCAGGGTGTGGAGAACGGAGATTGTCTAGAAGTGGCCTACTCTGGCTGGCTCCTGCAAAACCACACCATTGGAACGGTAAAGATATTTTATTAACCCATTAAGCTTGGATTGGCCCTCTGGCTGGGCTGGCTGGCCTGCTGAGAAAAAAAAAAAAAAATGTTAAGAACTACAGTCTTGACCAACACAAAATGGGTATCGTTTTAAAGCTTAGAAGCTGTACTTTCCAATGCATGTAAGCATTATGACCAAAACGGACAAGTGCTTTGAAATTTGCAGACAAATCAGAAGTGTTCAGTTTTGATAATTGATGAATAATTTTGCACTACATATTATTGTAAATGGTAAAAACATCAAACTGATCAAATAGCCAGGTATCATATATTGTTGGAAAGCTCTCGATGAGTAGAATACAACCAGCCTATTTCTATTACTCACAGACAAAAATATAGCGAGTAATAGCTAAGTACATGTTTTTGACATACGTGTTACAAGTGTTGCTTATATGCCACTTTTTCACTCATAACTTCACAGCAAATAAACGAAACATAATATATCACATATCATTGCTTAGAGGAGGTGATTCTCTTTAAAACGAGCTCACACACAACATAATCGGATGCGTAGATCATTAGATATTCTACACAAAGCACAATGTGCTTACAGCACATAATGTGCTATCTGACTAAAAACACGTTAGCTTTCCTGGATCACATGACTTCACCAGAAATTATGTAGTACGTTGTCCAGCGTCATGGAATGCTAAACCAATAATATTAGGATTCAAATAGCTGCAACCAGAGGTGGAAGTCATCCAAATATGGGCAGAGAGGATCATTCACTCTAATTACATATGGCCACCAGGAGATGGCGCCAAGTACATGACACAGACTCAATGATGACTCAAATGACACAGAATGGAGCTGAATTAGATCTCATTTCTCATGCTTGCATGCTTTGGAGAAAGAGCATACATTTAGTCATTGTTGTATATACATGTGTGATTAGTTCTTATGTACAATTATTATGTTTTATTTATTTGGAGAGGCTGGAGAATTTTTTTGGACAGAAGGATAAATTATTTTTGTAATACTGTAACCTTTTATTTGCTTTGTCATATCAACACAAAATTTTACTCAGTTACAGGTGACATGATTGGGAACAAAACAAAAGCAGTTTTTCAGAGCTACCTTATTTACACCCTGATATATATAATGTCAAATCAGAAAAATCAGAAAAAATGTAAACATTTGGCTTTAGTTTTTTTTGTGATTTTCAGCAGTCTCTTAGGCTGAGAGTCTCAGAATCTATCATCATCATCTGTATCATTAAAAAAAAGTATCGTTTTCTTTAAAATGATACCAAACACTTTTTGTTGTTGTTGTTATAAGCCTTTAATTTTGGGTATGCCACTGAAACAGAAAATCTTTAAAAACACCCTCAGAGCTTAAAGGGTTAATGACCATGTTTACATGCACACTTTTCTGATTAAGGTCCATATTCTGATAAGCCTTTATTTCAAAAATAGATTTACATGCTACATAAGAGTGTGTGAGTAATCGGAATATTCCGAATAAAATAAGACATTGTGCGTCTTTTTCTTCTATGAAATAGCGGAGACTCTTTTTCATGTTATTAAATACGCTGCTAAATGTCTCATCTATCCCTTGATATCTCATAACTCCTTATGTCATACAAGCCAGAATTTCTATAGACATATTAGGAATATTCCATTAAAGTGGAAAATACGAATAAGGTGTTTACATGACTCTGAATTCTGATTAGTACAGGCATATGAGAGCTCACTTATTTGAATTTCTAGTAAATTGAATATTTATTTGGTTTTATTTATATAGGTTTTGCAGTCAGTATTTACAAGACACATACATACAATAATCTGAATATGACCAAATTCTGATTGAATATTCTTATGCTTGTAAATGTGGTCAGTGCTTTTATGAGAAAACATTATGAGAAACCCAGCATGTTACTCAATCTCTTTGTATGTTTTCTTCTCCACCAGATGTTTGACTCTAATCTAAATAAAGACAAACTGCTGAGACTAAAGCTTGGGGCTGGGAAAGTCATTAAGGTGAGAGAGAGATTTGCTGGGGTGGATTCGGCTGTCACCTGTACAGCAGTCTAAAGTATTCCTTCTCCCTCTCTCAGGGCTGGGACGAGGGGATGTTGAGCATGCGGAAAGGTGGAAGACGGTTTATGGTGATTCCACCCAGTCTTGCGTATGGATCACAGGGCGTTCCCAACCGGGTACCTCCAGACAGCACGCTGGTATTTGAAACAGAGATCCGCCGGGTATGTCTTCATCACAGCCTTGACTTCCTTATGGATCATATATTTTTTAAATACTGGGAAGAAATTTAAGTGCTTTGTAGAGTACTGTGAGATCTACATTTTATAAGAACTCCCAATGGAAATATAGCCCTTTTCATCTGTATTATCCTGCTGTTTTTTAAAGTTAATTCTCTTGGTGCATGTACAGATTAAGTTTGCTAAGGATGGAAATTCAAGAGAGTCTGCAGCTCCTTCTCCAGCTCCCAGTGTGGAGAGTCTGGGCCCCTCTGAGTTGAACCAGCCCATCAGTACTGCCCCACCAACTTTCAAACCCAGGTTAGCCATACAGCCCTCTTCCAGCCTCACTGTGCTTGTGTGGTTGATTCAGGGGTTATTGTAAGTCTATTTGGTAGTATTCGATTCAGGTTGTCGGGTTTGATATGTTTCATCTTTGTTTGCAGTGAACCACCTCTTCGTGCAAAGTCAAACTCGCTGAATGAGCAACTGAGTGTAAGTGTTCCCACACATTTTGTGTTTTAGTACAGGCTTTCTTAAAGGGATAGTTCACCCAAAAATTAAAATTCTCTCATCATTTACTCACCCTCATACCATCCCAGATGTGTATGACTTTCTTTCTTCTGCTGAACACAAACAAAGATTTTAGAGGAATATTTCAGCACCGTAGGTCCTCTCAATGCAGGTGAATGGTGGCCAGACCTTTCAAGCTCCAAAAAGCACATAAAGGCAGCATAAAAGTAATCCATACGTCTCCAGTGGTTAAATCCATGTTTTCAGAAGCAATTATGATAGGTGTGGGTGAGATACAGATCAATATTTAAGTCCTTTGTTACTATAAATCTCCACTTATACTTTCACATTCTGAAAAATGTATATTAATAAAGGACTTAAATATTTATCTGTTTCTCACCCAAAGCATTTGCATTGCTTCAGAAGACATATATTAAACCACTGGAATCATATTGATTACTTTTATGCTGCCTATATATATGACTTTTGAGATTTAATGTTCTGGTCACCATTCACTTGCATTGAATGGACCTAGAAAGTTTTAGATATTCTTCAGAAAATCTTCATTTGTGTTCAGCAGAAGAAAGTCATACACATCTGGGATGGTATGAGGGTGATTAAATGATGAGAGAATTTTCATTTTTGGGTGAACTATTCCTTTAACATAAATGTAGTTGGAGGCATGGCCAAGCAGGCAGCCCATATACTCTGAAACATTGGGCTCTGGTGCTCTTGTGGGCAACAAAAGTTTGAATCGCAACATTTCCAGATCCCATTCCCCTTCTCCAAAAATAAAAAAGGTTTAATAAAAGTGTAGTTACAATATTATAAACCTATAATAACATGTATATTTTCACGTGTCTTGCAATTTCTTCAGAATCCTGATGCCACTAAAGCTAAACTGATTTCACGCATGGCCAAAATGGGCCAACCAATGCTGCCCTTCTTTTCCGGCCCAGCATCATCATCCTCCCAGCCAGACTCCAGTGACTCAGAACTTGAGGTAAGAATTACTGCATGACGGACAGTATGAGAAGTACAAATATAAGGTATATAGACAGTTAGCATGTGTGTTTGAAAGTTTATGGATATTCCTCTGTCATTTTGATCTCGGCTGTTATTGCTGGAGGACCCGAGTGTGTCCAGACAGAAGGAACATAACAGTGCACCATCACCGCAGCCTGTACACATCACCTCCGCACCTCCGCCTTCAGTGCAGGGTAAACACGCATAACGTTACATATGCACTATATAATAAACTTAAACAGTTCAGTGGTGTTACATAAAATAAAAACAAACAATATATAAAGAGAAAACCATGTCAAACACAGATCACAAATAAACTCCGCTTTAAGAGTAGTGTTATAGTCTTTTTGCGTTATAGATTAATGACATCAAATATGCTGTCCTTTCCAGCTGCGGCTCTTTTACCTGTTGCCATGGCAACAGCAAATACACAACCAATGATGCCAGGAGCTGTTCATGCCTTTCAGGTGGGTAACTCTCTTTCACCGTGTAATAACTTTAGCTGTATATTAATGACTGGTAACTCTTTGTAATATCTTAGACTTATAACATTAACAAACATTATTACATAAATTATAAATGTGCTTTATGTGCACTTATATAACTTTAATTCATATATTTATTTGAATGTACATGAACTACTTTTATGCATTATATAATTGTTTGTAACTAATTAATGAAAGTTATAAGATCACAACCAATTACATTTCTTTTTTTTAAAAGATGTACTTTCAGTGTTACATTGGCTGAAATGAACCCTTTAAGCCTAGACTGGCCCACCAGTGAGAAAAAACAAATGATCCAAATATTAATAACTACAGTCTTGACCAATGCAAAAAAAAAAAAAAAAAAGGGATCGTTTTAAAGCTTAGAAGCTGTACTTTACAATGCATGTAGGCATTATGACCCAAAACATTTGCTTTGAAATTTGCAGACAAATCAGAAGTGTTCAGTTTTGATAATTAATCATTTTGCACTACATATTATTGTAAATGGTAAAAACATCAAACTGATCAAATAGCCACGTGTCATATGTCGTTGGAAAGCTCCCAAAAAATAGAATAAAACCAGCCTATTTGTTTTACTCACAGACAAAAATCTACACTGTAAAATCGAATTAGCTGATCTTTGATTTTTCAAGACAATCGGTTTGCATGCTTTTTATAAGTAAACTAACTTATTTGGCTCAAGTTAAAACTTAATTTTTTAAGTAACTTTAGTTACAAGTAAGCTTAACTCATATATGATTAAAGTATCATTGTTTTGATTTAATTATTTCAAACTGGGTTATAACATGTCTTATAACCATTAACTTATAAGCCATATGGCACACTGGACTCTACTCTGTACTTCTTAGTGCACCTAAATCTGCACTTTTGTAAAGTACAGTTGAGTAAAGAAGAATGGTTTAAACTTAACAGGCTTCAAGTTCACCTGTGGTAACACTAATCACCCACATGGTGACTTAACAGAAATCTAAATTATCAACCAGCTACAACAAAACAACAACAATAGTCATTAGAATCATTTGTTTTTATTTTTTATTTTTTTTTATAATTTTCTACATAAGTTCCTTAGTTTTGACCAAACAAACATAATTTATCCAAGCGCAAAGGTTTACGAGTATTCCACACAGCCGCAATTTTGTACTTGGTAATTTTGAGTTAGTAGTACTCGAAGGCAAAGTTTAAAGAACTTATGTATTTGAGTTATGATTCCAAAATGTGACATTTCAAGTAATTTTTAATTAGGATCACTTAAATGTTTTTATTAACGAAAACTTTAGGATTTAGAGAGTAACAGTAACTTCATTAAAACTAGTAAGAATAGTAAAAACTTTAGATTAAGTTGAGAAACTATTTTTTGTCATGTGAGATTAGTATTAGTATTTAAAGTGTAGCGAGTAATAGCTAAGTATATGTCTTTGACATGCATGTTACATGTAAACAGGTATTGCTTATATGCCACATTTTTGCTTATAACTTCACAAAAAATAAACGGAACATAAAATACATACAATTACATACCATTACTTTAAAGAGGCAATTATCTTTAAAACAAGCCCACACACAACGTAATCGGATGCATAGGTCATGAGATAATCCACACGAAGCACAATGTGAACACAGCAAATAATGTGCTATATAGCTAAAATCATGTTAGATTTCCTGGATCAGATGACTTCATCAGAAATTATGTAGGACATTGTTGTCATCCAAATATGGGCAGAGAGGATCATTCACTCTAATTACATATGGCCACAAGGAGATGGCCACAGACTCAATGATGACTCAGATGACACAGAATGGAACTGAATGAGATCTCGTTACTCATGCCTGCATGCTTTGAGAGAGAGCAAGTCATTGTTGTATTTACATGTGTGATTAGTTGTTATGTACAGTTATTTTGTTTTATTTGTTTGAAGAGGCTCTTTTGGACTCTCAGAGAAGTTTTTGGACACAAAATTATATTTGTAATGCTATAACTTTTGATTACTTTGTCGTATCAACACAAAATTTTACCCAGTTACAAGTGACATGATTGGGAACAAAACAAAAGCAGGTTTCTGGAGCTACCTTATTTACACCCTGCGATCTGTAATATAATGTAAAATAAGAAAAAGTTTATTATATATGTTTTTTTGTGATATTTCAGCAGTTTCTTTGGCTGAGAGTCTCATAATTTATCGTAATCTATATCATACATTTCTTTTTGTTTTTTTTTTAGTTATAAGCCTTTAATTTTGGACATGCCACTGAAACAGGAAAACTTTAAAAACACCTTCAGAGATTAAAGGGTTAAATAATCTGTCTACCCTGACTAAGATTCATGAGTGGTCCTCTTAATTGTATGTAATACACTAACACTCATTTGAATATGAATTCCCTCTTGCAGCCTGTCAGTCAGATGTTCCCCACACAGACTGTGCCTTACCAAGGTAAAGTGCATACTTTTACACTAGAAAAAAAGTTACTATAAAAGACTATAGCTGTAAGCATGCACAGATTACAAAACATGCAAATTCTCAGTGTCTTTCTCTGCCTTAAAGGAACTAGTGATGTCACATGCTTCTTGATGACAGAGGCTCGACAACACAACACTGAAATCCGATTAGGTGTCAGTAAAGTGGCAGACAAACTAGACCAGTTGTCCTCTAAGGTTGGTACATAATTAGTATATTGTTCGTAGCTCCATTTTACACTTGCACTACCTTTGTGGTCTCTTTCTATCTCTCCATCCATTTTAGAAAACTCTCTACTTTTTCAGATTGATAACCTTCAAAAGCAAGGCAATGTTTCGTTGGGCTTAACAAACGTATCCATGGAAACGGCCATGATCATGCACAACATTCAGCGAATTATACAGGTAATTGGCAGTGAATTTGCAGGTGAGCATTGATTGATTGGTCAAACCTTCCGTCACAGTTTTAAATAGTTAATGTGTTCGCTCATCATCTACTCAGGAGAACGAGTGTCTGAAGAAAGAGGTGTTTGAGAAAAGTTCACGTATTGAGGAACAAAACCGCAAGATTGGTGAGCTCATCAATCAAAACCAGAGGTCAGAATCTCAAGATTTTGTATGACAGTTTCACTTCATATTTTCATATTTTGTTCTTTTTACAGAATATATGTATGTTTATGGATCTTCCATCTTTTCAGATTCAATACAAATTAAGCTCTGTGCTCTGCAAAATTATGTTGATTATCACCGGTAATAATTATTATTCGTCCCTCAGTTTCATTTTTATTGTGATGCACTTAGAATGGATGTCTATGGAGCAAGGCATTCAGGAGGGTTTAAAAGCAGAAATGTGCAACTTCTGTTTTTAAATCAAATAAATATTGGTAACACTTTACAATAAGGTTCCATTGGTTAACATGAACTAAGAATGAACAATACTTTTACAGCATTTATTAATCTTTGTTTATGTTGGTTAAAGAATTATTTCACACAAGAATGAAAATTAAGTCATTGTTTACTCACCCATGTGTTGTTATAACCCTATATGACTTTCTGTCTTTTTCTTAACACGAAGGAGAAATGTGTAAAAATTTTGTGCTCAGTGATGTCATACAATGGCAGTTTATGGTGTCCACCTCTTCAAGCTTCAAAAGGACACAAAAGTATAATTCAGAAGTCTAATAAGTTATTCCTTGAGACTCATGATTGTTATGAAAGCTTACAATAAGGTTTGGTGAGGAACTAACCAAAATCTAATGTATTATTTAGTCAGAATGTTTACTGACTGTTGATCTTCTGTGCACGTTCATGATAGGGCATGAGAGCAAAAATTCACACAGCCCCCTTGTCACATTGTGAAGATCAAGCGAAATCTCATTTTGTTTATCTTAAAACAGGTCCTCCACAGAGATAAGAGAACACAACACAACTGCACCCAAAAAGAGAACAGAACTTACTAAACATGTTGGGAGAGTTTGTAGTCAAAGAATTGATGCATTTCTATGCCCAGCCTTATTTTTACTAAGTACTCAGTACTCAGAAATAAAACAGAAACATAGAGGAGGCTACAGGCAGCCACAGTCACACTGTGGCCTAACCTGATGGCAAATGGCACGAGATAAAAGGTTTCTTTTCTACAGTGCTGTGAAAAAGTACAGGTAAAAGTACCTGATTTCTTCTGTTTTTGTGTATATCTTATACTAAATAGTTTAAAAAATTCAAACAAAATCTAACATAAAACAAAGGCAATCTGAGTAAACACAAAAAACTGTTTTTAAATTATAATGTTATTTATAGAAGCAAAAATGTTATCCAGTACCAACTGGGCCTGTGTGAGAAAGTATTTGCCTAAGTTACTAAATCCCTAAATCTATGAAACTGCATTCATAATGGGGCTCAGCTGGACTAGACACACTCAGGCCTGATTACTGCCAGCCCTGTTCAATCAAATCAACACTTAAATAGAACTTTTTCAGCAGCATGGAGTTGGCTAAAAGGTCTCACCCAGTAGCACACTATTCCAAGGTCAAAAGAAATTCCAGAAATGATGAGGAAATGATGATTGAAATACACCAGTCTGGGAAGAGTTACAAAGCGATTTCAAAGGCTCTGGGACTCCAAAGAACCATAGTGAGAGCCATTATCTCCAAATGGAGGAAACTTGGCACAGTTGTGAACCTTCCCAGAAGTGAACCAGAAGTGGCCGACCTTTTAAAATTCCTCCAAGAGCACAGTGACGACTCATCCAGGAAGTCAAGCCATGGACAACATCCAAGGAACTGCAGGCCTCTCTAACATCAATAAAGATCACTGTTCATGACTTCACTATCAGAAAGACACTGGCCAAAAATGGCATCCACGGAAGAGTGTCGAGGGGAAAACCACTGCTAACCCAGAAGAACATTAAGACTCGTCTGAATTTTGCCAAAACACCTTGATGATCCTCAAACTTTTTGGGAGAATGTTCTGTGGACTAATGAGTTGAAAGTGGAACTGTTTGGAAGATGGGTCCCATTATATCTGGTGTAAATCAAACAGAATTCCACCAAAAAAACATCATACCTACGGTCAAGCATGGTAGTGATAGTGTGATGGTGTGAGGATGCATTGCTGCTTCAGGGCCAGGGCGACTTGCAATAATTGAGGGAAACATGAATTCTGCTCTCTACCAGAAAATCCTAAAGGAGAACATCCGGTCATAAGTCTGAGTTGAAGCTCAAGCACAACTGGATTATGCAGCAAGACAATGATCCAAAGCGTAGGAGTAAATCCACCTCTGAATGGCTCAAAAGAAGCAGTGGCCTAGTCAAAGTCCTGACTTGAACCTGATTGAGATGCTGTGGCAGGACCTTAAATGGGCAGTTCATGCTTGAAAACCCTCCAGTGTGGCTGAACTAAAGCAGTTCTGCAAAGAACAGTGGGCCAAAATTCCACCACAACGTTGTGAAAGACTGATCTCCAGTTATCGTAAGCATTTGATTGCAGTTGCTGATAAAGGTGGCACAACCAGCTATTAAGTTTAAGGGGGCAGTTAGTTATTCACATGGGTGATATAGGTGTTGGATATCTTTTTTGCTTTAATAAAAAAATATATATTTGAAAACTGTATTTTGTGTTTACTCAGGTTGCTTTGTTGTATATCTCGTTTGAAGATCTAAAACAATTCAGTCTGAAAATACACAAAAATAGAAGAAATCAGGAAGAGGACAAATACTTGTTCACATTACTGTATGTTAATCAGAGTTTTTGTCCTAACCAGCAGTGACAAGCGACAGTACATTCTATAGATCGCTTGTTTTCTGTTTTTGGCATTGCAAGGGTATCCGTCCACTGTGAACTTGCACCGGTCCAAAACAAAAAAACGTTAAAAAAAAATAAAAAAAAGCTGGGCATAGAAATGCATAAATTCTTCGACTACAACCTCTTCAGACATGTTTAGAAAGTTCTGTTTTCTGTTTTGTGTGCAGCTGTGTTGTTCTGTTGTCGCTATCGCTGTGGTGGACCTGTTTTTAGATAAATTAGTTTTCACTTGAACGCCACAATGTAGCAAGGGGGCTACGTGAACTCTTGTGCCCTATCATAAACGCATACAGGAGATCAACAGTCAACATAAAACATTTCATTTAAAAAATTTATTAGTATTAGTGCTGTCAAAGTTATCGCGTTAATAACGCAAGTTTGAGTCAGGCTCGCAACATTTCCTGATCCAGTTTCTCCCTCTTTCTACCCATCATTTCCTATTCTTTCTCGGCTGTTTTTGTCAATAAAAATGGTTAAAAATAAAAAAGAACTTCTTGTTGCACTGTGTGCTTTAACTCATGTGGTTGTGTAGGTATGTGGAGCAGAGTAATCTACTGATGGAGCAGAGAAACGACTCGCTGAAGAACAGCAGTGAACAGAGTCAGGCCAGAATGCTGCAGGCAGAACAAGACAAGGTACAGTTCAATCACTCTCACACAAACAATGACACTGTAACACTATTAAACGATCAAAACCATTACACACGCACCATTACTCCATTTAACAATCAACCTCATTTCACAAATATACAATAGCTCTGTTCCAAAATCATGAGCTGCCTTGCTGTCTACCGCCTAAGTAGGTAACTACCGTCTAAGGCAGCATCCTAACCAACAGGGAACCTTATAGTTGACTGTCTTGAAATTCTGTATATACAGTAAGCAGCAACTCTACATACCACAACAAATGGCATTCGTCATGCAAAGTTCACAGGAGACTTGACTCTGATTGGTTTCAACAGATTTCAGTTGAGTTTGGCATGTTGCTTAGCTGACAATGTGATGCTCTAATAAGCATAAAAATATAGGGGTGGATTTTCCGATGCATTGCAATTTTCATTTGAATGATCTCTATATCGATTCTTAAATCCCAAGATTGATATTTTACTCTATGCGCAACCCTCCACTACAATGAGAGGAAATCACTTGCATTTGCAACCAATTTTCGTGTTATTCTACTAAAAATGTATATATTTGGCAACTGGCTGGTAAATGTTTAGAGCATGTGTTTTTAGCATGTGTTCATTAGATCAATGTAAATACTTGTAAATACTACAAATTATGCAATTAAACAATAAAAAATATAATATTTGGAATATTATATTGTTGATTGAATACATGGATTTGTTCATTTTAAAAAAGCTTAAATGTGACCAATTCTGAAAAACTAATCAAATATATTTAGTAAGATGTATTTCATATGTAAGCAAAAGGGACATTATAACTGAGATATACCCATATTAAATGATATCGAATTTAATCCAGAGCTTGCGAATCAGAATCGAATCAGGAAATCTGTATTAAAACCCAGCCCATTAAAAATACATTGCACACACAAATATGTTGGTTTTAAATTATTAGTTGGAATTATTTTTTTATTTTTATTAATGAATGAATTATAAGTAATTTAAAGGGGTCATGAAATGACCTTACCAGTTGCATTCCAACTGTCACTTCCAGGACTTCATCGTGCCTCTTTCAGGCTTTCTTGAGGCCAACGACCTTTGGCTTGGTGATTACCCTTGGGCCAAACAAGGCCAACTGGGGTTTGAGGCGGTGTCAAAGGCGGAGTTTCGCCGAACTTGCTAGGTTGTGTATCCATCGCTTAACAGTATAGATTCGTGGAAAAAATCAAACTTGCGGGCATAGTACGAATCCATTAAAATGCACAATGGACAAATAAATAAATTTTTTCTGGTTCGAAATCATGGACAGTGTGCTGGGTCATCGTGGAGAGACCACTCGGGACACCATCGCAGTTACAGTTGGTGAGTTGTCAATGCTAACTTATCTTGCTAGCTAGATAATGTTTACAAACGATATTAACTAGATTTTTTTTAGATAACATTATACCTAAACTTAAGGTTCCCTCTTGCTTGTGAAATGGGCGGGGTGTGTGACGTTGGCACCAGGGCGGCGCATTAAGGGCGGGTTTTAGTGCAACACTGCGGGGCTTTTGGCTCAGTGGTGGGAATGCAATCGATTTTGGTCTCTCGGCTCGAGTTCCTAGGCTATTGGCCCCGGCTGGCCAGTTGATAGCACTGGCTCGCACTGGCCCGATAGTGGAAAACGGCTAGTGATTTTAAGCCCAAACCCGAAATTGCTCACTGTCTTTATCATTCCTTCTCTAGAATGTATGTGTTTATATAGGAAAATAATGATGAGATGATGAACATAGCAGATGCACGCAAAAACATGTTTGTACGAACGGCTCCTAACGCATCCGTTTGTGCGAGTCTGTGAGTGAGAACGTGGGCATGAAACAAGTTCGGTATGCCTGTTTATTCTTCATTAATTAAAAACCCAAACCCAACGTCCCGTCGGGCCCAGGTTGGGTTGCAGACCTCTACTTAGCGATAAATGATGGCTTACTGTTTATTACAAGCACACTGATAAATGAAAGATTAGAAATAAATGGTTTACTTACCAGCATTACTGCAGTGTGCAATACAGTTGGTACTGCTGCATATTTCAATAAAAGAAACATCTCACCTCGCAGTAGTAATTTAAGGTGTTCTCTCTTTAACAGTACACCCACGACGATGATACATGATGTGGGATGTGTAAATACAAATGAGCAATGTCTTGTGACCAGGGCAGTAGCAAGGAATTCTGGGCCCCCTGACAATATATTGCTCTGGGCCCCTTACTTATTAAAATAATAGTTTCGAATTTGCTGGCCCCCCCTGGACCTTTGGGTCCTTAGAATTTTTTCCACCTTTCACCCCACTAGCTACGGCCCTGCTTGTGACGTCACAAACACACAGATTTCAAAACGAGACATTTCAGCAGGGTGGTAACGATAAATGCTCTTTTTAGGCTTTTTAGGGGAGGAAGTTTTGAATTCTGAAACATACAGTATGTTTTTATAGTACAGTTACCGCTTATATGTCTAAATATCAAGGAAAATGTGATTCTCCATTTCATGACCCCTTTAAAATAAAAATTTCTCTTGCTTTGTCCGCCATATTGGATGATTGCCTTCTCTGTAAAGGATACATGCAATTCTACCTTAGATTTTAGCCAAAATGTGTTATCTTCAAAAGTAACTGAATTTTGCTACCCTTTGGAACAGTCTTCACGTCAGGAACATACTTACGATGCCCTCAAATGCTTTGGTACTGAGCTAATGAAACAATCAAACACCATAGTACCTTTATGATACGATCAAATAAAAACCATAATCAAAAATGTCTACTGCTAGACCAGAGAACGGGATTTACAAACAATTTACATTTAAAGTTTGTTAAATGGCATAAATATATACCATCTCACTTCCAAACATTTAACATTACACAATCATATACTTTTCAACTATTTTACAATCACCATTTATCATCAGCATTAAAAAAAACAAAAGTTGTGTTTGAGATATTTGATGTCATTCTTGATGTCAGAATGAGATGTTGAAGATACACAAAATACACACTCCCTTCTCAAGCAAGTGGACTTTAGAACAGTGCAGACTTTAATGTTGGTATAACAAAGACAACTCTTTTAAATCTGTACTATTTCCTGCTAAGCCACATATCTTTGCTCTGATTGGTTTATTAACCCTACTCTGATTGGTTGAGAGCCTTTAGTAGTGACTGCTCTCTTTTTTCAGCATGCACTGCCACAGGAATTGGGCTGGGGCCAGGTGAGCAAAAGTGCTGTCCAGCCAAATCAATTTCTTTGTAGTCTTCACGCTCTCTTCCATCATTCTATTTCAGTTTACCATTTTCTCATTGTTGTAACAAGCACCACTCACTAACCAATCAGCATTCAGCTCTCATCAGGGGTACATAGCTGTCTGTCTACAACCACGTTTTTTTCTTCTTCGCACTTAATATGTGTCATTCCCCTTCTTTTTATCTTTTCATTACAGTCCCATCATATTTTATCTGATTTCAACAGGAGTTTTAACATCGCAGAGGCAGTCATGAATTAAATTGTTTAATGTAGGCCCTGTCTCTCTCTTTGTCTTTGGAAGGCGCGGTTGACGGAGGAGTTGACTTCCTCCACAGCGCGTGTGTCGGAGCTGCAGCTGGAGTTGAGCTCACAGCAGCAGAATGCCGCAGTTCTTCAGACCAAACTCAATGCAGCATTGCAGGACAGCCAGCAACACAGCACACACATCACTACACTGGAAGCCCAGCTGCTGGGTGAGCTGCACTGCATCTTTCACAATGTATCTTAGCCAGGGTACACACCATATGTAAAAGAATAGTTCACCCAAAAATGAAAATGCCATCCCAGATGAGTATGACTTTCATTCTTCTGCTGAACAGAAACGGTGATTTTTAGAAGAATATTTCAGTTCTGTAGGTCCATACAATGCAAGTGAATGGTGACCAGACCTTTTAAATCTCTAAAACACAGATAAAACCAGCATAAAAGTAATCCATATGACTCCAGTGGTTAAATCTATATCTTCAGAAGCAATATTATAGTTCTGGTTGAGAAAATCAATATTTAAGTCCTTTTTTTACTATAAATATAAAAGAGATTTATAGTAAAAAAAGGACTTAAATATTTATCTGTTTTTCACCCAAAGGGATTGCATCGCCTTCAGAAGACATATATTAAAGCACTGGAGTCATATAGATTACTTTTATGATACCTTTATGTGATTTTTGGAGCTTCAAAGTTCTGGTCACCATTAACTTGCATTGTATGGACCTACAGAGCTGAAATATTCTTCTAAAAATCTTTGTTTGTGTTCAGCAGAAGAAAGAAACTCATACACATCTGGGGTGGCATGAAAGATAGTAAATGATGAGAGAATTTTCATTTTTGGGTGAACTATCCCTTTAATACTGTGATACAATATTTTTTTCCCATTTACATCATAAACGAACGGCCATACAACAAATACTATCATGATGGATAACTACAATTTAAGCAATATATTAGCATTATTTTTTTTTTTTTCGAGAATAAGAGGGGGTGTTTGATTTTCTAAAAGCAAAATAAAATGTAGTGATTTCTTTTTTTTATTTGTTTGTTTTGGGGTAAAATATTGCCCGGTTTCTTGAGATTCTTCCTCTGATTTTGTTGTCTGAACTGTGATTTGTTGCTTTGGGCAGCATTTTCACTCTCAGTTAAGTATGCACTAATCCGATACCTTGATCGGTATTGGCTCCGATACTGACGTTTTTAACCGGATCAGGTATCGGTCCAACAAGCCCGAACCAATTCCACATGTTTGTTATGGTCGTTAAAGTCAAGCTCAAAGAATGACATAAAATAATCTTAAAGAACCATTAATGTAGTCCATATAAACGTCCCTTTTTCAGGACACTGTATTTTAAAGATAATTTTGTAAAAATCCAAATAACTTTACAGGTCTTTATTGTAAAGGGTTTAAACAATGTTTTCCATGCTTGTTCAATGAACCATAAACAATTAATGAACATGCACCTGTGGAACGGTCACTAACAGCTTACAGACGGTAGGCAATTAAGGTCACGGTTATAAAAACTTAGGACACTAAAGATACCTTTCTACTGACTTCAAAAGAAAGATGCCCAGGGTTCCTGCTCATCTGGGTGAATGTGCCTTAGGCATGCTGCATGGAGGCATGAGGACTGCAGATGTGGCCAGGGCAATAAATTGCAATGTCCGTACTGTGAGACACCTAAGACAGCACTACAGGGAGACAGGAAGGACAGCTGATCATCCTCACAGTGGCAGACCACGTGTAACAAAACCTACACAGGATCAGTACATCCGAATATCACACCTGCGGGACAGGTACAGGATGGCAACAACAACTGCCCGAGTTACACCAGGAACGCACAATCCCTCCATCAGTGCTCAGTCTGTCCGCAATAGGCTGAGAGAGGCTGGACTGAGAGCTTGTAGGTCCTTACCAGACATCACCGGCAACAACGTTGCATATGGGCACAAACCCACCTTTGCTGGATCAGACAGGACTGGCAAAAAGTGCTCACGGTTTTGTCTCACCAGAGGTGATGGTCGGACTCGCGTTTATCATCGAAGGAATGAGCCTTACACCGAGGCCTGTACTCTGGAGCGGGATCGATTTGGAGGTGGAGGGCCCATCATGGTTTGGGGCGGTGTGTCACAGCATCATCGGACTGAGCTTGTTGTCATTGCAGGCAGTCTCAACACTGTGCGTTACAGGGAAGACATCCTCCACCCTCATGTGGTACCCTTCCTGCAGCCTCATCCTGACATGACCCTCCAGCATGACAATGCCACCAGCCATACTGCTCGTTCTGTGCGTGATTTCCTGCAAGACAGGAATGTTAGTGTTCTGCCATGGCCAGCGAAGAGCCCGGATCTCAATCCCATTGAGCATGTCTGGGACCTGTTGGATTGGAGGGTGAGGGCTAGGGCCATTCCCCCCAGAAATGTCTGGGAACTTGCAAGTGACTTGGTGGAAGATTGAGGTAACATCTCACAGCAAGAACTGGCAAATCTGGTGCAGTCCATGAGGAGAAGATGCACTGCAGTACTTAATGCAGCTGGTGGCCACACCAGATACTGACTGTTACTTTTGATTTTGACCCCCTCTTAGTTCAGGGACACATTATTCCATTTCTGTTAGTCACATGTCTGTGAAACTTGTTCAGTTTATGTCTTAGTTGTTGAATCTTTTTATGTTCATACAAATATTTACAAATGTTAAATTTGCTTAAAATAAAAGCAGTTGAAAGTGAGAGGATGTTTCTTTTTTGCTGAATTTATTTAATTAAAAGATTCTTAAAGACATACAATAGCTTTGTGAATTGCAAAAGGATGTGTTTAATTAATAAACATACAATCTGCATGTGCAACGCGCTTCACTGCCTGCGCAATATGTGGGTGCTTCACACAAACTTCATCTCCTTCAAACTTTGTCCTATTTGTCCAAAGTCGCACAGACCAAGTCCAGACCAAGCTGCACAGAAATGATAATACAGAATTTAGATTTTTGCTAAAGTTACAGCATCACAAAGTTAACGAGGTCAATGTGAAAATGGATTTTAGGCTGTATCTCAGCAACCCTTTGTCTTATCGAAACAAAACTTGGTAAGTTTCATGAGGACCATGGTCTGAGGGCACGTACAGAGTTTCACGACAACGCTACCTATGGGTAAAATTTTTTTAAATTTTTTTTTTGCCTGTTACTTTGAACCGTATGTCCTAAAATTATGGGGTTGGTGCCTGTGGATTCCTTAGGTCATGCGGGTTTCAACAATATCAGTTTTTCCCTTATCAGCCATACTGCCTATCTACCATATTGAATTTAGTTAAAAAGTGATAAATATTTTAAAAGCATTGTCGGATTTAAAATAAAATAGGTATGCATCCTCGTCATCATGTTCAAAGACAGCGCCACCTATAGTTCAAAAGATAACCCACACTTGTGTACTGACTCTAAATTCGGCATGCCTCTTTGCCATGGTTGAGATATGTCAACTGAGTAGCACAGTGGTTAAAGCGTTGGGTTATGGCTCTAAAGGTTGTGAGTTTGAGTCCAGCAAAGTACAGTTTTAAAAATTGTGCTTCTGTTGACCTCTGAATCTTCCTGTTGTGCTTACTGCTATGGAGGATGTACTACATTGCATAATTCCTGCTTGAATTCAAATCCACTTGGCTGTAACAAAAATGTTCTAAGCAATCATTTAATACTCTTAGCTTGGACAGTCTCTTTGGCATTGTTAAGCTGTGTCAGCTGAATGGCCCAGTGGTTAAAGCATTGGAATGATATTCAAAAGGTTGTGAGTTCAAGTCCTGCAAAAAACTTATTTTAAAATGTTTACTTTGGTTGACCTTTTGAGTCTTCATGTTTTGTGTATTATAATGTAGTCCTTATTTCACTGTGTAATTCCTGCTTGAATTTAAACCACTTTGATATACCAAAAACATTTTCTCAGCAAAAATTTTGTAATCTCAATTTTGAATGCCAATACTAAGCTGACCGTGGTGAACACTGTGCTTAGGTGTGATGATTAACAGCTTGGTATGTCTCTTTGGCGGCTGTTCACCTTGTGGCAGCGTGGTGCAGTGGATTGAGTGTTTAACTGTGGCACTGAAAGTCATCCGTTCAGTCACTTTGTGGGGTGATTTTGAAGTAAAGTGGGGTTGCATTGTATGTCATTTACATACAATTTGTGTTGTGCTTACTGTGGTGCAATTCTTGCTGTTCTGGTGCTTGGCCCTGTAATTGCTGCTTGCAGCTATATTTATTATTATTATTATTATTATTATTATTATTATTATTATTAATAAAATTACATTTGTAATTTAACAAATTCTGAAAAAAATTAAGTTGACTTGGTTCCAAAAAAAATGTAATTGAAAAGAGGAGAGATATCCTATTACAACTAAAGTGAACAAAAAGGAGATCTAAACTATTTACAATAAACAAACTATTTTGTTTCCTTACACATAAAAGAGTACTCCCAATCAGTTCCACACAGTATATACACTGGCAGCCAAAAGTTTGGAATAATGTACTGATTTTCTCTTATGGAAAGAAATTGGTACTTTTATTCACCAAAGTGGCGAACTGTTCTCAATGTATAATCAGGACATTAATAACGTGAAAAGTTACTATTACAATTTGAATTTTTTTTTTCAGAACTTCTTAAACTACTTCAAAGAGTTCTCATCAAAAAATCCTCCTCATGCAGCAATGACAGCTTTGCAGATGCTTGGCATTCTAGCTGTCAGTTTGTCCAGATACTCAGGTGACATTTCACCTCACGCTTCCTGTAGCACTTGCCATAGATGTGGCTGTCTTGTCGGGCAATTCTCACACACTAGCTGATCCCACAAAAGCTCAATGGGGTGAAGATCCATAACACTCTTTTCCAGCTATCTGTTGTCCAATGTCTGTGTTTCTTTGCCCACTCTAACCTTTTCTTTTTGTTTTTCTGTTTCAAAAGTGGCTTTTTCTTTGCAATTCTTCCCATAAGGCCTGCACCCCTGAGTCTTCTCTTTACTGTTGCACATGAAACTGGTGTTGAGCGGGTAGAATTCAATGAAGCTGTCAGCTGAGGACATGTGAGGTGTCTATTTCTCAAACTAGAGACTCTGATGTACTTATCCTCTTGTTTAGTTGTACATCTGGCCTTCCACATCTCTTTCTGTCCTTGTTAGAGCCGGTTGTCCTTTGTCTTTGAAGACTGTAGTGTACACCTTTGTATGAAATCTTCAGTTTTTTGGCAATTTCAAGCAGTGTATAGCCTTCATTCCTCAAAACAATGACTGACTGACGAGTTTCTAGAGAAAGCGGTTTCTTTTTTGCCATTTTTGACCTAATATTGACCTTAAGACATGCCAGTCTATTGCATACTGTGGCAACTCAAAAACAAACACAAAGATAGTATTAAGCTTTATTTAACAAACCAAATAGCTTTCAGCTGTGTTTGATATAATGGTAAGTGATTTTCTAGTACCAAATTAGCAGTTTAGCATGATTACTAAAGGATAAGGTGTTGGAGTGATGGCTGCTGGAAATGGGGTCTGTCTAGATTTGATCAAAAATGACTTTTTCAAATAGTGATGGTGCTGTTTTTTACATCAGCAATGTCCTGACAATACTTTGTGATCAGTTGAATGCCACTTTAGTGAATTAAGTACCGATTTCCTTCCGAAACAGCAAAATCTGTACATTATTCCAAACTTTTGGCCACCAGTGTATATTTATACTCATTAAGAAAAAACAACAACATTACTTGTTGTATAATCATGCTTGTTTAAAGGTGCATTCAGTAATTTTTTCCTCATTTAAAAAGAATCACGTGATTAGCCACACACTACTCTCTTAATCTCAGTAACTGCCGTTATTGGACCCTTAACCCATGAAATAAGTTAATTATAGCTGACTGTGAATAGTGAATTTCTACAATGCTATTGATAATTGAAAACTATTGCATTTGAAAGATGCTGCATCCACACCACTAGGTGTTAGTGTAAGTCCAAGATGACGAATTCAAAAAATTACTGCGTGCGCCTTTAAGTCAGGGTGTATGTTTCTTTGTTTGTGTTTCAGAGTTCAAGGAGACAGCAGAAAGAGTGCAGAGTCAATACAAGATGGAGAAACAGAAACGTAAAGAACTGGAGTTCAAACTTAACAACGTGGACGAAGAGCTTCAGGACATGAAAACAGAGAAGGACAGCCTGGAGCGAGTGAGGAACTATTGTTGCTTCCATTTGTGTGTTAATATGTGTGAGAGAAAGACAGTATGACTGAATATCAGGAATATCAATACCTTCGTTTGGACCTCTTTGGGGTAATCATGTCTATTAAACTGTTTCAGACTCTCTCAGACAGGAAGAGGAAGTGGCAGGCGGAGAGGCAGCGCTGTGATGAGGAACTAGAAGAGGTGAGGAGGGCGGGGCAACAGGAGATGGACAACCTCAGGAGCCAATTACGTAAAGCCAGAACCAGCACTGACCACGCCTCAGCTGAACAGGTAAATATGCAAATGAGTAGACTGAGGATGGGAAATTTAACACTTTAATATCTGCAATTAAAAGTTGACTGTTTAACACGTTAAAAAAAAAGGTTTAAAAACTATCCGGGTTTTTCCCCCCCACTTCCTGAAAATTCACTAATATATTTTCCCCACTTCCTGTGGATAAAATTGGCATATATAAATTTCCAGGAGGTACATGAACTAGGTCTTATCATTAAAAGAATCGTAATTGGACCCAGAATTGTTAAATTCCTCACGTTTCTATTCCTTTTTCTTTTTTAAATAATTTATTAAATAATATTTTTATATGTTTTTTTGCAAAAGTAGCTTAACCAACATGTGTTTGTGTAGCTGGCTCAGTTGCAGGCAGATCTTGAGCAGGAGTGGCAGCTGAAATGTGATCAGACTCTTGCAGCAGCACGTGAACAACAGAGGAGAGAACTGACTGAACTCACAGAGACCAGAGACACAATGCAGCTCAAACTCACACAGCTGCAGGAGAAGGTACACACACACACACACACAAACACAATATGACAACAGAGTGAGCTTAGGCAATAATTATACACAATCTCTTAGGACGTCTTCTCTCTCTTTAAACAATTCATTTCAGTGAATCGTTTCATTTGGATGCTTTTTTTGGATGCTTTTGATTTTTATGTCTAGGCCTATTTATTCACCAGTACTTTTGAGTCATTATTTTACATTTAGCTTTTTGTAGCTAGTAGTATAAATTTGAATACATATATTTCAATATATGTAGTAAATATTTAAAATGTTTATTTTTTTAAGGACTACTGTTTATCACAATGTTTTTTTGTTGCTAAGTTGCTGTCATCATCATTTGACATCCTTAATTATTTATTTTTTTGTATAAGATCAATGCTGCTGCTCTCATTTCTTAACTAATTATATAATCTGAAATTGATTTAATTAAACAAGATTTTTCCGCCTTAAATATTCATGTAATGAATGTACTTGTAATGTAGTGAGCTACGTTGTGCTAGTAACTTGTAGTTTAACTAATAGGGTTGCACTGATAAAACCCCCTTTAAATTCTGTATTAAAGTGGTATAATGGATAATGGTGTGTAGAGGGCGCCGCTTGCTCACACAGTGCTGACTGAAGCGCTGAATGCAGACTATATTTTTAAAACACAGCCTTATTTTTAAGGTTTAGTAATCGAGCAAGGCCATATTGTGATTTCAGTCTTAATTCAATCAATCATATAGCATTAATAGATATACCGATGTCATCAAAGTCTTCTACATGTTGTGGCTATTATTATTTCTGGATTGTGCATTTGAATTCATAGAGTTTTTACAACATGTTTCCAATTAATTATAAATAAACAATCCTTTTTTCATAGCTGCATTTTCATGCTTATAACCGATATGCCGATGGTTTACATTCGGTCAATAATTGGCCAATAAATATCGACAGTCGATACATCGGTGCATCCCTAGTAGCTACCTACTTTTTCAAAAGGGTATCTTGACTGTAGTTTTGCTGCTTTAAATGATGTGTATCTTGTACGTAGCTTGTCATCACTCAAAGTAGCTTCCCCGACACCGATCCATGCTTAAAGAACGCTTCATAACTTTTGTACTAGTCCACACCTGTTTGACAGTTCCGTGAGAATCTTCTTTAACTCATTCAAACATTAAAGAATAAATCGTATTCATTTGTTAAATAGACAGTCATGCAAACAACCAAACTACTACTATTCTTTATCTCCCATTTATAGTTTAATATGCTGAAACAGTCACGTGAATCAGATGAACAGCTTTTACTACAGCAGCAGGACCAGCGAGAGGAACTTCAAGCCTTGAGAGAAAAGGTGATACACTAAGAAAAACGTACACAACCTGCCTCTGGTCTCTAATCTTTTATTTGTATTCTTACATCCAGGGCCGTGGGAAGAAGATTTATGTTGGAGGTGCTATAGTAGGAGGTGCATTTTTGCCTGTACATGTAAAAAAACAAAAAAACAATAAACTGTAAATTACAAAATTAAATAAAGAAATCAATTAATTAAAGATGCATAATAAAATTATATTTAACTATGGCTAAAATTATTAGTTTAGATTAGTTTTCATGACATTTTACAGTGGACGTCTCTTATTGTCAATTTGCACGGGATTAAGCTATTTCTATAGGTGTGTATACTGCTTTTACACTGCCGTTTCACGTTATTGATCTATAAGGAAATGTATTTAGCTGTGCTGATTAATTATGAAAAAAATATTAAACTTGTGCATTTTCTGGTGTCTTTGACCAATGACTTTAGACACAGAGAACTTCAGAAACATCAACAGTTAAAGTGCTCACAGACAGCACAAATTCACTGACTTTTTACCAGCATGTCAATTCGCAGTGGGCCACCTTTACTTGGGTTATTTTTAGGGCATTTTGTAGAAGATAGAAACACTGTAATCTTTGTTGCAGCACCTGCAGCCCCCCTACTTCCCATGGCCTTGCTTACATAATTCATTCTTTAATCTCTCCTCAATTAAGACACTATTAAAAAGGGTCTCATTCTACATTTTTGTAGCAATATTTTTTCCCCCTGAAGTCCACATATAATTTTATTATTTCTACTGTACCTTTAAGACTTGCGTATAAATGACCTCTGTTATAACTGAAGAACTGCTTGGCATGTCAAATAGTAACAGCGCTTACTTAAGAGATGTACATTTGCTGTCAGGTCAAGCATAGTTCAGTTCCTTTTATTACGGCCTACATTAGATTGTGACAGGATGTTCCTTGCGCTTGTCCCATTTAGTATGAGTGGTTTATTGTGTTTCAGTGCTCTGTATTGGAGCAGAAAGTAGTGTTGCTGAAGCAGCAGGGTGAGGCGCGTGTTTCAGAGCTGGAGAGGAACCTGGCAGAGCAGCAGCAGCAGACAGACGCAGCAGGAGAGGTGAGCATTCGACGACTCCAAATGCATTACAGTTAAGCAACAAGTTACAAGATGCCATGTTAGGCATGGCACGAAGCAGAGTATTTGAAATCCTTTCAGCCATGACTATATTCACTTCACAATTCATTAATTCCATCCTTTCAGCTAGAAGAAATAGTCTTCTAAAATTTTTAGGTAGGCTAAAAGGAAAATTCTGTCAAAATCAACTCTACCTCATGTCAACCCGTATGACTTTTTTGCGGAACACAGAAAAATAATTTTATGAATATCCTGGTCTGTCTTTTCAATACAGTGGCAGTGAATAGTGTTTCACTTTAAAGCTTTAAAAAGAAACCAAAAGAACCATAAAAGTTGTCCATGGTACTCACGCATCATATTCCAAGTCCTCTGAAGTCATACGATAAGCTTGACATCAGAGTCAGAAATGACGGGGGACTCGTGGCAAAAATGCCACCAAAATGTCCCTGAAATTTAAAATGTGGTGACAAAAAATGCCCTCTTAATGAATTCTTCAGTTATTTTTTTATTTGTAACATCTGCTATACATGTACAGTAGTTCTTAATATTCTGTTATAGTCCTAGTTATACATATTATGGCATAAAATGTGAGTTGAGTTGATTTGATCTTAAGGACAGAAATATTCAATTCTTCAAACACTTTACAAAATGGTTGTATTCATTTACATCAGTTAATAACTTTTACAGCATTCTTTGTTAAATTTAGTTTCTGCATATACTAATACAACTTTTAATGAAAAAATGAACGTTAATGCATTATAAACTAACATGAAACTAACAATGAATGAACAATAGAATATTCATATATTAACATTGATTTATTAAACAAAGATTAATAAATGCTGTAAAAACATTGCTCATTGTTAGTTCATGTTAACTAATGCATTAATGTTAATGAATGGAACCTTATTGTAAATTGTTATATTGTATATTTTTATTAATTAATTGATTGAATTGACATATTAGACACTAACAAAAGAGACAGTTTGTTTTAAATGGTTGGAAGAAAGATTGCCTCATAAAGGTTATAAAAAAATGCCCCTTAAAATAAAATACAGGAGGCAAATATTGTCCCTTTATGTAGAAGTACGTTTCTGACAATGCTTGACAATGAGCATTCATGAGCGCTGTGAGAAAAACGCTTTCAAAGTGGCACGTGTCTTCACATGAGCTTTTTGTTTTTAGTTCTACATTTTCGCACATGCCACTGTGAATTAGCTTCTCTTATGAATGGCCGATGGATGTCAAGACTTTCAAAGAAAAATTATTGACATTCTCAACTTTATCACCTCTCATGAGTTTGCATCCCTGTTTCTATTGTATGCCTTCAGAAGACTTAGAACATGATGCACGAGTAGAATTAACTACTTTTGATTCGTCTGGGTCCTTTTTTAAACTTAGTTTTTGCCATTCAACTGCCATTGTATTGAAAAGACGGACAGAGATATTTATAATAATTTGTCCTTTTGGGTTCCGCCAAGGGATTGGAACACATGAGGGTGAGTAAATAATGACAGATTCTGTATCATAGATTTTAGGACAACTGCAACGTGTATTGACCATTCAGCATCAAGGACCGGAACTGTCTGTGTTATATTTGAAACTGTATAAACCTTTCTTTTTTCAGGTGAAGCGAGTGATGAATGGAGTGTTCCAGTCTCTGAGGGGCGAATTTGATCTGAATGAGACCTACACAGGAAGTGCTGTACTCACAGTGCTGGTCAACACCATCAAGGTTTGCCTTAGGGATAGTAATTATTAATCGATAAATTGACGTTAATAATTTGATTAAGCTTATCGTTCGTCAGTTAATTAATTTCAGGACAGATGTGTTTAGTAATCATGTCAGCAGATGTTGATAAGGCTCTCTATACAGTCATCCGCTGCTAGAGGGCGCTGCATGTGACGTCTTGTCCGCATCACAGAAGAACCACAATCAGTTTTGGAGCGTTTCTCTATAAATGAACATTGTTTTCTGCATACACCGTGATAGTGTGTTAAAGTACAACATAACAACATACACTGTTGATCTGCTGGTCTCCTTGTTTCATCCCAACCTACAATTACATCAGTGATCGCTGGGAAAGCAGATTCAGCTGACATCTTACCAGCACCAGAGAAACAGTATATTATGTAGGCTACTATGTTTATGCAGTGTGCTATGATTTGACTTAATTTCAAATTGAAAAATAAGTCCAAAGGTCCAAAATATCTCACGATCCACAACGTGAAGTTTTAATGAACTCAAATATGTATCTTGTATACAAGTTATTATTAACAGTAATTCAATAACATTAATTAAACAATTCACACATTCATACTAAACATAGCCTAAATGTGGGGGCCTGGGTAGCTCAGCGAGTATGGACGCTGACTACCACCTCTGGAGTCGCGAGTTTGAATCCAGGGTGTGCTGAGTGACTCTAGCAAGGTCTCCTAAGCAACCAAATTGGCCTGGTTGCTAGGGAGGGTAGAGTCACATGGGGTAACCTCCTCGTGGTCGCTATAATGTGGTTCGCTTATGGTGGGGTGCGTGGTGAGTTGTGCGTGGATGCTGTGGAGAATAGTGTGAAGCCTCCACACGCGCTATGTCTCTGCGGTGACGCACTCAACAAGCCACGCGATAAGATGCATGGGTTGACGGTCTCAGACACGGAGGCAACTGAGATTTGTCCACCGCCACCCGGATTGAGGTGAGCTGCTACACCACCACGAGGACTTAGAGCGCATTGGGAACTGGGCATTCCAAATTGGTGAGAAAAGAAAAACGTAGCCTAAATGTATTAAAATACACTGAACTAAGTATATTTTAATAGGAAAATATCAATACTTGCATTTCTGAAGTGTATTAATTTCAATTATATTTACACAGTAGACTTAATGCGCATATTATCTGGAGTCCTCCACATGCATTTTGCGGTATTAACGTTAATGATTTATCGATTAATTTTTAATTTCCATGACAATTGATTATGAAAATGTCTGAAAAATGACATCCCTAGTCTGCCTCTTTGATCTCTCTGCAGTACAGTGTTAACCCTAAAAGCCATGTGTATCAAATGTGATACACAATTTTTGATGGCTCCTGTTTCACTCTCTGCTCAAGCTGATGAGCCAAACAACCTATAAACAACCTTATATTATATGAAAATACTATATTGACAGTTAAAAAATGGAAATTGTAAAACTTTTTTCACTGGGTCTCTAGAACTTATGGTAAGATGATGTCATAATACCTTGTAATGTAAAATAATGAGTTTTTTTATTATGACAGAGCAGGCTGCATACACCGATCAGCCACAACATTAAAACCACCTGCCTATTATTGTGTAGGTCCCCCTCGTGCTGCCAAAACAGCGCCAACCCGCATCTCACTATAGCATTCTGGATGATATTCTTCTCACCACAATTGTACAGAGCGGTTATCTGAGTTACCGTAGACTTTGTCAGTTCGAACCAGTCTGGCCATTCTCTGTTGACCTCTCTCATCAACAAGGCGTTTCCATCAGCAGAACTGCTGCTCACTGGATGTTTTTTGTTTTTGGCACCATTCGGAGTAAATTCTAGAGACTGTTGTGTGTGAAAATCCCAGGAGATCAGCAGTTACAGAAATACTCAAACCAGCCCATCTGGCACCAACAATCATTCATGTGATTATCTAATCAGCCAATCGTGTGGCAGCAGTGCAGTGCATAAAATCATGCAGATACGGGTCAGGAGCTTTAGTTAATGTTCACATCAACCATCAGAATGGGGAAAAAATGTGATCTCAGTTATTTGGACTGTGGCATATTTGTTGGTGCCAGACGGGCTGGTTTGAGTATTTCTGTAACTGCTGATCTAATTTCTTTAAATTGTCAGAATATTCAAAGCTCTTTGATAGTTTTGTTTTTTGTGGTGGGTTTGAATGTAATGGAATGGAATGGTGATTGAGAGATATACCTCAAAAGCCTGTTGTATCATATTTCATACATGGATTTCAAAGGTTTTTTTTTTCAATAAAATAATATACAAAATGTTAACCAAGCAAAATTGCTTATGCAGCAAATACTCATTTTAAAATATCAGTAACAATATAATCAATACTATCACTTTTACTTTATTAAAATAAGCTGTCATTTATCCCAACATAAGAGTCACTTTCAGTGCATTGAAACCACTTTTTTCACAAATAACCACTAGATGGTGCCATAAACATGTGAAACTTACATACCATAGGTTGTTTGGCTCGTCAGCTTGAACAGAGAGTGAAACAGGAGCCATCAAACGTTATGTGTCATATTTGATACACATGGCTTTATAGGGTTAAAATGTAAAAAAAACAATTTCTTCTATCACAGAGTGTCACACTGCAGCTCCTAACTAAACCTGTGAGATCTGCATCTGAACACAGTGAAAAAGAAGAGGAGGAGGAAAAAAATGAGGAGAGAGAGAGTGATGCACAGCCAAGACATGAGGTACACATAAACAGGAGGAGAGAGGAGGAGGAGAGGGATTCAAGTTCTGCCGGACAGGATGAAGGACAGTCGCAAGCGGAGAAGAAAGACATTTCACCATCAGTGGAGAAGAAAGACATTTCACCATCAGTGGAGAAGAAAGACATTTCACCAGCAGTGGAGAAGATAGACATTTCACCAGCAGTGGAGAAGAAAGACATTTCACCAGCAGTGGAGAAGAAAGACATTTCACCAGCAGTGGAGAAGATAGACATTTCACCAGCAGTGGAGAAGAAAGAAGTAACGGATGAACTCGAAAAAGAAGACAGGAGTGAACAGGACATTGTGGAAGAAAAGAGGGAAGATGTTGTATTAGAAAAGAGAGAAAATGAAGTTGTAGAAGAGAAGGAAGTTGAAGGCAATGCCAACACAGAACAGAATTTGCAGGCTCTCGAGTTGGACAGTGAAAGTTGGACAGAGACCGCACAGACTGGAAAAGAATTATCTGATGACATAACTCCTAAACAGGAAGTGAAGGTAATTAATGAGAGCATTACAGGTCCTTTAGATGAAACAGAAACTGCACAAGTGACACTAAGAGGACCTCCTAAGAACCCACCACCACCACCCCCTAACCCTCTACAAGATGACTCGACCAAAACATCTGCACCACTCTCCAGGTTGGTAGTTAACTACTAACATTATGGCAGTAGAAAGGGATAGTTCACCCTAAATCGAAAAATCTGTCATCATATACCCACCGTCATGTTGTTCCAAACCTGTATGACTTTCTTACTTCTGTGGAACACTAAAGGAGAAATCTTGAAGAATGTTCACACTGCTCTTCTCTATACAATGAAAGCATATAGTGACCAGGGGCTGTCAAGCTCCAATAATGACAAAAAAACAAACACCATAAAGGTAGTACATACTACTTAAGCACTGTACTGCAAGTCTTCTGGAGCTATATGATAGCTTTGTGTGTGAAACGAAACAAAATTTAGGTCTTTATTCACTGATAAATTTTCCCTTCCGTTATAGCTTCATGCATGAAGTTACAGCGAATAAAGACTAAAATTGCAGTCTCTTTATCACACAAAGCTAGCGAATGGCTGCAAAAGACTTGGAATCTAGTGCACAAGTTGTATGGACTACTTTTATGGTGCTTCATTTTCGGAGCTTGACGATGTCTGTCACCATTCACAGTCAGTCTTTGAATAGAAAAGAGCAGCATGGACGATTTTCTAAACGTCTCTTTTTGTGTTCCACAGAAGAAAGTAAGTCATACAGGTTTGTTTAATTTTCATTTATGGGTGAACTATCCCTTTAAATTACGCAATGGCTCTTCATCTACACATGTGAGAGGAGATGAGCAGTTTATTGAGTTAGTCTTTTCCACAGAACATGCTAGTTAAAGCAAACAGGAACCATTCTACACTCTGGGCAGTAATGAGATTTTACAGCATGCAGACTGAAGTGTAATTGAAAAATTAAATCATGCTTATGATTGTTGATAAATCCAAAAGTAAACCAAATAAAGCTTATGATCACTGTATAACAATGTAAATTAACTTTTTAAACAAATCTACTAACGCAGCACCTACCTTAACCCTCACTGTCCCGTGTGAGCATGTACCCCACTAGATAATGTGTTCAGTGTTTGTCCTCTTTCTCTGTCTCTCGTCTCATCTGTGCTCATCCTGCTATTCTCTCAGTCAATCTGAGAGGGTAGAAGAGGAAAATGGGGAGGAACCATTTTTCCAGAGTGCCGCCCCTCCCCAGCCCCCACCCGCACCCACTGATGAAGAGGAGGAGGAGCTGGTGAGCTAGGCTCACACACACATGCACACACACAACATTCATCTGATGGCCTTTTGTTGTTCAACTTCCCATTTTACTGTCATTTAAATAATAAAAAATATTGTCTTTTTAGAGAATTGTCAAAATAACTTTGAAAATGTGTAATTAATGATAATCTAATGAATGATTATTAACTATGTGATTCTGAAAGACCAAAATCCCCTTGAATTACACAGTATATTTTTCAGTATAACGTGTGAAAAAATGTGTTTAATGGGGGTGGTGTGGTATAGTGGTTAATGTTCAGGGTCGGATAGCAGGTTGCTGATTCGATCCCCACAAGGATCAATTTGAGCCATCACCATTGTGGCCTGGAGCAAGACATTTATTCTCTGTTTTTCCAGGGGGATTGTCCCTGAAATAAAGTCATGGTGCTGTTCTATGGTGATATCACATAGAAGTCGCTAAGTTTCATAATTAATAAAAATAAATGGTGCAAAAAAAAAAGATCCTGTTCTATTCTAAGATTTCACTTTCATTCTAATAGGCATGTAAAATGCATTTATGCATCGAGATACATGGATCTGACAATAAAAATTCAATGCATCCATTATTGTATGAAATAATCAATTATAATTGCTGAAGTATAGCTGCGAGCAGCAATTACGGGGCCAAGCACACCAATGGTAAACATTTTGATTGAATTTAGAATTCCAGGGATGATTTTGGTCAGGGTGGTGAAAAAAGACATTAGTTTAATGGCTTATAGTGTAATACAAGTGCTTATAACATTTGGCCAATAGGTGGCGCTGTCACCAAATTGATATGGTATTGTCAGGGCTTAGTCATAATGCCACAAATGAAGTTTCATGTCTATATGGCAAAATGTTCATTAGATACAGCCTCAGATCCTTATTGGCATCTTGCCATATAATTCATTAATGCGTTACACATGAACAGTTTGGTTTAGCAAAAAGCTTTTCATAAATTTTTGTCATGAGTGTCCCTAGATGACACACAGCCAATTTCATGCAAATAGGATGGACGGCCTAGGAGGAGTTTGATAAAGTACGTTTTCAATGAAATTCAAAATGGCGGACAGGAGGGGGGCCTGGGTAGCTCAGCGAGTATTGACGCTGACTACCACCCCTGGAGTCGCGAGTTCGAATCTCGGGTGTGCTGAGTGATTCCAGCCAGGTCTCCTATGCAACCAAATTGGCCCAATTGCTAGGGAGGTTAGAGTCACATGGGGTAACCTCTTCTTGGTCGCCATAATGTGTGGTTCTTGCTCTCGTTGGGGCTTGTGGTAAGTTGTGCGCTACGTCTCCGCGGTAACGCGCTCAACAAGCCACGTGATGAAATGCGCAGATTGACGGTCTCAGACGCAGAGGCAACTGAAAATCGTCCTCCGCCACCCGGATTGAGGCGAGTCACAACGCCACCATGAGGACTTAGAGAGCATTGGGAATTGGCCATTCCAAATTGGGGAGAAAAAAAAACAAAAATGGTAGACAGGAAGTATGACCAACCTTGGCAAATTGGGTATCATTCGACTCCATATGCCCCAATGAATCGAAAGCGACCCATCTAATGATTTTAGGCCAAACTATTCAGAAGTTATAAGCCAAAAAATAAATAAATCATATTTCTTGACCACTAGGTGGTACTGTGCCGAATCTGTGCAGGTACCCTCGCGTCATGCTTGTGAGGACAAATACCAAGTATCGTGTCAATAGGCTAAAGCATTGCGAAGATACAGCCACACGTCCATTTTGGTGTGCTTGCTGTCAAATTTGTTGATGCGGTCCACGAGAACGATTTGGTCTATCATAATAAATCTCATTTATTATGAGTGTCTGTAGATAATAAAAAATTTCAAGTGAATCGGATGCACGGTCTAGGAAGTGTTCGAAAAAGTAGGTTATTCAGAAAATTCAAAATGGTGGAAAATTTAGTGGATGGAGGATTAGAATCAGACTTCTGGGTTTGCCTACAAATTGACGTCACGGCTGAACAGCTGTATTGCGACTCGGCTTGACCCAAAGAACCAGAGGGAAAAAGGGAAAAATTCTGTTTCGAGGATTTAAGATTTAAAAGATATAAGCCGAAATGTAATTGATTGGCTAATCATACCCACCCCTATCAGTGTGCCAAACTTCAAAAATTTTCTACATACGGTTCTATTGTGCAGCCATAGATTGAAGAGCAGAAGCCGAATAATAAGAAAACGAACAGGAACAAAATGTGCCTCAGCACTTTCGGTGCTTGGCTCTTTATAAAACCCAATGCACTACACATTAATTTCTTTCCCAAAATGCAGTTCTTTTTATTTAAAATTCTTGTCATATACTCATGTTGTTTGTTAATTACAAAAACAATTAAAGGTACTCTCCGTAACTTTTGTCTTTGTGTCATCTTGGACTTACACTGACACCTAGTGGCTTGGATGCAGCGTCATTTAAAATCAATAGTTTTAAGTTTCAGATGCAATTGTACAAATTTTGAATACACAGTCAGCCATGATTATATTAATCAATGGGTGAAAGTGTCAAATAACAGGACAGTTACTGAGATTAAGTTAGTATTCGGCAGGTCATGTGATTCTAACATGTGTGGACTCTCTCCATGTAGAATAAAACAGCTTTTATAACGTTACAGATATGACTGGTGTCTTAATTTTAATGTGAGTGCTCGTGATTTTATACATATATTGCAAAATTACAATTCATGTCTTTAGGACATTAGTCAGTGTAAGCCACTTCGACATACTTCAAAAGATTACCGAGTGCACCTTTAAGGGGGTTTTAGGGATATGCTTTCAGCTGTGCCTAATAACACCCCTTATCAATGGTCAAATCACCATAACACACAGCCTCTCATAGCTTATTACTTTTATAATTAAAGTGTTTTCATTCTAAAAGTGTTTCATGTAGGCTTAAAGGAATAATTCACCCAAAAATGTTAATTCTGTCACTCACCCTCATGTTATTCCAAACCCGGATTACTTTCTTTCATATGCAGAACAACAAAAGATGTTTTAATGAATATTGTGGTCCATCTTTTCAATACAATAGCATTTGTTACCATGAGCGTTTTATTCATATTCTTTATAAGTCAGTCATGCAGGTTTAGAATGGTGTCTGTGAGTAAATGATGACAGAATGATCATTGTTGGGTGAACTATTCCTTTGATGTGTGAACTCAACTCTGTGACCTGTCAAAAGGCAATATTTAAGTGTACTCTATATGATTGGTCAATAGGAATATTAAAAGTGTATTGATTCATACTCTCTGTGAATGTTGTCAGAGTTTAAAAGGACGGCCTCCTCCTGCCCCTCTGTTTGGTGATGACAGTGATGATAATGATGACCTGGACTGGCTGGGCTGATATGAACCCTCCAACCGAGTGTCAAGTTGGCCAGATAAACTCCGACATGGGGAACTTGTGTTTGTGTGAGCACAGCTGGACAGCAAAGGACATGGGACTTAAATTATGGGTTCTCTGATGTGATCAGAGAACAGCAACCATTAATAGATGACTTCCTCCCCAAGACCGTAAAGGTATTTGAGTGATGACCTTCATGGAGGTATGGACTGACTGCTGCTTCCAAAACTGCATTTTGATATTCAAGCACATATAGCAAAAAGAAGTCTTAGAAATCATCTCTAAAAAAAAATCTGTATTCCTAATACTGTAAATCATAACCATTGATTGTTTTTGTCCTTTTTTTAAAAAAAAAAGTGTGTTAATTTATGATTCAATGTTCCCTTCTTCAATACGGGGGTTTCATGCTTAATACTGACAACGATAGCTTAAATGGTTCTTAATATTTATAAATTGTGCTAACAGCAACCAATTCCATATTAATAAAGTAAATATTAAATAAAACTGGTTACCTGTCAGTTTCTTTTTACATTTGGATTTGTTCCATCAGTTCATACTTCAAAGGTGAATTGTGTAATTTCTACACCACTAGCGTAACCAAACGGAATTGCAAAAATAATACATTGTGGCACAATTCAATGCAACAATTTAAGAATGGTTTACAAACCATTTCCACCAAAATTTGCATTTCATGAATGAGACCCAAAATGTTTTGAGACAATTGTCAGGTTTTTGTCCCTAAAACACTTGTTTAAAAGTAATTCAGTTTGACAATTTATGCAAGAATGGCTTCATGAATAGTTTCAACAGAAATTAGCATTTCAAGAATGAGGCCCAAAATATTTCTCAAGACAATTTTCAGATTTTTGTCCCTAAAACGCTCGTGTTTGGGGCTACTTTCTTACGCCACATATTTAGTATGTCTCTTAAAACAGCCCAAGCAGCCATTACTAGTTTGCAGAAAATGTGGCGGAGTGATATGGAAATGTAATGTGGTCAACAAATTTGGAACTTAAGAACATTATAAACATTCCAAGGTGTTGTTTTGTCATTTTCTACAAACCGATGAGAATCAAGAATTCAACACAGTGGTACAGTGGTTAGTATTGTCATCTCTTAAAGTAGTTTCAAAAAGACTTTCTTTTAATATTCTTTCTACATAGGAGATATGTTAGTGTGTGATGTTACCACAGACCATAAATAAACCTTTAATAAACAGTTTCTTATTGCTCATTAGGACAGAGCAAATTTAAACAATGGTCAGTGTAATGCATGTGTTGCAGTCCTGAGCTCCCAATAGATATCATAAGACATTCAGTTAGTGTTCATATTTTCAAATATAAAAAAAAAAAAAAAGCTTGCTGTAGACAAGTATGTGTCTCTTTAAGAAATCCCACCACCAGTAAATGCTGATTGGCCAACCAGTCCATAAGAGGAGTTAACAAGGACAAAAGCTGCAATCCAGATTAAAAAATACACTTCATAGTACCACTGTGTAAACATCAGAGAGGATCACCGTAGGTCAAGCATTGATACAGTGCCTTCTGTGATTTTAATGTGGCTGCCATTCTGAGGAAAAACAAAGCAAGCACAAAATGGACATTTCATACTGTCTGCTTGTTATGGCCACAGTTCAAGCGTGGCATTTCCAGTATAACAAATTATCAGTTTGCTCACAAAATGTATTGTAAAAGAATTAGCTTCTGAAAATAACCAGTATATATATATGTCACTTACTGTAAAAAGAGGAGGCTCTTTAGGATGAGGATGAAAGCCTTTCTGCGTACAGGTCGAGATCTCCTCTATGCCGTAGTCTGTCAATCTGAAATAGCCAGTTCTACCATACAAAGTGCACACATGTCCAAACCATTAGTATTCAATATAAGTAACTTGTTAGTGTTGTTCTTCTCACTAATGTTGAGTGTGCAAATACTACACTGCAGTTACACAATATCTTAGACATAAATGCAAAATATAGACTTTGTGTTATTTATTATTAATGACTTGTTAATGATTAGGTGAGGTCTTACTATTGTCTCTCTCAAACATTGTTGTGCATTTCTCAGAGTTCCCAGACTTTTTGAACAAGAGAAAGTTCCGTTCATTTTATAAGATGTTTCCAGTCGTTTGTGATAACTGAATAAGGATTTTGTTTTTGATTAAAAATAATTTTGATTTAGACTGATTGATTGATTAATGGATCATTCAGATTGATTTGTGAATAATAAAAAAAAAGGATTGCAAACAAATATCTTTTGATGACTTTTAAAGTTTAATCAGGAAAACACAAAAAAAAATAACTGATATGTCCAGGTTTTCCATGACAGTGAAACCCCTGATTTATATTTTAAAAAATCAGACTGAATGAGCCACACATGACATTTATTCACTAATAATGTGCTAAGCCGACATCAATGCAACACTGCACTTACTCGTTGAATTTGGGAGAGCAGACGATGGCGATGGACTCTGGCAGCATCATTTGGTAGGAGCAGTGAGTGTGCAGGTCTACACTGGAGAGGAAGGCTGTCTGAGTGGGGTGGGTCTGTGGAAGAAAGGAACAGTGACATCTGAACAGATCTATTTGTATCCTTACCTCTGATCTATTGTGCTGTTTACATCATGTACTTTGCAGCAAATTGAATATAACATTTCAAAGTGAAGGCATAGTCATTCTAATAGCTAGATATTTGAATAACTCCTAAAACTAAAAACCTATTTATGTATATACATTTTTTTCCCCCAAAAAAAACTTTTACATCCCCTTGGTTCCTAATATAGTGTGTTGCCTTCTTGAGCATCAATGAATGTTTGCACTTTTTGTAAGAAAAAAAACACTTGCCTTAAGGTCAGTTGTATTAAATATCAAAAGCTGGATGTCAACATAATATAGCTACTGTTGAGAAGTAGATCTATATATTTTTAATTCCTCCATGTTACTCTGTGGCCAGGGCAAGAGGATTCTACAGTTTTTATAACAGCGGCCTCTAGAGGTGAAATAAAAACAGTAACTGACACCTTGTGGGGATTTGCTGTATGTAAATCTTTCATCATTGACACTATTCATCCATATTTTTATCCCCACTTCAATGCATATTTAGTTATCTTGATTAGATAATTAAGTGTTCTAAATTGAAGTAAGGGCATGCAAAGAAAAATGTATCTGGAAATGTGCTCTGCACACATATTGTGTCTCCAACTTCATTTCTTTTAAATAATAATAAACCTTATTCCACATTAAACCTCATCTGGTGAATATATGCAACAAGCTTAATTTTGTAAATAATTAAATAATTCACCCAAAAAATGAAAATTCTCTCATAATTTAGTCACCCTCATGCCATTCCAGATGTATGACTTTTTCTGCAGAACACAAAAGAAGATTTTTAAAGAATATTTCAGCTCTGTAGGTCCTCACAATGCAAGTGAATGTTGACCAAAACTCTGAAGCTCGAAAAATCAAATAAAGGCAGCATAAATGTAAACCATATGACTCCAGTGGTTTAATCCATGTCTTCTGAAAAGATATGATAGGTGTGGGTGAGAAACAGATCAATATACAAGTCCTTTTTTAAACTATAAATCACCACTTTAACTTGCACAGTTTTCTTTATTCTGTTTTTGGCAATTCACATTCTTCGTGCATATTGCCACCTACTGGGCAGGAAGGAGAATTTATTTTAAGAAAGGACTTAAATATTGATCTGTTTCTCACACACACCTATCATATCGCTTCTGAAGATATAGATTAAACCTTTTTGGTGAATGGCCACCATTCACTTTCATTGTAGGGACCTACAAAGCTGAGATTTTCTTCTAAAAATTTTCGTTTGTGTTCAGCAGAAGAAAAAGTCATACACATCTGGGATGGCATGAGAGAAAGTAAATGATGAGAGAATTTTTATTTTTGGGTGAACTATCCCTTTAATTATAGAACACTGTAATGGAGCCTCGTCTCCATCATTTCAAAATAAGAGTCCCTGGGGTGTTTTTGGCTTGTTTATAGTTAAAAGTCCTGCATTTATGCAACAAATCTTTTTTTCTTGGTTGGACAATAAACTGCATTTGAGATTTTATTCATTTTGTACTCTTGTAGCTTCTGTGCCTGTCGTAGTAAGGAAAGACCAAGAATGTTTTTTAACACACTATAAATCCATTTTAAAAACGATCGGCCAATTAATTGGTTATCGGCCTTTTCCACCACATTCGTTATCAGTATCGCCAAAATGCACTGTGGGTCAACCTCTATTGGGAAGAACTCAAATGTGCATAAGATGCTGGGAAACCAAAGAGCGTGCAGTACCTGGAGGATTTTTCTTAAGAACAGTGGCAGCTCCACTGCTCAGGACAAAGAAGAGACTCGTGCACAACTATCACCAGCAGTGTTGGGTAGTGTTACTTTTAAAAGTAACTCATTAGAATATCACATTACTCCTTAAAAAAGTAACTAAATTAATTAAAAAGTTACTTTTCATGGAAAGTAAAGCATTACGTTACTTTTGTGTTATTTTTGTGTTACTTTCTCTTCTGCTATGCATTCCATACAAACACAAGAGATATGTAGCGACATTACAGTTCATGCTAGCTACTGTACAACACTCATGTCAAAACAACATACTAAACAAACAGATATTTAGAAAGTAGGTCTTCACAACATATTTATAATAAAGAATCAATAACATGAATATGCATGATTTGTTTTTCCATCAACATCGCAGCCAGTATTAATAATGAAGAATAACCACTATCTTACCTAAAGCAGCAAAGCTCAACACTTGAACCTGCATCATATGTCATCATGTGCTGTGCCCATTGACAATGTCAGAGTCAACTTAAGATGTTTTTCAAAAGTCAGGATAAAATTCAGTGGGGAATGCCGGCCATATTCAAGGAATAAATGAATATTTTTCACTTAAGTCATCTCAGTGCATGCTTGTTTTGAGTTGATCCACGGTGCGTACAGACTGTTGATACAACTTGAATGGAATAGTTTTTAATGCTACCAAAATGCCATTAAAATGTTATGTTTCATGAATCAAATTACTTCATCATAAAACAAAAATGTAGAATATTTTAAGAAATTAAGACATTTTGTCTGTGTGCACAGTCGATGTAGAACATTGCTCGCAGCTGCTGATCCAGAGTCAGCTTTTCTCATCCCATTCTCCTAGTAATGGGGAGCTGTAACAGAGCAGTTCCTCTGCGTAAGTCAGTGAATTGAGTATTTCACCTTATTTTATCATGTCATAGCCAGTCTTATAATCCCTCTGCCTAAACGTGTTTACTGATTTTTTTAATGCAGTGTGTATTAACACATGAATCAATAGTGTTTCACTAAAATGAATGCTGAATGTTAAATGCTTTAAAGTGGAGCAGTTCTGATGCAAACTGATCCTAGAGAAGTAGTTACGGGCAGCTTTAAAACAAAGCAGTTCAGATGCACAAAAAGTCAGCGAACATTCCACGTTGTATGTATCTGTATAATCATGCCATGGCCACGGGAAGACTTCTCCGGGCTGATTCCTGTGCTATATTATACCATGAATATGTGTTTACACATTTTACATGCAGCCTACATGAATCAATCACAAGAAACAAAGTTTCACTTACCCGAATATTAAATTTTTGACAAAATGTTGCCTTATGAGGACACATCTCTTAACTCTTGCTGTAATTGTCATGACAACGGCAAAGTGTACGAAGGCTGCTCATGTAAGCTCCAGTGCACAACATATCAACCGCTGCGAATTATGAGTGCAACTGGATTCCACTCAAGCGTTCAGATTTACATTCCTTTACTAGCAATATTTTGCAGTTTTTAAAACATAAATCTCAGGGTTGGCTAAAAGAAGATTTGTTGTGCTCTGCCTATCGCTGATAAGCATGGTTCATACGCTCTAGAACTACAATACCCATCATGTGCACACATACTACAACTTCACTGTGCATCTCTGGTAATCAAGCCTCACATCCTCTAGAACTACAACGCCCATCATGCACTACATCTCCTCCCCGAAGTTTGCACACGTTTACTCCTGATTTATCGCAATACGGGGAAAGGAGAGGTGTACGAAAGTTACTTATTTAAAAAAATAACTCAGAAATTATGGACTAAAATAAAATATATTACGTTACTTTACTCGTTACTCGAAAAAAGTAATCTGATTATGTGACACATTACTTTTAACGTGTAACACTGATCAACAGCCTCCTATCACAAACCTTACAACCAATCATTGATCATCGAGGATCAGCACACCATATTAACAACCATGGGGATGTAAACTTTTGAACAGGATCATTTGAGTAAATTTTCTTATTTTGTCTTGTGTAATATGTAAATATCTGTTATAAATAGCTTCATCAGGGCAGTACTAAATCAAAATAATATGCAATTTTTATGGTCCCTCTAAAAAAAATTTTTTTTGATAAACATCTTGTGAAGCAAAGTTATGCACACAACTGTGTGTGTGTGTGTGTGTGTGTGTGTGTGTGTAATAGAGTGCTGTGGAAAAGTATTTGTCCTCTTCCTGATTTCTTCTATTTTTGTGTATTTTTCAGACTAAATCGTATTTGATCTTCAAAAGAGATATAACATAAAACAAAGGCAACCTGAGTAAACACAAAATACAGTTTTCAAATATATATATATATATATATATATATATATATATATATATTATTTTGTTATTTTTATTGAAGCAAAAAAATTATCCAACACCCATATCACCCATGTGAAAAACTAACTGCCCCCTTAAACTTAATAGCTGGTTGTGCCACCTTTAGCAGCAACTGCAACCAAACGCTTACGATAACTGGAGATCAGTCTTTCACAACGCTGTGTTGGAATTTTGGCCCACTCTTCTTTGCAGAACTGCTTTAGTTCAGCCACACTGGAGGGTTTTCAAGCATGAACTGCCCATTTAAGGTCCTGCCACAGCATCTCAATCAGGTTCAAGTCAGGACTTTGACTAGGCCACTGCTTCTTTTGAGCAGAGGTGGATTTACTCCTATGCTTTGGATCATTGTCTTGCTGCATAATCCAGTTGTGCTTGAGCTTCAACTCACAGACTGATGACCGGATGTTCTCCTTTAGGATTTTCTGTAAGAGAGCAGAATTCATGTTTCCCTCAATTATTGCAAGTCACCCTGACCCTGAAGCAGCAAAGCATCCTCACACCATCACACTATCACTACCATGCTTGACCGTAGGTATGATGATCTTTTTGTGGAATTCTGCGTTTGATTTACGCCAGATTTAACGGGACCCATCTTCCAAACAGTTCCACTTTCGACTCATCAGTCCACAGAACATTCTCCCAACAGGTTTGTGGATCATCAAGGTGTGTTTAGGCAAAATTCAGACAAACCTTAAATGTTCTTCTGGGTTAGCAGTGGTTTTCACCTCGACACTCTTCCATTTTTAGCCAGTGTCTTTCTGATAGTGAAGTCATGAACAGTGATCTTTATTGATGCGAGAGAGGCCTGCAGTTCCTTGGATGATGTCCTTGGCCTTTTTGTGACTTCCTGGATGAGTCGTCGCTGTGCTCTTGGAGGAATTTTGGAAGGTCGGCCACCTCTGGGAAGGTTCACCACTGTGCCAAGTTTTCTCCACTTGGAGATAATGTCTCTCACTGTGGTTCTTTGGAGTCCCAGAGCCTTTGAAATAGCTTTGTAACCCTTCCCAGACTGGTGTATTTCAATCATCATTTCTGGAATTTCTTTCAACCTTGGAATAGTGTGCTACTGGGTGAGACCTTTTAGCCAACTCCATGCTGCTGAAAAAGTTCTATTTAAGTGTTGATTTGATTGAACAGGGCTGGCAGTAATCAGGCCTGAGTGTGTCTAGTCCAGCTGAGCCCCATTATGAATGCAGTTTCATAGATTTAGGGATTTAGTAACTAAGGGGGCAAATACTTTTTCACACAGGCCCAGTTGGTACTGGATAACATTTTTGCTTCAATAAATAATATTATCATTTAAAAACTGTATTTTGTGTTTACTCAGATTGCCTTTATGTTATATCTCATTTGAATTTTTGAAACAATTTAGTATGAAAAAAACATAAAAATAGAAGAAAACAGGAAGGAGGCAAATACTTTTTCACAGCACTGTATATAATTAAAGTAACATATATTTGTTTTCACAATGGAGACATGAAGATAATGTCATAAAGCAAAAAAATCCTAAAAAAAATAAATAAAAAGTCTTCATTTTCTTGATGCAAAACATATTTTCTTTCTTTTTTTCATTTGGGATGCCATATGGCATAGAATTGATCTTAATAGGTTTTGTGAGGTTCACCCATGTCAAATATACCTCTGTTAAGTTGTGTGATTGTTACTCACATGTATCCAGCCCAGTGTAATGAGGTTGTACTGGTCCTGCACCAAAAACAGCTCTTCCTCATTCTCTGTGTCACAGTAATCTGGACCCCCACACTGCTTCGGCACAATCACGTGTGTCACGGTGAACGTGTTCATATTCTGCAACAGGCACACAAACACACCATTTACAGGTGCATCTCAATAAATTAGAATGTCGTGGAAAAGTTCATTTATTTCAGTAATTCAACTCAAATTGTGAAACTCGTGTATTAAATAAATTCAATGCACACAGAGTGTTGTACAGTTCTTTTAATTGTGATGATTTTGGCTCACATTTAACAAAAACCCACCAATTCACTATCTCAAAAAATTAGAATACATCATAAGACCAATAAAAAAAACATTTTTAGTGAATTGTTGGCCTTCTGGAAAGTATGTTCATTCACTGTATATGTACTCAATACTTGGTAGGGGCTCCTTTTGCTTTAATTACTGCCTCAATTCGGCGTGGCATGGAGGTGATCAGTTTGTGGCACTGCCGAGGTGGTATGGAAGCCCAGGTTTCTTTGACAGTGGCCTTCAGCTCATCTGCATTTTTTGGTCTCTTGTTTCTCATTTTCCTCTTGACAATACCCCATAGATTCTCTATGGGGTTCAGGTCTGGTGAGTTTGCTGGCCAGTCAAGCACACCAACACCATGGTCATTTAACCAACTTTTGGTGCTTTTGGCAGTGTGGGCAGGTGCCAAATCCTGCTGGAAAATGAAATCAGCATCTTTAAAAAGCTGGTCAGCAGAAGGAAGCATGAAGTGCTCCAAAATTTCTTGGTAAACGGGTGCAGTGACTTTGGTTTTCAAAAAACACAATGGACCAACACCAGCAGATGACATTGCACCCCAAATCATCACAGACTGTGGAAACTTAACACTGGACTTCAAGCATCTTGGGCTATGAGCTTCTCCACCCTTCTTCCAGACTCTAGGACCTTGGTTTCCAAATGAAATACAAAACCTGCTCTCATCTGAAAAGAGGACTTTGGACCACTGGGCAACAGTCCAGTTCTTCTTCTCCTTAGCCCAGGTAAGACGCCTCTGACGTTGTCTGTGGTTCAGGAGTGGCTTAACAAGAGGAATACGACAACTGTAGCCAAATTCCTTGACACGTCTGTATGTGGTGGCTCTTGATGCCTTGACCCCAGCCTCAGTCCATTCCTTGTGAAGTTCACCCAAATTCTTGAATCAATTTTGCTTGACAATCGTAAGGCTGCGGTTCTCTCGGTTGGTTGTGCATCTTTTTCTTCCACACTTTTTCCTTCCACTCAACTTTCTGTTAACATGCTTGGATACAGCACTCTGTGAACAGCCAGCTTCTTTGGCAATGAATGTTTGTGGCTTACCCTCCTTGTGAAGGGTGTCAATGATTGTCTTCTGGACAACTGTCAGATCAGCAGTCTTCCCCATGATTGTGTAGCCTAGTGAACCAAACTGAGAGACCATTTTGAAGGCTCAGGAAACCTTTGCAGGTGTTTTGGGTTGATTAGCTGATTGGCATGTCACCATATTCTAATTTTTTGAGATAGTGAATTGGTGGGTTTTTGTTAAATGTGAGCCAAAATCATCACAATTAAAAGAACCAAAGACTTAAACTACTTCAGTCTGTGTGCATTGAATTTATTTAATACACGAGTTTCACAATTTGAGTTGAATTACTGAAATAAATGAACTTTTCCACGACATTCTAATTTATTGAGATGCACCTGTATATGCATTACATACAGTAAATTCATCAAAACACAATTCCTCCATGTCTAATGCATACTCTTGCATTTTCTCAATAAAGAAAACTTCACAATAACTTTCTCAACAATGAAGCAGCTTTATGTCAGTGACAATAAACAACAAAGTCATACCAGTTTCCCACAGAGTATGCCACAGGTTTCCACTGCTCGTATGGTGTTGCTGTTAGCCAGTCGCAGGAATTTACCACAAAGCTCTGCAGGGACAGCTATTTGGCGTAAGCCATCTACCAATGTAGCTGAAACACGGAGAACACAAACACTGTGAAAACCCACTAACACAGAAAAACAAACAAAAACAGTTCTACTTCATAAACCAGCAGCAACATAGAGGCTGCTTCATTTAGATTTTTGAGTAGTAAGGAATTAAACAGTTTTGGTTCCAATTCCACTTTAGGATTCTGATTCCTTTACGTTTCCATTAACACTTGATTTATTTACATGGAAAAAATTTGGACTTTAAAGGAATATTCCGGGTTCAATACAAGTTAAGCTCAATCGACAGCATTTGTGGCATAATGTTGATTACCACTCAAATTTATTTCGACTCGTTCCTGCTATTTAAAAAAAAAAAAAAAAAATCCTGGTTCCAGTGAAGCACTTACAATGGAAGTGAATGGGGCCAATTTTTTACGTTACAATACTCACTTATTCAAAAGTATAGCCACAAGACATAAAGGATATGTGTGTAAACATGATTTTAGTGTGATAAAATCCCGTATAAACCTTTTCTATGTAAAGTTATAGCCAATTTTACATCTTCGTTACCATGACGATGTAATGTCAACAAACCCTAAAACCCTTAAACGACTGTAAAAACGACGATTTAAACAACTTTACAGCTCAAATACATGAGAATTAACAGAAGAATTAATGTAAGTGCTTTTATAAAATTATAAGCTTCACATTTGTTTTAAACCCTCCAAAAAATTGGCCCCGTTCACTTCCATTGTAAGTGCCTCACTCTAACCTCAATTTGTTTTATTTTTTTTTATTTATTTTATTTTTTTTTTAAAGAAAAGGAGGACTGAGTCGAAATTATTTTTTGTGGTAATCAACATTATGCCACAAATACTGTCGATTGAGATTAACTTGTTTTGAACCCGGAATATTCCTTTAAGTTCAGCGGCAAACTCAAGATCTGCACCAAGATCAAGACTGATTTGTGAGACTTTACACTAATTCATTAAAAAGAACCAGCTCATTAAAGTCATTAATTTGAGAATCAGAGTAGGATTTTGCTGGTATTTCTTTAAAAAATTTAACCGTGCTGAATAAGAACTGGTTCTCAATTCCCAACCCTAGTGTCTAGTGAAGTATGAGAGTGATTCGTACTGTTGTGATGGCCTGGTTTAAGTGAGCGGTCAATATTTGGGGGTGCAGCCGGGCTTGGCGCAGTTGGAGCATTGTGATTGGCTGAAGGGTACTGTGGACTCTGAGGGGGAGTGGGAGATGCTGGGTAGGGCACAGGTGGGCCCTGGATTCCAGGAATGAGCAGAGCGTCATCCGGGGGAGAGGCTGGCGTGCTGATATTCTGACGCTCGCCTTGACGGTCGCGCTGCCGTATCATCTCCTCAAACATACTGAACTGCTCCTGTTCCAGCTGCTTTCTCTGCATGTCTGCCACACGCTTTCTCTCAGCCTCCAGCTCTCGCTGCCGTGACAACTCCTGTTCCAGTGCTGCCTGTTCGGCACGCTGCAAAAAACACATTAGAACCATATCTAAGGTTGAGCAAAATTTTGTTATTGTTGTTGTTTTTATTTAAAGGGATAGTTCACCCAAAAATGAACATTCTCTCATCATTTACTCACTCTCATGCCATCCCAGATGTGTATGACTTTCTTTCTTCTGCAGACACAAACGAAGATTTTTAAAAGAATATTTCATCTCTGTAGGTCCATACAATACAAGTGGATGATGACCAAAATATTGAAGCTCCAAAAAGCACATAAAGGCAGCATAAAAGTAATCCATAAGACTCCAGTGGTTTAATACATTTCTTCTGAAGAGATATGATAGGTTTGTGTGAGAAACAGATCAATAAGTATTTTTTTACTATAAATCTCCACTGTTACTTTTTTACATTCTTTTACATTCTGAAAGTGAAAGTGGAGATTTATAATAAAAAGGACTTAATGATCTGTTTCTCACACACACCTATCATATCGCTTCAGTAGAAATGTATTAAACCACTGGAGTCTTATGGATTACTTTTATGTTTCCTTTATGTGATTTTTGGAGCTTAAAAGTTTTGGTCACCATTCACTTGCATTGTATGGACCTACAGAGATGAAATATTCTTCTAAAAATCTTTCTGTCTTAAGCAGAAGAAACAATTCACATGTAAATAATGGCACAACACACACACAAACAAAAAAATAATGACCCAAAAAATTGGCTTCATATCCTGTTAGCGAAATATGATGTCTTAATACACGGCTCTGTGGAATACTTGATCCTGATGAGTCAATCATTGGTCAAACACTTTTGTATAATGACCGCATGCAACTGTATTTCGACCATTCCAACTGCAACCAATCTCCTACACTATGCTTGTTTCAAAATAAATTTAATTTCATGTCCATGTATTTATTTATTTGGCAAATAGCCAAGTACTAAGCAATAATGACCAGATGACTTCACCATTTCTATTTTTTCTTTGGATTTTTGGGTGAAAAATTATTTGATTCAACCTTTTCTATCATGATAATGCTCACTATTCGTGCCTCACCTTTTTACTGAGGTACTGAGCATATTCTCTCTCATATCTCTGCGATAAAAGTTTCTTCAGCTGCTCTGCTTGAGGAAAAGCTATCTCCTTTAGCTTCTGTGTGAAGAACAAGAGCAAAACAATGTCAGCGAGGTATCTGATGCTGGTAATTTGAGATTATTGATCAGCCTGGTGACTTTCAAAGCAAGCTTTTTCCATCTGAAGTTCAAAACCGGGCTATGTTACCTTTAAAGTCTCCTTCTTCTCAGGAATATTAGGGATCTTATATTCTGGATGCTTAGGGAGCTTTTCAATGAAAAGCCTGATGGATTAAAAACAGGGAGTTTTGTAACTGTGCTGGAGATTATGAACAACATTACTGTCATCTGAAGACTAACAAAAGACAAGATGTACTTCGGCTGAAAAAACGAAAAGAAATGTGATCAAAACAGAACCAATCATGTTAAAGGTGCACTCATGTTTAGAATGATGTACACTCACATGAGATGAGTGGCCTAAAAGTTTTTTTTTTTTATTTCTCATGGCAGCCAATGAGATCACATGATCAGCCAGACACTACTCACTGTAACCCCTCAGTAACCTCTCCTGTTATCAGACAATTTGTCTTACAAAATAAGTTAATCACGGCTGACAAATACATGTACGCATAGGAGTAGGAAATAATTACTGAGTGCACCTTTAAAAGGATAGTTCACCCAAAAATAGAAATTCTCTCATCGTTTACTCACCCTCATGCCATCCCAGATGCGTATGACTTTCTTTCTTCAGCAGAACACAAATGAAGATTTTTAGAAGAATATTTCAGCACTGTAGGTCCATACAATACAAGTGAATGGTGACCAAAACTTTGAAGGTCCAAAAAGCACAAAAAGGCCACATAAGTGTCTTACTCCATAAGACTCCAGTGATTAAATCTATATCTTCAGATGCGATGGAGTAAGGAAACAGATCAATATTTAAGTCCTTTTTTACTACAAATTCTCCTGCCTGAAAAGTAGGTGGCGATATGTACAAAGAATGCAAATCACCAAAAACAAAAGAAAAAGAATGTGAAAGTGGAGATTTATAGTAAAAAGGACTTAATTAGTCATCTGTTTCTCACTCACACCTATCATATCACTTCTAAAGACATGAATTAAACCACTGGAGTCTTATGGATTACTTTTATGCTGCCTTTATGTGCTTTTTGGAGCTTCTAAGTTTTGGTCACCATTCACTTGCATTGTATGGACCTACAGAGCTGAAATATTTTTCTGCAAATCTTAATTTGTGTTCAGCAGAAGAAAAAAAGTCATACACATCTGGAATGGTTTGAAGGTGAATAAATGATGAGAGAATTTTCATTTTTGGGTAATCTATCTCTTTAAATGGAAAGGAAAGAGCTAGACACCATTCATAGATCTTCTTACGTGATGTATTTGTTGTAGAGGACGAAGGCATGCTCTGTGTTGCCCTCCTCAGCATACACATGTGCCATGCGGATCATCTCCATACCCGAGCGGAAGTATCTTCGGAGGGGCACTGCTATATTCATGTCCACTGCACTGCCCTTCTTCGTCAAGGCCCGCACCCGCTCCTCTGGGGTCAAACTCACATCCGCATGGTCCAGCATGATGTGGACAGCGATCCAAGTCTAGACCTTCAACACTGTGATACAGAAAGGAAACATTTAAGGTGTCATATAATGGAAAAACATCATTTTCCTTGCTCTTTTGAATAAGAGTTGTATGTGCTTTGTTAGTCCCTCCCGAGTCCATTTATCAGATCTGTTTTTTCTGAAAAACTGGTGGGGCGGGACACCAAAATGGGTCACAGGTCTGTTCTGATAGGGTAACTGACAGTTGGGAAGTAAATACTAAATGCAAATAATAAAATGTTACTAAAGTCTTATACAACTCGTGCATAGTAAGGATAGTAAACTAAATAAGCCTTTTAAAGGTAGGTGAAAATTCTTCCTATTTGTTTTGCTGTTAACATCACAGCCCATGCATCCAATCAAACTCTAATGTACATATTTATATATTTATTATATTATTTATGTCATTACTATCTTAATTTAATATTAGATTAATATAAGTAATATAAATGAATGCCAATTTTGTTTACTTTTCAAGCATGACCACTGAAAGCCACTGATTAAGAAATCGTCATGTTATGATGTCAAAACTATGAGCACATAAACATATGGCCACACATAAATATAGAAGTGTTAAAGGTACACTAACAAAAACAGCCTGTTGAAAAACTAAATTACGACTTTTTAAAAAAAAAAAATTATATGGTTTAAGAAAAATATCAATTGATATGAAGACTCAATATGACAATCTGCTTCTGGCTGGCTAATGTTACATTTATAAACCTTACCCTGATAATAAATCTCGTCTCCTTCCAGATCTCAGTCACATTAGCTGACAGAAGTGCTTCATTGAGTCTTTAATGTATTTAATGTCAATTCATTTCAGACACGTTAAATTGGTTTCTGCGATTGTGTATTTCATTCTTTACGCTTCAGTCTTAATTACTCGCTTGCTTACTTCCTCTTCCTGTATGAATAGGCTGTCTAGAAGGTAACACCCCCGCAGACTAAGTCTCGCGAGAGTATCATTCGCTGTTACTAAGGTTAGGTTTAAGGTTAGATTTAGTCGTAGGAATAACGCTAGGTTTATTTTTAGGTTTAGCGGTAGGTGTAGGGTTTCTGCAGGACTCCAAGTAAACAGTGTGTGAACGTCGTAAGCGGCTCTCGCGAGACTTTAAGTAACCGAGAGGTTACCTTCTAGACACGACCGTCTGTTTTGGTTCCCTCAGTTTATTTGAACCTAAATAGTCTCTGTTTGAACCTTCCACTGACACTCGCGCCTTTACTTACACAATCTTTATCATATTCAGGGTGTGTCAGTTAATGTTTGATTGATCAAACAGTCTTTAGCTTATTTACTGCCTTTAAAACAGGTCATTGAAATATTCTGGGTCTCAGTAAAAAAAGGTTTTGCAATGTTTGTATTCGCTGCATAATTTTTTTTTTTAATTAAAATGTCCCATTAAAAAATAGCATCTGTATTAAAATAATGTGTATTAAAATATTATATTTAAAAAGAATGTGTATTTTTTTATTAACACATTATCATCATCATCATCACTTTTTAAGCAAGAACTGTTAGGAACCACTGATTTTGAAATCGTCATGTCGGGGGCCTGGGTATCTCAGCGAGTACTGACGCTGACTACCACCCGTGGAGTCGCAAGTTCCAATCCAGGGTGTGATGAGTGACTCCAGCCAGGTCTCCTAAGCAACCAAATTGCCCCAGTTGCTAGGGAGGGTAGAGTCACATGGGGTAACCTCTTCGTGGTCACGATTAGTGGTTCTCGCTCTCGATAGGGCGCGTGGTAAGTTGTGTGTGGATCGCGGAGAGTAGCATGAGTTTCCACATGCAGTGAGTCTCCACGGTGTCATGCACAATGAGCCACGTGATAAGATGCGCAGATTGACGGTCTCAGAAGTGGTGGCAACTGAGACTTGTCCTCCGCCACCCGGATTGAGGTGAGTAACTGTGCCACCACGAGGACCTACTAAGTAGTGGGAATTGGGCATTCCAAATTGGGAGAAAAGGGGATAAAAAAAAAGAAAAAAAGAAACTGTCATGTTATGATGTAACAACTATGAGCACATTAAAATATGAACTCCCATAACAGAGGTTATTTACATATAAAGGCACTAAAGGTGAAATAACAGAAACAGCCTGTTTTAGAGTTTGAAAATTATAGTGGGGAAAAAAGTTAATTACAGATGTTTAGATGCAAGAAACCTTACATTGATCATGTTAGTAACATTTTAAGTAGCTAATATAGCCAATAAATAACCCATCAACATGGTCTTATTATTAATCATTATACATTCTTACGACTGTATAGTGGATATTCTAACACACGGAGTATTTAGTCTGCTGACGGAATGGAAGAAATACAACATTTATAATATACAGACTAGCCACACAACCCTAACATCACAGAAAAGCAACAACAACAACAACAACAAAAACATACACCAGCATTTAAAGCAGTGACATGTATTGGGATATAAACATGCGGTGGGACCTAAAAAGTCAGAGATCACATTGAAGATTTTGAAAAATGTAAATCAAAGAAAAATTATGATGTAAAATGAAGGAATATTTAAGGTTATGCATGATTTCTAGGTGAATTATCAAATGTAAGCAAATTTGTGACATTGACCATAATAACCTTTTTGCACAAAGCTCAGATTTCTTTGCTTACATTGAAGCTCACAAGATTCAGTTCACAGTATTTAAATTACAGGCCATTTTTTATCAGATGAAGAATAATGATGCTAATAAAAGAGACCAGTCAGAGGATAAAATTCAACCCTTTATTCAACTCTCTTCAGTGTAGAAAGAACATTACCTTTGGAAAAAGTTGCAATAGTGGTAAAACATAGACCACAGTTGATAAAATCCCCATCAAACCATTTTAACCACATAATTCAAAATAGGTCCAGCATTTCAAGAAAAGTGGTTATATCTTGAACTAACTCCCACAGGCTTGACAGAGAATAAAGCGGGACAAGTATTACAGTATCATATCAAACATCGCCAGTAAAGAGTGCTGATTCATGACAGTTTATCACATGGCATAAAACAAATTAAAGACAAAATAAAAGAGTATGAAGCTCTCATTTCAGGGCACAGTCTTGATTTGGCACAGAAAACTTGTTTGTTGCTCATTTCATAATTAAGTGTGGTAATTTTAATCTACATCAAAATCAATCTTCACTGCTACCGCCGTCATACTTTAACAAAATAAGCTTTTTTTATTGTGACTTGGGAGAGGATGGAGCTCAACAGTTTCCGACTATACTTTTAAATATTGCATAAATTAAATATTAGTCACACATAGACCCTCAGGTGTCCTTTTTAAAACAAATTTTGCTATTGTAAAATAATGTTCAACAGTAATGTAAGAGACAAATACAGTTGACATCACTAAAATAGTGTTGTATCTTCACTAGCTTAAAATAATATTCAATACAATTTAAGCTCAATCGTCAGCATCTGTGGCATAATATTGATTAACAGAAAAAATAGTTTAGATTCATCCCTCCGTCTCTAAAAAAAAAAGCAAAAATCTAGGTTTCAGTGAGGCACTTACAATGGAAGTGAATGGGGCCAATTATTGGAGGGTTTAAAGACAGAAATGTGAAGCTTATAATTTTATAAAAGCACTTACACTAATCTTTCTGTTAAAATTAATGTATTATTTGAGCTGTCAAGTTGTTTAAATTGTCATTTTTAGGGTTTGTTGACAGTACATAATCATGGCAACAAAGTTGTAAAATTGGATATAACTTTACACAGAAAAAGTTGGTAAGCAATTTTATCACACTAAAATCATATTAACATGCATATTGTTCACGTTTGAAACAGTGAGTATTTTAATGTTTACTTCCATTGTAAGTGCCTCACTGAACACAGATTTTTTTTTTTTTTTTTTAAAGAAAAGGAGGGACGAGTCAAAACAATATTAATATTATGCCACAAATGCTGTTGAATGACCTTAACTTGTATTGAACCCGGAATATTCCTTTAAAAGTGAACTTTACTCCGAAACAGACAACACACCTGGACAGTTTGTTTAAACATTACTGTCATGGAAAAAATTCACTTGATTCCGAGCTTAATGCCTTGACTGAACGAAAGGTGCAAAAACTGAACCGATGACTGACAAAGTCAAATATAGTGTAAATAAACAGCTTACATTGTATACTGACTGCAACCAAAAATCTGCATATGGGCTAAAACAAAGATAATATAGCAATTCAAAACATTCATAAACCACAAATTGTTTTCATGAGAAAAAAAAACAACCTGTGACATCACAAAACATCTGTAAACTTGCATTAACAGTGTGTAAAACATCCATAATCTAGAAACAAAGCCTACCACTCGTTTCCTAACACAGGTAGAAAGTGCAATTCACATGCCCTATAAATATGTGTTAATAACTTCAATCATTAACATCTTTATGACCTCATTTTCCAGGTAGGGCTTAAACTAGCAACACTTATTTCACAACTTCCTAATGACTATCATGACCTTCAAAAACTCATTTATTTCCTAACATCTTTCATGTCTGCAAGTACTTTCAAAAATATACATATTGTTTCCTTCTCTGTTAGACAATTAGTGTAGTCATAAATAAGAGTGAAAAAAGAGGCTCAGCAATAAACGGAAAAACACCAAAACCATGTACCAGTATAATAATCTTAATTTATGTATTTGTGTCACTTGAAGATTTTAGAAACTTTGTTTTTAACATACCTGACTGCATAAAATGCAATGTACAATTAAAGGGATAGTTCACCCAAAAATGAATAAAGGCAGCATAAAAGTAATCCACAGGACTCCAATGGTTGGATCTATGTCTTCAGAAGTGATATGATAGGTGTGAGTGAGAAACAGATCAATATTTAAGTCCTTTTTTTTTTTTTTTTTAACTAAAATTCTCCTCCCTGCCCATTAGGTGGTGATATGCATAAATAATGTAAATCACCAAAAACAAAATAACTACTACTCTTAGAAGAGAATAGCGCTTAGGAGGGCTGTTTGAAAGTGGAGATTTATAGTAAAAAATGACTTAAATATTTAACTGTTTCTTACCCACACCTATCATGTTGGCTTGGACTACTTTTATGCTACATTTGTGGTTTTTGAGCTTCAAAGTTCTGGTCACCATTGACTTGCATTGCATGGACCTACAGAAATATTCTACAAAAAATCAAAAGAAGATTAAAAAGTCATACACATCTGGGATGGCATGAGGGTGAGTAACTGATGAGAGAATTTATATTTTTGTGTGAACTATCTTTTTAAGGATTTGTCTTTTTTTTAATTATTTAGGTGATTTAAGTGACAATTGCCGTACAGTGTTGATGAGCATTACAATGTGAATAATTCAAGTTTAAAGGTCACAGTCAAAATATTCGGATTCATCCACCGCCTAAATCAGGTTTTACAGGTTTTACACTTGACCTCCTCACTGTAAAAGAGAATACAAAAGACACAAAACAATTTAATTTCAATGGTGTAACTAAAATAACATCTGAAAAAGTTAATATAGACAACACATTGAACATGTAATGAATAGTCAAGTAAGTGGCAGTTCCAACACAACACATTGTCTTAAATGGCAACACAAGTACATGGACACCCAAACATGTACACCTGTCAGAATTTAATTTCAATACCACAGGCATTAATAGGGAGTTGGTTATGGATTACAGACGTAAAATTGTTTGCAAATGGTGTTTAGTGTCGACTTTAAAACAGCCGAGTTCACCCTGTTATCTTAATAACTGTGTCAGTAAACAAATCAAGTGTACATTCCATTTCATTCCACATCTTGCCACTCTGCATGAGTAAAATGTACACATGTCCTGTGATGATGAATATTGCTACTTACATGCTGCTCGAGTTTTTGGTAATCTGATGTTTTGGGTCTGCGCGAGCCTCTTGATCTCCGGCCCTCAACGACAAATGCAATGATCTGTACGAGAAGGTACAAAAGAGTGAAAAGTCACCGAACTTTCATTGAAGGAATAGATCATCAAAAATGAAAATTCTGTCATTGTTTACTCACCCTCATATCGTTTTAAAACTGTGCGCTGTTATTTTTTTTCAGCAGAATACAAAATGAGAAATGCTGAAAAGTCTTCATCCAGTTTTTTCATATAATGACAGTTCATAGTGACCAAAGCTTTCTAAAGGACAATGCATTAAACACCATAAAAACTTGGAATTTGCCACACTCAAAAAAATAATTTTTGCTGCTTGTTCAATTTACTTAATTTAAATGAACTAAAGCAACACAATTCTAGAACATTTTATCAACATGATTTCATTGCATTCTATCCATTTAAATTTGTAAAATGGAAGTTTACTTAATTCATTTGAGTTGGGACTACAAGAATACTGGTGTTAATGTAGTATTGATGAAACTGAACCGGGGATTTCCATTTGCCAACATGCTAACATGTACTTAGCATGCTAACATTCACCTTCACTAGTTAGTTCATAAATAAATAAAAGAGATTTATTTGAGTTACATTGACACGTCTAATTTTGTTAGGTTTACCCAATTCAGCTAGGTCCTTTCAACAAAAAGTGTTTGTGTTGAGATTAAATAGTATTTTTAAGTTAAGAAAACTCATTTCAAACAATTGGAACGACTGTCCACAATTAAATTAAGTTTAGCCCAAAAGCTATTTTTTTGAGTGCAAAAAATCATGATTTTATGGTGTTTTTCTTCTCAAATTTGACAGATGGTCACAATGAAATTTTACGGTCACTATATGAAAATTCATCAAAATCTCTTGTTTTGTCATCCACAGAAGAAAGTGAAACTGTTGTAGAACAACAAGTGGTGAGTAATGATAAAAATTAATTAATTTTTTTTTTATAATGACAAGATTTTAATTTTGGGGTGAACTATTACAAATTAAGCTCAATCTTCAGCATTTGTGGCACAGTGTTGATTACAAAAAAAAATTAATATATATATATATATATATATATATATATATATATATATATAATTTATATTATATATATATATATATCAAATAAAGTTTTGACTCACCCCTCATTTATTAAAATGACAGTAAGGCCCTTACAATGGAAGTCAATGGGGCCAGTCCATCAATGTTAAAATGCACACCATATCAAAAGTATCGCTAAAAATGTAAACATTATGCCTGTTAACATGATTTTAGTGTGATTAACTTAATCTGTGTTAAGTTACAAGGTTTTGCTGTCATGGCAACGAAGTTGTAAATTAAGGTGAGCAATTTTATCACACTAAAATTATGTTAAAATATATAATGTTTATGGACTGACTGGCCCTACCATTGTTAGTGTCTCACTGTAATTGCTATTTTTGCTTCTTTTTTTTAAATAAAAGAGGGAGGAGTTGAAATAATTTTTTTGTGGAAATCAACATTATGCCACAAATGCTGTTAATTGTGCTTAACTTGTATTGAAACCAAAACATTCCTTTAGGTATCATTTCAACATGCATCTTTAAATCTAAATGGACAAACATTAATGGGTGTTTTTTTTTTTTTATGCAATGGAGACAGTTCCCCAAATGTTCTGCTGTTAGCTATTTCCTGACATGATTTCTGACAGCCTGCATCCTTTTATTTGTCTATGATGATGAAAAAGCACACAAACAGACAAACCAACCAACCTTGCGCTTGTTGTGACTGGCAACGTAGAGCACGGCCACCAGTATAACAGCAGAGACGAGATAGGCAAAGAAGTGGCTGTTCTCTGGGGTTTCCTCTAGCTGAAAATTGTCTTTCGTTTTTGTTTTTTGGTCATTTGTTTCGATTGCTGGTTTGCGGTCGGGCGTGCCCTCATCAAAATCATTAGTTTCATCATCATCACCATCCTCCTCAATATCTTCATCCTCTTCGGATTTCTGAATGGTGCTCATTTGATCACCCTTTGTATCAATGTCTGTAGGGTCCTTCAGCGCATTCGGATTCTGTTCATCTGTTGCTCCATCATTTGATTCCTTTGGACCATCTTCAAGAGTTCCAGGTTTGTTTTCCTCATCATCTTTACCATCTTCAAGAGTTAGAGGTTTGTTTTCCTCATCATCTTTACCATCTTCAAGAGTTCCAGGTTTGTTTTCCTCATCATCTCTACCATCTTCAAGAGTTCCAGGTTTGTTTTCCTCATCATCTTTACCATCTTCAAGAGTTCCAGGTTTGTTTTCCTCATCATCTTTACCATCTTCAAGAGTTCCAGGTTTGTTTTCCTCATCATCTTTACCATCTTCAAGAGTTCCAGGTTTGTTTTTCTCATCATCCTGTTCAGGATGGTCAGAAGGTTGCATTTGTTCATCTGGTTTTTCATTGTTTGTGTTCATTGGATTAGTTATGTTCTCTGAAGGCATTTCTTTTGTTTCTTTACTTTCATGAATGTCAGTAGAATTACTAGTTTCTGATTCATTTTCAGTCTCACTCTTCTTCGGTTTGTCTTCTGCATCTTGGCCTTCTTCGATCATACTAGCTACTGTAATCTGTGGATTAGTGTCAGTCTGTTGACTTTCACGTTCATCTGCCAGTGGTCTGGTACCAGCTGGAAAATACCACAATAAAAGCTTGGAACAAAACACAAATGGTGGTAGCTTATAGGCCACTCATGAGAATATGGGTAGTTGACAAAATACTTTTGGGGAGATGGCACGTCCTGCAGTTTTACATGCTATCCTCTATCTAAAACTATTTTAAAAGCATTTTTCTTGTATAATTTTATGCACACAGCTGTCATTATCTCATATTGAGAGACTACAGGGAATTTTTGTACTAAAAAATGTTTCACACCACAGGACCATTTAAAATTCACCACTCAATTCTCAAAAAATTCTGACTTACAAAATATTGAAATTCTCAATTCAGTTCAGTTCAGTTTTGCGTCCATAAAAGCTGAGGGTAATAATTTTTTTACATCTTTATATTATTTTTATTCCTAAAAGGTCAACTTGACTGTTGTTCTTTTTTATTATTTAATAACGACCTTTAACTGGTGACGATAACACCAGTTACAAAAAGATGAACTTTCTATGATGGTTTCAATAACATCACAAAACATACACCACTGATTAGACTAAAATCAGTAAATCATACCATTAAATCCTTTTTTTCGACTAAAATTTTTCACATGTACCTTAAACCAATTACATATTTAAAGGTGCACTCAGTAACTTTTGTCTTTGTGTTGTCTTGGACTTACACTGACACCTAGTGGCTTGGATGCAGCATCGTTTCAAAACAATAGTTTTCAGTTTCAGATGCCACTGTAGAAATGTAGTATTCACAGTCAGCCATGATTACTTTAATCAGTGAGTGAAAGTGTCAAATAACAGGACGGTTACTGAGATTAAGTGAGTATTCGGCTGGTCATGTGATTCTAACATGGCAGAATAACAGCTTTTATAAGGTTATGAAATCAAGGGACACACATTATTTTTAAATGATTTAAATTATTAATTATTTTTTGTTTTGCTTTTTTGCACACTTGTAAGGCCTTGCACTAGTGCTTGACCAGAGAAAAAAAATAGTAAAAATTAAGCACATAAATAACTGTAAATGTCATAGAAGTGGTGTATCAGATTAAGGAGGCAAGAGTTTTTCAGGCTTCTCAAATTTAAATACATTTTATATGTGTAAAAAATGTGTAAAACAATATAGTGTCAAACCATTTCACATTATTTAATAAAAGGTTATGTTATACAATGATGCATTTAAAATATATATACATTACTATTTTAACTCTTAAATGGATACCTTGGGTCTTTAGAGACCTGGAACCTCATTCCACCTCTTGTACCTCATACATTTTTTGGAGTTGTGCCCACACCTCTTTAGTATTCCTCAATCTATCTCTTATAAATAGTGTAAACAAAAAAAATAAAAATAAAAATTTTATAATGGTTTAAGTATCAAAAGTGTATAAGGTCTATATGATTTTACTATCACAGGATATCTATTTATTTGTGTATTACAAGAGAAATGAGTACTATATTCATACAAATAAATACTACTCACGTTGACCTTCTGTGCAACAATGAACTATCAACAATGGTGAATTATCAGTATTTCACATGCGTGAACATGTACATAACATACATGTTATTTCTTAGGTGGAACTGATGTTTCAGTGATTGACTTGATTTACATTTGACATTTGACGAAGAAACAATGTGGAATTAAACTATAGCAAGTTTAACACATGAACAGTATGATTTGACTATTGTCATTTGGATGCACTAATGAATTTATGTAAGTTGTGCATCTATTTAGACTTAAAAAATGCCTGAGGAAATACACATAAGTTACACATACATTACACGTGTGTATATAATGTGTAGCTCAATATGTGTTTGACAGCCAGTTGCATCTCATGAAATTTCAGTGAAAATAATTAATCCTGTTCTAGATTTGTCCTGATTTGTTGCATTATCTCTTTAATTTGTGAAAAATTAAACATCAAAATATATTTTATATTGTTGTTTTCTAATTGTCTTGAAATTTGTTTTTACATTTTACACAATCTGGGCATTTTGTACATCCATTTGTGATAGACAGAAGTGCAGAGTCCCTAAAGACCCAAAAATGTAAGAGTGTTTGGGATTATTAACATGCATTTAAGGGTTAAATATTTTTCATGACTGAAGGGACATGTTTGTCACCATATATTGATAATGAGCCGTATAACAAATCGTTTTTCTTTTTCTTTAGATAGATTAGATGTTATGCGTCAACCAAGCTAGATTTTACAATAAGGCAATAATAAAATAAAAATAATAAAGAACATTTACTGCAACCTGTAAACAATGGCGATCTTAACCAGGAAGACACTGATTTTCAGAAACCGGCTGGAATCTGGTTGATCCACTTTTCATTATCTTTGATTGCGCAGGTACTGGAAAGAAAGCTTGTGCTCTGGCTGACTGGCTAACATTTGAAATAATAGTACAGATTTATTTTATTTTGTACTTTCTGATGATAGTGAAGATGAGTGCAAGGAATTACAAGTAACTACGTCACGAGCTTTACTTAATTATGTACACGCGCAGGTACACAAGCTCCAAAAAAACATGCACCAGTTGACTGTATAACTACAGAGAGACTTAACTTACCCTGAGTCACGCAGATCAAAACAATACAAAGCGCTGTGAACCGCATCATGGATTTAGACAGTGGTATAGTGGTAAGATACGACTGACAAAGACCAATGCTCCGATGTAGATACGGGAGATTCTGACAGCACGCCAACGCAACGATTCCGGTATGGCGTAGCGAGTTCCGTGTTTACACAAAGAGCAGAATGGTAGGAGATAAAATGCGGCCTGGATTAATATGGAGCGTAAAGTGGGCGGGGCTTAAAGCCATGAATCTCAGAACTGGGTGGAGTTTAAAGGAATAGTAATTAAAGGAATAGTTCACCAAAAATGAAAATTCTCTCATTATTCACTTACCCTGATGCCATCCAAGATGTGTATGACTGTCTTTCTTCAGCAGAACACAAATGAAAGATAGAGCTCTGTCAGGTCCTTATAATGTACATGAGTGCAAACACTTTGACGGTTCAAAAGTCACATTTAGGCAGCATAAAATTAATCCACACGACTCAAGTCGATCAATGAATGTCTTCTGAAGCAAATCGATAGGTTTATGTAAGAAACAAGTCGATAATTACAACGTTATTAAACTTTTAAAAAGCGCTTCCTGCCAGCAGCTGACGCGAAGCGTGATGAAAGCGTTTCGGCGAGTTTATGCGAGAATTCGGAAGCGACGCTTATTTACAACAGAAGAACGAACGTCAAGTCAGAGTTCGGCTATTTCAAACAACATCAGAGCCCTGAATGTAAGAGCCGATTTAAAGTTAAAAATGTTTTCATTATTGACTTGTTTCTTACATAAACCTAGCGATTCGCTTCAGAAGACATTCACTGATTGGCTTGAGTCGTGTGGATTACTTTTATGCTGCCTAAATGTGACTTTTGGACCGTTAAAGTACTGGCACCCGTGTACTTCTATTATAAAGACCTGACTGAGCTCTATCTTCTTCTAAAAATCTTCATTTGTGTTCTGCTGAAGAGAGACAATAACACACATTTGAGATGGCATCAGGGTAAGTGAATAATGAGAGAAGATTCATTTTTGGGTGAACTATTCCTTTAATCCCTAAATGATAATTCTCTCAACATTTAATCATCGTTATGCTGTCTCAAACTAGTATGTCTTACTCTTTTCTGTGGAAACCAAAGATTTTTTTAAAGGATATTTGATGTGTTTCTATCCATACAATGCAAGTCAATGGGGTCCAAAACATTCAAGCTCCAAAACAGCAGCATAAAGGTAAACATACGGCTCTGTGTATGTGTCAAACGCAAGGACACTTCTGTCTCAGTAGTTACATTTTGGTCTGTTTCTCAAGGGACGGTCTCACTAGGCTTTGAGCATGCACATTTTTTTCCGACAACGCAACGAGCCAGGATATGATGTCACGCAGGACAGCTTCTGGTGTAAGTAAATAATACATCACAAATAACAAATAATATTATATTTAAAATGTTAAAATATATATTTCTTCTCACTTTCCTGCAACAATAAAAAAAAAGTATTCTTTGTCTTGAGCAGAGAGGTCAGCGTGTGATGTTTCGATCTTCTATCGGTGACGCGTCCTCTCATCATTCGCAGGTCAGAGTTCGCCAAACTTGAACTCTTGTACGCAGCAGAGTATGCATTCTGCACATGAGCTTGTGTTTCCAGTCTCCTGTGTCTGGATGCTCTAGAGTGGGAGTGAATGAAGCACGAAGTGTAGTGGGACTGCCCCTTCACCCAAAACCGATCTTATTGTTCAGAAGATATGGATTAAACCACTCGAATCTGCATGGGCGTCACTTTGTTTTAAACAGTGGTGGGGACATTTTGGTAGGGGGTGACGTCACAAAGTGGTGAAACTCATGAATATTAATTAGGTTATGTGCAGATAATGTCAAATAATCTTTTACTGTTTTGAATAACAGTCATTCTTGATGACCAATTTAAGAGCTCCAATAAATATTTCATATAATTACTTGATCTGTACATCTGGTACTGTCAGTACTAGGATTTTGTTAGTCAGTGGATAAACACATGGATCACTTGTATCTAGAATGACTGATTGGTCTCATGATAAAGTTTTCGCCTCTAGTACAACGAGTTCTGGGTTCTAATCCACCCTAATAAAACTTGTATTAACCTTTTAAGGCAAAAAGTGTTAAGGACATGTCCCACCAGTCCCATCCATAAATTACACTTAAGTGAGTCTGCCTTTATGTTTGGACCCCATTGCTTTGCATTGTATGGACAAAAACACATATCATATTAACTGCAAAACTGTTATTTGTGTTCCGCAGAAGAAAGAAAGTCATAAGAGTTTGAGCTGGAATAAGGGTGAGTAAAATATTTTTTTGTGTGAACTATCCCTTTAACTCTGCCAAATGTATGGTCGATTCTTTCCAAAAATTTCAGAAGACAAAACTCCACAAAACATTAGTTGTGGAAAATTAGATGTGATCAAGGAGCTTTATACAGCTTTATACTGCGCTTGCCATTACAGAGACTGCAAGTCTATTCCTCGCATACAGACTAGTTTTCATTCTCGTCAATATAAAATATGGTTCTATACTGTGAATAAGGTCTATTATGACATGATTGGATTTCATAATAGATAACTGTTACCTCCAGACGTAAATGTTAACTTTAATATCAAATGTTTAAATTCACACTAAACTTTTGAAATATTGTTTATTGTAGGAAAAAAACACTTGCAAATGGAGGCATAAAATAAAGCAGTTCCAAATAGAAATTGCAAACTGGCCCAAAGATAACCTGAAAAAAGATGAATGAAGTTTTATTTGAAGAATTGTTAGTGGTGGTGAACCTGGAAGGTGTATTGAAATACCAAACCAAAAATGTATTTATTTATTTATTTATTTATTTATTTATTATTTTTTTTTTATTATTTTTTTTTTTTTTGCTGTGTATCCATAGGATTTAAAAAAAATAAAATAAAAATAAATAAATAAATAAATAAATAAGTACAATGAAGGGTTTGTCAATTCCAAAGAAAGTACAAAGAAAATAAAAGCCTATTCCACCATAAAACTGGTGTTTGTTGATGAATGAGAAAAGCAAGTAGATTCTGTCCTCTAGAGGGCGTCGTATGACCAAGAAACTGCCAAAGGTTCACAGGACTATGTGTAGCACTTGTTTAGTGTTTCACAAATACAGTTCTCTCTCTAGTCTCTTTCTCTCTCTCTTTTCTAAGATATATTAATAAGACCCTAGGTGAATAAGAGTGTGCAAAAGTTTATTGCTTAAACAAGCTAGATGTGACATGTCAGTTAGTCCTTGCTAAAGTGAACACAGTGCCCATGAGTGAGATGTTTTAAACTAGAAACTCAGAGCACACAGAGTCTCTACAGACTAAATCTAGCTCCTCCTCCAGGAAAGTAAAACAGAACAGACTTTAGAATCTAAAATGAACATATTGAGTGCCAGACTCGATCCAAAAAACAACGCCAAATTCTGAAATATGGCTCAAACATGTAACTCCAAAAGAGAATACAAACCCAGAAGAACAGATTCTTAGAAAGCAGACCGGTCCAGCAGATTTATAATGCTTTCTAGTGTCTCTTTCACAGCAGATGTTCTCTTTAATTTTAATAACAAAACCAAATGCTTTATGTGTCTCCAGGTCTTCTGTCTGGCTTCTTAAAGAACTAGTTCACCCAAAAATGCTGTTATTATTTACTCACACTCATGTCTTTCCAAACTAGTGTGACTTACTTTCTTCTGTGGAAAACAAAAGAAGATGTTTAGCAGAATGTACATTTCTGTTCTTTTCCAGATCCTTGGCATTCTAGCTGTCAGTTTGTCCAGATACTCAGGTGTCATTTCACCCCACACTTCCTGTAGCACTTGCCATAGATGTGGCTGTCTTGTCGGGCACTTCTCACACACCTTACAGTCTAGCTGATCCCACAGAAGCTCAATGGGGTTAAGATCCATAGCACTCTTTTCCAACTATCTGTTGTCCAATGTCTGTGTTTCTTTGCCCACTCTAACCTTTTCTTTTTGTTTTTCTGTTTCAAAAGTGGCTTTTTCTTTGCAATTCTTCCCATAAGGCCTGCACCCCTGAGTCTTCTCTTTACTGTTGTACATGAAACTGGTGTTGAGCGGGTAGAATTCAATGAAGCTGTCAGCTGAGGACATGTGAGGCATCTATTTCTCAAACTAGAGTCTCTGATGTACTTATCCTCTTGTTTAGTTATAAATCTGGCCTTCCACATCTCTTTCTGTCCTTGTTAGAGCCAGTTGTCCTTTGTCTTTGAAGACTGTAGTGTACACCTTTGTATGAAATCTTCAGTTTTTTGGCAATTTCAAGCATTGTATAGCCTTCATTCCTCAAAACAATGACTGGCTGAAGAGTTTCTAGAGAAAGCTGTTTCTTTTTTGCCATTTTTGACGTAATATTGACCTTAAGACATGCCAGTCTATTGCATACTGTGGCAACTCAAAAACAAACACAAAGACAATGTTAAGCTTCATTTAACGAACCAAATAGCTTTCAGCAGTGTTTGATATAATGACAAGTGATTTTCTAGTACCAAATTAGCAATTTAGCATGATTACTCAAGGATAAGGTGTTGGAGTGATGTCTGCTGGAAATGGGGCCTGTCTAGATTTGATCAAAAATACTTCTTTCAAATAGTGATGGTGCTTTTTTTTACATCAGTAATGTCCTGACTATACTTTGTGATCAGTCGAATGCCACTTTAGTGAATTAAGTACCAATTTCTTTCCGTAACAGCAAAATCAGTACATTATTCCAAACTTTTGGCTGCCGGTGTACGTGTGGCACAATTATTGGTACCCTTTTACACAATACTTTGTGCAACCTCCCTTTGCCAAGATAACAGCTCTGAGTCTTCTCCTATAATGCCGAATGAGGTTGGAGAACACATGGCAAGTGATCTGAAACCATTCCTCCATACAGAATCTCCCCAGATCCTTCAAATTCCCAGGTCCATGCTGGTGGACTCTCCTCTTTAGTTCACCCCACAGGTTTTCTATGGGGTTCGGATCAGGAGACTGAGATGGCCATGGCAGAACCTTCATTTTGTTGTCAGTCTACCATTTTTGTGTTGATTTTGATGTTTCTTTTGGATCATTGTCCTGCTAGAAGATCCAGCCACGACCCATTTTAAGCTATCTGGCAGAGGCAGTCAGGTTTAGATTTTTCATCTGTTGGTATCTGATAGAGTCCGTGATGCCATGAATCCGAACAAGATGTACAGGACCTCTGGCATAAAAACAGCCCCACAATGTTAAAGGTCCACCAACATATTCAACCGTAGGCATGAGGTACTTTTCCATATAGCTACCTCTCTGTGTGCACCACACCCATCTCTGGTGTTTGCAGACAAAAATCTCTTTTTGTTCTAACCGACCACAGAACACAGTCCATTTGATGTTCCAGTAGTGTCTGGCAAACTGAAGATGCTTGAGTTTGTTGTTGGATGACAGCAGAGGGTTTTTTCTTGAAACCCTCCCAAACAACTTGTGGTGATGTAGGTGAATTCTGATTGTAGTTTTGGAGACTTTCTGACCCCAAGACCCAACTAATTTCTGCAATTCTCCAGCTGTGATGCTTGGGAGTGTGGAGAAAATAAAGACTCACGTCCTCTTCCAGGCCGATTCATAACATCTCCAGTGGATTGGAACTTCTTAATTATTGCCCTGAAGGTGGAAATGGGCATTTTCAATGCTTTGGCTCATTCTTCTAGGTACTTCCCATTTTGTGAAGCTCAACAAGCTTTTGCCCCACATCATAACTTGATTCTTTAGTCTTATCCATTTTGATGGATGACTAAGAGAATTTGGCCTGTGTGTTACCTCATATTTATACCCATGTGAAACAGGAAGTCATGGCTGAACAATTTCATGTTCCTAGTCACCCAGGTGTACTAACAAATTTAAAATATGAATGGGAATATACTTCAGATATATTTTACTCATAAGAATTGCTAGGGGTGCCAATAATTGTGGCAAACATGTTTGGGAGAAATATATTTATTTCAATTAGATTACTTCAATTAAAGGTTAGATTTTTGTGAATATTTTGAATGAAATATCAAAATTATAAACAATAAAGACATATTTTTCACAGACTTCTTTGCTCATATTTACAAAGGGTGCCAATATTTTTGTCCACAACTGTACATCACATTTATAATCTTTATCTTGCATGACCTTAATGACTGCCGTGCATAATTTGTTACAGCGACTGAAGATCTTGTAAAACATGCAAATAATCATGTTAATCAATGTTTTCCTTCCTCAGCTGGAGACTAAATAACCCCTGCAGCCTCAAATACTCTAACAGGCCTAATTATAGTCCTGACATTTAGTACTGAAAACGATCCCTCTTATTCTTCATCTGCATTTCCTTCGTTAAGTTCAAATTGTTGTAAATTAAACATTAAAAGGCAGTCTTGGGCACACTGCCAAGTGTTACCTGGAGTTGCTAACAGAGATTTTGCCAAATGTAATAAAAGTGTTGACGAAACAATAAATGAAATTGTTAGCAGGAAAACATACTCTCTGTATACACTGTAAACCCTAATGCTCAAAATAATATTTTTAAGTAGGGAAAAATTAATCCAAATTAGTGCAAATTAATTAACCTTGATGAGTATTTTGAACATTCTCTTTCTTTTGAGTTTATGAAACTGACACCTTTTGAGTAACCTGAATTGTTCTATTGTTTTGAGCTTAAAGAACTTGTCTCTTTAAATTTACAGGAACTTAAATTTAGCTGAAACTGGGCATAGGTTCTCTCTCCTTGAATTTATTTACGTTGAGCTTATATGGAAATTATAAGTTCAGCTAGAGTTAAATTAAAAGTGAAGTGCCATTAAAATATATCAATTTGCTTACTCAATATTTCAGTTTAAGAGCAATTAACATGCATGTGTAGTACAAAATAAAAATCTGAAAGTCCTATTTACTTAAATTTTGGAGTTTTATTAACTTACATTTTATGTAACGTATTGGCTCAAATATTTTGAGTTCTGCTAACTTATTAGGATTTACAGTGTACATTGTGTCTTTTAACTGCTGTATTAAAGGGATAGTTCGCACCCCCAAGCACCTCCACACACCTAACCTAAAATCATGTTACAGTATGACATATCATACTACAATATTCATCAGTTTGAAATCAATTATTCCCATCGGCAATAACCACACACGAATGAACTGTTCTGTTAATCAGCAAAATGAAAATGTCATTTTTTTCCTCCTCTTTAAGAGACACACAATCAGTCTATTAATTTTGCACTTCACCCAAGACCTACTCAAAGGGATTTATGTATTCTTTTGTCTTAATATTATTGTCACAGTAGAGGAATGTAAACACAATGTCAAGTGATTCAGAGACATCAAAGGCATAACCTGGCACGAATTCAACATCAAAGCAGGGCCCACCGGCAGAAGCTTGGCCAGGGGCCAGTGCGCTCTAATGAGCTGAATTAACATATTAATTCTGACCTTGTGAGGAGCAGACAGATGTGTCTTATGAGAGAGAGTTCATCACACTATTCTTTGTTCAATACACACATTTAAAGGGGACGGTCTCCCATTGTGTCCCACTGGCTGCATCTGATTATTAAATACAGCCCTTAATGAAAGAGACAACAGCTGCAGATTCATACAGTTTTTACAGTGAATTCCTTTGCTTTTTAAAATAAATGCAGTATATATTTTATTTTTAATTAAAAATATATTAATTCATTATTTTAAATAATAAAACTCAAAGTGATACATTTTAATAAATTGAATAAATATGAAGAGTTAACCACCACTTTAGGTCGACTAATTTGATTAGACAAGCGGCATTCCAAGGACGCTTATATTTTGTGTAACAGCACTGGAACATTTCACTGTTTAAATGTCTCCGCTTGTTTGCGCTGAAAAAACGTGAAAGAGCAGGTTGTCCGATTTACTAAATTATATTATTTGTGACCTACACACACACAAAGAAAATTGTGTTTCTCTTCAAAACTATTTTCTTTGCTTTCGATTAATGTATTTCTCTAAAATGTGCACTCTACTAGATTACATTTTGTAGGGTGAATGTGAACAAAATAAGTATGCTCAACAACATGGGCAACGGGATTTGTAGTTCCCAGCATGTGTTGTATGGAACGAAGAGTATATGTTAAATTAAGCGTCATTTTATTTATTTTTAAGCAAGATAAGGAAAGGGAAAGACTTAATAGTGTTTAATGTTGTTATTTTGGGATTTAGAACTGATTCTGTTTCGCTGGGTTTCCATTGTGGTGAAGAGTGGAGCTTTTGCTAAGGTTGAGGACAGGTACACAAATAGCACTCTGTATGTTGCTTTACTCAAGAAGCAAATACTTTGACTCCAGCCAGGTCTCCTAAGCAACCAAATTGGCCCAGTGCTAGGGAGGGTAGAGTCACATGGGGTAACCTCCTCGTGGTTGCGATTAGTGGTTCTCGCTCTCAATGGGCCACGTGGTAAGTTGTGCGTGGATCGCGGAGAGTAGCATGAACCTCAAGGTGCTGCGAGTCTCTGCGGTGTCATACACAATGAGCCACATGATAAGATGTGCGGATTGATGGTCTCAGAAGTGGAGGCAACTGAGGCTTGAGGTGAGTAACCACGCCACCACAAGGACCTACTAAGTAGTGGGAACTGGGCATTCCAAATTGGGGGAAAAAGGGGATAAAAAAAATAGAAAAAAGAAGCAAATACTTCTTAGCAATAAGCATGCTAATGTGTGCTAATGCTAATTAAATGTTAGCTAATTAGCATAACTTTATAACATAAATCAGTAATATGACACAAAAATATTAAGTAAAACCGAAGAAATTAATAATGTTAGTGACTCATATAAAAACACTTTAAAGGTACTTAACTTGGTCATTTAAAAATAACTTTATTCCATTATGTTGAAATTACATGAACAAATGTTTTCTGACAAAGAAATAATGTGCTAACCCAAGTGGAAAAAATTTGTTGATGTAACTTAATTGATTCATGTGGAACCGATGTACATGATTAAATAATGTAAATTAAAAGCATTTTTTCAGTGTGTACTCTCTGCTTGATCCTGCTTTTTTTGGAACTACACTGAAAAATTGTTGGTTTAACTTAATTCAATTGTGGACATTGGTTCCACACAATGAAAATGAGTTTATTTGATATGAAATTCAAATGTAGGATCTACTCAAAAACTTTGTGTAGCGAAAACCTAAATGAATTGAGTTAATACAACTTAAATTTGATCTGTTCGAATAACTCTTTGGAACCTTGCAGCTTGCTGCTACAAACAACAAACATATTAGCATATTATAAACTATATTTTTTGTACTATATAACAAATATAGTGTTGCTGAGAGTTTACAGATCCCCAATCAGTCATTATACTAATGATTCCTCAGTTTTTGCTTCATAAGAAAAGCAATATACACTGATCTTTCAGTATAATGTAAATTGGGTTGTCACCCGTCCCGTAAAACGGGATTGTCCCATATTTAAAGATGAAATGATGTGTCCCATATCGAACCAATACGGGATGTGATTTGTCCTGTATTGAAGCTGGTCACATGGCATCATGGTGAAATCGCTCCAGATCGCTAATTTAACATTGATTTAAGTTTGAAATTTTCCTATGGTGGGTAAGGGACCATCTGATATTGTGTTAAAATGTGCTAATACTGTGGATGGTGTGGAAAGGGACCCTCTGAGAAGTCCAAACCTTGTTCTAAATCTGTGGATTTTTTTTTTCTATAATGTTCAGTAAGATGTACAGAATTACACAGATCGAACAATGTACGAATACAATCACTGAGTCATACAGACAAGAAGTATAGGTGAAGAAAATTAAAGATTACCAAAAAAATCCTTTTTTCTTTTTTATATGTATACATAAGCTAAAGAAGATAAATAATAATAAATATATATATTTATTTATATTTATACTATATATATATATAAAAGATGATTTTTTTTTTTTTTTTTTATAAGTCATGGGTAAGGAAAGTTCTCATTTTAGCATGTAAGAAAGGATATACAATTTTATTTGAGCGTCCCTTACTTTACAATTTCAAAAATGGCAACCCTAAATGTACACAACCTCCCCTGACTGGTTTCAGCAATGTATTGATGCAACAGTATTATTCACATTGTCCCAGCACAACTGGATTAAGTGAACATAGATAGATTGAACCAAATGCTAAAAATTGTGTTGCGTTAGCTCATTTTAAATAAGTTAATTGAGAAATCAGTAAAAATCACGTTGAGTGAACACCATCCATCCATGATGGTACATTTGAACATTTCATAGCAATGTGATGATATCACTTGGACTTTACATAATATAATTATGTTCTCATTTCAAACATAAATGTATTTAGTTGATTTCAAGTGTACTGGTTTAGTATTTTCAATAGAGCTGCTTTCCCTTTTTTCCTGATCACCCTGTTAGGTTAATTTTATTATAATAAATGACCAGCTGACTGTACATTATCTCGTACTACTTACTTTCAGAACTGTTGTATAAAAGCAATATCACCATCTTAATCATGCTGTTGTACTGTATATCCATCATTGTCTCATGACAACTCAAAGAGTTGTTTTAGCTCATATTTTAGCTAACCTGTCTAACACTATTTTAAGAAAGGAAGCATCAGTGAACAAATTTGGTTACTCATTCCACATTTATATATATATGCTATACAAATGACTGATGTATGTCAATAACCTGTAATATGCTTCCCTCGTCTCCAGGGGCGGTGTTACGATTTCCATAGCACCAAATCGGTGTCCTCTTGAATGTTTCCCTGTCCGTTGGTTTGCATGATGGTTAACACCGCTACTGCTTGTCATGTTCGAAACACTGATATTTTTCTTTCTTGCATGGTACACAAAAGATAGTTTTTATTAAAATCATGATTAGGTTTAGGGTTTGGGTATGGGATTAGACTTTATGGTTAGGTTAGGGGTTAAACTAAAAATCTTTATAACATTGTTCGTTGGTTTGTTTATTCGTCTCTATGGAGTAAAAGTCATAAAATTTTGTTATATGATTTTGCCATCTTGTACTAAGTGTCATGACTTGTCATGAGACCGGGCTGGAATATCAGCACAGGCATGCTGATATTCAGTACAACAGAACTCTTGCATGTGTGATCCTGCTTAAATATTTTGTCTGTGCCCTTTGATGAAATTTTGCTGGTATTGTAGAAACAAATTGTTCCTTGCTCAACAAGTGCAGATAAATAAAAAATATTGTTCATCATTTTATGAGTTTATACATTTATTTTAATAATAAATATTTAATAATAAAATATTAAATAGTTATAATTAAATTTAATTAATTAATTTATTATATACATCATGATATATATATATATATATATATATATATATATATATATATATATATATATATATATATATATAATATATATATATATATATTATATATATATGTATACATATTTTATTTAAATATTTATCATAAAAATATCAAATGTCAAAATAAAATTATAAACACATGAATGATTCAAAAATATTTATTACATATGTAAACAACAAAAACAAAAATCCAGAAAGTTATTTTCAACTTAGAATTGAATTTCAACTTGGACTATTGTAAAATGCTAAAGCAATGAAGTGAACCACAATTAAATAATGTCTGAGCTCATAAGGTAAACACAGAATCCTGCTGTGCCCGCAACTCCAGCGGAGTTAACAAGCACTTTTCCAAGAATTGACTTGGAGAAAACAAGCTTGGGAAAATAATCACAGATAACCTGGCTCCAGCCAATCTCTCTAACAGGCCAGTCATATTAAAGTCACTCACCCTGGCTCGCTGTTGGTCGCATAGCATGCACGCGTGTGTGTTTGTGGGTGTATGGAGAATAGACCAGTGCATCTGAGTCCTATCCTTAAGGAGCCAGGCCTTTTTTGTGTCTGACAACTCATTACCTTTAATTTGGTTGATGGGTCTAGAGCTAAGTGTACACACAGACACACGGGGCCCCAGAGAGCATTGCAGGGCCCGGGATGATGCAAGGCATATTTCTTGCTTCTGTAATGACTGCCGAGCAAAATAAAATATAAGCTTTAGTGTGTATCTGTGTGGGTGTGACTGACAGGCCTGTGCCTCACCTGAGGGCATAGAGGGAAATGAGCACTCAACGTGTGTCAACCTGTCCCATATTAAATCATATGGGAACTAACACACACTGTAAGGCATCATTAAGCAATTAGTGAAAATGATGGATTGAATATCCTAATACTTGACTTGATTGGCTATCACTGTGAGTGTGAGGGAGGTTGTTTAACTTGCTGGATGGAGCTGACCTGAATCTTATCATCACACATTATTGCAGTGCGATATATTAGTGTACACACAGACACATTAATGATTACACTAGGGGAGGCGGGAAGGGTAAGTATTTTAGGACTGTTGAGGCCAACTAACCATTGGTGAGTCTAAGTTCACCATGTTCAAGATGAATTCTGAGGCAATACTTTTTGAATGTAAATTTCATGCAGAGCTGATATGCATCGATGGGGATTTTATGTATTTTAACAGATTTGAGGATTTCAGGGCCATTATTTACCTCGAAAGTGAGGGAGTCTGAATCATTTGGTTTATTTAAACAGTTTGTTTAATGCACCAGTAAAAAAAAAAGGCATTGGTAATTTTAAGTCATTGCATGGTCACTGATATTCCAGCGTGGCATATTGCATGCTATAAAACGTTCTAATAAAGTCAAACATACACTCACCGACCACTTTATTAGGTACACCTGTACAACTACTTATTCATGCAGTTATCTAATCAGCCAATCGTGTGGCAGCAGTGCAGAAAAAATCATTCAGATACGGGTCAGGAGCTTCAGTTAATGTTCACATCAACCATCAGAATGGGGAAAAAATATGATCTTTTTGATTTCGACCATGATTGTTGGTGCCATACATGCTGGTTTGAGTATTTTTGTAACTGCTGATCTCCTGGGATTTTCACACACAACAGTCTCTAGAATTTACTCAGAATGGTGCCAAAAACAAAAAACATCCAGTGAGCGGCAGTTCTGTGGATGGAAACGCCTTGATGAGTTGATGTCTGAAACAGATGGCTTTGGGTTCAATAAATCAGTGGCTGCATCCAAAAGCTAAGAGATCAGCCTCACTGCCTAGTCAGTCAATGACTTCACAGACAAAGTTTTGTGTATGAAGATATCTCATAAGGGAACTAGTTTCAGATAGCATTCCAAGGCACCATAATGTCATGTCTAATGATCTAAACAATTTTAAGTGAGCTTTAGAGATAACCAGCAAATATTCAGTAACTACAATGCTTATTTCTTTGTAGGATGTTGAGTTACAAGTTCAAAAATTGAAAAACTGGACATTTCTTTTCTGGGGGGGATTTTTCTCCTTTTTCTCCCAATTTGGAATGCCCAATTCCCAATGTGCTTTTTTAAGTCCTCGTGGTGGCGTAGTGATTCGCCTCAGTCCGGGTGGTGGAGGACGAATCCCAGTTGCCTCCGCGTCTGAGATCGTCAACCCACACATCTTATCACGTGGCTTGTTGAGCGCGTTGCCACGGAGACATAGTGCGTGTGGAGGCTTCATGCCACCCACCGCGGCAACCACGCTCAACTCACCATGTGCCCCACCGAGAACAAACCACATTATAGCGATCACAAGGAGGTTACCCCATGTGACTCTATCCTCCCTAGCAACCGGGACAATTTGGTTGCTTAGGAGACCTGGCTGGAGTCACTCAGCATGCCCTGGGATTCGAACTAGCGAACTAGTGAACCCCAGGGGTGGTAGCCAGCATCTTTACCACTGAACTACCCAGGCCCCACCCCCCCAAAAAACTGGACATTTCTAAATGAATATAGTTCTTTCAACCACTCCTTTAGACACCAATTGTATTCGTTCAAACATCCAGCGAAACCCATACGCTATTCTGCCTTTAAAAACCGACCAGGTGAAGGCCTCTTGATTGACAGGTTAGTCAAACATTAGATTCGGGATTTGAACATGCCTTGATGCCTTTCTACCTCCGTATAAAACCTGTGAAGGCATCATTTTCCAGCCGTTGGCCACAGCCAGTGAGTCTTTGACTCGAAAACTACTCATGAACGAATTGTTTGTTACCGGTTAAACTGATTCATTGAAAAGATCTGACTCAAAAGAATGATTTGCTGACAAATCAGACTTTGCTATAGAGAGAAACAGTCTGGTTCTGGAAGTAAAAATCCCGTTTGTTTTTTCCATAGACAAATTGATTTTTAATGATCAATTATAAACCTTTAAAGACAGACCCACCGTGAACTCCGTGGTTGTTCATCGATGGTATATTCCTTTGTTGAAGCCATCAGTCCGCATTAATTTAACTTTGTTGCTTAAAAATCATGTTTAATAGTGGAACTGGTGAACAACTACACTAATCATGGTGCGGCAGAGAGAGATCCACCAATCAGAGAACAGCAACAAAGCCTGCCAAATAATTCCAGCAGCAAGCACCTTCCACTTCACTTTAAACATCCACTTGCTAACTTCCCTAAGCACACTTAAACTACCCCACCCCCACACAACTCTAATGTATGATGAAAGTAAAGTTAGGTCAATTAAGCAGTTTAGAAAAGTTATACTGAGATTTAACAGCATAACGCTTGTAGCTACCTTAAACTGACTGTTTGTTGCAAGCCATAGCCCATGTGTTCATTGTAATGTTACCATTTTCATTTTTGTTCAACTTGATCAAACAATTAATTCTAAAATAAATAAATAAATAAATGTAAACATATGAGATTTATACATAAGCCTCTGAAATTACAACTAAACTTTACCTGAATCTGTGATTGCATCAATCTCTGAAGATGCTGTCTTCTCAGGTGCAAAAATCACTAAATAATTCCACAGTTGGACCCTTGGTCCGCATTCATGAAGTGGAAGTCATCTTAGTTGGATAAACTTGAATGGCGGTGAATGGGGGACCACAGCTAATTACATTTTTTCTTACCCATTTGCTCCAACAGCAAAAGAAAAATTCAACTATTATGCTTTCACAGTTTTGCAAAATAAAATAAAAATATAGAGTGCTGGATAACAGCAGTAAGAAGAGAAACAGGACAAATTTTCTGTCACTCCCTCAGCAGCTGTATTAGAAGCCTCATCGCTATAGCTATGGTAACAGATTTTTTAAAACGTATTCCAGCGTAATATAAAGTACAATGTTATAAATGTACATTTATTTAAAATTGGAAATATAAAAAAGTTTGCTACATATACATGTTAAAGAAGGTGCACACGTGTCATAACAGGTCTGTGAAAAGGGTCCACTGACATCAGTCCTCAACGAGCACCAGATGGTCAAGGGCTTTGGCCGTTCCAGTTAAACCCATCGCACGGATTCCGCCAGTATTGGGCACTCGCGCAACGTAAGCAATGATGTACATCCGAGTCCATGAGATGGAGGGAAGTTAGTGAGAGGAGGGCATAAAAATTTGAAGTGGAACGCAGACCATGACGCACTGTGAATGACGCAGTCGAGTCGGTCTCGCCACACTCTCAAACTACATATATATTAGTCAGAATAAATTTAGCAGTAAACCTAAAATAAATAGTTTCTATATTTATAATCAACTACCTAAAATCAATAGTTAATATATTTTCATTTTTTATTCGATTACGCCATTTGCAGTGCTTCATGGGATTTTAGTTTGCACCCTTGTGAAAGACGTTAAAGGAATAGTTCACCCAAAAATGAAAATTTGCTGATAATTTGCTCGCCCTCAGGCCATCCAAGATATATATGACCTTCTTTTTTCATCAGAACAGGATTTAATATTTTTAGGAAAGTATCCCAGTTTTTAGCTTTATCCAATGCAAGTGAATGGACACTGATTTTTGACGGTCCAAAAAGCACACATAGTCAGCATCAAAGTAATCCACACATATCGATATGTTTATGTGAAAAACAAATTGGCAATTAAAACATTTTTAACTTTAAATCGGTGTTTCCGCCAGCTCTCTGTAGCTGTTTGAATTGACCTAACTCTCGCGTGAAGTACTTTCCTCTGTGGTAAAACAGAGCGGAACTTCTGAATTCTCGCGTGATGACGTTACACGACAGCGAGGTGAGGCATTCAGTGTTTACAGGAAGCGATTTTTTTTAAGTTAATAAAGTTTTAATTAGCGATTATTTTTTCACACAAACGTATCGATTCACTTCAGAAGACATTACTTGATCGGTGGGAGTCTTGTGGATTACTTTGATGCTGACTATGTGTGCTTTTTGAATCGTCAAAAATCGGTGTCCATTCACTTGCATTGGATGAAGCTAAAAACCTGGGATACTTTCCTAAAAATATTAAATCCTGTTCTGATGAAGAAAGAAGGTCATATACATCTTGGATGGCCTGAGGGTGAGTAAACTATTCCTTTAAGTAAACAGTGTCGTACATTTATTTTTTTGTCTGATTTTCAGATTTGTATATTTTTGCTTCATATTAAAGTTTGTAATGTTGGGATTCACCTCGGAGCTGGGTAGTTTAGTTCATGGCTTAGAACTCTTTTATGAAGAATTTTATTAAAAACCACGGGGAAAAACCCAGACGGCTAAAAAGTGGGCGGGCACTGTTGCGCTAGACACGGTGCGAATTCCCCACAGGAATACGCGGTCTGTCAGGGGTGACAGCTCCACCCGGTTTCTCTGTTGGAAGGGGGAAGTGAAAGGGAGCGTTCTTGGCATCTCTCCCCGTTTCTAAAGTCCCTATAAAGCAGAGGACTCTACCTTGTGTATTTTCCACTAATTGAAAAGACTAATGAGCTCCCTGGAGCTCCATCCTATTACCTCTCATTTAATTACAGCGCCAGCAGCTAGCCATACCACAAATAAAGACGCGACGTGAGAAAGCGAGAGTGAAAGATTGGGTCTGACCTGCTTTTGTCGTTGTTTTGGGACTTTGCATTCCAGGAAGGAACAGATGTCTATTATTATTTTATTTTTTTCCTAACCGTGTTTATTTTTGGCAGAATATTTCGTTGCTCTGGCTCAGCTGTTTATTTTCCAGTGCGGTTTGCCTAAATTCTACCTATTAAAGATTTAACTCCAATGACGCTCAAATATCAGTAGGGTTCCTCGGTACTTAAAATGAGCTTACACATCCTGCAGCTTACTATGTTATCATTTGATAAAACGTGTCCTCTTTAACAAGGGGTTTCAAACGTTTAGATGTGAAGGACCACTAAATATGTTGCAAGGGACCCTTTCCTAAAATATAAAGGCAGCTGTATCTTTTCACATATAATGACCTATTTACAGTATACTGCTTAAAAATATATTAGTATAGGTCTATTATAAAGACAACATGTTAATTTAAATAACTTGCAATACTACATTAATTATGAATTTGCAATATTGCATTATTTTAAAAAGCTTTTATATTGTCATTGTTCTAAAGCCAGAAATATATTCACATTAACAGCATATCTTGTTTCTGCCCACTATTAAGATGCATTAGAGTACCTATTGCCTACTGTTAGATGTATATAAACTTAAAAAAAAAAAAAAAAAAATCAGCTGAAAATATTTTGTATTTTGCATTTTACAGTAAATATTGTTCCAAAGTAGCTTTACAGAAATAATACTGTAAGCAAGGCAAAAATGGCGAAGAGAAACACAAGTATCAACTATTCTATCCGAAAGCAAGATAAACACTAAACACACAATAATAATAATAAAAAAAACAAAACAAAAAAAAGAAAATAGTAAAAAATAAAAAATAAAAAAAAAAAATCACAGAAACAAATACAGATTTATTTTTTATTTTTGCTTACTGTTGAAAACTGTGACTGTCAGTAGAATAAAATAGGCAAGTATTAAATTAAGTAGAATATTAGATGTTTCGATGAAAAAGTTTCTATGCTTTTAACACAAGAATATACAGGGCTCATATTGTAATGATTTTGTAATAACTTATTGCAATGATATTGTAATATTGTAACTTATTATAATATTGTAATTATTTCATTTCATATGTAAGAATATAAAAATACACAAATTTCCATTCCACTTTTTAATGACTTTTCCAGTTGTTTGTGAATACTGTAAGTAATAATAATTATTATTGCACTCACAAAGACCAATTTTTAGCTGATTAAATATTTTAGAATTCACTTTGAAATATTTCTATTGACAAGAAATTTCCAAGACTTTTTCAGGCCCTAATTCTGGCAATCCTGGAACTTTCTCAGCAAGACAAATTCTGTGATAATGCATAGTTTTGATCATCCATGCCACATAACTGTTTAATTAATAAATGTGACACCAGAAAGACAATGCCATCCTTTTTTAGAAACAATTTACAAGTTTTATTTATCAAGTTCACACACTACAAAACTGGGGTAGAGGGGATGGATGGGTGGGATCATTGCAAAGAGGTCTAATAAATTGCCAGTACTAGGAATTAAACTCCAAAACTACCATTAATACAGGCAAGCGTAAAGTTTTTTGTTCCTTCTCGTCTTTTAAAAGTAGTTTTTAATACATGTATTCTTTACACAAGTTTACTGAATAAATGCATCAAATAAGAAACCAGTTCCAAAGTAGACATTACAAAAAATACATTGTTTTATACAGACACAGAAAAGCACATGATCAAATATTGACCAATAATATTTATTTCCTTTTCACTTATCAAAAACGTTAACCTGACATCTATTTCTCCAAAAGGTAAAAAGCAATATACAGCATTTTTTAAAAAGAGATTAAGAGAGAATTGCTTCAGAAGAGTCAGTCAGCCGATTTGGTTACCAAAGAGAGCGGCTGAGACTGGAACAATGCGTGATGGGACTGTAGGGCGGCATGATGGAACGGGGAGGGTGGGGACAACAGCGAAGCATGCAAGGAAGCGAAGGGGAATGGCCGAGAAAGAAGGGGTGGAGTTGACTGACGGCCCGAGGAGCTAATAGGTCGAGAGATGCTAGGCTGGGAGGAGGAGGATGCTGATGATGTAGATGAGGATAAAGAAGAGGGTTTGGAGAGAAGAGAATAATGAGGGTGGTGGTGGCGGTCAGGTTTGGTAGTGAGTGACAGCGGCTGAGCCTGCTCCGAATGAGTGGGAGCAGGAGCAGCGGGCGAGGCCAGGGCCGCAGAGGGCGTGGCTGGAGAGTCCAGCATGCTGCCGTGGGAGGAGGCCGGGCTGTCAATCATTTGCTCCTGAGGGAGGTACTGTACACACGGCTTCTTATTCCGTGGGGAGAAATCTAAGAGGGAACAGAAAGTCGACAATATGAATATCGAAATAGTTTTGGTGCTTTGTCTTAATGTAATGGTAGCCAGTGAATGATAAAACCACAGCAGTGATAAGATCCGAGTCTTTCAGGGGTTTTTCCTTAAAGACCTGATATTCTATGCAATGACATCATGATACAAAAACCTACTCTGGAATGAAAAAAACAAACAAATTTGTTGGGTAAGTTTGTTGGGAAATAGTTATTACTACAAATGACTGATTATTTCATCTAAAATTTTAATCATATTACTTAATTGAAAAAGTAATCATATTACTAATTACTTAAGTTACTTTCTAAAACACTTTTCTGCTCAACAAATTCAAAATAATGTCTATATTTCTTGTTCATTGTTACAAGCCATAACTCAGCACCTCACATTTCTCCTTCACAATGATTCATTATGGGGCCATAATTCAAGTGTTCTATAGAAATAAGCATTATAAATAATAATCATATACTTAAAAGTAATTAAATTAATTGAAAGTCAGAAACTGTAATCAGATTACAAGAATTTACAATGTAATGGATTAAACTACTTTTTGACAAAAAAGTATTTAGATTACAGTTACTTATTATTTTGTAATTGGATTACACCCAACACTGTAATTACACAGTGGTCAATTACACAAAAACATGTCCAGGTTACATTTCAACCCAAAATTTAGAGGAAGAAAATATTTTGCATAAAGAGAACTTAGTTTTATGACAATAAAGATTGTTTTATTGTGACATTATTTGCATTACAATTAAGCACATTTCCACCAAATTCTCATTACCGTAATTTTTTGGTTGAATTTGTTTTGTATTTCTCCGTCTTCTAAATGTTGATTCTCTTTACTGTAATACAGTTTTTTTACAGATATTAAAATCATTATATTCTCTTTTTTTCCTAGTCATTATTTGTTGTGTTATGGATGCTTTGGCAATATTGTATGTAAACACAATCATGCCAATAAAGTACTTTGTGTGTTTTTTTGATCCAAAACACATTAAAATCACCATAAATTCAAGGTAGTACAACAAATATTACTTTTGGGGTTAAATATGTCCTTGACATGTTCTTGAACGGTTTCATGATACAATACTGATCACAAAATGGAAATGGCATCAATGTGAACTCGTCGACATCACAGTATTCAAATGAAGTGCAAAGATGCTGGTCTTGGATATGACCACAGTGAAGAGTGGGCAGTGTTCTAGAAATTTTTGCCACTGGCTGTCTAAAGATGAGGTCACACTAGATTTTAAGCATGCAACATTATTTTAGACCCAACAACTAATATGCACAAAATATGATGTCATGCTCTAAAGCTTCCGTTTTGAAATGAATAAATTATAAATAGCTAGAAATGTAAATGTTCAAACATTCTACTACACTTTCCCGCAACACTGCAAACCATGCAGCTTTGAAGTTTGTTATTTGTATTGAGCCAATGGTGTTTAAATCTTCTTTATTACATGACTTTCATGAGTACTCGATTTTGATTGGTCAATCACACCATCCAGCGTTCTGATAATTCTGAATAATAACCGCAAGTATTTATTTTGCAAGTAGTCTTGTAATAAGCTGGATAATGAGCAGTCGGACGGTCATTTTCGCAATATAAACACAAACTACGACACAAACCAGAGGTGGAATTCAGCTGTTTCTGAAGACTCCTCAGTTTCTTTCTTCTCACATAATGTAATTTCAACTCAAATCAATATTTCATGTCCATTTATTTATTTTGCGAGTAGTCTTGTAATAAGCTGGATAATGAGCAGTCAGACGGTCATTTTCGCATTATAAACACAAACTCCGACGCAACCCAGAAGTGGAATTCAGCTGTTTCTGAAGACTCCTCAGGTCCATTTATTTATTTATTTTGTGAGTAGTCTTGTAATAAGCTGGATAATGAGCAGTCGGACGGTCATTTTCGCAATATAAACACAAACTACGACACAAACCAGAGGTGAAATTCTGCTGTTTCTGAAGACTCCTCAGTTTCTTTCTTCTCACATAATGTAATTTCAACTCAAATCAATATTTCATGTCCATTTATTTATTTATTTTGAAAGTAGTCTTATAATAAGCTGGAGCAGTCAAACGGTCATTCAACGGTGGAATTCAGCTGTTTCTGAAGACGCCTCAGTCTCCTTCTCACATATCGTCATTATCGCAAAAGAAACCCCTTCAGGGTAATACAAGAATGCATCAGAGTACTGATCACCCTGTCTAGGTTTATTTTGTGATAATGACAGGCTGACTGTAGATTATTCCTTACAATCATATCGCTAAACTAATTCAGTTAACTTAGGTATGCAGCGAAAGACGAAACTTCTATGTATATGCTTGCATTGCCGCTTTCCTGCATTAGCATGAATATGAATGGAGGTGATCGGAACTCAAAGTCTAGTGTGATCGCCCCTCAAGCCTGCAGACATACCTGCCTGTGCTAGCACTGGACTTCATAAGCTGCATGTTACGGAGCAAGGAGGAGAGAGCGGGGTTAGAAATGGACAAGGCGAGACAGAAAGGCTGAGTGTGTGTGTATATATGTCTGTCCTCACCCTCTGGAGTTGAGTCTGTCTTATTATCTCTCTTCCTCTTCTTCCGCTTGCCCTGGAGAGCAAAAATACAGAGAGACAGAGAGAGAGTAACAGATGGCGAGAGAGATGGAAAGACAGATAGAGTCAGAAACAGAGAAGACCAAAAATACAGTAAGGAAGTGTGTAGAACAAATTGTATTTTTTGTTAATCAAAAGCAGTGTAATTAGGCAATGTGAAGGAGGTATTAAATGTGAGTGTGTGGCTGTGTGACTCACGTAGTTATCTCGGGCAGACCAGCCAGGGTAGAGTTGAGAGTGCAGCTGCCTCTCTTTCCTGGCCAGATCATAGTATTTGGCCTGTTCATCTCGAGATAGAGAATGCCACTGCAAACACAAACACCGCAGTCAGCCAAAGGGTGAACACACACACACACACACACACACATATATACTGTACATAGAGATACTGCTTTCACTAGCAAAAACAGTCACTGAATTTACACACAAAACACATACCGTGACTGCACACCCAATATTGTGTATACACGCAACATACATGTAAAAAGAGTTGCGTCAGACCAGACTATAACACACAGGCCCCGTTTACAACTGGTACTAACATCTTCTCAAGTGGTCTCAAGAGACACAAGGTAATATGAGATGTAAACGGGTCATAAACACCCTATCTGCTCACCCTGCGGCCCAAGATCTGGTTGATGGCGGCACTTTCTTTCAGCGTGCATTCGGCCACAACCTTAGCCCTCATCTCTTTCATATAGAGCATGAATGCATTCAGAGGCTTCTTTATGTGAGGCTTCTTCTCCTCTTCCTTCTTAGTCTGGCATGGAGACTTCCTGTTTACATACACACAACAGGTGGGTTAGTCTTTGACACTGAGAAAGAGGGGTGTGAAGGAGAGTGTTTACCATGGTGATAAGTTGCTAGACAAAGCACATTGATAAAACTTTTTTCTTTTTTCCAAAATATTAGTGTCACAGGAGGTGAGACTGTGATGCTAATGTTATTAGCTGCTTGCTGAATGGAGCATCAATAATGTGACTGCCTGTTAAGAAGCAATAAGCCACTTGAGGTTGTGCAGTACAGCGATTTTACTATGGCTTATTGCTATTAAACTAAAACTGTAGCAACATTAATATGATAAAAGACACCCTTGTTTTAGCTGTGCTAAATAAACAATATAGTAACAGCTATGATGCAAAACATACCTCCCTACCCTAAACCTTAAACCTAAACTTAAACAATAGTGATATAAAAGTCAAATGTGCAATTGCTGAAGCAACCACGTCATTTTGTGGTGCTTCTATGACACTTTCTGCTCACGTGTCAGTGAGCTATCATGCAATTTGTTCGCACTTGAATGACCTGACAAACGTAGTTGGTAATATAATGCATACATTAAAAATTATCGTCTTAAAAGTCATGCACTATAGTACAAGAGTTTAAATGCCATAAGATAGCATTATGTAAGAAACAGAAAAAAAATTGTTTATGAACTGATAATTGTTTTACTCAGTGATTTTTGCAAAAGGGAATACAAGTCATTGTTGTAGTGGCAAAAAATGCAAAAATGTAGGTATAGTAACGCTATTCTAGGAGACCAGGTTGAAAATGTGTCTTTTTTACACAGCCTGGCCAACAACAAAAAAAAGTTGCATACTCTAATATTTCGTTGGACCGCCTTTAGCTTTGTTTACGATGTGCATTCGTCGTGGCATTTTTTCGACAACATTATGCAACGTCACAACAATTATTTCCATCTAGAGCTGCATTATTTTTTGGCCGAGATCTTGTATTGTCCACGGGAGAGTCGAACCACTCCATACAGTCTTCTCCAGCACATCCCAAAGACTTTCAATGGGGTTAAGGTCAGGACTCTGTGGTGGCCAATTCATATGTGAAAATGATTCCTCATGCTCCCTGAACCACTCTTTCACAATTTAAGCCCGAGGAATCTTGGCATTGTCATCCTGGAATATGCCCGTGCCGTCAAGGAAGAAAAAATCCATTGATGGGATAACCTGGTCATTCAGTACATTCAAGTCAGCTGACTTCATTTTATTGCTGCATAACGTTGCTGAGCCTAGACCTGATCAACTGAAGCATCCCCAGATCATAACACTGCCTCCAGAGGCTTGTACAGTGGGCACTATGCATGATGGGTACATCGCTTCATGTGCTTCTCTTCTTACCCTGATGCACCCACCGCTTTGGAATAGGGTAAATCTGGACCCATCAGACCACATGACCTTTTTCCATTGCTCCACAGTCCAATCTTTATGCTCCCTAGCAACTTTAAGTTGTTTTTTCCAATTAGCCTCAATAACAAGTGGCTTTCTTGTGGCCACACAGCTGTTTAGTCCCTATCCTAATAACATCTCAGCAATAACATCTTTTCCACAACCAAGGGATACTTATTCCAACATTGTTGTTTAAGAAATGAGAAGCTACACACTGCATCAGTTAGGGTTAAAAGAACTGTTGCCAGCTGAAACATATTAATCACTGCAATAATGATCCAATCATAGGCTCTTAAGTATCTGCTTATTTAAATCCAAACGGTGAATTTTTTTAATTTATTTTTCGGCCAGGCAGTGTATTTGTATTATGTATTAATCTTTTTATGAAATAAATAAGGGACTTGAGAATGTGCTATACAATATAGCTAAATACACTCAATTGCGCACCTTCTTGCTTAAATACAGAATTTAATTTTAGTGCGGTCACAGGTGTGCATATAGTGGCTGTTTTACAACAGCTTTGAAAATGATTCCTCCAATCAGATTTTAGAGTTGGAACTAAAGTGCTCATACATTACATCCTGTACAACTTTACAGTAAAGTAGTGTGTTGTATGCGTGTGTACTTACGTGTGAGCTGCTGGACTGAGTTCTCCATTAGGTTCTTGTTTAATAGCTGGAGAGACGATGGCTGGGTGAGGAATTCCTGTCTGATGAAGACTGTGAGGATGATGAGGAACCATATGAGGGGAAAAGCGACTCGACACCAAACTACAAAGGGTGAAAGAGACAGAAAGGGAGAGGAGTTGACAAAGTGAAAGCGGTAAACTATCATGTTAACTTGACACCATGGGAAAACTAAAATCTAGATCCAAATCTTGAAGACCCCTCCACTCTTGAAGAATCTCTGGACAGACTTGAACCTGGATTTCCCATATGAGCACCAAGGCTCAATGTCTTTGGTCCATGTGTGCTAATCACTACACCACAGCTCCAACTAAGAACAATATTTACCAGCAAGCACGGTTACCTCCTTACACTTCAGCCCATGTGCAAGTACAGACTTAAACCTGATTTCCCATATGAGCACCAAGGCTCAACGTCTCTGGTCCATGTGTGCTAACCACTAAACCATAGCTCCAACTAAGAACAACATTTACCAACAAGCACGGTTACCTCCTTACACTCCGGCCCACATGTTAGTCCAGATTTAAACCTGGATTACCCATATGAGCACAAAAGCTCAATAGCTCTGGGCCATGTATGCCAACCACTATTTCCACAGCTCCAACTAAGAACAACATTTACCAGCAAGCAGAGTTACCTCCTTACACTCCAACCCACGTGCCAGCTCACACATGTTGACCTTTAACCCTTAAAGGTCCCTTAAACTCCCACAGAGATGCCCATGTTATTTCACATTTAGGTCTTTATGCTGCGTCTAGACTTAAACACACTCTTTTTTTCTGTTTATATGTCATATTCAGTCTAAGTAAAGACCTACTCAAAAGCTCCTTTATCCGCTTCTGTTATATTTATAAGTGCCGGTTGTGCAGTAACCTTGGTAATGTAACAGAGCGCGACACCTGAGACCATTTACCCCCCCAAACACACACGCCCTTTTCCAAAATCAATGGAAACCACTTCCTACAATGGGCTGAATGGGACACTTTAGAGACCTCAGTGCCATGCGTTTCTCGTGAGGTGAACGCACAATGAATCATTGTCATCATTGAGCACCGGAAAAAGTGACTGACGCTCTCTCGCCCCCTTCTTCTCTGTTTCTTATTAAAGTCATTTTTTCCATAGAAAGACTGACCACTGCTTGCTCAGGTATAGAATAGCAGACTAGCAGGTATAACCTCCTCACAGCTCAAAACCAGCCCATTTTAGAGGTGAACGTAGAAATGACTTGAGACACAGACAGACATAATATGATATCATAAAGGCTTTTTTGACTTTGTCCTGTAGACTTTGATTGTAGCATCCTGGTGGCAAGTTTTGCATGGGTAAGCACTCTTTTCTTCAAAAATATTCTCCTATGAATGGACCCTAACTATGAATAAGGTCTTCTGTAACAGGACAGAAAAGCATGGTCATTTTTAAAACACAAAGGCCAATGAAGAAACAAGAACGGCTGGGCTTGTGCAAGCTTGTACTGACAATGGTTGTAAAGGTCTGCAAGAGGACGGAGTATTGATCAATATGAACTCTGTATGAATAATTCAACATTCTCTTACACACATAACAAGGGAAGCTCAGTACAGGTTGTTTTTTATTTAATTCAGGGCTATCACTGAATTAAGATCTATTCTTGACCAATTCAGATCTTTAGTGTGTATGAATGAACTCCAAATTGGGGTCAGTGCAAGGAGTTGGAAATAACAGTATGAGAAAATGAATCAGGAAACATAACACACTCACCTGGACATGGATGCATTCATGGCAAGAGCTGGGTAAGGGTGACGGAAACCACCAGCAGTGATGGGGTACATGTGTTGGCCCTGTCTGAGATTGATAGAGATAAATAGAAAGTTCTTTGAGGAATTGAAACACGTTCTTCTGAAGCATCAAACTGTAAAAACCTTTTTGATTCTAATTGGTCCCTTCACTTTTAAAAGTAAATGTTTCTTGAGTTTGTGAGTGTGTATATGCGTATAGTAACTGATGAGGTTTGGGATACTCACTGTGGAACAAGCCACCCCAGAGGGTGAGGGATCTGCCCCATGGCACCTGGTGAAAGAGGGTAGTAGGGGGACAGCTCTGATGGGTGTGGGGTCCGTGGAATACCTGAACAAGTGATATACAGTCACTCACATGATGGGACACACAAACGTCAGTGAACCGAAATGAAGTGTGCGTGAGTTCGTGTGTAATACCTGTCTTTGGATCCAGTATCTCTGGGGAGAGGTGGGATGGAGGAGTCCCTGGAGAGAAGTGTTCATTGCTGTAGGTGATGAGGGGGGTCAGGGGGTGCATGTGAGCATGCTGGACCACTGGGACCTTATTAGACTAAGAAAGGGGGGGGGGGGGGTTAACTATTACATCACTTAATTCTGCAAGAAACATGAAAGATCTCAATTTGTGTTGCCTGTTGAAAATATTTTTGTAGGCAGAAGATAGAACTAATGAAAAATAATCCCTTAGCCTATTAGCCTTTGTCTGACATATTTTTTTGTCTGTTTTATTGTTTTAGCTAGGGACCAGAATATCAGAAATTGGGATGTGATATTTTTGTTTGGGCCAATAAGCAACCATCAAGAACACCCTAGCAAGAATCCAGAACTCTCTAGCAATGGGCTAAAAACACTCAGAACTAGAAGCTGACCAATATTGGATTTTGCCAATTCTGAAAATAACTAAACTCAAAAGGCTGATAAAGGATTAATCTGCTAATAATTTTATCGGCTACGATTTTTTTTTATTGGAATGCTTAAAAAAATAAAAAAATCAGTTCCCTTATGCTCCGTCCACATTAATCTGGATACATTTGAAAACTGTGTTTTCGTTTTTGAAACATTCTCCGTCCACGCCGGCATTTTCAAGCGTTTTCCAAAAGTTTCTCGTCTACACTGAAACTTATGAAAACACAAAGGAATAGTTCACCCAAAAATGAAAATCCTTATGACTCCAGTGGTTAAATCCATGTCTTCAGAAGAGATATGATAGGTGTGGGTGAGAAACGGATCAATATTTTATTCAATGTTTACTATAAATACCCCTCCCTGCTCAGTCAATCTCCTCTTTAACTTTCACATTCTTCTTCTTGTGTTTTTGGTGATTCACATTCTTCATGCATTCTCTACTGGGCAGGGAGAAGAATTGCTAGCAAAATTGGACTTACAGGAATAGTTCACCCAAAAATGATGGTCCAAAAGTTACATTTAGGCAACAGAAAAGTAATCCATGCGACTCCAGTCGATCAATGAATGTCTTCTGAAGCAAATCGTAGGTTTATGTAAGAAACAAGTCGATAATTAAAATGGTTTTAACTTTAAATTGCCGCTTCCATCCAGGGCTCTGATACTCTCTGAAATAGCCGAACACTCATGTGACGTTCGTTCTTCTGCTGTAAATGTTTTAAAAAAGCGCCACTTCCGAATTCTCACGTGGACACGCTTACGTCACACTTCGTATCAGCTGATGGCAGGAAGCGCTTTTTAAAAGTTAATAACATTTTAATTAATGATTTACACAAACCTATCGATTCGCTTCAAAAGACATTCATTGATCGACTGGAGCCCTCTGGATTACTTTTATGCTGCTTATATATGCCTTTTGGACCGTCAAAGTGCTGGCACCCGTGTACTTCTAAAAATCAATCAATGGAGCACCGGTGGAGAGAGTCAGCAGCTTCAAGTTCCTGGGTGTCCACATCACAGAGGAACTCACATGGTCCGTCCACACTGAGGCTGTTGTGAAGAAGGCTCACTCTTCTTCCTGAGACGGCTGAGGAAGTTTGGAATGAACCACCACATCCTCACACGGTTCTACACCAGCACGGTAGAGAGCATCCTGACTGGCTGCATCACTGCCTGGTACGGCAACAGCACCACCCTCAACCAAAAAGCACTGCAAAGTATGGTGCAAACAGCCATACACATCATTGGAGGTGAGCTTCCCTCCATCCAGGAAATCTACACCAGGCGGTGTGTGAAAAAAGCTCGGAGAATCATCAGAGACTCCAGCCACCTGATCCATGGGCTGCTCTCACTGCTACCATCAGGTAGGCGGTATCGTAGCATCAGGACCCGCACCAGCCGACTTCATGACAGCTTCTTCCCCCAAGCAATCAGACTTTTGAACTCTTGATCTCCCACGATCAATATACAGGTGCATCTCAATAAATTAGAATGTCGTGGAAAAGTTCATTTATTTCAGTAATTCAACTCAAATTGTGAAACTCGTGTATTAAATAAATTCAATGCACACAGACTGAAGTAGTTTAAGTCTTTGGTTCTTATAATTGTGATGATTTTGGCTCACATTTAACAAAAACTCACCAATTCACTATCTCAAAAAATTAGAATACATCATAAGACCAATAAAAAAAACATTTTTAGTGAATTGTTGGCCTTCTGGAAAGTATGTTCATTTACTGTATATGTACTCAATACTTGGTAGGGGCTCCTTTTTGCTTTAATTACTGCCTTAATTCGACGTGGCATGGAGGTGATCAGTTTGTGGCACTGCTGAGGTGGTATGGAAGCCCAGGTTTCTTTGACAGTGGCCTTCAGCTCATCTGCATTTTTTGGTCTCTTGTTTCTCATTTTCCTCTTGACAATACCCCATAGATTCTCTATGGGGTTCAGGTCTGGTGAGTTTGCTGGCCAGTCAAGCACACCAACACCATGGTCATTTAACCAACTTTTGGTGCTTTTGGCAGTGTGGGCAGGTGCCAAATCCTGCTGGATAATGAAATCAGCATCTTTAAAAAGCTGGTCAGCAAAAGGAAGCATGAAGTGCTCCAAAATTTCTTGGTAAACGGGTGCAGTGACTTTGGTTTTCAAAAAACACAATGGACCAACACCAGCAGATGACATTGCACCCCAAATCATCACAGACTGTGGAAACTTAACACTGGACTTCAAGCAACTTGGGCTATGAGCTTCTCCACCCTTCCTCCAGACTCTAGGACCTTGGTTTCCAAATGAAATACAAAACTTGCTCTCATCTGAAAAGAGGACTTTGGAACACTGGGCAACAGTCCAGTTCTTCTTCTCCTTAGCCCAGGTAAGACGCCTCTGACGTTGTCTGTGGTTCAGGAGTGGCTTAACAAGAGGAATACGACAACTGTAGCCAAATTCCTTGACATGTCTGTGTGTGGTGGCTCTTGATGCCTTGACCCCAGCCTCAGTCCATTCCTTGTGAAGTTCACCCAAATTCTTGAATCGATTTTGCTGGACAATCATAAGGCTGCGGTTCTCTCGGTTGGTTGTGCATCTTTTTCTTCCACACTTTTTCCTTCCACTCAACTTTCTTTTAACATGCTTGGATACAGCACTCTGTGAACAGCCAGCTTCTTTGGCAATGAATGTTTGTGGCTTACCCTCCTTGTGAACGGTGTCAATGATTGTCTTCTGGACAACTGTCAGATCAGCAGTCTTCCCCATGATTGTGTAGCCTAGTGAACCAAACTGAGAGACCATTTTGAAGGCTCAGGAAACCTTTGCAGGTGTTTTGAGTTGATTAGCTGATTGGCATGTCACCATATTCTAATTTTTTGAGATAGGGAATTGGTGGGTTTTTGTTAAATGTGAGCCAAAATCATCACAATTAAAAGAACCAAAGACTTAAACTACTTCAGTCTGTGTGCATTGAATTTATTTAATACACGAGTTTCACAATTTGAGTTGAATTACTGAAATAAATGCACTTTTCCACGACATTCTAATTTATTGAGATGCACCTGTAAGTACACTGCACTTTATTAATCTTACACTGGACTGTCATAAATTATATTCTCTCTTACAACACACTGGCAACTGACTATCAACCAACAGCCTGAATGTCAATACAGCACAATACAACCTACTGTATATTTTATATATACTATTTTTATTGTATACTGTGTATTCTATATTGTGTGTATTGTATACTGTGCATTGTTTATTATTATTTGTATATTGTGTTGTGTGTAATTATGTGTATAACAGATGTTTAAATTGTGTTGTGTAAATCTGATGTTTATTGTAAATTGGTATATGTCTCATCACTGTCATGACTGCTATGTTGCTCAGAACTGCACCCAAGATTTTCACCCACTATTGCACTTGTGTATATGGATGAGTGACAAAGTGATTTGATTTGAAAAATCTGCGTTTTCAAATGTATCCACTTGAGAGTGTTTTAGAAAAGCTCAGTTTTCAAAAACGCTGTCTAAGTGTAGACAGAAAGCCAAAATGAAAAGAAAAAGATGCGTTTTCTAACAAAAAATAATTAATGTGGACGTGGCCTTAGTAAATTTCCCTGGTCTTATTTTGATTGATTTTCAGAGCATGTTATTCTAAAGAAAAAATATAGTTGGCTTCCTCAAAATGTAACAACTTTCTTCACTTCTGAAATAGGGAAAAAATAAAAATTCACCAAAAATATCATATCCCAACATGTTCTCACTTTTCACAATCCAATCAAATCCAAAATTATTTAATCTAGCTCTGCCTATTTTATTTCTTGTCACTTCACAAAAGTTAAATTGCTTAACATTCTTAAAAACAATGCTGGGAAAACCATTTGATGTTGTATTTAAACCAAACAATTAGTGTGTGTGAGACTAGTGTGAATGTGTGTTGTGATGTAAATGGTAAACGCAATGGTTCTTGGGCAAAAAGAGGCCAGCGATTGTTTATGTATAAGAGTATATTTCTGTATGTGTGTGTGACAAGAAAGCATGAAGCAATCTGGCCCTGCACCAAGGAATGCTGGGAGAACGGAGCCTACACTGCAATACTCCAAATATATCTAATCAACCTAAACAACTGATTACATGACAGTAGATTATATATATATATAAAATCAACTGAACATTTATGTAAGTAGATTAAAACCTAATCTACACAGCAGACTGAATTTATGTGGACTAGTTTACACTTTTTGGCTGTTTGTTAGTGAAAGCGAGGGAGAGATGTTGTGGTTTGGGTTGCACATCAGTAGGACTTAGGAATTACTGCATCAATATTTCATTGTGAAAACATTGCTGAAACCACAGTGAAGTGATTCTAGACTTTGGGTGTAAAGAGAACTACTTTATAAGGTGAGGAAAGAATATATACAGAATTCCTTCATACTTATTATTACTATGCATCACTCTACAAGTTTTTCTCCATGTGCACACTGTATAAATTTTTAAGGTCTTTTACAATTGTTGCTAGTCTGACTGTATGATATGATCCCAGTGAGATGTTGGGTAAAAGCCATGGCACACTGTGCGACATTGTCAGACTGTACTAAACACATCGTAGTCAAGACCCGTTTGATAGCGCTGATTGGGTGTTTTAGCTCATCTGTCGCAATACACAACTGCAATGCAATATTTCTGACACTTACAAGCCAGGATTCTTCACAAAAGCAATGAATCAGCTGTCTGTGAGCATGTCACTTTAAGCATTTAAACACTGTTGATTTTGCCCAACGAAAACAGAAATCTCTTATGATTCCCGAAATTTGTCTCAGACGGCAAAATCTTGGCCAAAATTGTACCGTGTGAGCTTTAGGTTTTTGCAGAAACAAATATTGACAAAGCGGTGCAATGGCTTGTTTTGGTGTAATGTAAACAAACTACCAGGGCAGTTTTAAAGTTTAAAGGTTTCCAAGCCACTAGCCTCATCAAATGGGAATTGCAAAAATGATGACCATTTTCAAATGGGTTTCCCAAACACTCCATCTGCCACTGGTTGGTCAAACAGGTAGTCCTGCACCAAAACTTACACCACTGGTTGAGCCAATTTTTTTTTTTTTTTTTTTTTTTTTTAAGGCCGCTCGACCAACCACAGCAATGTTGAAAGTGCAACATAGCCAAAGTTTGGGAGGAGAAATCAACCTATGAATGGCTTACTTATAGCTCACTCTGCATATTAATCTAGGAAAATATAAATTATTTTAAAGTCAACATCAGACGATGTTCCCAACCCATTTTACCTGTATAATATGATACAATTCTGAGTGAAACACAACATTAAATGAGAGAAATGTAAGAAGGGACTTTATCAATCAGGAATTGATTGAATTGTGAAAAGTGGGCATTACATATCAAAATGGAGTCTGGCATTTGGTGGGGAGGGGTTGAAAAGTATGAGGGCTTAGTGACATCAGCCGAAAAGGCAGGTCGTTTCAGAGGTAAAGCATGTTATTAGATTTTGATTAAAGATTCCAAAGACAAATATTTTTTTCCTTTGGAATAACATGCACAGATGAATCATTCACAATAAGACCAGGAACATGTATTTAAGTAAATAGGGTTAATAGTTTTGATTTCACGTTAACTTTAATTCTAAGTTTGTTTGCTGATGGCTTGATCAGAAAATGTGTAAACTTAAAGTGGGGATGGTAAACCTGTGGTTTTGAAAGACCCAAGTTTTTAAAATTCACTAACAAACTGTCAATGATTTCTAGACAGTCCCTGCCAAGTTGAGGGCATTTTACAAGGTATTCAGCATCTACAGAGGCATGAGAATGAAAGAGCATGGCAAAAATCAGAGCTCCAAAAATGCAAAGATTTGCAGCTAAAAGGCATTTGTGTTAGCCCAGATTTGGTGGTTTTGCACAGATTGCATGGTGGCGGTCTGGCCAAGAGGGCACTACTCTGCTGGGCCAGGCTGAGGAGACAGGCCTGCTGTTGGCCGTGGAGTCCGTGTTAAAGAGGGGAGGAGGACTTCGCTCAGCCAAACATGATTTTGAATGCTTCACATCTGCGATAAATTACTAGGCAAACAGCCCCTGGTTACAATAGTTACCAGCAAACCAAACAACCTTCTCAGCTCTGTGTGTGTGTTGCTTTCTCTTTTTCAGTGGGAGGTTCTGGGTCTTTAAAGAATCTTTTCAAAAATTAAGCAAAAAAAGGAGGAAAAGAAGGAAAAGAGGAGAGTGCATGGCATGATAGCATAGCAGAGGCTTGTTTGTCACCCAGGCAGGAAACGGATATGAGAGTGGGCAGAGCATGACATCAGCATTTATTGGGACACACATTAACACAAAAGCAAATACTCACAGAAAACTCAAGTGATAGTTTGGTTTCTTAGTGTATGTGGGCATGTTTTTGTCTTTTTTTTCCCTGTTCCAGGGATCCCATCAGCTTAACAAAAAGGCAACATTAACAACACACCTGACAATCACACACATTTGTACATTCTATTATGAATCTCGAGTCAACCTAAGGGGTCTAATTCATGAAACAATAGCAAAGAAAATTTGATCTCAGTTAATTAGACCGTGGCATGATTTTTTTGGTGCCAGATGTGCTGATTTAAGTATTTCTGTAACTGCTGATCTTCTGGGATGTTCACACACAACAGTCTCTAAAATTGAATCTGAATGGTGCCAAAACCAAAAAAAACATCCAGTGAGTGGCAGTTCTGCAGACAGAAACGCCTAGTTAATGAGAGAGGTCAACAGAGAATGGCCAGACTGGTTCGAGCTGACAGAAAGGCTACGGTAACTCAGATAACCACTCTGTACAATTGAAGTGAGCAGAACAGCATCTCAGAATGCACAACATGTCAAACCTTGAGGTGGATGGGCTACAACAGCAGAAGACCATGGTGGGTTCCACTTCTGTCAGCCATGAACAGAAAGCTGAGGCTGCAGTGGGCACATGCTCACAGACACTGGACAGTTAAAGACTGGAAAAACATAGCCTGGTCTTATGAATCTTGATTTCTGCTGAGGTACAAAGATGGAATGCCCACTGGATAAACAGGCTTTTTGCCTGCATAATGGCATAGTTAATGTATCTATCAGCAGGGGCTAACAGTCTATGCTAACCATCCAAACACTGACCTCTTGCGCACACCTATATACACAAATGTGTGCAAAAAAGTAAATAAATATTTATGTCTCGAGCATTTAAACATCTTTTTTCCAGGATGGGGCTCTGGGTTATTCGGTACCTTTCGCTACAAAAATCTCACAAGTCTGAAATTGAAGGAGAACATGAATATGTCCTGTTGCTTCTCACCTTAAGAGCCACAATTCTGTACTGTGTTGTATTGAAAAACTCCCAAACAATCAGTGGTTGATTGTGTACAGTATGGAGTCCCAACCTCAACCCACACAACTGTTCCCATCTGAGCCCTCATTGCTAGGCTAACTCAATCAGCTAGCCTAACAGCTAGCCTTTAGTGCATGTCACAAGCTGACATGCACTAAAACAGCGAGGGCCTCGTTGAGTTCTCACACACACGAGCACACACATGCGGAGGTGCAGTAGAATACTAAGCAAACCTCGTCTCCTGAATTATTGAACGTTTTGGAGTGAACAGAATAACACATTAGCATAGAGACCTTATGGGCTCAATCTGACAAACCTCAGCGTGTGAGTGCATCTGTGAGAGGATGAGGGACTGAGGAAGGAATGATAGTAAAAGATGAATACTATACTGCGGAATGGCCTATTTGTTAAATTCAAATCTTGTTTTGGTTATGTTTTGACAAAACTAGTAAAGGTCTATTTAAAAACACCTTGAGCGCAAAATTAAAAGGTGAAGTATATTTCTAACTCCAGCAGCAAGAAAAGACAAAAATCTCAAACTGTTCAAATAACATATTTCAAATCAGGAATGGCATAAATTGTGCTTATTTAGCCCAAAAATGCAACAAAATGCTATACAGTGCATTCATAAAGTATTCAGACCCTTTAATTTTTTCACATTTTGTTATGTTGCAACCTTGTGCTAAAATGCTTTAAATTATTTTTTTTCCCCACATCAATCTACACTACATACCCCATAATGATAAAGCAAAAACCAGATTTTTCATAACTTTGCAAATTTATTAAAAAGAAAAAACTGAAATATCACACTGACAAAGTATTCAGACCCTTAACTTAGTGCTTAGTTGCAGCACATTTGGCTGCTTTTTCAGCCTCAAGTCTTTTTGGGTATGATTCCTTGCACACCTGGATCCAATGCCAGTGTAAAAATAAAGATATTGTGATGTTGAAAAGACTAGTTGGTTCATTATGACAACTGATTTTGCTGGTAAACAGCAGCATGAATGCAGATCACACCGGTTTGATCATACACGTCAGAGCCCCGCCTAGTGTAATCACACCGGTTTGATCATACGTGTGAAAGGGTTAATCATCTGTCTGCCAAGCAATTATAATATTTCATATTCTACCTAGCTTATTTTATAGATATTTTATCTTTTGATTAGCTAAATAGCTAACATGTTTTTAAAAAAAAAAGAGACCAGAGATACATTCCTCATTCAGGCTGTCAAATTAAAATTCTAAATACAAATGGAAGTCGAATTTAAGATAAAAATGCACATAAAATACAAACACTGTGCATTCGACATGTGTGCCAAGCACTGAAAATGAATTTGGCCTTTAAACATTGCCGCATGCTCTCTTATGGGCATTCACACCGAACGCATTTTTGTGTCCATCTGCGCTGTTTTTCAATAGTTTTTCTATGTAAACGTGCTAGACTGACATCTTTGACAGCTGTGGCACATCCTGCTGCAAGAGCGGTAAGTTTTTCAGACACTGTGTTAAGTTAAAAACGCATCCTGAGACACGTGCATTTTGTCCTATTCGTTGCACTGCGTCTAGCTTGTTTTAGCGCAAGAACGCATTTGGTCTGAAAGGTAATGTCTTTTAAAATGCAACAGGAAAGGAGTTCAATTCCGAAAAGAGAGTCTCGAGATCAGAGAGTTCCATTCCATTCTGTCGCGCTCTGCACATGGCGTTACCGTGATGAGGCAGAGTTTAAGTCGCAAATGCCAGTTCACAAACAAAGTTCAACCGAACACCACTACTTTCTGTGACTCTCACTACCGTACATGCACATACAACTGTAATTAATGAAAAACAATGTGGTAAATATTTTGATTTTATAATTTTATGCACTTTATGTTTTTGTTCATAGCCAGGTATGTTCTTTGCAATAAACAAGGTAACACAGTGCTGTTGGTTTTTATTTTTTTTGCACCCTCTAGTGGATTTAAGAGACAAAGTCGATTTAAAAAAATCTGGTGATCACTGATGTCTTGTAGCTTTTTTACCTTAACTGAAATAATGTCTAAAAAATTCTAATATAATTTGAGTTCCAGCAATATTTAAGTAAAAATTGGAATTCAGTTTCTCAATCCTAGTCCTTCTGCAGGATCATATGTGTGATATTTTTCAACTACATGGTGGAGAGTTGTTGTGTGGTGATACTTTTCGCCCACCATAGTCAAGATCAGATGTTGTTCTCAAACAATCCCGTAGCCAACACCAAGGTTAAGCAAATCGCTCCGTTCCAGCTGTCCGTCGTAAAAAAAGGGCCAATGGTGGGTGTCAGGGTGAAGGAATGCCACAGGGAGACAAAGTGCGTTATCATCAAATCTTCAATACTTGCCGTTCAAGTCCAGCTAATTTGATTGCTATTAGCAGTCTTTACATTCACGTTTTCTGCTGTCCCCATAATGCGGGTGCATGCATTTTATAATCTTATATATTAAGCAAATACAATAAAGACCCATTTACAGGGCTGGGTGGTGAAACAAGGCACACTGTGTTTTATAAGGACAATCCCATGTTGTGCTTAAGAGGTTAGAGAGAGTTCAGGGGTTATTGCGACAAAGAGAGTTTGAGTTGGGTTTGTGGAGATTGAAACAAACATCACACACACACACACACACACAAAATGCCCTCTGGCTGCCAAAGAGTCAATGATGACATTGTCAATCATCCCTCTGGATTCATCATGTCACAATGTACGCCCAGTGTGGCCAGAGGGAAAGTCAAAAGTGAAGAAAAATATATTTATCATACTGAATAAGAGCAACAAATTAATCATTAAAAACCACTAATAGCTGCGAGGAAGCCAAAATGTTCTTTTAAGGCTAGGAACGATTACAAAAGATGACAAGATAAAACTTTAATAACAACTTTCATAACATAAATTAGTCATCTTGTCTAATTAAACTTCGATTAACATATTTTCATGTATATTTATACGTGAATGTTCCTAAATGTTCCTGAACTATTGATTAGATAATGTTAGTTATAAACAGATAGTTCCGGTCGTGGATGCTAATTGGTCAATGAAGCATTCCAGTCATGCTAAAATACACAATAGTAACAGCTATTAATTAACTCTCGTGCACAGTCTAGAGCTTAGACTTTCAAAGTACACTCCTTTGACAGCGAGCCCATATTGACGCATTCAGTGCATGTGCACTACGACTGCATTGTCTTTTAGCAGTCAACAGCACACAAAGAATCGGACTGTTCGCATGTCTAGAAAAACTGGGCTGCACGCGGACAGTTCGCACGTATTGTGCTGATGGCAAAATGTGTATTACGTGCAATGCACCAGGGTGTAAAAGGGTGTCAGGGACTACATTTAATAGCGGAAGTATGCCACTGAAAATGTGTAATATCAGCGCAACTGCGATCACCAAACAGAAACGCAAAAAAACATGACCGTTTTCAAACAGGTTTCTCAAACACTTTTCCCTGTTTGCCATTGGGGGAAAAAAAACACCCCAAACTCACATCATTGGTTGAGTCAATGTTGATGTGTCAAGCTTGTCAGGATGCTAAAACAGAAATTTGCGGTAGATTTACCGCCCATCAATAATTTTGAGAGTTTGAAGTGCTGAGGTCTAATGCTTAGCTGGGTGCTGAAAAATCAATCATCCAGAATGGGTCAATATGGGTCAGTTTGACTGACTCATTATCTGAGGTTCCTCGTGTTGTGTGTGTTTGCATGGGCGTGTCTTTGTTTCAAGATGCATTCTCGCAAACACACACTTGCTCCACCATAGCAGGAATGTAACGCTCTGATTAAATTTATCACCTTAACATCAGCAGCGTCTACCAGAGGTGAATCAAACCACACAGATCAGCAGAGGATAAACTACCAACCACCAAACCAAACTGACCTTCAAACCAGCTCTTCTGCTGACTGGAATTCAGCTCTGAACAGGTCTGTGTCAACAGGGAAGTCAATTCTTATCCAGCGATCATTGTCGTCTAAGGAGTGGCGTAGTCATACCACACATTCTTGTTTGAGCCGTAACACAATTTTTGGTTAACAACACAAAATATCTCAGGTGACTTTAGCAGTGTACCCTGCAGGCTACCAAAAAATACTTGATACTTCACAACTTACTGGATACATGCTTGTGTGTCAATAATAGTCTACCAGATTGCATTTATTAAAAAGACAACAGGAATGCATTTGGTGCAAAAAGCATATCCAGGAAGTTGATAGCATTGAACCTGACGTTTGCATGGATGCGAGTCGTATGTTTGTGTATATGTCTACAGTGGCCCCAAAAGTATTTGGACACTGAGACAACACCTACAAATGTATGAATTTCATTGCATATCTCAAAACAAAATATCATAAGATATAAAACCCAGAGGCATCTGAAAATAAATGATGCTAGACCTTTTCTGAGCCATTTTTGCAATTACTTTTAACCAACTGGTCCCGAGGTGATTTTAGTGGATGTATGAAGCCACACAGGTGCCCCAGTAGAGTATCCACAGGTGTAGTTCACATTAACTATAGACATGTTCCACTAACGTTAGTATGTGTGAGAGTGTATTTGTAAAACACTCACTAAATGTCCTGGAGTCGGGGATCGTGAGTCTTTGAGAGCTGCTGTGCCTGGAACGTCCAGTAGAGGCCATTTCATCTGCAGATACTGTGGAACCAAACACACACATTTTAGGGCATTTCTTCAACTACTGCACTTTCATGTCCCAGGGTTTCATTTAACAAACATATTTGATCTTGCAAAGTTTTTACTATGCCTAACTTTAATTTGATATTTTGCAAATGCCATTTATGCTTTTTCCCAGACCAGACTTTCAATTTCAAAATATGACACTTAAGAAAAAATACAAAAAAGCCAATATCCTGTGATGAAATCTGAATTTCTTTCCTCCGTTTTAATGTTTTAATAACATTAAAACTATCTTGCAAAGTTTATACCATGCCTGTATTTAGTTTTGATACTTTTCTCTGTTGTATCCCAGACTCAGATTTTCAATCTTAAAATATGAGAATTGATAAAACTAAATAAATAAAAAAAAGATTATATTTGCATCACAACTATGATACTTCAGTTTCTGTTTGCATGTATGTTCAGTAAATTAGTAAAAGCGTGAAGTCTGTTTTTATTGTTTATTGTCAAAAAAAAAAGAAAAAGAAAAAGAAAAACATTCTACAGGTCAAGAGAGCCCATAGTTGAGTAAACAACCATTAAACTCGTGCGACCCCGTGTAGACATGCATGGAGGTTGAATTTTGGCTTCGCTATATGCAACGCATTTTTAAATTCATTTAAACAGACTGATCTCAGTTCAGAAAACTCTGGGCTGTCAGTAAAGGGTTAAACTTTCGACATAACATGGCGCCGATCACAGCAGAGTTTGTCTTTGGGAGAAACGGCAACAAAACTACATCTGGTAAGAAACCTAATTATGTTTTTACATTGAAACCTGTTTGAGTTAAAAGATTAGAGTCTCTAGTTTCATACCATATGCCATTTTTAAAATCTGAGCGATTTATCGTGAAACACCACACTGCTAAACACAATGTACACCAATGTGTGCATTTTTTCCTTTGAAATCCTACATTTACAGTGCATTATCACATTTACATTCAGAATTTATAATGTATAATTTTATTTTAACATGGTTGGCAGTGATTGGATGATGTCGGCCATTATTTTGAATCAGAATTAATTATGCTAATTTCTGATGTAATGTCTGTAACGTCTCAATGACATGAATAACCAACACTCCTGGAAACATAATAAACAATAAAAAAAATAAATAAATAAAAAACATAAAAAAAATAAATAAAAAAAAAACACATCTGACATTCTATAGCATGGTATTTTTTTTTTTTACAATTTTACAACTTAGTCTCACTGTCCACATATGTTGCCATAAATTTTTAGGAAAACTATTTGCTCTAGAAAAACATATTTTTTAAAGTTTATTAGGTGCTACTAATTACAAATCAAAAGGGAAATGGAAAATGCACACAGCAGTCATGCTTGGGTATCAAGAGGTTAAAGTCTACATAAAAAAGACCAAATTATCATTTTACATGTCTTCCTTTTAAATTTCAATGGAAAAGTTTTGACTCAAAACAGTTGCAACAAAGAAACTTCACTGCAGTGGGTGGCAAAGCTAACCGACACGTTTTGTCAGACCTGTTTACAATAACACCTTTAATATAGTGTGTGTGTGTGTGTGTGTGTGTGTGTGTGTGTGTGTGTGTGTGTATGTATGTCTAGACAGGTTTGTCTGATGACTAACTTTGAATGAATGAGTGAAACAAACACTGAACTTAGAGGAGACTTAACAGAATATTCTAGCAAGAGATCTGCCTCTCAGCAAGAGGGTAATAAATAATCAAATGGTCAGTGGAGAGCAATTCTACTGGCAGACACCTGCGACTGTGTGTGTATTGTGTGTTAAGTCAGTGTTTGTCAGGGAATGTGTTCCTACAAGAGTCCAGCTGTGGGCGCCTATCGAGGGAGGGTGTGTGTATGTGTGTTGCTTAGAGGAAGTCCCATGGAGAGAGGTGGGAAAACTAGACTGCGGTAAAAACACACTCGCATCTATAATATTTAAGCGAATAGCCATGCACTTTTGACCCCTTCCTGTATCACAGCTCACCCTATGGGACGGTCACTGGATTTTTCAGTCTCGACAGCGCAAACATTGAACCACTCTCTACGTGTGCTGATATTCACTGTTGTGTAATGCAATTTGTAAATAAATTCTGAGATTTCTTTCTCTGATTTCTGTCATAGCAGAAGTCTCAATGGAGTTGTGGCTCAAGAACTCCGTTCAGACATCTGGTTTATATATCAGTTTTTAACTGTCGGATACAGCAGATTTTCATGCACATGGACATTTCTTTAGGCTGCCCAAGAATCTGAAATTCATTGCAACACATTTTGCTTAAGCTAATATTCTCACTTATATTTGAAGTGGTTGAGCAGAGCACTTTTAAGTCATTATTAAATCAAAGTTTACCCTTTTTACTGTCCTAATGCATGCTTTAGTTCTTATTGTGCACAATTCATTGGTGCATTGGTTATGCAAAAAGCAAAAGTGCCCAATTCTCATGCCTTAAAGCACTTTTGACTTTATAACTTCCTGTTCACGTGTACAATAACATAACTTTTACATACAAGTACACACAAGAAATCAATGATGCCTCCTAAATTTACGAGCACAAACTCTAAAACACCCAAAACCAAATCCAATCAAAATCACATCCAATCAGAACATATTTGATATTTAATATACAATTATGTGCGTCAGGATTTTTGGACCAAAGAGATCTCACTGTGGACAAAGCTACCTGTCGCAACAGGCTCAAATAATACATGAGTTTTAACAGAAGATTTAAAGTGCTTTCATAAGATTACAAGCTTGACAATTTCTGCCTTTAAACCCTCCATAAGTTGGCTCCATTCATTCCATTGTAAGTTCCTCACTGTAACCCAGATTTTCACTTTTTGTTTTTTTAAAGAAAAGGAGGGGCAAGTCAAAATTAATTTTTGAGGTAATCAATGTTATGCCACAAATGCTGTCAATTGAGCTTAATTTACGTTGAACCCAGAAAATTCATTTAACATGGAAGAAATTCTCCAATTCTCAAAATGCCTTTTGACTTTCTAACTTCCTTTAACCTTAAACAACACCATACAATTATATTAACTTATACTCTGTACACTCAGAGAAGCAATGTTTCCTCTTAAATTTATGAGCCCAAACAGAAAAATACCAAATCTGTCCATGCAAAATCCAAATTAGCAATCTAAACAATCACAATGGAATTGTCATGATTGGTTTAAGTTGCTGCATACTGATTGGATGATGCATTTTTTTAAAATTAAACCAATTGTGTTTCTCCTTAATGCTGATTGGCTTATTGTCCACATTGTTTGTGTAATCAACATTTGACTAAATACAGACAAACTCTCCAAAAACAAAAGAGCAGTCCAGCTGCTCTGATTTTGAACATGTATTTTAACTTTTTTTTTTCTTGTTTAGAGAAATAAATACACTACCCAGACTGTGATAAATGTAAAAAAAAAAAACTTTTATATACTTCTAAAAATGTGCATATACATTCTTTTATATACTTTTACTAAACTTTATAATAGGGCAGTACAATTAATCAAATAAACAATCAAGATTACAATTACAGCTGCCGCAATTAATTAGGCCTGATTTACTCATGTATAAATTAACAATACATGAGGTATATGGCATGCAGATGCCCCATACAATATAAATATTTTACTGTAATTTCTAATAATGCATCGCAATTACGCACTGTTGAGGGGAAATCCACAATAATGATTTGTCGTAATCGTGCAGCCCTACTATGCAATACAGTGGCAAGAAAAAGTATGTGAACCCTTTGGAATTACATGCATTCATGTATAAATGTGTGTTAAAATTTGGTTTGATCTGCATCTAAGTTACAATAATGAACAAACACAATCTATTTTAACTAATAACACATAAATTATTCTATTGTTATTGTACATATTGATTACATCATTAAAAAATTCAGTGTAGGTTGGAAAAAGTATGTGAACCCCTAGGCTAATGATATCAACAAAAGCTAATTAGAGTCAGGAGTTGGCAAACCTGGCATGCAGTTAATGAAACGAGATTGGAAGTGTGGGTTAGAAATACTTTGACTTCTGTCCACATTGTCTATAAATGGAGACAATTTAGTACTGTGGCTACTCTCCCTAGAAGTGGCCGTCCAGCAAAGACGACTCAAAGGGCACACCACAGAATGCTTAGTGAGGTAAAATAATTAACCCTAGAGTGACAGCTAAAGACTTGAAGGAATCATTGGAACTAGTTAACATCTCTGTTCATGAGTCTACTATACAGAAAACAATAAACAGGCATGGTGTCAATGGCTGGACACCACGGAAGGAAGCTACTGCTTTCCAATAAAAACATTGCTGCGTAGCTGAGTTTTGCCAAAGACCACCTTGACACTCCACAATGCTACTGCGAAAATATTTTGTGGACTAATGAAATGAAGGTTGAACTGTTTGGGAAACACATGCAACACTACATATGGTGTACAAAGAGCATCGCATACCAACATAATTAACATCATCCCAACGGTGAAGTACGGTGGAGGGAGCATCATAATTTGGGGCTGCTTTGCTGCTTCAGGGCCTGGACCGCTTGTCATCAGAGTAAAAAATTAATTCCCAAGTTTAACAAGATATCCTACAGGATAATGTCAGGGTTGCTGTGCACCAGCTAAAGCTCAGTAGAAGTTGGCTAATGCAGCAGGGCAATGACCCTAATCATCGAAGTAAATCCAATACAGAATGGCTTCAAAAAAAGAAAATCCACCTTTTGCCGTGGCCCAATCAGAGCCCAGACCTTAACCCTATAGAGATGCTGTGGAATGACCTCAAGAAAGCCGTTCACACTAGGAATCTGCAGCTACCGGAAACACTTGGTTGAGGTTACTGCTGCCAAAAGAGGATTGACCAGTTTTTAAATCCAAGGGTTCACTTACTTTTTACACAGCACTGTGAATGTTTAATGGGATGTGTTCAATAATTGTTTGTGTGTTGTTAGCTTAAGCACATTGTGTTTTTCTACTTGTGACTTTCACATTTTATGACCAATTAATGCAGAAAACCAGCTAATTCAAAAGGGTTCACATACTTTTTCTTGCTTTTACTTATTTATTTTATTATACGATACAGAATATACTGTATTTATTCTCCTCCAATAAATATAATAATCAGATCCTATAAATTCCCACATAAAACTATTTGATAATTCTTGGATGCCGGATGCAGCCTGACAACACAAGAGACTTCAACTGTGCCCATTATGACTAATGAATTAATGTGGGTCTCGTGCACTATTTAACCTTTACAGCTTCGACCTTGCTTTCAAATGCAGCGTTCTGGAGGAAGGAAGTTTACATGACTATGGTTAAAAATGGAAAAGACATTATAGCACAAAAGGAAGACGGGAGGGAGTGGGAAGGCCAGCGAAAAAGAAAAAAAAAAAAAACACTTTCAGGAATGAGTTCTGTCTGAACAGGCCAAGGGTATTGTTTCCTGACAGCTGGGTGACTCGGGGGGGCTGAGGGGGCCCCTTATTCCCATCCAAAAGAGAGGAAATTCTTGGGGCTGACATCAGTCATCTCCTTCAACTATCCCTCACACACACACACACACACACACACAAGCCTAAAGCTGAATGTCAGGGTAAGAATACTGGGTCCACACAACTGCTAAAAAGAAACAGTGGGCTGACATTATTACTCTATTCAGTTGGTCATGTATTATCCAACTAAAGGAATCCAGGCCAAAATATAATCATGCACAGTACTAAATATTAAATCATAAAACGCACTGTTAACATCGCATGTGTTTTATTAAAATGCCTATAGTTCTAATAAAGATCCCTTGATCTGTCTCTCATGATTGCTAGCATTTTAAAACATTTAAGGAATGACTTCCATGGATTCAATATACCTTCTGCTACAGGTTTATCATTATGGAATAATACAATTTAAAACATTTATTGTAGGGGGCCTGGGTAGCTCAGTGGTAAAATACGCTGGCTACCACCCCTGGAGTTCGCTAGTTCGAATCCCAGGGCGTACTGAGTGACTCCAGCCAGGTCTCCTAAGCAACCAAATTGGCCCGGTTGCTAGGGAGGGTAGAGTCACATGGGGTAACCTCCTCGTGGTCGCTATAATGTGGTTCATTCTCGGTGGGGCGCGTGGTGAATTGAGCGTGGTTGCCGCGGTGGATGGCGTGAAGCCTCCACACGCACTATGTCTCCATGGCAACGCGCTCAACAAGCCACGTGATAAGATGCGTGGGTTGATGGTCTCAGACGCGGAGGCAACTGGGATTCATCCTCCGCCACCCGGATAGAGGTGAATCACTATGCAACCACGAGGACTTAGCACATTGGGAATTGGGCATTCCAAATTGGGGAGAAAAAGGGGGGAAAAAAAATCAAAAAGTTTATTGTAGGGACATTTTCAAGTAAAACAAAATATTCAGCACAAATAATGCAGGAAGGGACTTCATTTTATCCATCAGAATTTGATCTGACTGTGAAAAGTGGATATGAAAATAGGATGTGATATTATGGGTTAATAATATTTTTCCCACCCGCACAGCCTCAATTATATCGGCAAAAAATTTAAAATAATACAAATAAAAAATTCCGATTTTTTTCTAATAACGTGCACTAATGAATCGTGCACAATAAGACCAGAGACAATTATTAAGAAAGTTAATTTTACTTTCATGGAGTCTTTAAAACTGCCATTTGTGGAAGTTAAATAAACACCTTCAAACAACAATGGCTCTTTAGACTATCTCTTCACAAACTTCATCCACAACTAATTAAACATTAAGCTTATTTGGATCTCTCGAACCAAGTCTTGGAGCAACAGTAAGGCTGTTTCAACATTTTTGTCTCTACCTAGCACTTGGCTTCAACAATGGTTTCACTTAACTTTAGTGACTCAGAGAGAGCTAGGATGTGTCCAGCCAAGATGAGGAAAACCTTCACCACCTCCACCACAACTTAACCATGACACAAAGTTTACTCCCATAAAAAAAACATAATAATCAAATTTTTGCCTTTCATACCATTTTCATCACCTCAACCTAAAACAATTCCTTTGGCTGTTATACGCTGGCATCCTGTCCATGTAGCACTTAAGCTCTACCCAAACACTGGTGCCGACTACGCCAATGTGGTCAGGCCCTGCCCCACTAAAACTGTCTTCAAGCTGGCACACAGGACCAGCAGTGAAAAGCCCCTCATGCTGGTCAGCAGAATTTATTTCCGAAAGACAAGGGTGGGTACAATTTGAGAAGTGGTTTGGGCGTAACAAGAGAATGGAGCATTTCTTCATTGCGATCCTGTTATAAGTGTTTACAGTGACAGGGGATTGAAAACACACACAAACTCTATTTGCCAATTACATTTTACAGTACACTTCAGGCACTGTGCTAATGCGTTGCAGGTGCCCTTGAGTTGAGATTAAAGCTGGAGAGAACTAACATAAAATATAGACCGAGACAGAGGAAGTGAAGAGGAAAAGGAGATGAGCGCTAACCAAATAAAACAAAGAGATGAGTTTGCTTGTGTTACAGATTGAAGAGGCTGCAAATAATGTAGCACAGCAACAATTTGTTAACCAGTGCATTGATAAGGTTTTCAAATGATGTTTTGTTGTCTATTCTGAGAAGCACTTAAAATTTCAAACGAACCTGAGGAGAAATTACATCAACACTATGTAGCAATATACAACTAATGTTGGTCATAAAACAGATTCCAAGTCTAAAATATAATTAGATGAGTCATTTTAGAAGCTTTTGGAAATATATAGCAATAAGCCACAAGAGGCTGTGCATTCCAGTGATTTTACTAAAGGTAAGAGGTGTTTAGCTGTTTATTATTAGGCTACGACAAACAATGCGCTTTATTATAGAATGACAGTCATGCACGTAATTACCATTTTACAACAACATCGCAGCTCATCCAATTAGAATTTAGAGTCGTAACTATCTGTTTTAATTGATAATAGCCAATATTCGTACAACCAAAATGCAACTACATTGCTTGGAAAACGTAAATGGTGTACTGTTAGGTTCATGAACTGTATTTTGTGGCGGAAAATTGTTTATTTGATCATTATGAATATATGGAATATACTGTATATGCTTTGGCTGCAGTCTGAATACGTTCAAAACTTTCCGATGCATTTGGAAACTAGATTGTTTTCAACTGCTGAATTGGACTTTCTCGTAAAGCTGCACATGCCCTCTATGCAGTGGGTTCCTCCATCCTCATCCTACATAAGAGTCTCTCAACTTCAAAACTAGGCCTCTCGCAGAGCTAGCTGATCCATTTCTCTCTCCTCTCTAATTGTCTTCCAGCTTTCTGACTCGGCCTCCAACAGATCGGACCGAACATCAGTCAATTGCTCTCGTAATGAGAGTGAGGACACAGATGCGACAAAAGGTGGCGAAGAATTTTCGAGAAAAGCCAAGCACCGGGCCCTTTGGTTTGGTGAACAGACAGAATATGGCATATGCTCTAGGGCCTGCTAGGTGCCAGCGCCAGAGTCCAATTGTTTGCTTCCTTTCATGGAGAGAGCAGCAAATGAGGGGGCCAGGAGGCTTTGTCAGCTCGGAGGAGACGAGGCAGCGCTGCCAGGGATGCTGTGAGGCAGATGTGAGGGACATTTGTTACTGAGGGAGAGAGTGCAGCGGCTGCCAACAGCACCCAAATAGAATCGTCCTGACAAACTTGCAGCTCCACTGTCGAGGTAATGAGTGGCTGACATGCTTTCAATTGGGCTCTCAAGATCTGTGTCGCTCCCTTTAGGAAGATGAGTTTTTTTAGGCTAAAAAGTCTAAAAGCCTGGGTGATGATGGAATCAGAAACTGTTTCAAGTTTTAGCCTAAGCTACTTAAAAAGAAATAGTAATTAAAAAAAATTCTATTACATGGAAAACAGTTTTTGCAAAAATACCAAAATTATGTTGTTACAGGGTGTTTCTTCAACTATGGGCACTTTTAGGTCCCAGAGGTTGTCAATTTTTATTTTTTTATTTTTTTGACCTTAAAAGTTTTAATAGGTTTTTACTTTCACGTTAAAATGGTCTTAGAAACTTTTCACCATCTTTATTTTTTCTAAGAATGTGAAATCCTGTTAAAACATTTTTCACACACTCTCTAGTATATTCAATTTGTCTAACACTGTCCAGCAATGTATGTACATGCATCACATAAGATTTGTCCTTTTTTTTATGTTCTAGAAATTTGCAGTGTGTCATTTCCAGTACATCTCAAGCCTTCAAACATCACTTGTCTCATATTTCATCTCAAGCATGCTGTTCACTGACATTTTTGTCAACTTGGATAACAAGTACACTAATTAAAAAAATAATAAAATAAAAATGTATAAGGGGCAAAATTGTTTGGTGTGGTGGAAATGAAAAGGGACAGCCGTAAGTTTTGAAAAATTCATAGAAATATTTTTCACACAATAAATATTCAAATGATTTGTTTATTTTAGGGATGTCCCGGTACCATTTTTTTGAGAACGAGTACAAGTACTGATACTTTCTTTTTGGTACTCACCAATACTGAGTCTGATACCTGTTTTTTTATTTTTTCTGAATTCCATATCATATTTATTTCAATTTCATCATCAAAATGGTGTTTAAATAAATGAACTCCTTAAAACTTTAATCAAACGAAAGTATAACAATTAATCTTCAACATAATATTGTATTATTTTTATCAAATGAAGTGCTTATATACAGAACCTCACAGCACAATCCTAAATACAACATTGGAGTCATTTTTGTCAAATAAAGTGCTGCATAACAGAGCATCGCAGATGTGAGATATTGCTTAAATATAATAACATTACTATTGATTTATAATTATTATTATTATTTGTACTATTACAGTGAATATTACATAACTATACAGTAGTTGTCTATTTCTGTCATACTTTTTCCCTTTATTAAACTGAGCTTTTATTTTTGGTGGTGCTTTTATTTTGAAGTGTCTGTGTTGTTATGACCAAGTTGCTCTGACCTTATGACTTCCCACTCTGGAAAAGTCGCTACATGACTCAGTGATTATTAAACCGCAAAAGGCTACTATTTAATTAAATAAATATGTAGTTTGTATGTGCCTTGCGCTACAAAGTGAATTAGCGCTCTGTTCAAGGTCATCTGCTACAAACAGAGAGTGCGATGCTCATGACGGTGTTTTCCGTGTATGACTCAACGAGCTCTTAAAAGGTATGAGCACGTTGTGTCTTTATGTCAGCACCACACCGCCTCCACATATTCACAACACTCACATTTAAAGCGTGCAGCGCATGCAAACTATATATTTATCTCATTAAATCACAGCCTTTGCTGTTTAATAATCATAGTAGGACATAATGTGATTTTAATTTGTGCACTGAATGTTTACATTACAACATCCGTGTGTCAAATCGGTTTTTGGTACTGGGACATCCCTAGTTTATTTCAAAGTCTACGGTAACTCAGATAACCGCTCTGTACAATTGTGGTGAGAAGAACAACATCTCAGAATGCTATTCTGAGATGCGGGCTGGTGCTGTTTTGGCAGAACAAGGGGGACCTACACAATATTAGGCAGGTGGTTTTAATGTTGTGGCTGATTGGTGTATATATAAATTGTTTTAAAATATTTCCTTAGACTTTCCTTACAGATGCAGTTTATTGTGCTACTCCAATCCCAATCAATAATTACCAGAAGAAAATAAAGTGGTACACAATACAGGACTTTTAATTATAAAGAAGCCTGAAATACACATGGGACATGGGATTTATTTTGAAATACCTGCGCTCCCAGTTGTGAGCTCACTAACGGCTGATTCGCTGAGAAAGTGAATCTGATTCAAACTGCTAACCTGAGCTCCTGAGTTCAAACCCTCAGTTCTTTTCAGGTGATTCATGCAAAAGATTCAAAAGTGTAATTTGTTCATGACACTCTCACGCTAGGTTTGTTGCTGCGTGCGGAGCAGGGAGCTCATAACAACATAACAGGTGAAAAGTGGCACGAGACACACTGTTGCACGCTCTAAAGATGTTTTCAATAACTCACAAGATGATATCTGATGAAACATGAACGAACACAACCTGACTGGATTTTAAATTATTGTCGCAATCAATTATTTTTGGTCACATTTGCAACCATTTTAGTTGCAGTCTGGAGCCCTGCGTTGGTTTCATTCTAGTACAATCCTACTCATCTAAAACCCTGATTTAAGCCTGGTCAAGATTAGATGTCTGAAGAGAGCAATCCTATTCATAACCACAGCTCAGTTCAACTCCACACATGCAGTCAGTGCCAGTGGATAATGCCAATCACCCAGCGTGTTGTCTGTTTTATTTAGGACCCCATGGTGAACCCAAATGGGCCTCCTGTGGCCAGTGTGTTAGTGTTAATCACATCTCTCAATCTGAGCAGCCCAGCGCTGATAACACACACATAGATCTGCCCCGCATGACTTCCCATTGTCAGAACATGCCACCAGCTTAATACAAGCCATTGACACCTACTGTTAGTCCAACCTGACTACACAATCAGCACCTACAGCACACAATAGAGGTGAGAACTGCCCGCCCAGTTCAAACCGAGCTCTTCTGCTTCAATGCGTTGAGGGTAATTACACAATTATATAAGTAATTCTTAAGCAAACGAGAGATGTAATCATGCTAATTGGAGGGAGAGGTGAACTATCACTCAAACTGGGTGGGCCTGATGCAGCACTGCAACAATGCTTTATCAGATCTTGAGGAATGTAACTGAATTTAAGAGATTAAACTTGAGCAATGATAGTGTCTTGGGAAAAGAGTCTGGCATTCAAAGACATGCAAACCCAAGTGTTAAAGGGATAGTTAAACCATAAATAAGTGCTCACTGATTTGCTATATTTTAAACATGGTCTTACTTCTCAGGTTTAATTTAGTCAGGATGTCTATAGATCCATATCCCCTTGTGATTTCCACCATCCCTCTTGGCAACTTGATCTAGACAGCAACATGCTCCCGTAGGTAAACTCTGCCACATTAGCAAGTCTGCTCAACATACAGGTGTGTTTGTTTTGGCTGTGTGAGTTGTTTACAGCTCGGCTAGACCACAACTTTCAGTCAGACTACTTATTTGCGCTTTCAGCACCATAATGTCTGCGTTTAAAATCGACAACCCTGCAAAGGGTTAAACAAAATTTTTTAATAAACTAAAAACCACAAGTCTATGGATCCCCTAAGAGGACAGGATGGGATTTTATTTTTCTGAAATAATTCTGCATGGTCTCACAATAGTTTGCATTCCCTCGCAACAAATTTTGCATTCCCTCGCAATAAATTTACCAAGGTCTTACTACAGTAACCATAAATTAACAATGATATTCACAGCATGGTGATAATACAGGAAAACAAAAATTAAAAAAAATATTGTGGTTTTTATGGTTTTACTATACAAATACCATAGTTTAACCATGGTTTTAAAATAGTAACATTCTAGACTGTAGAAACCATAGTTTTTGGTGGTACAGTCATACTGTAGTAACTATGAAAAATTAGTTAAGTAACCACCACGTTTTTTTGTTTTGTTTTTTGTTGCGGAAACCATGGTTTTAATACAGTATACCAGAGGTCTTCAACCATTTTCAGGCAAAGGACCCCTTGGTGGGTAGAGAGACGGAGCCAGGACCCCTATTATATATTGTATAAAACTTGAGTGTTGCATTTTATGCCTATATAAATGTGTATGACAGTCTACCATATTATTGTATGTACATACTTCATGATGTTTACACTGCAAAGCCATTGATATAATCATTAAATGCTTCCCTGCTGAAAAGACCAGCTAAAACCAGCATTAGCTGGTTGGCTGGTTTTAGCTTGTCGCCCAGCCTGGTCATAGCTGGTCAGTCTGGTTTTAGATGGGTTTTGAACACTTTTAGCGACCAGCTAAAAGCAGCCAACCAACCTAGGCTTGATTTTCAGCAGGGTGTACAGCATGGGTCTGCAACATTTTTAGTCAAGCCATTTTTATTTATATAGTGTTTTTCACAACATACATGATTTCAAAGCAGCTTTACCGAAAATTATGCTTTAACAGAAAAAGCTGTATTATCGAATGTCTTCGGGTCATAATAGTGTGGTTTAATAAAAAACATGATCGTAAATTGCACCTTTAAATAACAGAAAATAATTATATTTATATTTAGACCCCCAGTGAGCAAGCTTAAGGCAACTGTGGCAAGGAACACAAAACTCAATAAGATGTTGGTTAATGAAGAAAAATAACCTTGGGAGAAACCAGGCTCACTGTGGGGGCCAGTTCCCCTCTGGCTAAACAGCATGAATATAATGCCAATATTATTATTTATGTGCAGTGCAAGTCATGGTTTAAAATTACTAAACTAAGTAAGTGTTAAGGGCCAGTGTTTAAACAAAAAGCTTTGTATTAACTGTAAGATTAATGACTAAAGTCTTAGAATTTACATTCATAATTAACTGCGGAAGTGCAAACAGATGCATTGCCTTTTGTTATTTGGTTGATGAAGGCTGTAATTAATTTATTATCTATGTATTCCATTTTAAGAGTGTAGTCCATCATTTGACCAATGTGATGCAGGTGTAAGGTGCATTGCAGGTTGACTGTAAGCTGTTGGCAGATTAATTTCCGGTGGAGTCCATCTTAGGTCCAAGTTTCAATATTTTCATTACATTTTTAATTTTCCTTGTTAATCACTGTGCCAAACCTCCTCCAAAAAAGACAGACAGACAGACCGACCCTGTCCATGCAGAATAAAACAACTTTTATAAGGTTACTAAAATAGTCTTCATCTCATGTGTGATCATGATTTTATAGATATATTTCAAAATTACTGTTCATTTCATTGAGTACAAATTTGTAATGAGGAAAACAATGACTGAGTGCACCTTTAATTATGTTGATTTGAGAGTCATCGTCTTGTGTGTGTGGAACGTTAAAGACCATGAATGCCAGCTTGATCATTTCAGCTGTATCTGTTTATTTACACCAGGCAAGTGAGCTATTGTTCTGAAAGCAAAAAGCAACTAATAATAAAAGAAACCGTAGGCTGTCATCCGCTCAACTGCACAGCGCGACCAACGCAAAGCAGACACGTTTACTTACGCAACCCTCTACTGCAGCGCTGCTAAAACTGATGTGTGTCACGCTCTGAGTGGCTCGTGATGAGCAGTGGTCACATGAATGGTTTGTCCGGGCTGCGTGCTTCTGCTGACTAATGCAGTTTAATCATACTTTATGTTTTGGCATGCAGGTGCGATGGAATTTAACATGTTGATGGATTAAAATACATACTTCTCTCTCACGCTATCGCTCACGTGTGAATGATTATTATGAGTGACAATGGTGAATCAAACAATTATATGCGGACCTCCTGTGGTACCACCCCCTGTTGAAGACCCTTGCAGTATACTGTATCCATATAGTAACCATGGTTTTACTATAGATTAACCATGGTAATTCTTGTGGTTACTATGGTTTTACTACGAATTCTTGTAGTAAAACCATAATAACGACAAAATATGATTTTTATTACCATAGTTTTCATTTTCCTATATTATTATTATGGTTTTACTACAAATATAAAGGTTAAAATATGGCTACTATAGTAAAACAATGGTAAATTTATTGCGAAGGAACGTAAAACTTAGTTCAAGGGCACGCAAAACTATTTTCGGGAAAAAAATTCCCACCCATTAGTTAAACATCTTGGTTAATATTAATGTCTACCTATACTAATACATTTTTAACATTAAAAGTTAATACAGTAACTTACTTATGTATTACAAACACAGAATAAACAATACTGTATGTAAATTATCACTAACTAAGATTAATAAATGCTATATCAAGAATTGTTGGTTCATGATAACCAATCCATTAGCTCTTGTTAAAGTATAGAACCTTATTGTAAAGTGTTACTCCATACTCTATTCAGTATTAAAATCCATAAATCAGGACAGAGTCATTGGCAAAGTCTCAAAAAAACAAACAAAAAAAAACAAGTGAGCTGCCTACCTGGAGAGCATTTTTGCATGCCCAAAAATGCTGTCAAGGCCCACACATGCTGTCTAGATAGGCAGTTTGCAAGGTTTTGAGACATAGCCTTTGTCTACTTACTGTGCACTCAACATCAAACTTTGAGACACTGCAAAGCAGGTTTTTGAGTTCAGGTATGTATCTGTTTGCCAAATCTGATAATCTGATAACTCGTAACCTTGCAAGACCGCTTCAAATCAGCTTTTCGACTGTATGACACCAGTACATTTGATCTAATTTACCACCTTTCTTGATAGAAACTAGAAAGAGAACAGTAAAGACGGATTCGATCTCGCATCTCCCAAATGAGCACCATGGCTCATTTTAACAGAGGATCCATGGAAGAGTTAACTAGCACAACCTGCTTGTAGGGGAAAACAACACAACTCTAAGACCCAAAACATATTCTACACAAGTACGTGGACACAAAAGCTTTTAGCTACACAGGTTCAATTTCACATGTCGGTGTATTCCAAAATGTGTCCAAATGAAATACGCATTGCATTCTTACCGCACAATAAAGTGTATTACAGCTGACATTAGAAGCAGACAGTTTACGCTATAGTCCATTTTTTCTTTCAGGTCAATTACTGTCAAGGTGAGCCTTGCAAACCAAACTAAAGTAATTTAACTGTTGACAGGTTTATAGCTAGCTACTTGAATAATAACATTCAGTTTAATGGCACAGACATTGAAAGGTACTCATCGCCCCCTTGAATATGAAGGTGTGTTGCCACCACAGTAACATAAGGCCACAGCATTGACAATTTTAATCATTTTCAATAAAAACATCCCTTTATGTATGAATGAATGGACAGAAATTAATGCAGAACCCTAAAGTTAGTCTACAGCTATACTCCCAACAGTTTTCTCAAGGTCAACAGGACTGCTGGCACAAGGCTACCACTAGGTTAATGGCTGCCATGTTTGAAGTATTCCTCAGTCTTTGGACTGCGTGAAGTTAAGTGCCTCTGACAGGGTTCTCCTGCTCTCACTGGACATCTATTGTGACCTGCGCGCCTTCCTTGTGCTTCCATTCATTGTCTGACAACACTAAAAACCGGGTCAAAGGTCAACCTACCAGAGTGCACACATCCCCATGGCAATGTGGTCCTATTAAGGCCAGGCTCGCAGGCCTCTTAACACACTCTTGTGCACAAAAGAATTATTAGTAAGGAAGGATGGAGGAGCTTCTATGAGCGTACGAGAAACAGAGAGACAGGGCAAAGGTTTAACCGAACAATTGCCAGATTCCAAGGTCTGAGCAGGGTTGATGGATGGATTTGGCTTTTAAGGTAACCAATAGTCCATCAAACAGGGCTAGGACAGCCTGGAGAGCCCATTTGCTACTCTATTGAAGTCCACTCCTGTTTATTAGCTGCGAAGCAATACAACGACTCTACAATCATTGAGCACGTCCCTTCAAAAATCATTCATTAGACCATTCGTTCAATATATACACTGTGGTATGGAAATAACCATGTACAACTGTGTATTCACACAAGCTGTTAAATGGATGACTGGAAGTTTGCTGTAAAAATCTTAAGAGGTGTGCAAGTGTAAGCATATGAATACACTACAATACACTCCTAAGCTGTTGCAAGGAGTCTACTAACAAAAAAATTATTTGGAGGGAAAAAATAATACACCTCTAAGGCCCGAAACATACCTTTACACAATGTAAACATAATTGCTTCAAGCTATGCAAGCTCAATTCCGACAACTAACCACATAATGCAAGTATGCATTTTTAGCGTGTTGTGTCAAGAAGCGATATAGCGGGTATTACAATAAACTGTCTGCTTTTGCAGTCACCAGGGATTTCCCCGCTTGAGCTATGTGAGCTAAAAGAGTGAATATATGAACTTAAACCAAGAACAATTCACAACAAAGTAACATCTAAAAAGTAGCTAATACTTCAGTATATTTATAATATACTACTATTCTAGGAGCTTTGGTTTTCAGAACAGTTTTCTCATGTAGTTTATGTTCATGTGCACGTACAACATGACTGCACACTTGCAACGTGTCAGACCAATTTTGCCTCTACATTAAACAGACAATCTTAGATGTGACCATATCGTACAATTATTACACAATATACACAAGGTGCGTAAGGGGGTAAAGGCCTCACCAGCATGTCAGGCACAAAGTCAGGTACCTTCCACCGGTGTGTTGATGATTATGGTGTCCACTATATTGGAGTTGACGACATTGGCTACACAAATTATACAAGTTTATATAACTTACACAGATATAACAAGATTACAAAACAGGGCACAGGTATGACTTTTAAACACGGGCTTTTAAAAAAAAAAAAAAAAAAAAGGTTAATTCTGCACTTTGAGGCCAAAAGAGAACATAAATATTTGCTTCAGTGTAAATTTGATCGTGCAGCTCCTCAATAAGGGCTTGTGCTAAGAGAGGCTGAACACACACTGCTACCATTTAAACTGGCCTTTCACTGCCATGACACATCATTTCAGAAAGAAAGAGAGCAAGCGAGCGCTAGAGAGAGAGAGAGAGAGAGAGAGAGAGAGAGATGGTGGAAGGAACAGACAGGGCTAAATTAAACATTTGTTTCTGCTCACACATACCACAAGTATTATAAAAACAGAGCACTGATTGTGTTCACTCTGAAGCTCCTCTGACAGAAACTCACGCACGCGCACAGCTGTCTATAGTATGTTTGGCGCAGTAGAGACAGGGGCTGAACGATTCATCAAAATAAAATCAAAATTACGATATGACAGTGCGATTATTAAACCGCAAGGGCTGCGATTTAATGAAATAAATAGTCTGCACGTGCTGCTCACTTCACCTATTGTATGTGCGCAGCTCTGTTCTCTGTGGTGTATTACACATACTCAAAGCACACAGCTAATGAGCGGAATGCGTTACATTTACATCGCTCTAGATTCACTAATTGCTTATTTTCGTAGTTCCAAACATGCTTGGCCGCTAAAAGTTACTATTCATTGTGCTGTGTCTTGCTTTTTGGAGCACAATAACACATTTGGTCTGAACGACCCCTTTAGTTGTTAAGTTTGATTTATTTTCTGTATCGATTTTAATTCTCTGCTTCAACAATTTGTTTGCGTCACTCAAAAATGTTTAAAAAAGTTTCAGTGTGGCATTTTAGATGTATTAAAACTTATATATATATATAACAAATATATATATATATATATATAAACAAAATCATTGCTGTTTATTACCATTTATTGTTATAATTGTGCAAATTAGTAAAAAATATTACTAATGTGGTCATTTTGGGAGTGGGAAACATGCCTTGATTATTTACTAGACTAGAAAGTAAACTCAATTTTTACTGTATTTTACTTGTTTTTTTTAACTGTTTTAATCACAATTGTTGGTTAAAATGGATCCTCTAAAAAAAATCATTTAAATCCATTTCAGTGCAAATACACTACATAAATACCTCCATATTTATCAAATATCATCAAAAGGCTGGTAAATATTGACATAAAAACACTTTGTAACCATGTCATGACAGAGACAATCTATGTATGTGCACCAACACGGATGCACGCAGTTGAAATATCTAAGCAGCTGTTTCCTGCCGAAAGAGTGAATTATCCATTACCTCATTGATTCATTGCGTTAGTAATGCCTAACTATACAACCACCAGGGATGTGCCTGGTTTTGACTCTTTAATGCTTTAGGTTTAGTCTTTTTAAGCACTGCTATTACAGCAAAGCACTGCATCAATAATACATTTCAAGACGATCACTGTCGAACATGAAATGCTCTGCTGTTAGTAATATTCCCATATTTGTGAGATGCTGTGGAGAAATTAAATTATTTTGCTGATTCTGTCAGACACTGCTTAAATAAATAGCTGCAGTAAAAAAGGTTTAACCTGCTTGATGTTATGAACTAGATGTGTACCCGCAATTTTATTTTGCAGTTCTGTGCTTTTGAATGAGCAGCGAGGATCATCCTGAAGCACTCCGGTTAAGTTGAACCATGTCATTCTGCATTCAGAATGTGCATAAGCGCTGCTGTGCCATTCTGTATTGGAGACTTTCTTATTTCTTTTCTAACTTTGATAGTTTTGTACAATAATATCTTGTTATTTAGCCTATTTATGTGCTGAATATCTGTTAGTCACCATGTTGAGTTGCTGTACTTAGCGTCCAAATATCTCTCTTAAAAGCAACTGACCGGGGTCACATGAACATAATGGAGCCTTATTACACATTATTGTCCTTAACACCGACTAATCATTCAAACAACTGATCGACTAGTCAATTTGCACATCCCTAATAACAACACCCACAAACATTATGCGATTTGCATTTAATACGGCAGAGAGCCAAAATGTTTATATGTTCCACCCTCTGAACTCATCATTCATCGCTATGATCATCTTTATTCGTAATGCGACATTCGAGTTCTTGGGTTGTCAACACCAGTGGGCCTTCTTCAAAACATGTTCGATCATCTGTGTTGTTTTAGAGCAGAGCAAACAGGAAAGCTCACCACACAATGAGAAAAGCAAACAGTATCCAGCTCCAATGACTGTGTGAGGTTTGGGTGAAGTCCACAGAGGAGCTTCGTAGCATGGCCATGGACCAGTTCGAGGGTCTGAGGGGTCAGGAGCCTTCTCACCTCTACACGGTTCAAAAACTTACCCTGAGAATGGGATAATGGAAGGGAAGCCAAACATTACAGGATTCTGCTTTTACAAGAATGCGTCCGGCACTAATGGACCCGACTGTGTGCGTGACACGTTTGAGAAATTAGCAGGACAAGTTAAACTAACAAGCTAACAAAGTCCATTGTTTTTATTTGCGACTGAAGACTTTGAATGGGATTAGAGGTCTGCCGATACGTGGAAATTCATTGTGTTGAGAGATGGATTTGAATGGTGAGAATGTTCTGAACACAAATGTTATTTTGGCCTTATTTTCTCGTCACCGGGGAGTGAAAATAAGTGGGATGTTGAATCACAAAAAACTTTGCAAGTAGTCAAAGAATAAGACATATCCATGCCATAAACTGTAAATGGCTATTAAATACATTTACGTCATTGCACTGGCGTCCTGAATGTCTCGTAAAAGCTCCCATCGCCAGTAGCTAGTACATTGCCTCACACACAACCTCCTTAAGGACAGTTTGCATGCATATAACAGATTGGAATTGAGAATAAAAGTGTATAAAGTGTGTCATTTTTCAATTTTCAAATACTTTCTCCTATCCCAACTTAAACTGAACAGACAACAATAAGTAAGCAATTGGTAGGTTGAGTCCCCCAAAAAGTCTGAAAGGGGCATTCAGTAGTTCTCTAGCTAGCGTTAGCATTGCTCTTCTTTGTGTACTTTAAGTACTGATACGACAGTGGTGTTAGACGCTAAACTGCCATCTATTGACATGGATCAGCATAATAGTCTCTGCTGCCCCCGCCAGCTTTGGAATATCATTTCCATCTGGAAAACGTTGGAGTTTGAGGTAATTTCTTAAGTTATTTATTTCTACTATAATATAATTGCTTTGCCTAAAAACAAACGTAAGAATTCAAGTGAACAGTCTTCTACAGTTAAGGACAGATTATTATTGTCCCTCATATCAATAATCTTCTGCGACTCTCTACGTTTCACGTTATTTCTAAAGACAGTTATTACCTTTATTAGAGAACTGCTTAGTGTAAAATAAACCTCAATTATCCAGAGATACAGAATGTTATTGTAAAGGAATGATTAGAAATGTTTTTGATGATCAAATTTGGACAAAAAGCATGTCCATGAATACTGTATTTGAAGAACTTGTTTTGTTTCCAAGCAAACCAACGTCATGGTTTACTCAAAATCCACAACAATCGCTGTTCAAGATACTAAACGAATGAAGACATATGCTATTTCATAGAGGTGGAGGTAGATGGGGCCCCCTTACTACAGCTGTGATAAAGAAAAGAAAATTACACGTTACTTTCCAGTTGCATTTGTAAACACAGCTGAAAACTGTCCATTACTAACATACGTTGACTACACACGTAATTTTAAAAGTTTGAGGGAAACTTGTACTTGAGTTTTCCACTGATACTATTTTAAAGAGTGGTCTAAACAATTAATAATGTCTTAACCTGTCCAACAAAAAAGAAGCAACATCGGCATCACTACTCATGTTTTTCCTCCGTCATCAAATCTTTCCACCTTGTGTATACCGTACCGATGTTTACTCTAGTTTTTTGCCTTTGCCTTGCCTTTCTGTCTTCTTGCTTCTGAACTTTTTCGCTTTTTCAGCAGTACAGCTTCTGAATCTCGTTGTCTCCGCTTCTAAAGCACGATAATAAATATGTTCCATTGTGTTCTTTTCGCTCTTCGCGTCACCTACATAGGCGGCAGCCAATAAGCACGAGGATTTTCTTCTTCGACGTTTAGTGAAACATCACGGGTCATGTCATTTCAACATGGTGAAACACATTGTAGGAAGTGACCCGTACCATGTATAATAAAAACACTTTTTATAGAAACCTATTATGAGTACAGTCTTCATCTCATGTGAGTGTACACCATTCAGATCACTCTTCACAAAAACACAATTCATTGGTTAATGTGTAAAACTTTAAATTAGCCCAAAATTACTGAATGCACGTTGAACAGTGTGGCAGTATCAAAACACTGAGCATCCCGGCTAGCCCAACACAGCAACATTGGCTCAGCAATGGTGTGAGTTTGGGGCAACTGAAGGCAGGAAGGAGTGTTCGGAGAAATCTGTTTGAAAACAGTCATTCTTTTTGCAATTTCAATGCTAGTGGCACAGAAATTACACACTTTAGGTTTAAATGAATAGTTTACTCAAAAATAAAAATGCTCTCATCCTTTACTCACCATCATGCCACCCCAGATATGTATGACTTACTTTCTTCTGCTCTTCTGCTGAACACAAACAAAGATTTTTTTGAAGAATATCTCAGCTCTGCAGGTCCATAAAATGCAAATGAATGGTGAATGGGAAACTTTAAAGCTCCAAAAAGCACATAAAGGCAGCATAAAAGTAATCCATAGAACTCCACTGGTTAAATCCATATCTACAGAAGAGATCCAATCAGTTTTGGGTGAGAACAGACCAAACTATGACTAGTGTTTCATTATAAATCTTGATATCTGCAGTCTCCTTGGCGATCATGATTTCAAACTCGATTACACTTCCAAATAGCGCCCTCTAGCACTCTGCACATGCATCAAGCATTAGGAAGGGTAATCAAGCTTGAAATCCTGATCATGCCTAAAGACCGCAATGGCAAGATGTGCAGTAAAAAATTAGTTATATTTTGGTCTGTTCTCACTCAAAACCGATTGGATCGCTTTAGAAGACATTGATTAAACCACTGAAGTCTTATGAATTACTTTTATGCTGCCTTTATGTCCTTTTTGGAGAATCAAAAGTTTGGTCACCATTAACTTGCATTATACGGACCTACAGAGCTGAAATTCTTTTAAAATCTTTGTTTGTGTTCTGCAGAAGAAAGTCATACACATCTGACAGGGTAAAGTAAATGATGAGAGATTTTTCATTTTTGGGTGAACGATTCATTTAATGTGCCTTGTAAGGATTATGCGTTTGACTAAATCAACTACCAGAGTAAAGGTGGAATTTCGTACACAAAAGCAGGAATGCGTCATGCTCTATGAAAATGAGGTGTGTACAACAGAGTTTTGATATGTAAATCTCCTCAACACCCTATTACAGCCAAATTACAGCAAAATTATGACAGCACAAGCCCACAGTTATTTACACCAACCCTATCTAGAGTGTTACTGAAAGAAAAACAAAAAAGAGAGAGAGCAAGCATGAAATGAAAGAGAAATAGTAAGAGTCAAATAGAAAAAAGAAAACATTTGATAAACCATTTATATCATATGCCATTTATATCATACACTATCAATGGCCTTATGTGCACGATTCAGCTACACAAGTTATTCCAAGGTTTTTTAAAACAATTGCCTTCGATACATTTTCATGTCAATTTTGTACCTTGCACTGCCTCTGAAACAACTTTTTTGCTGACATCAATCCCCCTTACTTTTTCACGCCCTCCCCATTCAAATGCCTGACTCCATCCTGGTATGTAACGGCCACTTTCGACAATACAACCAATCCCTGATGGGAAAAACTCCCGGCCTATATTTTACCTGCTTCACTCTGAAACAGATTACAAAAGATGTGAATGCCATCTTGTTGCAAATATCACAAACTCTAAACTAAATTACAAAGCAACCAAATTGGCCCTGTTGCTAGGGAGGGTAGTATCACATGGGGTAACCTCCTCGTGGTCGCGATTAGTTGTTCTCGCTCTAAATGGGGCGTGTGGTAAGTTGTGCGTGGATCGCAGAGAGTAGCATGAGACTCCACATTCTGGGAATCTCCATTGTAGAGTGGTGGTGGCGTAGTGGGCTAAAGCACATAACTGGTAATCAGAAGGTTGCTGGTTTAACTCCAAGGCACTTAACTCCAGGTTGCTCCGGGGGTATTGTCCCTGTAATAAGTACACTGTAAGACGCTTTGGATAAAAGCGTCTGCCAAATGCATAAATGTAAATGTAAATCAAGGTTAAGTCAACACTTCAAATGACACCATTCAAACAAGATCAAGATGTATATACGGTGGAGAAAAGGAAAATTAAACCGGTACAGATTTCTGAGGATTAATTTTGCCTTGTTTTGCCACGTAAATACATATACACCTATACAAAACTATAGAGGGAGTATTGTGATTGATCACCAAGGTCAAGGGCCTTTTATTGCAGAAGTGAAAGTTTTTCTTCTAGAGAAGAGTGAATGAGGCATATTTAAATGCAAAGTTTTTGAAAGATCTGGTCGATTCATTGTAAATTTCTAACCATAACGCTTTGTGCCATGGAACAGGCTTTGAGAGAGAGAAATATCAAACATTTAAGATAATCTTCTATGTTAGATTCCAAAAATACTGAAACTCAGGCTTAAAAATGTATTCATTCAAACCTACAAACAAGTCTCAAGAAACCCATTCAGCTTTGTGACACTGAACCTTGACCTTTCACTGTTAAAAGTATTGAGTGACAGCTAAACCAGAGTAAGCTTTTAGGAGTGTGTGCGTTTGTGTGTGTATACAGGCCTAAACTGACCCTTTGGCTCTAGAGTAGTGAGTTTGGACCTCTGTGAATTGTTATGGTTACCATGTGGCCCCAGCAGTGAATTGTGGCCCTCATTGAGTCTAATTCTGGGTCAAAGTTTCTCCCCCATTTAATTGCATTTGTTTGCCAACACCTCCAAATTAATCGTATCATGTCAGAGATTAACAGCTAAAGAAAGGAGAGAAAGGAAAAGCAAAATAAAGGGGGGAGAGGGAGAGAGAGAGAGAGAGAGAGAGAGAGAGAGAGAAATTAGTTTTTATTAAAACAGTGCTGGTATTTAAGAGCCTTTCCTGAGCTCAAACTAATATAAGTAATGCCACAGCAGGGGACGGGAGGGAAAAACTATAAAACACAGCATACCCACTGACTAGGTTAAACTCACACACACATAATACGCATATTCTAAATGCTATATTCTTCTAAAACTGATAAGAAAATACATAAAACAGCCAATATAGCCTCTTGTTTGCTGTATGGAACTATCAATACCTTATTTTGGAAATTAATGGGAAGAAGAATGGGATTGGTAATGCACTACATGCGTCTTTCCTGCACGAGCACCACAACATAACTAATGTGAAACACGAACTATTATTTGGTAATAAGAAATGCAATCCTAATTGGATTTACTGCCCTCAGCAGTCTATCAAGTGATCAGATCATTTCATATTTAAACATAACCGATTCTTATGAATGGTGTGTTAACACAAACTTCAAGATATTTTAGTCATTCATTATATAAAATACCATTAAATAAATCAAAGCTCATAATGTGTCTTTAACCACACGTTAGCCACTTTTCCACTATTGGGCCAGTGCGAGCCAGTCCTATCAACTGGTCAGCCGGGGCCAATAGCGAGACCAAAAGCAATCTGCATTCCCATCATCGAGCCAACATCCCTGCAGCGTTGCCCTAAAATCCACCCTTAATGCGCCCCACCATTTCACAAGCAAGAGGGAAACTCAAGCTTAGGTATCAGACTGGACACTAGCTAGCCCTTTTTTTAGCTTTTTTAATGTTGCCGGTTCTTAATACAAACCAGTTCTTGGTTTCCAACCCTATCCACCAGGAATTGATTGGATGCACGATAAGACCAGGAAAGTGTTTTCAGAAACAAAATAGTTTTTATTTCATTTTGGCTTTAACAAATACTACACCAAATGTAACAGCAACAACTGTAATTTAAAACTGATGTTTTTCACATTTTAACCATTGGTTTCAATGCCGTGGTGCACTGCAAGGACGTACAGGTTTGCAATAATGATGGAGCATCTAACCAAGAGTTGACTAACTTTTACCACAATGCACTCTGACATAAGCAGGTCAAGTTGTGCTTCAAGATTTTTAAGTGATCTGGCTCTTTCCACACCCTCAAAACTGATCTTCCCTTATATCTCTTGCTAGTGTGTAAACGCCCAAGAACGCAGCTCTAGCAGTAATGTTCAAACGAGAGAAAGGTACGTGTGTAGGCCTCTGCTGTACAATTCCAAGCAGTTGCGCTTGGTTTCTTTGTCCCATCACACATGCCAGTCTGAAACTCTCAAAGAGTTCATTCACAACCACTGCTGCACTTGCCAACAGACATACACTGTCCTTTCCTCTCCACAATCAAATGTAACACACACATTCCTTCTAAAATACAGAGCACGGAACAAACCACCAACGTCTCACATCTGTTCAACTAAAATGATCCTTAGAAACTCAAATGCAGGCTAATTCCATTTTAGAAATTAACTATGGAGCGTCATGCGGGCGGGGAATCCCAGGGCCTGAAAAAACACTAAACCAATCTTTGAGTGCTAGAGTCAGCACTGACCACATGTGCGTGTTTGTGACAGACCAAAACAAGGCGTTCTTGTTGATCTTAATGACAGTTTTAGACAGAAGACATCACACTATTACTCACAAGCATGTTAACCAAACAGGGATTGTCATTAATAACAGGAAGTTGGTTAGAAGACCTCTCATGAGTTGGGTTCCAATTTAATCCAGCACAGTGGTGGAACATCGTGACTTGCTAACAAGTCCAACTGATTTAGACGAGTTTACACCAAGGTTGTTCAGAGGTTAGGCTTCTAATCCATTCAGCCTGAGGTGATGGCAGTTTGACTATAAAGATTCTCAAGGCTAGGGTATACTTCAATTTTCTGTAAATTCTGCCCCACTAGTTGTGCCAAATGGAAATGCAATTTGCTTTATTATGCAAAATAATGACTATGCCCAAACAACGCTCCTAACACCAAGCTCCCATCCTGTTAACTGTTCAGACAAACAAGTAGTCCAGTCCCAAACTCACGCCACTGGTTGAGCCAAAAGTTCACATGTTGGACTCTTCAACAATGCAAGGCAATCTTTTGAAAGCCCTTACAAAAATCTAAAGTTAGGGGGGCCTGGGTAGCTCAGTGAGCATTGACGCTGACTACCACTCCTGGAGTCACAAGTTCGAATCCAGGGTGTGTTGAGTGACTCCAGCCAGGTCTCCAAAGCAACCAAATTGGTCCGGTTGCTAGGGAGGGTAGTACCCAGTAGAGAGGGTAGAGAGAGTAGCATGAGCCTCCACATGCTGGGAATCTCCGCGGTGTCATGCACAACGAGCCACATAAGATGCGAGGATTGACTGTCTCAGAAGCGGAGGCAACTGAGACTTGTCCTCCGCCACCCGGACTGAGGTAAGCAACTACTACTACTACTAAGTAGTGGGAATTGGGCATTCCAAATTGGGAGAAGAGAGGATAAAAAAAATTAAATAAAAAAAAAAATGCAAATGAGCTTTGTGCCAAAATCTTCATTGTTGCCACAGGTTTCCCATAGAATTATTTGCCAGTAGTAGCAAATTGTCCATTATTGTCCAGGTTTGATTCACAAATCCTTCACGGCAGGTTCACAACTACTGGAAAAGAGCTGCAAACTTCTTTCCCTAATCTGCAGTTTTGTTCGATGCAAATTTATTTATTGTGTCACAAATAAAAAAAATTTGCCAGGGAGCCCCAGAGAGCATTGGGAAATTAACAGTTATGTCTTGATGGTAACCTTTGTTCTGTGAAAATTTTGTTAGGAGTGCATTTGCTGCTACTAGATTAGGGTTGCTTCTGGACTCCAAATAAACAGTGTATAAATGTCATTTATGAATCTCGACTTTTCGCTGAACGAGGGTTACCATTTGGACACAACGGTAATCAATCTACGAAACCTTGCTTATAGTTGTTTCTGCACATTAACTGGGAAAGTATTTTGACATAGGAAAAAAAGCTTTGATGGCTCACTGATGTGCTCTTATTCACAACAATTTCCCTGAAATGTCACCGACCCAATGGAAAAGGTGACTAGCGAGTTTTGAGGTTTAGGAAAGCTGCGCAGTAGGCCTGACAACTCTGTTTGGGACTGTTGTTGTTGCAAAGCGTCTTGCCTGGAGCGGCCTTGTTAAACAAGCTAATCGTTCACATCTGGAGCTCTGCGGAGGGAGGGGAATGAGTCTAGATGGAGGGGAGAAGCAGGAGAAACAGTGCAGGATATTCAGGAGGTGCTACGCGAGCACAGGGGCATATCCTGTGATGATAGGTCATATGTGACCTACCAACAGCAAGACAAAAACAAACAGAGTGAGAGAAAGAATCGCTTAATTCCTTCTTCTACATGAAACATTGGAGGTGTCATCTTATCATTAGTTTGGTGGGACTGCTGTGCCTCAGCTGTCTTTGCAGAAGAATATCAACCCTGCAGCTCTTGAATGTTTTTTTGGCCTTCTTTTGACCTGCGGGCTGAGGCAGGGCCTTAAAACAAATATGATAGTGATCAGAGATCTTAATCTGGATGTGTCAGTGTCCAGGGGCCGATGGGCCACATGTTTGCATACCCAACGAGCCGCTGCTCTTGTTGGGCAAGGAGTCACACAAAAAACTTTCATTTAGAAAAAATCTTTTGTCTTCTCGAACTCTATGTGACTGTAAAACTTCTTTGTTCAACATTTCTTCTCTCTACACCTTCATTTTTTTTCTCTCCGTCAACCCCAACCAACCCTCCTTCCCTTTTACTTATTTCCTTATCATCACTATCACTTTTCCTCTGTCCACCCACCAACTGTGCAGCATATCAACCCCAGTCAATCTCCTCTCTCCAACTCTCTCTCTCGGCTAAGCTTTAACTAAAACCATCTGCTTGGAATACCAGACTGATGAAGGTCTGCTTGGGAGTTGCCCCCACACTCATTCCCCCCTCCCTTCCCTCTTTCTCTTTCTGCACAATCAGATTTTATTAGCGTACACTCCAGCACTTAGCGTTCTGGTTTTAAGAGCACCGATGGCTCTTAATGTGAAATAAAACCCTGCTCTCCATGTGAGGGTCCAATCATGATCCGGAGGGGCCCCGCTGTAGCTTATGGGGTGGAGGGCGTACGGAGCCCTGCTATCAATCAGCCAAAGACCCCTTATCACCCTGGAGAGAGAGACGGATGACCCCCACACCCCGTCAACCTACAGGGGGTTAACCTTGGCCCAGTGGTTGGGGGCTTTAGCTTGGCCTAACGCTGATACGCACAGCCTAGAGGGGTAAGTGGATATTAGTGGGACATATGATAAGTGCATGCACACATATACTTGTATACTTAATGCAGACATGTGACAAGTCGGTATTAGTTTGACATACGACAAGCATGAACTGCCTGACATACATAGACACACAAACAGGACTATATTTCATCATGGCCAGCTCTACACTTTTGACATATGAGCAGCTGTAATATCTTTCTGGACACACATAGTGCATTACATTGTTTACATGTGTTTTCCACATTATAGCCTATAGGCTACCGCTAGTGCTTATGCACAAATGGGTGTGCATTGCAAACGTCTTAGCTCATGAGTCAGAGTGCAAAATGGCTGGGTCCAACTGCCTAAACTAAACCCTATAGATGAAATGACTCTGAAGTCACACAGCAGAAAACCGTGCTTCTGGGTTCTATTGAGCAGCATATTTCAATGGTGGAAATAGGCAGCACTGCATTTTTAATAATCTTTTAAGTTTTATAGAATGTAATAATGTCTGTTAATGTTAATAAAAGTTATTATAAAGGAATATCTATGGTTTACAGTGAAGACATCATGTGGGTTCTTTTCTGAAATATTGGTAAAACCTGTTTAAACTTGGTTCAATGAGCCAAATGAAAACACATCCTCACATGTTTAACACACTTCTAAAGCCTACAAATTTGGGTACTTTTATGTTTGTACAGAGCGGTTATCTGAGTTACCACAGACTTTGTTTCGAACTGACAGTCTGGCCATTCTCTGTTGACCTCTCTCATCAACAAGGCGTTTTCATCCGTGGCGTGATTGTTGGTGCCAGACGGGCTGGTTTGTGTATTTCTGTAACTGCTGATCTCCTGGAATTTTCACACACAAAAGTCTCTAGAATTTACTCAGAATGGTGCCAAAAACAAAAAAAACATCCAGTGAGCGGCAGTACTGCGGATGGAAACGCCTTGTTGATGAGAGAGGTCAACAGAGAATGGCCAGACTGGTTCGAACTGACAACGTTTACGGTAACTCAGATAACACCCTCTGCACAATTGTAGTGAGAAGAATATCATCTCAGAATGCTATTCTGAGAAGAGGGTTGGTGCTGTTTTGGCGGCACGAGGGGGACCTACACAATATTAGGCAGGTGGTTTTAATGTTGTGGCTGATAGGTGTATAGTGAAATAGGAGTTACATTTTGGTCTGATTCTCACCCAAAATCGATCGTTTCGCTTCAGAAGTTGTATAGATTATCTTTATGCTGCCATTATGTCATTTTTGGAGCTTGGAAGTTTTGGACTCCATTGACTTGCATTGCATGGATATGAATACATCATACATCTATGAAAATATCTTCCATTTGTGTTCCGCAGGAGAAAGTCATACCAGTTTGAGATGACATAAGGGTGAGTAATTGATGAGAGAATGATCATTTTTGGGTGAACTATCACTTGGGTGTACTTGTGTTTTTTTATTAATGGATTATTGTTCGAGAATATACACCCCTGGTTATAACCCTTGAAACTATGACTTTCTAAAAACATGGCAATCAACAAAACACTCTGGAAGACTTGTGTTTTTAAATTTAGACGTGACTTAGGACCATACTTAGAAGTACGACAGTATGACACACTGAACATATTTTTGACATTACATCTTTTATTTATTGACATTTTCGTTTTCATCAAATGGAATGTGGTGTTTTATCAGAGAAAATAAAAAAGTTAAGGTTAATTCTCATAAATAAGTAGTCTCTAAAGGCTGTATACATGTAGAAATATACTTCTGGAATATTCCATCTATGAGACTGGTCCAGGTGAAGTCTATGAGAAAATACGATCACAAGATGTAAACTGTTTGAAAACACCCACTACACCACCGTCTTACAAATACATAAGCTGAACTAACAAATCTGCTCCCACAGTAATGAGGGAACCTCTAAAGTCAATGCATATTTTTCTTTCTTCCTGTTTTTAATGCAATTTCTTAGTTCGATTATAGTGGTTAGTGGGTGTATTTGCAGAGCTAATGTTGATTTTAGCCAGCTCCCCTAAATTGAGCAAATCTAATATGGAAACAACTGAACAGTTAAATGTAACACACTTTTACCACTTTTGAAATCCAGACAACTAAATATAATATCTACCCCTATAAAGAATGCAAAATAAATATAAAAAATATAGTGAGACATTGCATTGTGTTGTTTACGAACAAAAAGCAAAAAGCTAACTAGATCATATAATAAATATTAAGCCTACTCCGTAAAAGGAATGCTACGTAAATACCTTGACCGGAGATTTTGTACTGCTGTATATGAATTTGTTTATGAACAACCAGCAAAAAGTCAACTAGATAATATAATAAAAAATATATCTACCTGTCTAAAGAATGCTACGCAAATACAAAAAACTACCTTCAGATTTTATACTATACGGTTTAAGTACTTATTCATGAACAGCTGGCAAAAAGAGTCCATTACATAACTAATATAATAAATCTAACTATAAGAAACTACCTCGAGACTTTGTAATATCCTGTTTATGAACTTGTTTTTGAACAGCTGGTTTCACACAAAGAAAAAAATTCAAGCTGCAATATCTCTACACCAGTCACTCATGTGTATATTCCTGGGAATAGGCACCATAAAAACAGTCCACCAAGAGTTCGAGAGAGACTTTAAAGATTGCAAAAACAGTTCGCTGTCTTGTCGAAAACATCCCAGTGCGAAATTAAAGTGGGCATCTCCAAGTGCTGTGCTTCTGTTTGAACCTGGCCGACTCCGAAGCGCCTGCCTCAGATTAATAAATTGATGAAAAAAATACATTTATACACATGCTCATCTCAAGTAGCTTCAAAGGCCTTTCATTGATGTCACAGAACGTAGGGATCAGCGTGTGTGTGTGTATAAAGAGGGCTGCTTGGTTTGCCAGTCCTCACAGGGGGTAGCATCTCTCCTGAAGGGCCCTGCTTTTGAAAAGCCAGAGACGGCTATAAACAGAATATGTAATGGCAGGGAGGGAACAGAGGGAGGGTTGATGGGCAAGCTATGGGTGGCAGAGAAAGTGACGCCAACTCCAGCTCTCCTAAGAGAAAGGAAGGAGGAGGGAAGGCCAAGGCTGGCAGTGTTTCACACAATTCAAAGAGTATGGAGAAAGCAAACACACATCCATACACACATACATTGCTTTTCTGGGACAGGAGTTGAGTGGTTTATGGGAGTCTGTGCAGTTTATGTTTGACAAGAACCTTCAACAGATGTACTCCCCAACAATCTAATATAATGTTAGATAAATGTGAGAGGTCATTGGTTACTAAATAGGTCCTGAAAAAGTTCTCCAAAAAGTTTGTCTTTTCAAAGGCAGCCACTGGTCCTGTGCTAAATTAAAATGTATATTCATGTGTGGTAGAATAAATGAGCTATAGTCCTTTCCCATTGAAAATTGAGGCTTTGAGGAATGGAAATCCTTTCCGTTCCATTGGCCTCATTCATGAAATAAGAGCAGAACCAATTCTTACATTTACAAATTCTTCATAAAATAATCTTTACATAAATTGTCCCATAGTTGTGGAAGAATGGACTTATTTACACCAAAATTTGTTCTGCTCATGTTTCATGAATAAGGCTCAACGTCATATAGGGCTGAGGAAAAATTTGATGTTTTCGATTAATTACAACCTTCATTTAAACAATCTAGATATTGATTCTAAAATTACAAGATAACATTTATAGATGTGCAACCCTCTAAAATGTGTGTAACCCTCGCATTTGCAACCAAGTGTTTTGACTAAAAAATCTGCAACTAGCCACTGGCTGGTAAGCTTTCAGATTTCACTCGCCAGTGATTTAGTAGTTTAGAGGCGAAGAGGTTCATCACCAAGACCCTTTCACTGCGTGTTGACAGTAAAAGTTTGGTTTGACTCGTTCTGTGTGTGTCCAAAGATGAGATCCACACAATCCATTTGTCATTTAATAATGTCTCTTTGAATACACTTTGTTCTTTACAGTCAGTTGCTGATCAAAACAACAAAATTAGAATCATTATTCCAATCACACATAGCACGGATTCGCTAAAGAAGCTGTGCGACTCCACTCTCATTAATGTGCATTCGACTGAAAATCTTCTGTGACACACTTGCTAAAATGCCGCTATTCTTAAAGAGACGGCACTGGTTTAGCAGTTTTGATACAGACACTACGTATAGCAATTTAAATTGAAATCACAATATTTTTTTTGGTATTCAATATTTTTGTCCAAATCATTCAGCTCTACTCAGGACCTCGCAACAGTAAAATATACTGTATTAGCCTAAACTGACTATATTTCTTAAGTCTCATTTTCAATTGCAGAAATTAAAATAATGTAATTTTCCTCAAACAGGGGGCCTGTGTATCTCAGTGGTAAAAGACACTGGCTACCACCCCTGGAGTTCGCTAGTTCGCTAGCTCGAATCCAAGGGCGTGCTGAGCGACTCCAGCCAGGTCTCCTAAGCAACCAAATTGACCCGGTTGCTAGGGAGGGTAGAGTTACATGGGGTAACCTCCTCGTGGTCGCTATAACGTGGTTCGTTCTTGGTGGGGCGCGTGGTGAGTTGAGCGCGGATGCCGTGGTGGATGGCGTGAAGCCTTGTCTCCGTGGCAACGCGCTCAACAAGCCACGTGATAAGATGTGCGGGTTGATGGTCTCAGACGCGGAGGCAACTGGGATTCATCCTCCGCCACCTGGATTGAGGCGAATCACTACGCGACCACGAGGACTTGGAAAAAGCGCACTGGGAATTGGGCATTCCAAATTGGGTGGGGGAAAAAAAAGTACATTTTTTTTTTCCTCAAACAGCTTTAGATTGCGGGGGGGGGGTGCAAAATTACAAAATTAGCTGAGACACAAATGAACACCTTTTACATCTCTCTTCTCCAAGGTATGTACCTTTAGTCGAAGGTCTTACCAAATATTTGATGGTTTTTGAGGTGAAATTCTTCTCAAAGTAAAGAAATCCATGTAGAAGTCAGCCAAGACTGTTTACACAGTTGTGATAGCATCATCAGAGAACATTTGACAACTACCTTTCAGATGGCCTTTAACAGATCTGTCTTTCTCTCGTTCTCTGGCAAGCAAACACACATGTTTGGGGTGTAGGCACAATGTTCACTCTGTTGAAGTTACAGTTACACTCATCACTGTAGCAGCAGGAGGCCAGAGGCTTAAGAATCAAACAGGTACAGCCCGTCTTCTTGAATACACACACGGAAATTATCTTTAAAAACACGCACAATAAAGCTATTGACTCAACTCTGTCTCAAAGATTTTAAGCGCTAATAGCTGTGAGCACCTGAATGTGGAAAAATGCCCAGTGGAGGCCTGGAATGCTGTGAAAGACATGTGGCCTGAGCTATGATGACAAGCTCAGGCATTACAAAACTGTGTGTTTGTGTGCGAGTATGCCCTGTGCTATTCTTCTCCAAAAAGACAAGACTAAACAGTTTAAAATGTGTTTCCACTGAGGTGTGTTTGTTTGGCTACGTGGGCGCCGCAACACAAAAGCAGCAGTTACAAGGTTTGGCGAGTCGCTCCGTTCACTACCGTTCTGCAGCCGAGAGCAGCCAAAAATCTGACTGTGTTAAAATAACACGGGCATGTGCTGAAAGGTTTTGTGGCACAGGGAGTTAAGGACGAAATCGAATAAAAAAAAAGGAGTATGAAAACAAATTAGGACAAAGAGTTTCAATCCCTTTTTCAGGAGAGTGGAGAATTTACCAGAAAATCATTTCAGCATGTAAATGTGGATAAAGTACAATGCTAGGAACAGCCACAGGCCAATGAAAAACATTTAGGATTGAATCCATAAAACATGCTTACGACACATTAATATCCTACATATCAAAGCCTGCCATCATAATGGATAGAGGCATTATGTGAAATGGTGCGACTGTTACGAGATTATACTGATAGAACTTTATTTTCACCTTTTGCTATTTTTAATTCATAATATAAGACAGAGGACCAGTAATGATGAAGAGAAGGACAGAATGGAATTGGGGAAATGACAATGTGTTGGGACTTGGGACTATGTCCACTAGCCCCTAACTCCACAGAAATATTTAGGAATTTCCAAGAGGCCCACAACTCACAAGACCATAAAAGGTTGCACTTTGCACATCAACTACATATATGTACTGTATATATAGAAGTACTACACCATACTATAGTACAGAGGTCAACCGATTGTGTATTTTGTTATTATCGATAACTAAGGTGATGGAAAAGTCTGATAACCGATTAATCGTCCAATAGTTTTTCAAATGTATTTATAAAATGTAAAAAAAAACAAAAAAAAAGTAAAAAAAATCTTAGTCTTTCCTTACTATGACTATGAAACATTGAGGCTGCAAGAGTCTAACTAGTTTATTGTTCAACCAAACTCCCATTAACTCCAGAAAAAATGGGGCCTGAGTAGTTCAGTGGTAAAAGATGCTGGCTACCACCCCTGGAGTTCGCTAGTTCACTAGTTTGAATCCTAGAGCGTGCTGAGTGACTCCAGCCAGGTCTCCTAAGCAACCAAACTGGCCCGGTTGCTAGGGATGGTAGAGTCACATGGGGTAACCTCCTCGTGGTCGCTATAATGTGGTTCGTTCTCGTTGGGGCGCGTGGTGAGTTGAGCATGAAGCCTCCACACGCGCTATGAATTGGGTATTCCAAATTGGGTGGGAAAAAACAACTAGAAAAAATAAAGATTTGGAAAACGGAGGAGTAAAAAAAATATTTGCAACTATCGGCATAGATTTTTGCAGATAAACCATAGTATCGAAAAGCAACTATCGGGACCGATTAATGGACCCTTTTCACAGACCTGTTATGATGCGTTTCCGCCTTCTTTACAACTTAAATATAGCAAACTTTTTTATATTTACAATTAAAAAAATATTTCGAGTAAATGTATAACATTGTACTTTGTTCCAGTCAGGCTTTCTAAGCAACCAATTGGCCTGGTTGCTAGGGTGGGTAGAGTCACATTGGGTTAACCTCCTCGTGGTCGTTATAATGTGGTTCTCGCTCTCGGTGGGGCACATGGTGAGTTGGGCATGGATGCCGCGGAGACGTAGCGCATGTGGAGGCTCACGCTATTCTCTGTGGTAATGCGCTCATCAAGCCACATGATAAGATGCGCAGATTGACGGTCCCAGACACGGAGGCAATTGAGATTCGTCCTTCCGCCACCCGGATTGAGGCAAGTCACTATGCCACGATGAGAACATAGAGTGCATTGGGAACTGGGCATACTAAATTGGGGGGAAAAAACCAACAACATTGTACTTTGTATTATATTACTCTGGAATACGTTTTTAAAAAATCAGTTACCATAGCTACGATGAGGCTTCTAATACAGCTGCTGAGGTAGTGACAGAAAATGTGTCCTGTTTCTCTTCTTACTGCTGTTATCCAGCACTCTATATTTTTATTTTATTTTGCAAAACTGTGAAAGAGTAATCGTTGATTTTTTCTTTTGCTGTTGGAGCAAACAGGTGAGCGTAAATTACATTTGCTGTGGTCTCCCTTTCACTGCCATTCAATTTTATCCAACTATGATGACTTCTGCTTCGCATGAAAAGGGTCCATCGGTAAAACCGATATATATTGGTCTACCTCTTCTTCAGTACTCTACACTCACTGAGCAATTTATTAGGAACACTATGATCCTAATAAAGTGTCAGATGTGGTCTTCTGCTGTTGTAGCCCATCCGCCTCAAGGTTCGACGTGTTGTGCATTCTGAGATGCTATTCTGCTCACTACAATTGTACAGAGCGGTTATCTGAGTTACTGTAGCCTTTCTGTAAGCTCGAACCAGTCTGGCCATTCTACGTTGACCTCTCTCATCATCAAGATGTTTCCGTCCGCAGAACTGCCGCTCACTGGATGTTTTTTGTTTTTGGCACCATTCAGAGTAAACTCCAGAGACTGTTGTGTGTGAAAATCCCAGGAGATCAGCAGTTACACAAATACTCAAACCACCCATCTGGCACCAACAATCATGCCACGGTCAAAACCACCGAGATCACATTTTTCCCAATTCTGATGGTTGATGTGAAAACATTAACTGAAGCTCCTGACCCGTATCTGCAGGATTTTATGCATTGCACTGCTGCCACACGATTGGCTTATTAGATAATCACACAAATAAGTAGGTGTACAGGTGTTCCTAATAAAGTGCTCAGTGAGTGTACATATTACTTTCCCCTTCTCCATTTCCAACTCGAGTCCCTCTAACAGATAATTCCTCAGGCCAAGCACAAGCATTCATGTCACTGACAGCCGTTGAGAAGAGCTGAAGAGATGGCTGGCTGACACACAAGGGCCTCAAAAACAGTCCCTCTGGATTATTGAGGAATTTGAGCTCTGAACAGACCCTAAATCAATTATAAGAAATCTGCACGCCTGCATTTCCCCATGTCCCTTCCATCTGTCACTTTATACCTCCGTTTCTCTTCATTGTGCTCTCAATTTTGTCCTTCTCTCAGACTCTTTTTTTCTTTCTACAAACTTGGCTTGATTGTCTTTCTTTTCGGTTTTTACTAAGAACATCTCTTACACAATGCTTTTAAGTTATTAAGATGGGCACACTCACCTCTAGCTGAATAGAAATTTGATCAAACAACAAGTGTGAGGTTCAAGCTTAAATCTGATCTGCTCAATGGCTTTGGCAAATGTAATCATACTGGGATCTGAACATCAAAAAGAGAACACTCAGAATTTGGCAGAACTTGTTTCCTGGTATATTTCTTAATTTTATTAAGGCCTCTGTACACAGTCACAATCACATGCAAAGTTATTTTGCTGAATTAAAGAATAGGTCTGAACACCTTATCCACCTTCAGATATAAACGTGCACACAAATTAAACATCTTTGACACTGATATTTAAATGCCCCAAAGCACCCTAAATATCCAGAATAAGGCATATGATACCCAAAAATAATAGCCAACAATAACAACCTGATAACACGTGACTATGTTTCTGTCCTCTGAGGAATGCTAAGAAATTGATGGTTTCGTTTGAATTGCCTCAGCTAATGCCACAGGTACTCAGAGCTTTGAATTCCCTTTGGCCAATTCTTTGGCATTTTTCTTTAGTTTTATACACAATAAATATTTCATGAAAACTCAGAATTCTGAGGAGTTTCACAACACATCCTCAGGGATATCAGCAAAGTCACTCACAAAATCCTACATATTAGTTTAGAAGCGATACTATTAGATGTTTACTCTATTTGCAATTGCTTTAGGCTTCTCTTTGGTGTTTGAGGGCTGCCTTAGCAACTACTGCATATTCTCAGATACCTGTAATGTGATTTGTGCACTTCACTGTAAGCCATTTGGTTAAGAAAGGTTTAGACAAACCTACTCAGCTAGACCTGAGATTTAAATGCATTTTTGAAACACTCAATCTTTCATCCCATGGTAGAAGTTGAATGCTTTCATTCTGACAAAGATCATTCTCTGAAGTGATTTATTTAATTCAATTCTTCATTTTCCAAAACATTCAGTCTACTGTTAATAGTTGAACCCACTGAATATCTCTAAGGCAAACTGCACACAGTGTCAAATTACTCATATTCTGGATGAAAAAGGGTAAACAGAACAGACATATGCTTTTCCTGGCAAATATCCTACATGTTTGTGCATTTGTTTAAAAGTTGGAGGGAAAACACTGGAGACAATTCACACTCTGAGGGGCTCTTTCAAGTTCCTTAGCTTTTGTTTGGAAACTTTCTTATGTGACTTTGACTACTGTGACTGAGTCTGTCTGAGCGAGAGATTAAGAATAGTGAGTAAATATTTAAAGTATGCCAACCACTCATTGTCTGACTCGCAACTCAGAGGTGTCGATTGACAGGCTAAGCTCATCTGCCTCAGTGACCTCCCTGTCAGAAACACACACACATTTTCCTTGGACCGCACTGGGTTAGATTTGATAGGCTTAAGGACAAGAGAGATATCTTACTCTGGGATAATCTGTTTTCTGGAACTTTCAGATAAAATACAAGCTCCAATCTGCTCGTCTTCAGTAGGTTATGAACTTCTGTGATTCTAATACTGTGAGGAATAATAAAAGAGTTAGGCTAAATGTGGGTGCTGCCTCTTTTTCAAAACAGTATGAGTGGGAAGATAAATCCAGCATAGATATTTGTCTGAAATGTACAACTGGATGGATTGGGCTATGGGGTCATTTTATGAGGGAACATAATTTTTCTACAGTGCCCAATCAGCTAACTAAATAAAAAAAAAGTTAAAATCCTCATCCTGAATGATGTCATATGATTGTTTGCTATAAGCCCATATTAGCCTCTAGCTCCTTATTGCGCATTATATTAGTGATAACAGAAGGCTTCTGTATTTGTAAGATTTGCCTGACATTGGCTTAATACACCAACATTTGAGAGTATTTGATAAGCACAAAGCTGAGCTTACAATGGGTTGTTTCTGCAAACACTTTTCTAACATGTCAAGTCACTTGGGATGTGCAAAATTACCTCATTTTAAAATCGACTAGTCGGTGGATTTCCCTGTATAATTAGGACCATCTGACCACGATCCGACACATTTCTTAAGGAATTTCTTCAATTACATAAGATGCACTCTTGCATTCAAAAACAGCCAGACAGAGCACAAATGGAATGGAGCATGGGGTTTTTAACACATTTATAAAAGACTATTTTTAATCTGACATGACGTCGTAAAAACGCAACACTCGGTGAGGTACTCCAAAAACAGCGCATGTCTCAACGCAACGGTAAAAAAAATCCATCTGAATGAGTATGGCTGTAGCGGCAGTGCTGTAAAGGGGATGAATTTAAATGGTTTTACCATGCTAACTGTCTAACGCTATCAGCATGCTAATTTAAGTACTGTCGCTAAAAATATACAAACTTAAAGGAAATATATAAATAAACTTGCCATTGAATAAACACACAAACAAAAAAAAAAAAAAATCACAAACGAAACACTAAAGTGTACAAAGTTTTAACATCAAAACGAGAATACGAAATTGAGTTGCGTGTACAGGCGATGTTGAGGGCGGGATGAACTAGGATGAACCATGCTGCTTTAAGATAATTTAAGCCAATTGGCTTTTCCCACAACAAAACTGTATAGGGCGAGGAACAAAAGAAGATCTGGGTACTACTACTATGCATCTAGTCTGTAAGGAGCAGCCATTACGCTAATGAGGGCCTATGGAGATCCCAATGAAGCCATCAGCATTCACTCCGAATGACAATGCAAGACTAACGCCCCAGGAACTGAATGGAACGGATTGGGAAGGAGGCAGAGCTCGTACACAGGAGTGAAAAGAAATGGAGAGGCCAAGGAAAACTTATGCGAGTGTGTGTGTGTATGCATCTGGAGGGGAAGGTGGGGGGGACACAAATTTTCACCAATACCTTTGGCCAAATCCAATCAAACTGCGATTCAGGGAGAGGAGGATTTGTGCGTTGAAATAAACAATGACTGTAGAACTTGTAGATGGCTCACAGTTTAGCCAAAAAACAAAACAAAAAAAACAATCACGGTTGAAGCTCTCTCTCTTTTTTTTTTTGCAAATACCCAAACTTTCATTCTCTCCTTTTTTTTCCAGAGCACTGACGCATAGCACGCAGCAAAGCCATACATGAATGCCTGCTGAGTTCTTTGCAAATTGGGTTGAAAAGACTCAATGCTGAGGCTAAAAGGGCAGTCAACCTTTCCCAGACACTGACACAAAACTCAAAACACATCTATAGGGGGAGAACAGGCAAAGCAGGCAAACTCTACAGCTATCTGACAAGAAGGACGAACTCCCAGATATAATTTCAGTTTGACAGACCCCTACTCTCGGCCAGACTAATCTTATTTTAAAGCAGGCTAAACAAGCAGCCAGAAAATACTTAATTACAGCCAAGTGGCGGAAAGCTCTGAATTAGATTCACTGCGTATTAGCTTAATTAGCCAAGCATTTCACAGACAAACACAAGAGATCTTTAGCGCATATTTGGACAACTAAAAGGGCTCTAACCGGGACATTATGAAGCCAAAACACTACAAGAAAACTTACGATTTCGGCAAATCTGATGTAGTAATTGGTGACAATTAGTGGCTTGACCTCACTTGGACCACAAAAATTGGCCACAAATACATTAATACAAATCTGTCAAGCAGCTCGAGCACACAATTTCAACTCATTTAAAAATGACATGACCTAAATACACACTGAAATGCCATCAAGCCCCAGCAATTTACTTGAAAGTTTGATTTGACACTTGCATATTCGCTAAATGTGTTACAATGACAAAAGTATAATCCACACTGAATCAGTAAGCTCAGAACTAGCACAATTTAACAAAGTGAGTACTTAAACATACTTGACACTTTCCAGTTGCAAAATTGTAATATTCTCAACCAAGTGCCTGTACTGAGATAAAGTGTGTTGCTCAAGGAGACATTAGGGTGATAACCATAACCACCATAGACATTGGAGGGAAACAACCCCCAAAACATTCACAATAGTGGTCAAACTATATGGAGACTGATTCTCAAACTTAACCTTTGCTGTAAAAGTTTAACATCATTAATGGTATTTCATTGGGGGGTCTGAACCTTTAAACATTTGGTCACCAGACATGATATGTAACACTAGGCTCCACTAACTTCAAGACTAAGAAAAGGACAATTCTTGTTTGAGGGCCACTATACACTTGAGCATGATGTTTCTCAGTGGTCCCTAAAGAGCTACGCGGATGTACTGAGACAGACAATGTGTTTCAATGGCACTCACCGTTCTCGCGCTGGGAGACAGAGCACCGTTGGACAAGTAAGGATTGGACAGATCTGGAATCATTAGAAACGGGTAGCCTGAATAATGGGGGCTCTTAAAAAATCCTCCATCTTGATGTCTTCTCAAAGCTTGATGGTGGACAGGGAGATAAATTTGTTTAGGTTTCTATTTTATGTAAACAATAAGTTAGTAAAACACAAGTGTGCACTTACCTTCACTAAAATACTCTCGGGCTTTCTCATAACTGTCATCATCAGCTCTCGGTTGAGGACGCCTCTCGGTTTGCTGGAGGAGAAAAACAAAGTAGAAGAGTTATTTTCCGTCAGCAACAACCACATTGGTTTGTTTTGACAGCACGCGCTCGTGTTTGACTCACCTCCGAATCGGACGAACTGCTGTTATTTTCCGACTCGTTCACTAACGAGGACTTCACATCGTCCAGATCTCTTTCCGCCGACACGTTTTCGGAGATTTTCTCTTCTTGTTCGCCCTCATCCTTGAATGGGATCATTTCATCGTTCGCCCCCAACTCATCTCCTCCACCTCCGTTAAGCTGCGGCATGTTTACTTTATGGCAACGGTTATCAAAAGTACAGTTTGTGTTACCAGCCGAGTGAACTCTGAAGTGCAAACGGCGCAGTCCACTCAGTCAACGAGATGTAAACACAAGATCTTGAAGCTTCTTGCCGTTTCAGAAGTAATCCTTTGCACATGAAATGAAATCCAAGTTGTCCATGACTTTAAACACGCGATCGCGCAAAGGCACACCAGTTTCATCAGTATCCCTGCAAAAAAAACTTCACAAACTCAACTCCAGATGCGAAACGCTGTCCGCTCCGCTGCAGCCCGTCCTGAGAAACTTACTAACACAAATAAAATAACTTGTAACGTCCGAAATTCAAACGCGCGTAATTATGAATTTGTCTGTGCATTCCAAAATCATCAAACAACCCGAACGCAAAAGTCTGTAAAACACGTTTTCTGTAAAACACGCGATCGTCACTTAAACACGCGTACTGACTGCAACAAAGTTGCAACAACGGTCGCGTCGCCTTCGTACTTTCTATGCCACCGGCGTGTTTTATTCAAGTAAAACACGGATTCCTCCGCAAATCAGCTGTCCGTTTCTTCCACACCGCGATTTAAAACGCTCATGTTGGATAAACTAAACCGCAAACACTGAAAACGGCGTGTTTGAACGCGAAGAGACTCCGTTTCCCTCCACGATTAGCCGCTGATGGGGAATGCGCAGGCAAGCAGCGGAGAGCGTGTATGTGTGTGTGTGTGTGTGTAGTGGAGGAGCAGAATGCAGAGGAGGAGTTATGCGCTGAAAAACGACACTCCATTCAACATGCATACACACTCTCAGAAAAGTTTAAAGGAACAGTTTGTTCAGGGCTTGATTCTTGAAATAGTTCACTGACACCACGTCCTGGGATTGCGTTATTAATATTTATACAAGACGTCTCAGGAGGTAATGTTCTGGAGTGGTGTGGACCCATAATATGGCTTGATGATAGTTCTAATAGGCCTATTTTGCAGTTAAAATTAGTTAGAACATAAGTTTTTGCTAAGGTAGGCATTGCTCTTGCTCATAATTAGGATTAGATATTTGAACAGCCCTAAACCTAAGTAATAAACGTTTCTGCTAAGACATACTGAATTCGGCGATGATTGATCAAAAGTTCTTCTGCTGAAATTGGTCTGTGCTTAATGAAATTCGAAGCACTGCCCCCAGTGTCTGAAACGGGAAGTGTTTTTGAATGTATGAGTAGGTGTGCGTCCGAGAAGGGTCTGTCTGCGTCCTCCAAGACTACTACAAGGCACGCCCACTAACCTACAAGTTGTGCCCCCTTCAAAAACAGGCAAAATACTCTGCAAATCAAAAATGGGCTTTTCCCAATCAGTGGGCATTTTCAAACCGGGATGGGCATTTTTTTAACCGCTTTGCATGATTTGCCTACAACAATGAGATTCCCTACTTTCACTGGATAGTTTAGAAATGCCCATCCCAGTTTGAAAACTCTCACAGATTGGGAAACACCCATTATTGTTTCGCAGAGACCTACACTTCAGATACTGAAGTCTTGCAACAGTTGAATGTCACATTCATACACTATGTTTGTTGTGTTTAATTGGAGTCCCACAGCAACCCTACACTTAATCTTAACCCTAACCTTAACCCTACCCCATACCTAACCCTAACCACAAAGATTAATAAATTAAAAGTTTATCTTATGCTACAGAAATGGATTCTTAAAAACAACAAAGATCCAAGCGAGTGTAAGAGTTACTGTCCAATTTCCCTGATCCAGCTAGACATAAATATATTGTCAAAAATTTTGGCTAACCGATTAAGTAAAGTTATGACATCTCTGATACATTTAGATCAGGTGGGGTTTATTCGGGGCCATAGCTCTTCTGATAACATTAGGCATTTCATCAATATCATGTGGTCAGTGGCGTTTGTTATGGTAGAATGGGATTATCTTTTTAAGGTTTTGGAAATATACATGTTCGGGAATACTTTTATTGGATGGATTATGTTACTTCATAGACACCCGGTAGCAGTGGAACAAACAAATGGATTAATTTCAGATTATTTTACTCTGGGTAGGGGCACCCGGCAGGGTTGCCTTGGAACCAATAGCAGCCGCGATAAGAAAGGAGAATGATTTTCCAGAGGTGGTGGTGGGAGGTGTGGCTGCATAAGCTTTTGCTTTACGCAGATGATATTTTATTATTCGTCTCCGACCCCACTAGATCTATGCCTTGCCTCCACAGGATTATTAATTCCTTTTCTAAATTCTCAGGATACAGAGTTAATTGTTCTAAATCCGAAGCTTTGGCTCTGACAGCGTACTGCCCAGTAACGGCTTTTCAGCCGGGCACCTTCCAATGGCCCAAACAGGGCATTAAGTATTTGGGAATTTTATTCCAGGTGGGCTTCATTACATTTATCTATGATTGGGAAGGTTAATGTTATTAAAATGAATTGTACTCCAAAATTCAACTACCTGCTACAGACTCTCCCTGTAGATGTCCCCCTCTCTTATTTCAAGCAATTTGATAGCATAGCAAAGTCCTTTATTTGGAATGGTAAATGTCCCAGATTACATTTCAACAAATTACATAGGCCGACTGACAAAGGTGGGCTAAGCCTACCCAAGATTTTGTTTTATTATTATGCGTTTGGTCTCAGACATTTGGCTCATTGGTCGTTTCCACCTGAGAGAGCCCCACCCTGGTTTTGTATTGAACAGGAAGTTCTTGCCCCTATTTTGCCATTGCAAAGCCTTTCTATTAAACTAACCGGAGAAGGTAAGTCACACCCCGTTATCTCGCATTTGCACGCGGTATGGAGAAAAGTGTCCAGAGTGTTTAATTTAGACATTTATTTAAATGTTGCCTCGAGCATATGGCAGAACCCAAAATTATGTATAAATAAGTTCCCTTTCTGCTGATCAGAGTGGATTGTGAGGGAGGTTAATACACTTGGTGACCTATATGAGAGTGGAGTGTTGAGATCCCTTGAAAATATGGTTCAACATTTTAGGATTCACAGATCTCAGTTTTTTAGGTATTTACAGCTGCGCCACTTGCTCTGTACTATTTTTGGGAGTAGTATACACCCCCCTAAAGCGGCAGATACTCTGGGAGAGGTGATTACTGCCTTTGGAAAAGGTCATGAGGCATCAGTGTATTATTCCCTGTTAATTCAGAGTCTGGGGGATGGAGCTTCAACTTCTCTCAAGAGATTATGGGAGAAAGATTTAAACTTGGTATTGGAGGTGGGAGTGTGGGCTAGGATTCTAAAAAAAGTCCACATCTAGAGATGCAAGTTTGTGTCTGATGCAATTTAAGATTTTACATAAATTCTTTTACGTAGATTCAAGAATTTTGGTTGAGGGTTCAGAATTTTATGTGTGATATGTTGGGTGCTCGGGTTTCATTTTGCCCCAGGCTCTGTGTTTTAGGCGATGGGACGGTTATTGATGTAGATGATGGGTTCATGAAGAGTTGGGACCTGGCTGGTGTCATGATCGGAAGACAGGTCATCATTTGGGGATGGAAGTCAGCTGGAGTGCCCTCGTTTCGGGAGTGGTGCACGGAGTTGGGCAGGGTGGCGGATTTTGTGGGGATGAAATATAGAAGGCTGGTCAACATGGGTTTATTTAATAAAAAATGGGGTAGTTATTTGGAGTTTTTGGAGGGCTCCCGGGGGGAGACAGTGGAGGGAGATAGGCAATGTTAAACGTATGTGTGCATTCTTATTGTTTTCTTTTTTGTGTGTTTTTTGTTTCTTAATACTTTCTGTTGATTTATTGTTTATTTATGTTTTATTATTAATTTACTATCAGACCATAGTGGTGTGTGTTTGTATTGAGTGGGGGGATGTTCGGAGGGAAGGGTTTAAGTTAATATAATTTGATTCTGTATTTCCTGTCATGTTTATTTAATCTGTCACTGGAATCAATACAAATTGTTAATAACAAATAAATTAAAATTTGTAAAATTAATAAATATACCGCAACTTAAAGATCTATTAAACACACTCATACCACCGTATCACTAGGTGGTGACAATGAGGAGAAACGTGATGAAAATAAGTGGGGGAGAAGAAGTTGTACCACTGTGTGGCTAGTAGGCTAATTGGCTAGTGGCATGCTAAGCTAATAGGCTAACCAGTTAACTGGAGAAAACAGAACAGAGAAATGTTTCCATTCACCATTATTTCAACATTAGGCTGGATATCTCGACTGCCACATCACCAACCACCAACAAAGGTTGTATCATATTGTGAGGACCCTTGTAAGGCAACCTTGTTTCGCAGCCTTCTTTTGCTTTATTTTGGAGGATGCATCAAGTGTATACTTCGTGGCCTTCAATTACCCACATTCCCTTGCACATGTCCCAAATTATCGCATGACCGTGGAGGCGGAAACCTATATGATGCAGCCATCCGCACTTTATTTTTCTCTTCATGTTTTTATTTGCATTAGCATCAATGACAATATGTAGAAAAATTAAAAGCCAAGTAGTTTAGGCAATACAACAATTTAAAAGATACAGTACAAAGCACAAAAAATAAATCAATAAAAGTTAAAGCTTTAAAAGTTTTATCGTTTTTATAAGTCTTGGGTTCCGTATTTTCATATTGGAAAGGGTTTCAGCATAAATTCTAAGATCAGTGTTGCAAAATGTAGTATATAAAGGCTTTTTTGAGTGACTCTAGCTTTGTAAATAAATAAAAAATCTAAAATAATTTAGAGATTAAGGACATATTTCCCAAGTATATGGGTTTTCTAAACCAGCGTTTCTCAAACTGGGGTCCACGGACCACCGGGGGTCCTTTTCAAATAGCCAGGGGGTCCATGGGAAATCCCTGAATTATGAACATTGTGTTGTAAGCAATAAAAAATAAAAAGCAATAAAAACTACTCGATATAAAGCTATTGACGACTATAAAAATACGACATAACAGAAGTTTTGAACAATATAATCAAACAGCCTATAGGCTATAAGTTGTAGATTCTGGACCGCAAATTTAAGTGTGGGGAAATCTGCCTATTTCCATGGTGACAGTAACTTCTCTTACTGGTGAATGAATATCGCGTTACACGCGTTATTTACAGAAGTTTCTGCAGATGACATTGGATAATATCCACCTGACACTGAGACATGGAGCTGTTGCTCCTTCCAGTATAAAGAAAGGGTTTAACAACATGTATTTTAATTTATTGACTACAATAAGCGTGAATATTCACAAGCCATAGACTAGCACCGGCTTAGCAAGGTCCCCATTTCTGACTGTACATACTTATAATTATTTTGGTTAATCTTACTCGATAAAGTATTCTACTGTCATATTATAAGTTAGTATAATATGACAATTGACGATCCAGCTTCACGCCAAATGCGATCATATATTTCCTCACACAGTGTCCCTTAATTTAAACATATCATCTGTCTAATAGTGGTCAATATTAGGTCATTTCATTGTATTTATGTAGTATATATATTTTTTTCACTTCAGTGTAACTCTGCATTTATGTGAATATAAATTGCATCCCGTCGCTGCCAAAAGGAAGAGAGTTGTAGGAATAGGCCTACTTTGAAAACTTTTTATTCTTCCATCCTTACTTTTATTTGCAGAAATGCAAGAAGTGGCAGTTAACAATGACATAATTTGAAATATTAAATAATGATTAAATTGTGTTATTGTATTATTACCGTTGTTTAATTATCAACAATAATGTGATATTATAGTAACAAATAAAAACAAATTAATCAATCCTCAACTGTTTATTTTTCTTTACTCGTGTTTAAACTCATGCTTTGACTATAGGGGTAAATTATAATAATTATAATAGGCCACAGTTTGAGCTTTGTGGTCATGTGGCCTGTGGATGGCGCTAAAACCTCAGCTGAGCAACAGACTGTCTCCCTAACTTCATTTTATGGTGTTTGTTTGTGCTGTCTTTGATTTGAATCGTTTGTATTGTTGTATTTCTCACTTGTAAATTGTTGTACAATTGCTGGATGTAAATGTAATTGAAACACTTTGCATATAGAAGCCTGACACAAAAGGACAGCAGTGCCTGGCCACTCTTACTGGAACTCACTGAGATCATTTTTATACTTCTAGTAAATAATATAATATTTGTTGTGATGGTGGTGGTGGAGTGGGGGTCCGTGAAGAATTTGGGGTTATGAAAGGGGTCCTTGGTTCAAACAAGTTTGAGAAACCCTGTTCTAAACAAAGTAAAATATCACATGGTTCTAAGCATATGGTTTGCCATGTGCACTTAATAGACAGTCTCATTCTTGCGTTGAATGGAGGAGGAGCCTAGCCTACAGCCTCTGAAGGACTCATCTAGGAAAGACACAGGCACAGCCTTACTAGGCAGCAGCCTAAGAGAAACGTGATGAAAATGAAGAGGAGAAATTGTACCACTGTGTAGCTAGTAGGCTAATTGGCTAGTGGTGTGCTAAGCTAATATGCTAACCGGTTAGATTCCGAGCTAACTGGAGAAAACAGAACCATTTATATTTTCGGTTTAATAATATGATAATTGACATTATTTAATAGTTACTCTTTGTTATAATTACATAGTTGAGACTACATGAATCAACCAGCAGTTGCATAGGAGTTTAAAAGTTCTTTCAGCCAATAGAATCGCTTTGTAATCCAAGGGGGGCGTTACTTGGAGTCGGCATGTTGTGTAGTGATTGTTCCTTATTGTTTTGCGGGACGCAGACAGAGACACTGAAGTATAGGGCTTTTTGTGTTCTTACATTCTTGTGGACTTGTTTGACGTCATCACCCACTTCCAAAAAAGAAAATAGTTAAGAGGTTGTTGAATCTACATAATCGCTGCACATCTCAATACTCAAATAGGTGCATTTTATGTCACAAGTCTTCTGAGTTCGCTCTTTCAAGATAGTTAGACCAGATTTATTTTCACAAGAACAATAACATGTGGGAGAAACACCCCTCATCTCTGTGGAAAAAATATGGGGGTTTCCCAATCAGTGGGTTGTCTTGATACAATTGGGAGAGCTCTAGTTTCTGAGTGAAATGTCCACAGAGGGACACAAAAATAATGCATATTTTATTAACTCTACCCCAACACAAACCCCAACCCTAAACCTAACTTTCAGTGGAGTAAAATGTAATCTTAGAGGGAAAATGGAACCTTGTATCGTATTGATTATGCAAACACAAATACTTTCTGGTTTCAACACAGGACGAGAACCCAAGTCGTGCCATAGGGGAAGGTAAATATACTTGAACTGAACAAAAATGTCTGATGGGAGATGCTGCCTGCCAACATCTCGGCAAAATGTGGTCAAAGTTAGGGTACAGGTCGACTTCCCGTGTGATCATGTTGGTTGAGGAAAGGTGCTCCTTTTCTAAGTTATCGTACTTATGATTTGCAACTTGCTTTCATTAGGGGAGTAACCCGAGCCATATCTAGGGGCCCCATTTTTAGACATTTGACTTGACCCAGTAGGCAACCACCTGGCAATGCTTTAGCAACCACCTAGAGGACCCTAGCAATTGCACAGCAACATGACACTATTCAGGACACCTTAGCCACTACATAACAATACACTGGCATCCCTCCACAACACCCTAGCATTGGGGTGGCACCACACAATTTTTCTTGAAATATGTCAAAATATGCTTTGTTTTCTAAATGGACTCTCAGTTTTTGGATTATGGTCAATGTAGTCCAATGTTGTCCAGAACAATAAAAGTTAGGGTTTTGTTCCCTTGTCATGGTCCAGTGATATCTGGGCGAAAATCAATGATGTCATGATTTCCCAGACTGTCACGTCATGTGTCACTGGTAGCCCCCCATCAATACAGATCACAAAAGAACAACTAGGGCGTAACCATCAATGAAGGAGACGGAAACTAATGTTCACCCCCACCCAAATACTTCACCAAGCTTTAACAGTCTTAAGCACGGCCACACGGAATCCGCACCCGCATAACTCCACAGACCCCTGTGTGTTTGTTTTTTAAAATATTTTGACTTATTTGATTATACTATCAGCTACCAATACGATTGTCACATTCTTAACTTAGTTTTCACATATTGTGTCATATGGAAATCAGTTTAGCTGATTTTTTTTTCTCCAAATTCAGGTCAGAAAATTATGAAAAAGTCTACAGACTCCATCTAGGCCTGGTCATAAGAAACACTAGTATTTCACTGCTCTGTATAACTGTCAAATCCAGTAGCTGGCATGATGATGTGGAATCTGTATTGTTGAGGAATAGTTCACCCAAAAATGTACAATTCTGTCATAATTTACCAGGGTTGTGGACTCGTTATGCATGACTTGGACTTGATTCGGACTCGAGTCATAAATTTGATGACTTACGACTCGATTCAACATAATCAAAGACTTGTGACTCGACTTAGGCTTTGATAAGAGTGACTTGCGACTTGACTTGGACTCGAGCCCTCTGACTTGGAAAGACTTTATACCTTCTAAAACCAAAGATCAGAGTTGTACATTTAAAAATGCAAATCAATGATTAGTTTACCCAATAATCAATTTATTTGATTTTCAAATCTGCATTTCCAATCTCCACATTCAACCGCCAAAATGACATCAAAGGTAAAATCATTTGGATATAAAGAATAAAATATCAAAGGCAACTAAAGGACTACAGTAGCATTTAATTGATCATGTTAGCTGGGTTAGCTAGCTAGCTACTTAGTTCCAGAGAGCTCAGTGCACTGTAACTGCAGTGAATTACTTTTCATGCCAAATTGCTGAAACCAGCTAAAAGATGCACTGTGGACCAACGAAGGTAGGGTTGCAACCTGTCCCGTAAAATAAGGAATCGTTATTTGTCCCGTATAAAACCTGGTCAGATGGTGTCATGGCGAAATCGATAGTTAACTTAACATTAGGTAGGAAATTTTGCCTATGGTGGGTAAGGGACCACTGAAAACTCCACACATTGTGCTAAAACGTGCTAATATTGTGGAGGGTGTAACTACTGTAGTAATTAATACTCAGACACTAAGAGCACTAATGACTTGTTTAAGACTTGACGCTTAAATGGGACTGGGGAAATTCACTTCCAGCACATGTACATTCAGCACTGGTGCCCCCCAGGGATGTGTGCTCTCCCCACTACTCTTCTCCCTGTACACAAATGACTGCACCACCAAGAACCCCTCTGTCAAGCTCCTGAAGTTTTCAGACGACACTATAGTCATCGGCCTCATCCAAGATGACGACGAGTCAGCATACAGAAGGGAGATTGAACGGCTGGCTCAATGGTGCAGTCAAAACAATCTGGAGCTGAACACGCTCAAAACAGTGGAGATGAGAGATGAACACCCCAACATTGACCCCAGTCATTGAGAGCGGTCATCATTCTGAACAGCACTGTGGCAGCAGTGGAGTCATTCAGGTTCCTGGGCACTACCATCTCACAGGACCTGAAGTGGGAGATCTACATTGACTCCATTGTGAGAAAGGCCCAACAGAGGTTATACTTTCTTCGCCAGATGAGGAAGTTCAACCTGCCACAGGCACTGCTGATCCAGTTCTACTCAGCACTTATTGAGTCTGTCCTCTGCACTTCAAAAACTGGTTTGTTTCAACTACCAAGTCAGACATCAGAAGACTTCAAAGGATAGTCCAGACTGCTGAGTGGATTATTGGTTCTCACTTTTCCACTCTCCAAGAACTGTACACCTCCAGAGTGAGGAAAAGGGCTGGAAATATCGCTTTGGACCCCATTCACCCAGCACACTACCTTTTTGAACTGTTGCCATCTGGCTGGCACTACAGAGCACTGAGCACCAGAACAGTCAGGCACAAGAACAGTTTCTTCCCTCAGGCCATGCACCTTATGAACAGCTAAAACTGCCCTCAATAGCCCTAATCAGGCTAATCAAGCCCTCGAGAGGCATAAAGGCGACCGGAGGCGGCAGTTCCGGGAAGAGAGAGTTACGGGCAGCTGCCCGGCATGTGTTTGTGTTTGTTATTAAACTATTATTTATATTGTTACGCCGGTTCTCGCCTCCTCCTTTCCATTGAACTTCGTTGCAATATTAAATCACCTTGCACATAACTGTATATCTGTATATAACATATTTGAACAATATATTGCCCTTCTGTAGTTTCCTCTATATATTTATCTGTTGTATCCTATTTTTTATTCTTATTTCACTGTTTATGTATATATGTTTATATGTATATTTCAATGTTTGTATGTATATGTTGTATATGTATATTTTTTGTATTCTCATTGCACTGGAAGCTTCTGTCACCATGACATATTCCTTGTGTGTGTAAGCATACTTGGCAATAAAGCTCATCCTGATTCTGATTACATTTGAGGACTTGACTTGCCTGTCTTGACTTGGGACTTGACTTGGACTTGTCCGTCTTGACTTGGGACTTGCCTGTCTTGACGTAGGAACAGGGGCAGAGCTAGAGGGGGGGCCAAAAAGAAGCCTGGCCACCCCATTCAGCCACACCTCTCCGTCCCGGGTGTCACTCTATCCACTGTTCTCCATTCTAGTATCCACGCGCCGCATCGCACCCTTTGTCATTTTGGAGCTCAACAGCTCAAGTCCCCATTCACTTTCATTATATGGAAAAGAGAGGCCAGTACATTCATCAACATTTCTCCTTTGTGTTCCACAGAAGAAAGAAAGTCATATGGGTTTGGAACGACATGAGGATGAGTAGATGATGACATAACTATTTCTTTAAACCCATATACTGATAGGCTGATCATGTTTTATGTTGATACTATGATTGCTAAATAGTTAAACACAGACAGGCCCACATCCAGCACTATTCATGGTTTTATTTGTTTGTTTTTTTAAAACTGTATTTCTTATTCATAGCTCCCTTTATTGCTGCCTGTCTGTGAGGGTGTGATAATAGTCTATATAAGTCTCTAATTACACGGTGTTCTCATAATTGCTGGTTGCTGCTGTGTGAGGTAGTGTGTACATGTGAAAGAAAAGTGGAATAGTAAAGGTAGGGCTGTGGTAGGAATAGAGTTCTGTTAGTGAAGGCTTTACCTTCGCTGGGTGATGAAATCCCCTCTCAGAACAGAGTGATCCCCAAACCTCCCACTGAGATGCTGCCCGAGGGCCAGTCACACACACACAAACACACTTGAATCTGCTAGGCACAATTGTGTATTCAACACACGCAAAAATAGTATGAGGCGATAATGAAGTCTTAATCCAAATAATAATAAAAAAAATACTCTGTTATGTAAGCACACCTACTGGGATACTGTATATGACTCACCATACATTCACTGCAAGTCCATAATATGAAGCAAATATGCTATGTCACAATACGCATCTGAAGTTAATGGAATAATTCACCAAACAAATGTCAAGCTCCAAAAAGGACAATAAACACATAAAAAGCATAATAAAACTTGTCCATGAGTCGTGCTATATTCTGAGTCATCTGAAGCCATACAATTGCTTTGTGTGAGGAACACTCCTGAAATTAAGATTATTAGTCATTATCGATTTAGCTGCTCAAAGATCTCGTTTTGTGTAACATATAAAAACAACAGCATACAGTTTTGGAACAGCATGAGTGTGAGTAAATGATGACAGAATCTTCATTTTTTTCATGTGTGAACTATTCCTTTAAGCATGGTCTCAGTTACAGGCTCCTCCTCTGAGCTGCTTTTTATGAAAGTAAATCTGCTTAAGAATTGAGATGATGGGAACTCTCCCATGTGGTTCTTGAGCTTAGAGGCTAAACATAGAGAATAAGCTGGAATAAGAAACTGCCTTCTCGAAGAATGCAACTACGCCACTTAGTTTGGACTAACTGTTGAAAATGAGTATGGTGAGGTGTGTCTGAGTGCATGCACACAAACATGTGTCAGTGTTTGTGTATGCTATTGTGTTCTTATTGTATTTGTGCTTTCCACTGTTTATATCTGCATTGTCGCTCTAATATGCAAATCTCTGCTTCAGGCACATGTCTCAACTTTCTCTCTTTCTCTGCTGATGAGGTGTTTGTTTAAGTTGATTATTCTGTGGGTCGTTAGTTTTTGGAGCACAGTGCTTCCTTAGTAGATCCAGAGGATTCACTGTGTCTGCGGCTCATCGACTAGAAGACGTAGCCTTGGCCCACCAGGTTTAAAGAGAATAAAAGAAGGCCTCCAATGAATTATTAATGTTGTTTGGTATCATGTTATAAAACAGTTCTGATTGTATGAACTGCCTTTGAAGCCAAAGTAAAATGCTCAACGCACATTTGTGACCGCACATTTTATATTAATGTTGTTTGGCAACCGTCAAAAGCGTACATTTAGACTGAATATTATTATCAGTAGGGGTGTAGATTCCAGGGGGATGGGGGGAGGTAACCCCCCCCCCCCAAGTAATCAAAACAAGGAAGTACAACCCCCCCCCCCCCCCCAATATTTATACCATGATCAATGGAAACATGTAAATTCTTCATACTTTTTGGAATACTTGTAGTATAGCACAACAGTCGTATGGATTACGTTTACAGTGCTTTAATGGTGGGTTTTTGTCCTTTCTGGAGCTTACTGAACTTGGAACTGTTGTTGTATGGAGGTGCCTTATAATTTTTTCAAAATCTTCAACAGAAAGAATAACAGCATACTGGTTTGAACAATATGAGGGTGAGTAAATAATGACAGAGTTTTCATTTTGGGGTGTATTATTCCTTTAAAGAAAGTACAGCATGATCTCATTAAAATGACATGAGTGGTGCCATTTTTGCCAAAAAAAAAAGAGGTAATAATAAAGATATTACATGGTTCCTTACACGTATCGTTGCAGTTCCGAGGTGAAGTTTTTAACATAAATTCTTTTCTCTGCCCAGTAGGTGGCAAAAAATGCAAATCTTCAAAAACAAAAGAAGAAGAATATGGAAGTGAAAGGGAGATTTATAGTAAAAAAGTACATAAATATTCATCTGATTCTCACCCACACCTATCATATTGCTTCTGAAGACATGGATGTAACCACTGGAGTCTTATGGATTACTTTTATGCTGCCTTTATGTGATTTTTGGAGATTCTGGTCACCATTCACTTGCATTGAATGGACCATAGCTGAGATATTCTTCATTTGTGTTCAGCACAAGAAAGAAAGTCATACACATCAAGGTTGGGATGAGGGTGAGTAAATGATGAGAGAATTTTCATTTGTGGGTGAACTATCCCTTTAATACACAATCACATTTAAAGTTGAAGTGTAATTTTTTCTGTGTTAAAAATACTTTCTCCTATCCCAGCTTAATATGCAGAGACAACTATAAGTAAGCCATTTGTAGGGTAATTTTCCTGTAAAATGTCACTGCATTTCTGTGACACTACAAAAATTCATCTGTTTGTTTTGAGCGACCCATCCAGCCCCACAAAGCAACATTGATTCAACCAATGACGTGACTTAGGTGTTTATTTTTTCAATCCCGTTCGGTGGTGCTAGTGGTGCAGAAATTACACACTTCAGCTTTAAATCACCAAAACCTACCTCCCAACCTTAAACCCAAACCTAACTGATACTGTCATAAAAAGCAAATGTGAGATGAAAAATTAAATTGCTGAAGCAACCGCATCAGTTTGTGGTGATTTTATGACACTTTTGGCTCACGTGTCGACTTGCGGACTCGTACCCTGATCCTTCACATCGCAAGTGCAAAGCTCTATCAGTTGAGCTACTGCACAATTTGATTGTGCGCAAACAAACTTGTAAATGTAGTTGGTTATGAAATGCAAATGTTAAAATCTATCACCTTAATTCATGTGCTTTAGTATAAGTGTTTAGATGTCATAAGATAGCATTGTGTGTGGAACAGGGTGAAAAGTAATTGTTTATGAACGGATAATCTGACGTTTTACTTGTGATTTGAGTGAAATAAATAAAAGTCATGTTTTTGTAGCGCCTTAGTGGTCATTTTTACCAGGAAAGAGTGGCCATACATATATTGAGCCACAATTTTTTTATTTTTTTTAAAATGTAGGTATAGTAACGTTATTCTAAAGACCAGGTTGCGTAAGTAGCACCCTGTAAATCACTTGCATGTCATAAATTCTTCACTCACAAATCAGTTTATTATTGTCCTCCTTGTGAGGGAGAGAGAGACACACAGCACATTATTAATTGAATTAATTCGGGTGCCTGTGTAATCCTGTCAGTAGTTTTGCTGCATTACACTGAGAGGGAGAGACAGAAGTAGCTCAATGTTTTTGTCAGCCATGTGTCAGCACGGTGCAGTCTGACTGCCAGACAAGCAGGGTCTCTCAGGGCCTCATTAGGACACCATTCCCTGCGCGCGCGCGTGTGTGTGTGTGTGTGTGTGTGCTCCTCTTATTATGTGTATACATACATTTGTGCATGTGTGTATCTTGATGCAATCTGGGAGGTGTGTACACTCACACCTCTCTGCCCAAGGTGGATCATTTGCTCGAACAATACAAGTCAGCTCCAGCTTAAGTTGCAGGCATGTGAAAACTAGCCTGTAGGAACAGTTTCCAATATCTGCTACATTTAGTGCTGAAAATCTAATACCTTTTATTGTATTAAAAATGTCAAATCAGCACGCTCTCGTATTCTGTTCACGTAATCTATCATACATCCATTTCTGTTGTTGATCACACGACTAGACAATTTCATTTACATTAAAGGAACAGCTCACCAAAAATGAAAATATTGGTGTAGCTCCAAACCCATTTAACTTTACTTCCCTGGAATACAAAATGGAAATAAAATGTAAGTCGTTATTTACTCTCAAATGAAATCAAATATGGCGGCTATGTCGATAATGATGCAATGAGAACCAATGAAGTTTAAATTTCATTCTGTTCATCCAACAAAGTGATCGTATTGCTTCAGAATACTTGGAATGCAGTGCATGAGTCGGGTCAATTAGTTTTTATTTGCTGCAAATTTGCGTCAAGTTTTAATTTTTTGTAAGGGAGGATCCTGCAGATGAGTGAACATGTTGGAGGTGTTCCCGTGTTTCACCGCCACTTTTCTATCACATGTTTTACACAAAGGGAAACCATCTCCGACCAGTAACCCAGAATACCCAAAATACTTCCACACTTTCGAATTAACCCTTTTAGAAGGCGGATAAAGGGTCGGCTGCGTTCCTCCTTCAGCCATGCTTCTCATCCATGTTGATTTTGCTTACATCAGAGTGCGCATGTTTTATGTTGCATTTTGTGTTGTGAATCTTCATTCGTTGATGGAAAAAAAAGTACTGTGCGATCAGAAAAATCAAAAACAATTTGGCTAAAAGGTTATCTAGAATTATTTACGGTATTTTGAAGTGCGATAACAATATCTTGCATGTTAATTACTGTGGTTTACCATATTAATGGATATTGTCACATGCCTTCTTTTAAGTTACTTTGTAAAACACTTTTCACAGAAAAGTTTTATTTTTTTCTGTTCATCGAGTTCAAAATCATGTCTTTATTTCCTCCTCATCCATTGTTACATGAAACAGACATTCATATGGGAATAAATTATATTTTAAATGTATTATATATAAATAATATAATTTAAAAAAAATGTTTTAACCCAAGTAATGTACTTAAAATGACCTTAATTTCTGACAGTAATTGAAATCTAATTACAGGAATTTTTTATATAATGCATTACACTATGTAATCAGATTACACCCAAAAACCTGGGCATCACCTGCTGTGATGCTACATGAATCTGAATGCAGAATATGGACTACTTATTCACTCTATCAGTGTGCTGTTTTCTAATCATTGACTCTATCTAATAATATCTAATAATTGTATTCAAAATGTCAAACCACCACATTCTTGTATTGTGTCCACGTATTCATCCTTCAGTTTTTGGCACTCTCTACAACTGTTGTTGATCACACAACTAGACAATATCATTTACATTAAACTGGACTCAGCAAAACCTGCAACGTCGGGCTTTTTTTTTTTTTTTTTTTGCCATTGTCAGCACACAAATAGTATGTAGATTATAACATTAAAATGTAGGTACAAGTGTTTTTGGGTTTTACCGAGGGACACAGTCGCTGTTTGTATGTTTATATAAACAGGTATATTTGCATGCTCATTAAATATTCAGTCCCTACTGACATCATTACCTGCATACACATGCACACACACACACACACACACACACACACACTAAATTCCATGCGAGGGTTTCTCAAACTCTTATATTTTATTCAACAAATTCAATGTTTCGTTCCCCCTCAGGTAGTCACTCATTCAACAGACATTGCTCTTAAATTATGAATGTCTGGTTTGTCTTTTTTACACACACACACTAGCAAGAATACACACCTGCGTCATTGCCAGAGATGTGCTCATAGAGAATAAATAATGCGTTGGTGTGAAGTAACAGTGATGTGTTAAAGTGGATACCATGTACTCACTGCTCTGCAAACTGCTGGATTTGACCTAGAACAAGAAAATCGTACATTCAAACATTGCTTTAATGTGAATGCACCCATTTCTATAAAGACAAAATAACTGATTTGTTATCGTTTGTGTGTTTCTTACACCCTAGCTGTGCTTCAGATACATGCTAAATGTTGTATTCCTAAAGGTGCTGTAATGTTTTATGCTAAGATACTTTCTCCTCTCCCTTATTGTACAAAGAAAATTGGTAGGCTGCATTGATTTGTTTAAGCTAAAAAGTCTTATAATATCTGAAGAAATCTATGCTAGCATTCCCAGTCATCACAACAGCAGATGAATTCAGTATCCCATGAAATCCTGTCCCCCTAGGACCCCGAGGTGATTTGATTGGCTGAAAGAAGTAGTTTTGGGCATTCCATTCAGTGCCTGATAGTAAAGTCTACAATATTGCTTAATATTAGTCTTAATCATGAAAAATCAATTAATGTTGTGCAGCTACGTATGTACTGTATGACATATCAAGGGTTGCCGACTGTCTCGTATAATACGGTATCCTCCCGTATTTGAGGGAACAAAATTGCGTTTCGTATAAAATCCATACGGGATGCCATTTGTCTTGTATTTTGAATGTTTTACAAACCGAGAGAAATGGACCTGAAACACACACCTTTCACATAGGGTTGCCACCAGTCCTGGATTTTCCAAGTTTGTCCTGGTTTTTGGCTATCTTTACTGGAAAAATGTAATTCCATTCTGGGATGCAAAATGTCCTGGAATTTCAATATGTGATGCATTCACATGTTCATAAGTACACTATGCAAGGAGAAGAATCAAACACATTCTTACATCAATCATAAGAAAGTTCGCTTAATTTTAGTGAACTGGTTTGTTTGGATGTTTGAGGTTGAGATTTTTAACTTTTGTGTGAACAATCCTTTAACCTAAATCCTAAAACTTTAGTCTTTACTGCTCTTTCCCACTTGGAAAAAAGGAATACATGTGAGAATGCTGTTTGTGGATTACAGCTCAGCATTCAACACTTTAGTGCCCTCCATGTTTGATGTGAAACTCCGGGCTCTGGGCTTGAACAGCTCACTGTGCAGCTGGTTCCTGGACTTCCTGTCAGGCAGATGTCAGGTGGTCAGAATGGGCAGTGACATCTCCTCACCACTGACCCTCAACACTGGAGCCACGTAAGGCTGTGTTCTCAGCCCTCTCCTGTACTCCTTCTACACACATGACTGCATGGCAACACACAGCTCCAAAACCATCATCAAGTTTGCTGATGACATGACGGTGGAAGGTCTGATCACTGACAGTGATGAAACAGCCTACAGAGAGGAGGTGCACACTCTGACATGCTGGTGTCAGGAGCACAACCTCTCCCTCAACATCAGTAAGACAAAGGAGCTTGTGGTGGACTTCAGGAGAAAAGACAGAAAACACAGCCCCATCACCATCAATGGAGCACCGGTGGAGAGAGTCAGCAGCTTCAAGTTCCTCGGTGTCAACATCACTGAGGAACACACATGGTCCGTCCACACAGAGGCTGTTGTGAAGAAGGCTCACCAGTGCCTCTTCTTCCTGAGACAGCTGAGGAAGTTTGGAATGAACCCCCGCATCCCCACACTGTTCTACACCTGCACTGTAGAGAGCATCCTGACTGGCTGCATCACTGCCTGGTATGGCAACAGCACCACTCTCAACCGCAAAGCCCTGCAAAGGGTGGTGCGAACAGCCAGACACATCATCGGAGGTGAGCTTCCCTCCCTCCAGGACATATATACCAGGCGGTGTGTGAAAAAAGCTTGGAGGAGCATCAGAGACTCCAGCCACCTGAGCCATGGGCTGCTCTCACTGCTACCATCAGGCAAGCGGTATCGCAGCATCAGGACCCGCACCAGCCGTCTCCATGACAGCTTCTTCCCCCAAGCAATCAGACTTTTGAATTCTTGATCTCTCACGATCAATATACATCAGCACTGCGCTTTACTGGTCTCACACTGAACTCTCATACTTTATACTTTCTCTTAATAACACACTGGCTCCTGACTATCAATCGACAGCCCGAATGTCAATACAACACTAAACAACACATTACTGCATATTTATTCCCAAATGATTACATGTGTAAATGGGGGGATACTGTGTATTTTTATTGTACACTGTGTATTTCATATTGTGTATATTGTATACTGTATATTGTATATTATTAGTTGCATATTGTATATTGTGTTATGTGTAAATTAGATGTTTATTGTAGATTGGTATATGTCTCATCACTGTCATGACTGCTATGTATGTTGCTCGGAACTGCACCCATGACTTTCACCCACTGTTGCACTTGTGTATATGGTTGAGTGACAATAAAGTGATTTGATTTTGATTTACTATAAGGCTTTAATGTTCTGGAAAACATGTCCAAAAAAGGAAAGTCTTTGCTTTTAATGTAAAATCTCACAGGTTTATAATGCCCCCCCACCCCCCCCCAAAAAAAAGAAAAAAAAAGAAAAAAGAAAGAAAACACCCTATTTTTAAGATTTACGCATTTCTATTTCCTAAAACATTAAATTAACACAACTTAAAAGATTTAAGATTTTTTTTACTTAATTTTGTTAAAAATTACTCAATTCAATCTGATGGAAATTTCTTATGAAACTGAAACTTAAATCTTGAAAGCATACTGTAAATCTTGAATATATTTTTTGAGTAAATAATTACGTACATTTATTTGATTTCCTTTGGTATAAATTACAAAAAAAAAATTTTTCTTACTTTATACATAACTATATCCTTTAAACATTAAAACATATATATATCTAGGGCGCCATACAAGCTAGAACTGCCACTGTCCTATACTAACCAGCAGTGCTGGGTAGTGTTACTTTTAAAAGTAACTCATTAGAATATCACATTACTCCTTAAAAAAGTAACTTAATTAATTAAAAAGTTACTTTTTATGGAAAGGAAAGTGTTACGTCACTTTTGCGTTATTTTTGCGTTACTTTTCTCACAGCCACTTTCTCTTCTGCTATGCTATGCATTCCATACAAACACAAGAGATATGTAGCGACATTACAGTTCATGCTAGCTACTGTACAACACTCATGTCAAAACAACATACTAAACAAACAGATATTTAGAAAGTAGGTCTTCACGACATATTTATAATAAAGAATCAATAACATGAATATGCATGATTTGTTTTTCCATCAACATCGCAGCCAGTATTAATAATGAAGAATAACCACTATCTTACCTAAAGCAGCAAAGCTCAACACTTGAACCTGCATCATATGTCATCATGTGCTGTGCCCATTGACAATGTCAGAGTCAACTTAAGATGTTTTTCAAAAGTCAGGATAAAATTCAGTGGGGAATGCCGGCCATATTCAAGGAATAAATGAATATTTTTCACTTAAGTCATCTCAGTGCATGCTTGTTTTGAGTTGATCCACGGTGCGTACAGACTGTTGATACAACTTGAATGGAATAGTTTTTAATGCTACCAAAATGCCATAAAAACGGTTTGTTTCATGAATCGAACTATTTGTTTATTATAAAATAGAATATTTTTAGAAACTAAGACATTTTCTCTGCGTACACAGTTGATGCTTGGAGCCACTGATCCAGAGTCAGCTTTTCTCACCCCATTCTCCCAGTTACAGGGAGCTCTAACACAGAGCAGTTCAGCTGCATAAGTCAGTGAATTAAGCAAGTATTTCACCCTGTGTATCATGTCATGGCCAGCGGAAGACTAGTCTTATAATCCCTCTGCCTAAAACATGTTTACTGATTTTTTTTTAATGCAGTGTGTATTAACACATGAATCAATAGTGTTTCACTCAAACGAATGTTGACCTCATATTACACTAAAACATGAAATGCGCATGCGCGTTAGCGAGTTGATTGACAGGCGATGCCTGTATCTAAAAGGTGACTGGTTCTTTTACCTGCAAGGCAGGACTTCCTTTCTACATCCATTGACTGTTGGGTGCTAGAGCTTCTTGGTTGGGCGTTCCGATTTCTCCCATTCATTTAAATAGAAATTTAGTCTCTGCTAAATAGTCTCTGGCCTCACACTCTATAGAACTACAATGCCCATCATGCACTACGTCTCCTTCCTGACGTTTGCACAATTTTACTCCTGATTTCTCGCAATACAGGGACAGCAGAGGAGTACAAAAACAATGCATTACTTTATTTAAAAAATAACTCTGAAATTATGGTCTATAATAAAAAATATTGTGTTACTTTACTCGTTACTCAAAAAGTAATCTGATTATGTAACAGGCATTACTTTTATTGCGTTACCCCCAACACTGCTAACCAATGCAACAAATGTTCAAATAAAGAAATTCTGCTTGTGTTTCCAGTTAGCGTGCTAACCAATTAGCTTGCTATGCTAATAGAACATTCTATCATGCATTCTCTATGGCGTTATCCTACTGACCAAAGCAACAAATGGTCAAATAAAACATTTCTCTTCAGCTGCATCCGAATATGCATACTTCCCTACTATATATAACATATGCCCATAACAGAAGGCCCTATGTCAATAGGGTTGTCCAAATCCTTAATATTCATAAAAGAGTAAGCGAGTAATACTTGGATGATCTACTATTCCTGGTGAGATTCTGAAGTGAGCATCAACTGGACACTTTACTATCCCATCATATCACTGGAACTTTAGAGACATTTAAAATATTGAATAATAAAAAATAAAAAAACGGTGGAGAACCTTGAATCAGGCATTTCTTTTCAACTGTAAATTCTATATATACCAATAAAGATGTTCCTTGTGCTAAAATTGTGCTTGTTTAACAAAACCAGAGTGGATTATTTGAGCGTTATTTGTTACTATGTCACATATTCGATTTGGTAGATTTGGTTTGAACACTGGTGTCTGTGTGTACATCTTTATCTATTTAAGTAAGTACTATAACAATAATTGTGATACCCTAAACATTGGGAAATAATGTATGTGTAGTTTATTCTTGTGCTGTAATAATAACAGTACTGTATCATTATGATCAGAAAAGATTGTTTCATTACAACACATTACACAGTGCATAATAACAGTTCAAATGAGATAAATAGAAATTCACATGCATAGCATACTCATAAGTATTTGTATATTGTGTATAATATCAAACATTCTTCCTTTTCACAAAATTTAAATTTAAATCCAAGAACGTGATCCAAGTTTTCTCACGAAAACGGTACCTTTTAATGCAAAAATAAATACCTCCTCCTGTGTTTGACTTATTTCTGAGTTGTCCCATGTTCTGTGTTCATCTTTTTCCACATTTGTTCATCTCTCTCTATCATTCTCACATGTAGCCATATGGAGCGTCGCACACACAGATATTTACATACCGCGATGTATACGGTATAGAAAAATCTCTACAGGTTGAAACTTTATATCATCACCACGATATTTATCGGCATACCGCATAGCCCTGTTGCACTGTAAGGTTTGCTTTTGGCCATGACACAAAGTAGTGCATTTTTAACAAGGCAAGCTTTAGCCAAATCTGGCCCTGGCACACATAGCTATCTTAGGTCATTAGTTTAAATAAATCCACACATAGCTAGGCTTAATCACTAGTTAAATAAACTCTGGGATTTCCTGGTCTAGTTACACATTATAAGTCAAGTCCAAAGTTGTTTAAGCCATTTGGTAAAGCCGGCCTATGCACACATAGACATTTAGTACATTAGCGTTATGCCATTTGGCCAAGATGGCCAGGCACACTTAGCTAGAATACACTGGATGTACATGGCTCTTCGGAGCAGCAGCAATACACAAGTCTTGGCGGTAGATCTGCATTGTTGGAGGTTTGTGATTTTTGTACGTGTTTGTGCAGCTTTCCTGCTATACTAACATTCTATCATGCATTACCTGTGGTTCAATTATCCTACAAAGCTAACATATTCTGTGCAAGTCCTTTTGCAAGTTTTTATAAAAACTTTGAATTTAGTGCTAGATGGTAAATGGATATGGTAATACTGCAGCAAGATCACACAGGAAGTCGGCATGTTGTTTCCAACAGTTCCAGTACCCCAGGATTGGCAACATTATGCACACTCGCTGACAAGCGCCTTCACCTATCAGACATTTTTACATCGGTTCAAGCTTGTTTACCTTCCCTTGTGGCGTGACCTAAAGTGCATTGCACCAACAACGTGGGAGACCCAGGTTTGTAACCCGCATTGAAACAAGAAAGTAATCGCGTTTGCATTATCAGCAACAAGTGCAATTCGGAGGTTGCATTTTTCCCACTAACATTACATTTTTACTCGTCTGATGGTTAGATTTAGGTTTGGGGTTTGGGTTGGGGAGGATAGTTTATAAAATATGCATTCCTCTTCAATGTATTTCAAACTGTACTGCTGAAAACAACTCACTTTACACATCGCTTTTGGCGCCCCTCTGTGGACATTTTTCAGTGCAGTTGTGTGTGAAAGAAACAGAATTAGTGAGAAAATGTGTGGAAGTGTGCTTTGAAAAGAGAGTGAGAGACAACAGCTGAAGAATCCAAGGTTGCTCTTTCATGTGTTGCCAGGTTGAACTAGTTTTGGTCTCCCCATCAAAGCTCTGTTTAATTCAGTCTTAATGAGGGATTCCTGTTCCTGCCCCTCTGCATACTGTGTCAGCAACTACACAGTGCTCACCTTAATAATTCTAGTCTGTCTAGGTTAACTCAAACTTATTTGTTTATACAGTATGTGTGCATGTGATGCAAATTTTGATTGTGAATGAAAAGAACAGAAACCAATTCGATTTTTCATACTGCAGTTAGTTACATTTAAAAGATTTTGCCACTTTTATTTATAGGTGCAACACAGTATAAATAAAGTAATAGCAAAAGTTAAAGCACAACAATAAGCCACAAAATTTGATATATAATTCACGTCTGTAGTTAAAATGATGCAGACAAGTTACCAAAGTTCAGTAATTATGGTTAGAGGTTGGTTCAAATCCCTAACCCAATGTATAAACAACAATAATAGCGATGCTTGCCTTAGCAAGCACACTGCTAATAAAAAGCCAAAAACCCAAATCAGGAAATAAAAAATGTCCTTTCTTTACACCTGTACACGATCAGTATCTCTTTCATCTGAGCTATGAAGACTTTTCCTTCCTGTCCCTTCCACAGTCTGACAGCCACCCTGAGAGAGAAAATCAACTGCAATCATGTGTTTTATTAAATAGCATCACATCCGTTTTACTCTTGGCTGCGGTCTGTGCTGTCAGACACAGGCTTTTTGAAAATTACAAGTGTCATATTAGATGATGCCGCTGACAATCCAGAGGGTTTAACAGAAACAACAAACTGATCAGAGAAAGAAGAAATTTAATTCCCATGTTTGACTACTTTATCTGTCCTTAATAAATAGGAAATAATTAAATGCAAAAAGACATAACCAAAGAAAGAAAAACACTTTTTAACAAGTAGTTCAATGTACTGTATAAGGGTAAGACATGAAAGTCTAGTTGTACGTTTTTGTTCAGCATCCTCGGGGACTCCAAACCTAATTCTGACCTAATACAAAATTAAATAACCAAAAAAGCCTTTTAAAAGTAAACCAAGCAAATTTGGAACTGAACTTGGCAGTAAGTGTATCACTAAACATTTTCGCTATATAGAAAAGAGCTGCTTTGACATTTATCATCTTTTTAAAATTACAAAACGTCATGGTTACTTGTGTAACCTCCATTCCCTGATGGAGGGAACGAGACGTTGTGTCGATGTAGTGACACTAGGGGTCACTCTTGGGAGCCCGAGACACCTCTGGTCTTTGATAAAAGGCCAATGAAAATTGGCGAGTGGTATTTGCATGCCACTCCCCCGGACATACGGGTATAAAAGGAGCTGGTATGCAACCACTCATTCAGGTCTTATGCTGAGGAGCTGATGTAAGGTCCGGCCATTTCAGCAGGTAGTTCAGCGATGTGGCAGGAGGGACACAATGTCTCGTTCCCTCCATCAGGGAACGGAGGTTACACAAGTAACCATGACGTTCCCTATCTGTCACTCACTCGATGTTGTGTCGATGTAGTGACACTAGGGGTCCCTATACAAAACGCCACAATTGGCTGAACTGTGTTACGTGAACTGGCGGTGTGTGGTGGGCAGACCACTGTGTGCCTCATAGTCAGCACACCAGATTGACACATAACCTCCCCCAACATAGTTATGAGTGTCGAACAGCCCTTTTTGGGGACAAGTCGACTACCCAAGAGACAGAGACAGGCTTACCCAGTCGTGGCCTCTTTTCCCCTTCTCTTTTTTCCACTCCCTAAAAAAGAAGGGGGATTATCCGACTGGGCCGCCAGGTCTAGTCGGGGGGTGTCCCTCCCAAGGGGAAGTCACAGCGGAGACCACACCTCGCCCAAGGGGGGGGGGGGGGGGTTAAGTGGAAGGAAACGTCACATGGTCTTTCCAACTATGTGGAGAGTCTTCAAGGTAGATCCTGCCCAGTGGGGGAGGAACTACTACAAACATGGAGACTGGGGCAGAGGGGCTCTGCCCAAGGAAGACACAGTTTGCTGACAGGGAAACGAATTAGCGGAAGATATATATATCGCATGGGGTTAGCCTTACAGGGAACCGCCACATGCGGAGCACCTACCCCAGAACAGGACTCTTAGTTAGCATGTGTACTGGGCCGGCAGTGAATCTCTCCGAACACTCACCTGCCACAGGGCTCGGAGGAAGTCAACCAGGGAACAAACTTGTGAACACTACTGGGAATTAATGGCGCACGTCTTCAGCTCAAAAGGAGGTGGAAGGCGCTATGTGCAAGCGATACACCCGGCCGGCTATCCTGGGCTTATCCGCTTGTGTTGCGTGCCACTACCTGGGATGAAACTGGTTCCACCCGGAGGTTGTAGAACCTTGCAAAGGTGTTGGGTGTTGCCCAGCCCGCTGCTCTGCAAATATCTGTTAGAGAGGCACCTCTGGCCAGGGCCCAGGAAGCCGCTACACCCCTGGTAGGTGTGACGACCATACACACCGGGTATATGACCCAGGGAGGAAGGAAGCCGCTCTTTTGCTGAACTGTTGGGTACCACAGCCACTTGGGCATGCGGTGAAATCAAACAAAAAGGCAACAAAAGATTTTCCGCCCGGCCCGCCACCGGGGGATGGAGTGGTCTTTTTACCAGCTCCAAGTGAGTGGGTTCCTTCGTCCCTGAGTCGCCCCTCTCAGGGGCACTTTGAGGACCTCCGTGGGTTCTTAGGCACCGGCTGTGAGACGGGTGGCGTCTGCTTCCTGCGGTGGGCTCCACGCCGGGGCCGGGCCGAAGGGGTGGGCTACGGCGGAGCCGGTGCAGTCACCGCAGGGGGACGCCCTTAATGATGAGCAGATGGGGTGTGGGATCTTGAGCCATTCCGGGGCAGGATGTGCCGGATTGCCTCCGTCTGCTGCTTCACCGCCGAGAACTGCTGGGCAAAGTCCTCGACGTGTCGCCGAATAGGCCCGCCTGGGAAATGGGGGCAGCAAGGAACCGTGTCTTGTCGGCCTTGCCCATCTCGACCAGGTTGAGCCAAAGGTGGCGCTCCTGGACCACTAGTGTGGCCATCGTCTGCCCGAGAGACCACGCCGTGACCTTCGTCGCTCGGAGAGCGAGGTCGGTCGCCGAGCGTAGTTCCTGTATCAAATCTGGGGCGGAACTACCCTCGTGCAGTTCTTTCAACGCCTTGGCTTGGTGGACCTGCAGGAGAGCCATGGCGTGCAGGGTGGAGGCAGCTTGTCCAGTAGTGCTGTAGGCTTTAGCTGGCAGGGACGACATGAGCCTACAGGGCTTGGACGGGAGCTTAGGGTGTCCGCACCAGGTGGCGGCGCTCTGCGGTCATAGGTGCACTGCGAGCGCCTTATCCACCGGGGGAATCGCCGTATACGTAGCCCCTGGCTGCCCTGCCATCAAGGGTAGTGAGAGTGGGGGAACTGCGGAATCGGGGCCGGGCAGTAAAAGGTGCCTCCCACGACTTCGTCAGCTCCTCGTGCACTTCCGGGAAGAATGGCACTGGAGCGGGGCGTGGCTGCTTTGAGCGGCGCCGCGAGCCCAGGAACCAATCATCAAGCCGCGAGGGTTCAGGGGAGAGCGGAGGGTTCCACTCTAACCCGACGCTCGTGGCCACCCGGGAAAGCATGTCCGTCATTTCGGCATCGGCCTGTGACTGGGCAATCGTCCCCGAAGGGGGAAGCCCAGCTGAGGCTTCTGCATCCGACTGGACAAGCCCGCTCTCCGATGCTGCGCTCGAGAGCTCATCATCTTCGTGGGCTCCGAACAAGAAGCCAGACTCGCCGTGAGATGAGCCGGCGAACTCATCCGGAAGCCCAATTGGGGCAGACGAGCGTGCTGGGGAATGGGAGATCCACGGGGGATGCCCGGCGGAGACGATCCCATTGGGGTCCCCAAATCGCCCCCAGTGCTAGCCGCGCTGGCCTCATACCCGTAGGTAGAAGGACCGAGGCGGGGAGCGCAACGTTGCCATGGTAATGTTCTCGCAGTGAGAACATGAACCATCCACAAATGCTGCCTCCATGTGGGTCACGCCCAGACACGAAAGACAGCGATCATGACCATCCAAAGTTGAGAGATAACGACCGCAACCAGGAATAACACACAATCAGAAAGGCATCTTTAAAAAGATGCGTCTTTAAAAAGACGTTCCGTGTGTGACGCTCTTTTAGAGAAATATATACTCTTTTAGAGGAGGAAAAGCTCTTTCAGAAAATATACTCTCTTGTTTTTCTGCCGAATCGCCCAGGGGCGACAAATTTGCCATGAACTCTTGATTTTCATAAGGGATGTTCTTCTGGAGCTAGAGGTCTGCACAGGCCTTATAATGAAACCCGAACGTGTCTTGAGATGTGTTTTTGAAAACTGAAGTTCTTTATAACTTGACACAGTGACTAAAAATGTGCCGGTCTTACGTGTGACGCTGAAGAAACTGCGAGATGCAGTGCAACAGTCAAAGACGTCTGTCCAGTGCTTGTTTACATAGGAAAACAGTGTGAATGGCCCCATACTCATCCGTTCGTGCATGTCTGTGAGTAAGATAGATTGGCCTGTTTATTTTTCCATTAATTACACACCCGAACCCAACCCAAACCTGACCCGAACCCGAAGTCATACTTGGAAAAACTGACCCAAACCCGGCCTGAAACCTGGTTTGGTCCCATCGGGTCCGGGTCAGGTTGCAGACCTCTATCTAGAGCTGAAATAAATCATTTGGCCTTTGGTTTCATTAAAAAAATTATTGGAAAGAAATAATAACATTATTAACTGGATACCAGCATTTAAAAATAACACTTTCAAATACACACGTGTTTGTTTGGTTCGGGGTTTGACTGTTGCACTAATGTTGGTATGTGGTCTTTATAATCTTGTTTTTGACACACAATCTATTTTTTCTAATATGTCAAAATGTCAAATGTTAATATGAGTGGATTATCTCTCTCCACGTGGAATGTGAATGGGTTGGGGCATCCCATAAAAAGAAGGAAGGTTGTTTCTTTTCTTAAACATAAGAAATATGATATAGTGTTTCTTCAAGAATCTCATCTTTCCCCGCAGGAAGCTGAAAAATTTGGGAAGATATAGGGTGGGCATGTATTCCTAGTACTGGCTCAAGTAACAGCAGGGGAGTCATTACACTGATAAGTAAACATCTACAATTCAAATGTCTCAAACAGATTAAAGATAAATTAGGAAGAGTCATTGTTTTAGCAGAAATTCGGGGCAAAGGTTGATTTTGGCTAATATTTACGCACCTAATGCTGATGATCAGAACTTTTTTATAGATCTTGAATGGATGTTGCAAACCGCTGGCACCCCTTATGATACAATTTTGGGAGGAGACTTTAATTTATTGATGGACTCAGTCCTTGATCATAGTGAAGCAAAAGTGTGCAAGCCCCCTAGAGCAACACTGACGCTTCTCAGGATAAAAATCTTGGTCTTGCAGATATTTGGAGACTTTTGAACCCATCTGGTAGGGACTATTCATTTTTATCATCAGTCCATAAGATTTATTCTAGATAGATTTTTTTTATTTTTATATCTAAGTCCCTCATTTCATCTGTTGCTGATTGCTCAATTGGAAACATCTTAGTCTCAGATCACGCCCTGGTGAGTTTAGAGGTGTTGCAACATACAGAGAAAAAGAAATCATATAGTTGGCACTTTAATGTATCCCTTTTGCAAAATCCTGATTTCCAACAAATTTTAAAGGCTGAAATCAAGGTTTATATGGAGACCAACTGGTCCTCAGTATCCTCTGCGGGCGTGGCTTGGGAGGCACTTAAGGCGGTTCTTAGGGGCCGGATCATACAGTATGCCTCATTCATCAAAAAATCTGAGAACTCGTGGAGTTGGAAGGGAATATTAAGAGTGACGAGGCAGAGCTGAAGTGCCGAATGTAGCCTGATGGCCTCAGAGAATTGACCAGATTGAAATACAGATATAATACTATTTTGTCATGGAAGGTGGAGTTTTGGCTATTCAGGACAAGACAGTCATACTTTGAGTTGGGGGGCAAAGCAGGGAAGCTTTTGGCTAGATATATAAAGCAGAGAGTCTTTTTCTACCATTCCCTCAGTGAAATCTGCTGGTGGTGAAATATTTACCTCAGCCATTGATATTAATAATGCTTTTAAAGAATTCTATCTTGATCTCTATAGTTCCACGTCTTCATCTACTGATGAAGATATTAGAAACTTTGTGGAACCATTAGAACTCCCTAAACTGACGACTGAGCAAAAAAATTATCTTGATTCTGAGATAACCATGGAGGAGCTTGATGAGGTAATTAAGGCCCTGCCTACAGGCAAGGCTCCGGGGCCAGATGGCTTTGCCGCTAAATTTTTTAGACCTTATGCTACAAAACTGGCTCCACTTTTGTTAGAAGTTTATACAGAATCATTAAAGAATGGAAAGCTTCCGCCAACCATGACATAAGCCGGATCAGTCTGATTCTTAAAAAATGACAAAGACCCAATTTCCCTGATCCAGCTAGAAGTTAAAATATTGTCAAAAATTTTGGCTAATCGATTAAGTTATGACATCTCTTATACATATAGATCAGGTGGGGTTTATTCGGGGCTGCAGCTCTTCTGATAACATTAGGCGTTTCATCAATATCATGTGGTCAGTGGCGAATGATCAGGCTCTGGTCGCAGCCATCTCACTTGACGCCGAAAATGCGTTTGATATGGTAGGATGGGATTATCTTTTTAAGATTTTGGAAATATATGGGTTTGGGAGTACGTTTATTGGATGGATTAAGTTGCTTTATAGACACCCTTTAGCAGCGGTACAAACAAATGGATTAATTTCAGATTATTTTACTCTGGATAGGGGCAGGGTTGCCTTCTTTCCCCATTATTGTTCTGCCTTGCCCTGGAACCATTAGCAGCCGCGATAAGAAAGGAGGATGTTTTTCCAGAGGTTGTGGCGGGAGGTGTGGTGCATAAGCTTTTGCTTTACGCAGATTATATATTATTATTCGTCTCAGACCCTACTAGATCTATGCCTTGCCTCCACAGAATCATTAATTCCTTTTCTAAATTCTCAAGATACAGAGTCAATTGGTCTAAATCCGAAGCTTTGGCTCTGACAGCGTACTGCCCAGTAACGGCTTTCCAGCCGGGCGCCTTCCAGTGGACCAAACAGGGCATTAAGTATTTGGATATTTTATTCCCAGCTAATTTGTCTGATTTAGTTAGAGTTAATTTTGACCCTTTAATAAAAAGATTTCGAGCGATGTGGGCAGGTGGGCTTCATTACATTTATCGATGAATGGGAAGATTAATGTTATAAAAATGAATTGTATTCCAAAATTCAACTACCTGCTACAGTCACTCCCTACAGATGTCCCCCTCCCTTATTTCAAGCAATTTGATAGCATAGCAAAGTCTTTCATTTGGAATGGTAAGCATCCCAGATTACATTTCAGTAAGCTGCATTGGCCGATTGACAAAGGTGGGCTAGGCCTACCCAAGATTTTGTTTTATTATTATGCGTTTGGTCTCAGACATTTGGCTCATTGGTCGGTTCCACCTGAAAGAGCCCCTCCCTGGTTTTGTATTGAACAGGAAGTTCTTGCCCCTATTTTGCCATTGCAAAGCCTTTCTATCAAACTAACCGGAGAAGTTAAACTACACCCCGTTATCTCACATTTGCACTCGGTATGGACAAAAGTGTCCAGAGTGTTTAATTCGGATATGTATCTAAATCTTGCCTTGGGCTTATGGCTGAACCCAAAATTATGTATTAATAAGTCCCCTTTCTGCTGGTCAGAGTGGATTGTGAGGGGGGTTACTACACTCGGTGACCTCCATGGTCACTACAACTAAATTTGGTTCAACATTATGGGATCCCCAGATCTCAATTTTTTAGGTATCTACAGCTTGCTCTGTACTATTTTTGAGAATAGCATACACACCCCTAAAGCAGCAGATACTATGGGAGTGGTGTTTACTGCTTTTGGAAAAGGTCATGAGGCATCAGTGTATTACTCCCTGTTAATTGAGAGTCTGGGGGATGGAGCTTTAACCTCTCTCAAGAGATTATGGGAGAACATTTTTAACTAGGATTTGGAATAGGGAGAGTGGACTAGGATTCTAGGGCTAGGGTGCGCCTTATGCAATTCAAGATTTTACATTGGTTCTATTGGACCCCCTGTAGATTGTATTGGCTTGGTCTTAAAGACACACCCACCTGCTGGCAATGCCATTCATAGGATGGAGACATAACCCATGTCTTCTGGGGGTGTATTAAGATCCAGGAGTTTTGGTTGAAGGTTCTGAGTTTGGTGTGTGATGTATTGGGCACTCGGGTATCATTTTGCCCCAGATTCTGTATTTTGGACAATGGGGCGGTCATCGATATTGAAAATAGACACATAAAGAGTTGAGTTTTAACCAGTGTCATGATTGCCAGGCAGATACTTTTAAGGGGTTGGAGGTTGTCTGGAGCGCTCTCTTTTCAGGAGTGGTGCTCGGAGATGGAAAGGGTGGCGGCCTTTGAAGAAGGGTCATTTAGAAGAATGGGAAAGTATAACTTGTTCGTGGAGAAATGGGGCAGATATGTCATTTATGGATGTGTGATTATTATTATATTTTTTATTTGTTTATTTATTTGTGTGTGTGTGTCTATATCATTTACGACCACTGGGATGTTGTTGGGGGCCAGGGTGGGATTGGGGATTGGAAGGGGGAAGGGTAATAGTTGGGGTTAATGTTGATTCTGTGTATACATGTTTTGTTTTTCTATGTTCATATATGTGAATCAATAAATATTGTTAATCTGAAAAAAATTACAAATAATAATAACTTTCACTCCGGAACAACTGAAAGGGACTTTCTTCCCGTTTTCGGTTATTTTCTGTGAAAAATGTTTATTATTCCTTGAACCATTTCTTGTCCCTGCCTTTTCCATGGCTAAAATCTTTGAATGCGCAGGACGAAGATGAGAGGATCTGTATTTTGCTGGTGGTTAGTGTTTCTCATGCGTAAGTGAGATGCTGGTCAACATGATCACACAGGAAGTCAGTATGTTGTTTCCAAATAGTTCCAGTACCCAAGGATTTAGCACACTATGCAGACTCATTGACAAGTGGCACCTCCCATCAGATATTCTTGCATTGGCTCACGTGTGTTTACTTTCCCTTGTGGTGTGACAGGAAGCATGTTGGGTCAGCAGCGTGGGAAACCTGGGTTCGCATTCTGTATTGAAACTAATTCTGTTCACAAAATCAGTGACAAGCGAGATTCAGAGGTTGCATTGTTCCCCTCTAACATTAAATTTTTTCTTCACTGATGGTTAGGTTTAGGTTTGGGGTTTGGGTTGGTGAGTATAGTTTATAAAATATGCATTTCTCTTCACTGTATTACAGCCTGTAAAGCTGAAAACAACTCGCTTTACACCTCGCTTTTGGTGCCCCACTGTGGACATTTCACCTTGAGCTCACATGTGCCCATACGCACAACAACACTTACTGCTTTGGCCACTGGAGGCACTCTTTCGAGTTTCCTTAAGAACAGACCGATTTTAGCTACAAAAAAGGCAACCTACTGTTTCTGATGCAGCTTTTGGGTGAAAACAGACCAAAATATGATTTTTTTTTCAATATAAATCTTGACATATGCCACACTAATGAATCTCCTTGGCAATAATGATTTCAAGCTCGATTACACTTCCTAGTGCCATTTAGCGCTCTGCGCATGCATCAAGCTTTAGAAAGTGTAATCGAACTTGAAATCATGATCTTGTCTAGAGACTGCAATGGCAAGATGTTAAATAAAAAATGAGTTACATTTTGGGAGTCTAATGGATTACTGCCTTTATGTGCTTTTTAGAGAATAAACATTTTGGTCACCATTCACGTGCATTGTATGGGCCTACAGAACTGAGATATTCTTCTAAAACTCTTAGTTTGTGTTCAGCAGAAGAAAGAAAGTCACACACATCTGGGACGGCATGAAGGTGAGTTAATGATTTTCCTTTAAAGGGATAGTTCATCCCTAAATGAAAATTATGTCATATGTATCATTCCAAACCGTCTGACTTTCTTTCTACTGTGCAACATGAAATAAGAAATTTTGAAGAATGTTCATGCAGATCTTTTCCATTAAATGAAAGCATATAGTGGACCATGGACTGTCAAGCTCCAAAAAGGACAAAAAAGCACCATAACAATAGTCTATATAAAATATTGTGCTGTATTCCAAGTCTTCTGAAGCCATAAGAAAGCGACATGAGGAACAACACAAGTGTGAGTAAATGATAACAGAATTGTCTTTTTTGTGTGAACTACCCCTTTAAGGTTCGTTCAAGAGCAGAAATCTGTGTTGGATAAAACAGTGGCTATACTGTAACAAATTATAATTTTTACGATGATACTATTTGTATGTCCTTCAGTTTGTCTTTCGAGTGCCCACATAGTTCCTGTCAGCACAGACAGTATTGATGTAAATATTCTTGTCTACTACAGCGTCAGCTACATCTGTGTTTTCTCAGCTGAGCTCATTCTATCTGGAAGTTGCCATGGGATGATGGACTGGCCGCTTGTGCGAGAGGTTGTTGACCTTATTTGAAGCCTGTGCAGAAACTCATGAGTCTGACATACACAGGATGTTTGGCATTAACTAGTGGCCATACGTTGGAGTGAAGGCATTGATGACGGAGAACAGCTGGGAGTAATCCTATTCCTCTTTCTCTGTCTCTCTCATTCCTTCACTCTCTCTTTTTCCTATTGCCACACTAATGAATTCCGCCTTTGTCTTTAGGAAACTGTAATAGATATAGGTGAATATCCTCTCTCCCACTCTGAACTCTAAAATGGTAACAAGTTGTTTGTTAGTTGCCATTTAAGCATTAGCATACACTACAAGAGGCTAGGAGCATATCATCCCATTCATTTTTTTAAAAGGATAGTTCATGCAAAAATGAAAATTCTGTCATTGTTTACTTAAACTCATGTTGTTCCGAACCCAAATGACTTTCTTATATGAAATATATAATGAGCTAAATTTAGACTTAAAGGGACAGTTCACCCAAAAATTAAAATTCTCTTATAATTTACTCACCCTCATGCAGATGTGTACGATATGATAGGTGTATGTGAGAAACATATCAATATTTAAGTCCTTTTATACTATAAATATCCACTTTCAAATTCTTCTTCTTTTGTTGGTGGTGATTAAAATTCTTCAAGCATATCGCTTCATACTTGGCATGGAGGAGAATTTATAGTAAAAAAGGACTTAAATATTGACCTGTTTCTCACCCACACCTATCATATCGCTTCTGAAGATATGGATTTAACCACTGGAGTCATATAGACTGCAGCTGGATATATCTCACTGCAATGCCAAGATGTACAGTGAAAAAGGAGTTACATTTTTGTCTGTTCTCACCCAAAATTGTTTGGATGGCTTCAGTGGATTAAACCACTGGAATCTTATGGATTACCTTTATACTGCCTTCTTGGTTCTAGCCAAGAAATGCCCACGTCAACTCACCTTTGAGCTGGTCTGCCCTTCGGCCATCAAGGATGAAAAGAAGAACTAACCAATTGACAAGTATACAAAACAACCAAGACAAGAAAACGAGTTCTCAAGCAAGCAGATTGGAAAAGTAAAACTTCTCTTCAAGCTGTAGCAGCGATGACAAGTGTGTTGTTGATTTGCTCAATGAGAAAGAAAACTTTCGAGACACTTCACAAAGTATTTCTGTTCACCTGCCGGACAAGTTGATTGACAGTATTATCATGTAGACAGAGTGTGAGGGGTGATTAGAAATAATGGAGTGTAAAAAATAATATTAACAGTTAAAACATGTTGTCATTTGGAACAATATTAATTATATGCCACTGACACACATTCTGTATATATTGTGTTATGTACATTTGTTTAAAATCACTGTGTAAAATTACTCATAATGACAAATGTTAAAACAAATGTTTAAAACAAATGTTTGGAGAAAAAAAAAACCTCGCTCTTTCGGCGAGTGAATGTTCACTCTAGGTGGTTCATAGGAATCCACTGTATATATTTAAAATGTTAATCTAGGGTTAGGTTTAGGGGTTAGGGTTTAAGGTTGGGGTAGTGTTAGGTTTAGGGTTTAGGGTAAGGGTTGGGATAGGGTTAGGTTTAGTGTTTAGGTTAAGGGTTGGGGTAGGGTTAGGTTTAGTGGTTAGGGTTTAGGGTAAGGTTTGGGACAGCATTAGGTTTAAGGCCCAGAAATACTGCATACGAAATCGAAAAACGAATGTGTGTGATATCATTTAGAACAAAATCTGGCCAAAAAGGTGTTTTTGCGTTCGTTTTGGTTGTTCGTAACAGCTCGCTTTGGATAAAAGCATCTTCCAAATGAATAAATATATAGCTCGCCTGGGCAAACTTTTAGAAAAACTTCTAACTGGCTGCTAAACACCTTCTTACTGCCATTGGTCCACATCATCGGTAGGTGTGACCTGAAGCGCCACCTACTACTTTGTTTACATTGTTCAGTTAGTATTCATCATGAACACACGTTAGCACATTAGCGAATTAAATTATTATTATAAATTATTCAATGATCCTCTAAACACCTCCCACAGCAGTTTGGCGGGTGTTTAAGCCTACATCCACACTAATACGTTTTAGTTTGAAAACGCAACTTTTTCTATACGTTTTGGCCTTTTGTCCACACAGAGACAGAGTTTTTGTCAGTGAAAACAAAGCTTTTTGAAAATGCTCTCTCAAGTGGATACATTTGAAAATGCCATCTTCACATTGTAGTGTGGACGGGGAAGACGGATATATCTGAAAACTATGACGGATTTGTTGTCATGTGATGCAGTCATGTGATCCATTCAACCCAAAACAATCAAGATGGTGGCCCACATTGTACCGCCGTTATTGTGCCTGTTATTCACTTTGAGAGCGTTGTTAAAGATAAATGTTACTTTGTACAGTCTTCAAAATGCATTCCTTTAAAAATGATGTGAAGTTTACTCTGAATTGCTGTCTGGCGACAAAACACGAGGTCAATTCCATTTCAGCTCGTACATGGAACAGCAATTTTAAGTGTGGATGAGCAACTTTTGGAAAATGTTTGAAAACGGCAGTTTGGACATAGAGCGTTTCAAAAACAAAAACGTGTTTTTTAATTTGTCCAGATAAATGTAGACATAGCCTGAATGTTCGCACACAGTACACTGTTGCTCGGCTGTTTAGAACTTCTTTTTAACCCTGAAAGAAGAACAAAGAAGAACGTCTCAGGAAGTATATCGGTGCCTTTAGGGGTTAGGGTTTAGGGTAAGGGTTGGGGTAGCATTAGGTTTAGGTGTTAGGGTTTAGGGTAAGAGTTGGGATAGGGTTATGTATAGTGGTAAGGTTAACAGTGTAACAGTGTAACTGCAGGAATACAAGATGGCACCACGGATAGCAGCTCTCCAATTCTTTTTTTTTTTTTTGTCTTGTGATTAGTAATTTTTTTCCAATCAGTTTTACCAGGGATGAACTGCTGAACATTCGGCAGCACATACCAGACAATCTTTTCCCTGTTTTGGACTATTCAGACGTTTTGCTAGACATTTTAGGTGGAGGCGCAGCAGTGTTGTTTAAGCGTGCTATGAGACGCAGGCGAGGGAAGCGAGCCAGCACGCCTGTCAAGCTCTGTCAGCGCGGCATTCGAACAGTGCTGCCAAGTATTTATCTAGCGAATCTCCGCTCTCTTCCTAACAAAACGGACTAACTACATCTCCTAACCCGTACAAACAAGGACTTTTCAAACTCTGCTGCCTTGTGCTTCACAGAAACCTGGCTGAGTGAAGCCATTCCAGACAGCGCGTTACGTCTGCCGGGCTTTCAGCTGTTCAGAGCGGATCGCATTGCAGAGTTAATGGGGAAAACGAGAGGCGGTTGAGCATGCTTTTACATCAATGAAAGTTGGTGTACAGATGTAGCAACATTAAAGAAGATGTGCTGTCCTAATTTGGAAGCGCTCTTTATTAACTGTAAGCCTTTCTACTCACCGTGGGAGTTTTCCTCGTTTATTCTGGTGTGTTTAGATTCCTCCACACATGTGCATGAATGCAACACTGCAACAGCTGGCTGATCAGATCACAGACACGGAACAACAATACCAGGACTCACTTATTATTATTCTCAGCGATTTTAACAGAGCCAACCTCACCTGTGAACTGCCAAAATACAGACAGCACATTACATCCCCCACCAGAGACAGATATACATTGGATCATTGCTACACAACAATAAAGGATGCATATCGCTCTGTCCCTAGAGCAGCTTTGGGACTCTCTGATCACTGTCTGGTTCATCGTTTTCCAACCTACAAGCAGACACTAAAATCAGCTAAACCTGTAGTAAAGACTGTAAAGAGGTGACCAATGAAGCAGATCTGGAACTACAAGCCTGCTTTGACTGCACTGATTTGAATGTATTTGAGGCTGCAGACACCAATCTGGATGAGCTCACAGATACTGTGACATAATATGTCAGTTTCTGTGAGGACATGTGCATTCCTACTAGGACTTATTTAACATACAACAATGACAAACCATGGTTTACAGCAAAACTCAGGTAGCTCGTCAGGCCAAAGAGGATGCTTACAGAAGTGGGGATAAAATATTGTACAATCAGGCCAGGAACACACTGAATAAGGAAATCAGAGAGGCTAAAAGAAGCTATTCTGATAAGCTGGAAAACAAGTTTTCAGACCCTGCATCAGTGTGGAGAGGCCTGAAAGACTTTACTAACTTCAAGGCACCACCCCCCAACACTGTAGGGAACCAACAACTGGCTGAAGACTTGAATGTGTTTTACTGTAGATTTGAAAGGCCAAGTCACACACCCCACACCTACTCTGACCATCACTTCACACAAACATCAACACCTCCTGCTATCCCTCTCCTCCCCCCTCCTGCTACTCAATCTGCACTTAAGATCTGTGAAGAGGAGGTGTGCCGTGTCTTTCTGAAACAAAAGACAAGGAAAGCACAGGGCCCAGATGGCGTTTCACACACTTGTCTAAAATCCTGTGCTGACCAGCTGGCCCCCATCTTCACACAGATCTTCAACAGATCACTGGAGCAGTGTGAAGTTCCCTGCTGCATCAAACAATCCACCATCATTCCTATCCCAAAGAAACCCAAAATCACAGGACTTAATGACTACACACCCACCGCTCTGATGTCTGTGGTCATGAAGTCATTTGAGAGACTGGTGTTGGCCCACCTGAAGGACATAACTGGACCCTTTCTAGATCCCCTTCAATTTGCTTATCGAGCAAACAGGTCTGAGGATGATGCAGTCAACATGGGATTGCATCATATGCTGCAACATCTGGACAGACCAGGGACGTATGCAAGGATCCTTTTTGTGGACTTTAGTTCGGCTTTCAACACCATCATCCCAGCTATATTCCAGACTAAATTACATCAACTCTCTGTTCCCACGTCTATCTGTCAGTGGATCACCAGCTTTCTGACAGACAGGCAGCAGCTAGTGAGATGGGAAATTCACTTCCAGCACATGTACGATCAGCACTGGTGCCCCCCAGGTATGTGTGCTCTCCCCACTACTCTTCTCCCTATATACCAAGGACTGCACCACCAAGGACCCCTCTGTCAAGGTCCTGAAGTTTGCAGACGACTCTATTGTCATCGGCCTCACCAAGATGATGATGAGTCTGTATACAGAAGGGAGGTTGAACGGCTGGCTCACTGGTGCAGTCAAAACAACCTGGAAATGAATATGCTCAAAAAAGTGGAGATGATAGTGGACTTTAGGAGGAACACCCAAATATTGACCCCGCTGACCATTCTAAACAGCACTGTGGCAGCAGTGGAGTCATTCAGGGTCCTGGGCACTACCATCTCACAGGACCTGAAGTGGGAGACCCACATTGACTCCACTGTGAAAAAGAACCAGCAGAGGTTGTACCCTGCGCTCTGACCCCAGCTTGGCTGGGATATGCGAAAACTTGGGGCAGTGGTGGCTCAGCGGTTAAGGCTCTGGGTTACTGATCAGAAGGTCGGGGGTTCAAGCCCCAGCACTGCCAAGATGCCACTGTCGGGCCCTTGAGCAAGGCCCTTGACCCTATCTGCTCCAGGGGCGCCGTATCATGGCTGACCCTGCACTCTGACCCCAGCCTAGCTGGGATATGTGAAAAAGAAGAATTTCACTGTATATGTGCAAATGTATAATGTGATAAATAAAGAAAATTATTAATTATAATTATACTTCCTTCGCCAGCTGAGGAAGTTCAACCTGCCACAGGCGCTGCTGATACAGTTCTACTCAGCAGTCATTGAGTCTGTCCTCTGCACTTTAATAACTGTCTGGTTTGGTTCAGCTACGAAATCGAACATCAGAAGACTACAAAAGACAGTTAGGACTGCTGAGCAGATTATCGGTTGCCCCCTGCCCTCCCTTCAGGAGCTGTACACTTCCAGAGTGAGAAAAAGGGCTGGAAAAATCACTCTGGATCCCACTCACCCAGCCCACTACCTTTTTGAACTGTTGCCTTCTGGCAGGCACTACAGAGCACTGAGTACCAGAACCATCAGGCACAGGAACAGTTTTTCCCTCAGGCTATCCACCTCATGAACTGTTAAAACTGCCCCATTGAGCATTAATTATGTGCAATACATAGTTTAGTCTATTTATTTTTATCCAACATACCCTACCTCTTCTGCCATACATTCCCTCGCATCTGTATATTACAGATTTGTATTTTAATTTGTACATATGTATATATGTATTTGTATTAGATTTGCACTATGTATGTGTATATGTATGTATGTATGTGTGTGTCTGTATGTGTATGTTCGTATGTGTATAATTATTTTTTATTTTTTATTATTATTTATGTCTTGCTGCTGTTTTTGTATTGTTTTTGTCTTGTTGTTGTATTGTTTGTACACTGGAAGCTCCTGTCACCAAGACAAATTCCTTGTATGTGTAAGCATACTTGGCAAAAAAGCTCATTTTGATTCTGATTCTGATGTAATTAAATGCATGTACTTTAAATGTCAGTACAGTGCAACAACCCATTTGTACATACTAAGTACATTTTAGAAAATGTTTCAGTACATAGTAGTTAAAGACACCTAATATAAAGTGGGTCCCAATTTTTTTTTTTTTTTTTTTTTTTTTTTTTTTTTTTTTTGACACAAAGGAAAGATGACTTTGTTTCCCAGCGGACTCATAAAATTGTGAATAGCACTTGTGGATCATATATGTGTGAGGGGGAAATGAAAGTATATGTGTAGCACATTAGGGTCTTGCACCTGCCCTTCAGGTCAGCACAAGCACTTGGGTCAACGAGTGGAATTGAGGAACGTCCACCACCCAGCTGGCCTCTTAAAACACACACACAAACACGGAGATTATAGCCGCCAGGCAGCTCTGCTTGAGTAGACAATGAACTCTGCTCCTCCTCTGTGTGGTCCTGCGATTAGTTCTCAACTGAGCTGTTTTAAACCAGGCTTAACTTCCCTTCAGACCTCTATTCTTCTCTTTGCTCCTCTGCTGGGTTTAGCTGTTCCAGGATACATTTGGATGATCTGTTTTAAACACTGAAACAGGAACCCCCCAGGGGGCAGTTAAGGGAATGTCAGGGGGGCAGTTGAGGAGGTCAGGGAGATGCAGTTGGTCTGTTTCCTACTGCTGGCCTTGGGAAATGCTGATCCACCACAGCCCTGTTCCCATGCAGTCTCTCTCTCTCTCTCTCTCTCTCACTCACTCTCTCTCTCTCTCTCTCTCTCTCTTTAGGGCTCCACATTTCATACAAAGTTTTACACTACAATCTTCAAAGACAAAGGACAACTGGCTCTAACATGGACAGAAAGAGATGTGGAAGGCCAGATTTATAACTAAACAAGAGGATAAGTACATCAGAGTCTCTAGTTTGAGAAATAGACGCCTCACATGTCCTCAGCTGACAGCTTCATTGAATTCTACCCGCTCAACATCAGTTTCATGTACAACAGTAAAGAGAAGACTCAGGTGTGCAGGCCTTATGGGAGGAATTGCAAAGAAAAAACACTTTTGAAACAGAAAAACAAAAAGAAAAGGTTAGCGTGGGCAAAGAAACACAGACATTGGACAACAGATAATTGGAAAAGAGTGTTATGGATCTTAACCCCATTGAGCTTTTGTGGGATCAGTTAGACTGTAAGGTGCGTGAGAAGTGCCCACAAGACAGCCACATTTATGGCAAGTGCTACAGGAAGTGTGAGGTGAAATGTCACCTGAGTATCTGGACAAACTGACAGCTAGAATGCCAAGGATCTGCAAAGCTGGCATTGCTGTACGTGGAGGATTTTTTTGATGAGAAATCTTTGAAGTAGTTTAAGAAGTTCTGACATTTTTTTTCAAATTGTAATAGTAATTTTTCATGTTATTAATGTCCTGACTACATTGTGATCAGTTGAATGCCACTTTGGTGAATAAAAGTACCAAATTCTTTCCATAAGAGCAAAATCTGTACATTATTCCAAACTTTTGACAGCCAGTGTATATATACATATACACTACCAGTCAAAAGGTTTGAAACACTTGACTGAAATGTTTCTCATGATCTTAAAAATCTTTTGATCTGAAGGTGTATGCTTAAATATTTGAAATTAGTTTTGTAGACAAAAATATAATTGTGCCACCATATTAATATATTTCATTATAAAATGAACATTTAATTTAAAATAAAAAACTTTTTGAAATTGATGACTTGGACCAAATAATAAAGAAAAGCAGCCAATAAGTGCCCAACATAGATGGGAACTCCTTCAATACTGTTTAAAAAACATCCCAGGGTGATACCTCAAGAAGTTGGATCAGAAAATGTCAAGAGTACATGTCTGCAAATTCTAGGCAAAGGGTGACTACTTTGAAGATGTTAAAATATAACACAGTTTTGATTTATTTTGGATTTTGTTTAGTCACAACACAATTCCCATAGTTCCATTTATGTTATTCCATAGTTTTGATGACTTTACTATTATTCTAAAATGTGAAAAAAAATTATAATAAAGAATGAGTAAGTGTTTTGACCGGTAGTGTGTGTATATATATATATATATATATATATATTTGTATGTTAACTTTCAAAATTAAAAAACAATTACCAGTTCTTAATTTGCAATAATTGCTTAAAATTATTCAGCTATTATTGCTATTACTACAGCTATTATTATTATTATTATTATTATTATAATTCCATGATAATTCATAAACAGGCTTTTGCTTGGAAATGATGACTTTCAATGCGAAACTTTTACTGACGCTTCTATAGCAAGTCATTCTGATAATTTTGACAAAGCATTATCTATGTTATAGATAATGTTACCTTGGTGACATAATTTAAATCAGCAGAATTTGCAATAAAAAAGTTCAATATATAGTGAAACCAAATGTTTAGGTTTTCAAGGCATGACAACACATACATATTATCAAAGAGCATAAGACATGGTAACAACATAGCATTGACTCAATAAGGCAAGTATGCTGCAAAAAATAATTTTGCTTTTAGTTATCATAACTTAAAATGTAGAGTTAGAATAACTGCCCTTGATTGATATCCAAGTTTTGTTGGCTGAACTTGTGATAATTTATTTAAGTTAGAAAAACTATTCAGCTGAAATAAAAAATAAAAGTCAAGAGAACTACGCCCATCACGCTCACCTATTTGGATTACCAGCATGCACTGCGACATGAATAAATTATGCAAATTGCAGTGTTGCTGTCTTAAGGGGCAGTCACACTACACTTCGCACTCCATTCACTCAAATTCAAATGCATCTGAATAGAGCAGACAGGAAACGCAAGCTCATGTGAAGAAATTTCATACTACGCTGCATACCTAACCGTAAATTCGTACGACTAGAGAACACGTAACCAATAGAAGATCGAAACGTCATTAGCTGACCTCTTGGCTCAATACAAAGAACACATATTTTAAAGTTGCAGGAAAGTGAGTACATAATATATTTAAAACATTTTAATATAACATTATTTGTTATTTGTGATGCATTATTTACTTATACCAAAAATTCTCCCACATGATATCATATCCTGGTCCGTTGCGTTGTTTGAAAAAAAAAATTAGCATGCTCAAAGCCTTGTGTGACTGCCCCATAACAATTTTTTTTTTTTTTTTTTACTGTTTGCTGCTTTTATTTATGCTCTTGGATGTTGTGATTGTTGTCACTTTCAGTTATTTGTCATGTAGCAATAATTCAAAGTTCATCTTTTTACTTTTTACTTGTGTTTTTATGATTGTCACCATCATTGTGATTTGCATGCAAATTGTTGAGTGTCATGTGTGTCACCTTGACAAGTTTAAATCTATAAATCTATATAATAGAGGGATTAGAAGTAGATTTCTGATCATCAACTGGACATTTACTATCAAATGGCAGTTTGTTTTACCTCTAGCAATGGGATAGCCCTAACTACTATAATTTAACATAGTAGTAGAATAATACTTCTACTACTATCAGTAATATTGAATTACAATATAAGTAATTGAACTTCTACAGTTTTAATCAAATTAGAATGAAGTTGATTGAACTAAGATAGCCAAGTTTACTTAAAATACATTAAGCTCATTTAACAAGTTATATGTTATGTTTATACAACTTTCACATTTAAGTTGACATAACTTAAAATTTTAAGTTGAAACCATTTAAAAAAAAAAATTTTTTTTACCCCATACTCTCTCACACTGGCTCCGCCATCCTTAATACTGTGCCCTCCCCCAGTCTCTCTGCTGGCTTTGTTTTACAGCATATCATTCTCTACATACAGACAGACCTTCCCTGTAAAGCAGCGTGTCTGGAAACCATCATTTTTACGTGTTGCTGTGTTAAAAGTCAAGACCATAAAATTGCAATATTACAACACATCCTTTTTCAGGCAGTTGGTAGATTAAGGCCTAGTTCTCTTGTGAAAACATGCTCTGTGTTTGTGGCCAGAGCTCTGGGTGAGATTGGGGAAAAATAGCAAAAATAGTGTTAACATCGAGAAAGAACTGACCTTAACATTTTGTTACGTAATAGTAAAATGTGCAGTTTCTGTGCCATTGCGTCACCAAACGGAATTGCAAAAATAATGACTTGTGTTGCTCCAGTATAGAAAGCAAAGTTTTGATAGCGCAACAAAGCCAACGTTGACAGGTTACAACGTTAACAGCTAAATCAACGTTACGATTGACCAATAGATGAGTTTGGAGCAGGACTATCTGTTTTCCGACCAATGACAGAAAGGTTGAGCATTCAGGAAACATGTTTGAAAACAATAATTATTTTTAAAATTCAGTTTTATGATGCTTGTGTCGTAGAAATTTTACAGTTCAGCTTCAATCCTGGTGTTGTGGTCATGAACATAGAAAACTTCATTGATTATAATAGGAGTATCCTATTTATTTTTGCATCACATCACTTGCAATGTGGGGTTCAGGCTCCACACTGGATTCCCATCAGGCAGTTCTGTAAAAGGTAAAGTAACTTCTGGAAATCTTTGGAAGTCTTCTTTGGTTATTTTTGAGGTTGAAGCAGTGTTGTATACTGCAGCACAATCATGATTCTGAGAAATCCTGAGTACCTGCCAATGGATACAAGCCATTTTCATGGGCAAACGTATCTCTCTTTCTGTCTGTCTCTCACTCTCTCCCTCAGTGCAGCTGTGTTAAACAAACAGCCTGGTGCAGCTGGACCCCTGAACATGGCGAAAGGGGAATTTTAATCCCCTGTTTTTCTGTTCTTTGGCACCAGTCAGATTTATGTGCTCATAAAACCAGAAGAAAATCATCCACTCCGTCCACAGCAAAGGAGGGGTAACGGAGCAATCTGTGATTTAATTTGGCAAATTGAGATAAAAAGTAGGACAGATTCAAGGAGGAAGTGTTTTTAAAGGAATAGTTAATCTATAAATTAATATTCTGTCATTATTTACTCACCTTCATGTCACTATAAACCTGTATGATTTACTTTCATCCATGGAACACAAAAGGTAAATATTTGAAGAATATCCTGGTTGCGTGTCAGTTCTCGCGTGAACTTGCCAACACGCTTAGGTCACGCGAGAGGATGTGTGACCTCGACCCTCTTGAATTTTTAGTAAAAAAAGTTTTACAAATGTATCTGTTTCTTACACACATCTAGCGTTTTGCTTCAGAAGACATTCATTAATACACTGGAGTCGTGTGGATTACTTTTATGATGGCTATATGTGCTTTTTTGAGCTTCAAAAATGTGGCACCCATTCACTTGCATTTTATGGACCCACAAAGCTGAGACATTCTTCTAAAAATCTTCGTTTGTGTTCTGCTGAAGAAAATCATACACATCTGGGATGGCATGAAGGTGAGTAAATGAGAAAATGTTCATTTTTGGGTGAACTATCCCTTTTAAGCCCAAAGTATATTTCAATTTTTACGCTCAGTGTCTGAGTACAGTCGAACGCGAGCCTGTCAAAAGTATTCTCCATATTACTGTGCGTACATACACAGGCGGTTGGCGCTAAGACTGCTATGAGAAACAGGACTATTTTTCTTCAGGAGTTTAGACTCGTAAAGACGTCTTTATATTCCTTCAGACTCGGATGCAGGTATCTCCCAACCTCCTCACACACGCACTCTTCACTTGCATATTCACTGTTGTTGTTTTTACCTTTGTCTTCTGTTGTTTACTGGTGATTACATCTTCTTCTAGTGCTTCTTCGTGACAGCAACGACTCAAATGTGAGTGTTGCCACCTTGTGGACCCACTAATTAGTGCAAATAACTCCATGAGCATGCACGTTCTGCACCTTCAAAGACACGCAGTTAAAAAAATCAGAAGACGAGATTTGCGTCACTGACAGAAGTATACTTCGTGATGAAGGGGGACTTTTATTTTTAAATAATCATAAAAAAGAAATCACAAAGTGGGGGTCATCATACATGACTAAAGCACACACAGACACACACGCACACACTGATGCATGTAAGGAAGCCAAGTGCAGATATTCTAAAATACATAATTGTTTGTCATATATAATAGTTTTATTATTGTATTATTATATAAGTATTATTATTATTTATAGAGCCTCTGATTAGGGGCCCAGGGAGAGATAACATGGCTGGCACACATTTAAGTACTGTTTGTTTTTTGTATCAATTTTGCATTTGCAGTTCCCTGTTTCTGAGTGTCGCACCATGGCCCCAGGTAGTCAGAGGCCCGGGGCACTGGCCCCATTGGCCCGATTCATAAGCCATCATTGGTTATTGTATGGCTTCAGAAGACTTATATATATATATATATATATATATATATATATATATATATATATATATATATATATATGTCACGCCCTCGTCAGCCTCTGCTCCTCCAAACCCCTCGCACTCTCCTGATTCTTAATTATTTTCACCTGCTCCCCATCAAATCATCAATCAGATCAATATAAAGTCTCACCATTCTCCCTCAGCCCTTGTCTAGTCTCATTTGGACCAGCCACTAAAGTGACTTACATCTCTAGTAGCGTGAGTTATTTACCTGTCAGTCATCCAATATCTTTGCTTACGTTAATTCTTATTTAATCAGTGATTACTCCTTGTTTGTTCTGTGTTTTCCTTGAGCTCTGAAAATAAACAGCATCTGGGTTCAACTCCTCGTCTCAGCTTTATAACTATATATATATATATATATATATATATATATATATATATATATATATATATATATATATATATATATATTAGTGCACGAGTTATATGGACCACTTTTATGGTATTTTTGGGGGTCATCTTGACAGCCTCAGTCCATATTCACTTTCATTAATGAAAAAGAAGAGCCATGATATTATATAAAAAAATAATAATGGCAGTAAATAATGACAGAATTAAAATTTTGGAGTGTACTATTCCTTCAAATACACGTGTTTCCCAAAAACCTGTACAATGGTTGTTCAGTTTGAAGACGCATATCTGGTGATAAGTACTGTGATTTTTAAGTCTGTTGTCAGAAAACTTAATGAAGTGATAATTGAGTGCAAGCTGAGCTAAACACACACGCAGACAGACACATACTGGTTTTGTGACTTATGAAGTATCCATCATTATCAGAAATGTGTTAAACCAATACTTGCACAACAGCCAGATCTTTTTCCTCAGTCCTGAACTAAAAACAAACTCTGTGCAGCACACCAAACTACTTCCAGCTGTTGTCAAACCCATACAAACACGCGGTGCAATTATGATCTGATGCCAGCAGTGTGAGATTGGGTGATAAATTAAGCCTCCAGCGAGATTCAAGAGCCGAAACTGTAGTGGCACTCATTGTGCTCCAAAGCATCCATATGAAACCACACACTGAGCTTAAAGGTATAGTTCACACAAAAATGAAATTTTTGTTATTATTTACTCACCCTCATAATGTTCCAAACTAGTATGGCGTTCTTTCATCTGTGGAACACAAAATGAGAAATTTTGAAGAATGTACTTGTCGCTCTTCCATGCAGTTATGATGGGCACTAAAGGTTTACAAGCTTCATAGAGGACACAAAAGTATGGAAGCCCTGAACTGCAAGGTAAAAAAACAAATCAATAGGTGACATTTTTTTCTTTTAGGTATCTTAGTGCTTTCCTGAGCCTATGTCCTACAAAAAAAGCTCTGCAATTTTTTTGTTAAAAACTTTTCGGGCAATTTGTTTTTCTCAGAATTTTTTGTTTTCTCTCAGAATTGTTTTTTCTGTAAAATTAGTTTTTTTTTCACATAAATTTTTTTCTCTTAATTTTTTTCTCTTCAAGAGGCAAAACATGATAAAAATCTTTCTAGCTAACCATTATCATGTGGTATCAACCTCAGCCACCAGGTGCAACTATCAGTAAGCATGAAATTTTATGCTTACAAGGTGAAAGAATGTCCGTGGTACTTTATTTGTTGATTTATAGATTTATAGTTATAGTATAAAACAATAACAACAGTGTTTTGCAAATCATAATTAGGATTATTTCACCTTGCAGTTCAGGGCTTCCATATAAAAGCACCATAAAAGTAGTCCATATAAATTGTGCGCTGAATTCCAAGTCTTCTGAAGTCATCCGATAGCTTTGTTTGAGAAAAAGACTGAAATATAAATCACTGTAAATCTTGATATCTGCCCTAGCTCTTTGTTGCATTCATAAAACTTCATGAGAAAAGTAACGATGTCCGATTTGTAAAATAATTGTTCTCGAGTCGGATCTTTTCAATTAATCAGTTGATCTGGTCTAAATGAATAATTCAGATTTGGACTAATACAGTTCTTAAAGGAATGTTCTGAGTTCAATACAAGTTGAGCTCAGTCAACAGCATTTGTGACATAATGTTGATTACCAAAAAAATTATTTCAACATGTTTCTTTATTTTGAAAAAAGCAAGAATTGCAGTTAGAGTAAGGCCCTTGGAAGTGGAAATGACTGGCCAGTCTGTAAATGTTAAAATACGCATTGTTTTAAAAGTTTAGTCACAAAACGTAAACAATATACATATTAACATGATTTTACTGTGATAAAATCACTTACTAGCCTTATCTGTGAAAAGCTATAACCAATATTACAACTTTGTTGCCATGACGACGAAACTGTGTAAACCCTTTAAGCGATTTTATCACATTAAAATCATGTAGCACAAATATTTTTACCACACTAAAATCATTTTAATATGTATAATGTTTACATTTTGGTGTTATACTTTTGTAACAGTGTGTATTTTAATGTTTATATTCTGGCCCATTGACTTCCATTGTAAGTGTCTTACTGTGTCAGCGATTGTTTTTTAATAAAAAAATTTTAATGAATGAGGGATGAGTAAAAATTATTTTCTGGGGTAATCAACATTATGGTACAAATGCTGTACATTGAGCTTAACTTGCACTGAACCCAGAATATGCCTCCAGATTCCATTCACTGACTCCAGTAGCACTGGAGAGGAAGATTATTAGTGAATAATGACTTATTTCGGTCTATATCTCACAAAAAGCTATCATATGGCTTCAGAAGACTTGGGATATAGCACAGAGTAATTTTTGTTTTGTACCCTTGTTCAAAGTGTCTTTGGCAATGTACTGTATAATGCCTAGTATTTTCTGAAGTATGTAAAACAGTATGCAACATCCAAAGATAAACGTTTTAAATAAAAGTATGCTACATTGTTGTCACATGACCTCAATACATAACATGTTTAAATCTGAGAGTGCTGGTGACTTTTAGTCATGTGGACCACTTTTATGATACTTTTTTTTTGGTAATTTGCATCCTTTTTGAAGCTTGAAAGCTCTAGTCCCCTTTCAATGTAATTGCATGGAAAAGAGCAACCAGTAAATTCGTCAAAATTTCTCCTTTGTGTTTCACAGAAGAAAAGTCATAAATAATGACAGACGTTTCATTTTTGGGTGAACTATTCCTTTAAAAACACCATGTCATATCCTTGTGGCATCACAATACCAATCACCTCATGCAATCTTCTACTCTGAGGTCTGAGTTTGTGATTTGCAATGGTCTGATGGAGGGACAGTGGGAGCAAATAATCATGAACACACATACATGCTTAGACTCTCAACAATACTCACACACTATGAAATACAACTTAACAAATCAGGACACGTGTTGCGTTGATCATTGGATAAGCCAGTCTAAGGGTGAGTCTTACAGGAAGCTCCCAACCTCCCCTGTTAAAAAAGCCCATCTGGAAATCAAACAGCTGTCATGCTATAGATGTCCAGATTGAAGAGAGCAGACAGAAAGAAGCTCTAAATCTCTGCCATCTCAGTTTGAGTCTGGAGTGAGAAAATCCAACACTGCTGGAAGTAGGAACTTGGAGATTATGGAGAACATGCTGATTTTGGTAAAGTTTCAGGTGCTTGAAAGTCTATCTTCTGAGACTAAATGCTGATGTATGTTTTAAGCTTACTGTAAGACTGACTCCAGCAGTATATTTTCATGATGACAACATTCATGACAAGGATAACGAATGATGATCTGGTGTGTTCAGGAGTATAATGGAATACACTTTGGAAGCCCAATAGAGAAACCACATTGCAGAGTCTTGCCTACACATGGGATCATTCAAGATTTAGGCCAAGAGAGAAGAATCACATCCCTTATGTGTGTCCAATAAATCTTTTTGTTTTGTACGCTTGTTCAAAGTGTCTTTGGCAATGTTCAGATGGAATGGAACACTAGCGTACTGCACACTGCTCAGCATAAACTGGATTCTGCCAAGTGTTTTTTTTTTTTTTACATTTGTAAAACAGAATGCAGTATCCAAAGAGAAATGTTTCAAATAGTAGGATGCTACATTGTCATATGACCTCAATGCATCACGTTTTATTCCGTGAGTGGTGTTCACTTATTACCTCGGGAAATAAAAACATTTATTTTTAGAGCCGTCAATTGGTTGTATACAGTATACCACATTTCGAGGATGTAGTAGCTCATCGGAAATTAAAATTTCATAGATAAAATTTGAACACAATGCATGGTAGCCTATTCATACTACATACTGTAGGCTACTGCAGAAATAGTAAGAGTAGTATGGTAGTTTGCAATTCTAAACATAGAGTTTTTCTTTACCTCTCACTATGACAATAGAAGTTTCGCCTATTGCTAAAAAAATTATTTTTGTTGTAAAGTAATTTTAAAATGCAAAATAACTGGTAGATTTGTAGATACAAAGCTGCTTTTTTGAAACCCCAAGATGTTAAATTTCATTCAATTCTGTCAGGACTTTCTCTGTTAGGTGCTAAATATCAGGTAGTGTTCAAATGATTAATGTAATATTATATATTTATTCATAGGTTGATTTTTCCAGAAAAAAATTTAAACAAAAAGAAATGCTTGGCAGAATGTAAAGTATTGGCATCCTCAATCACCCTTCACTTTCATTATATGTATAAAAAAAATAAAAATAAAAGATGCAATAAAAGTGAATGGTGACTGTGGCAGCGGGGGCGTGGTCAAGCATCTCTCCGGAGAGAGAAAGTGGTAAGGGCGCTTACACCTGAGCTAAATTATGTCTAACACCTGTCTCTAATTTCAGTGAGCACGGGGAGAGCGGCATAAAGAGAGCGACACAACACTCAGTGCAGAGAGACTGGATACGACAGAGCCGAGCAAAGACTTTTCTAGTAGTAAAAGTTTATTTAAGAAAGCTGTGTGTGTTAGTTTAGTGTGCTGTAAGGTAAGCTGTAAATTGGTGTCGCCAAGAGGGGAAAATAAAGCCTGACCTGAAGAAGGAAAAACTGCTCCTCGCTTCATTTTTTACACTGGTGCCGAAACCCGGGACTGAAGTTTGGGTCAAAGATGGATGGAGGTCGTCCCGTAGAGTCCTCCCATTTGGCGGAGATCCTCCAAGCCCTCGCCAGCCTACATCAGAACCACCAACAAACGCTGCTCGAGCTCCGACAAGATCAAGACCGCCGGTTTGTCGAGCTCATGCATGCTCAAGCCGAGGACCGGCAGGTGATCCGGAGCCTCCTCGGCCAGGGGGCATCCTCAGCCGCGACGCCGGACACACCCACGCCGTTACCCCCGCCAGCATTACAGAAAATGGGGGCGACGGACGACCCCGAGGCCTTCCTGGATTTGTTTGAGCGGACCGCCGAGATCTGGGGCTGGCCGCTCGGCCAATGGGCAGCCCGATTGATCCCACTATTGTCCGGGGAAGCCCAGCTCGCGGCTCAACAACTGCCAGCGTCAAGCCTCCTGGCCTACGGAGATCTAAAAAGAGCCATCTTGCAACGGGTTGATCGCACTCCGGAAGAAAGTCGTCAACTCTTCCGGAGCTTGAAGTTGGAAAGCTCCGACCGCCCGTTTGCCTTTGCCCAGCGGCTCCGTGACGCCTGCCGAAGATGGCTGCTAGCGGGGGATCGCGACGTCCAGGGAATTATCGACCAGGTGGTACTGGAACAGTTTATAGTTCGACTGCCAAAAGGGACGGCGGAGTGGGTCCAGTGCCACCGCCCGGCGTCGTTGGAGGAAGCCATCCGACTTGCATCCGACACCACATGGCGGCGATCCCGAGGGCGGAAGATCCCTCCTACGTTTTCTCTCCTCCCTCTGTTTCTTCCCCCTCCCCTCTCTCTCTCTCGTCTGCTCTCTCTCCAGGTCCCGTTCCTGCCCCATGCAGACGAGGAGGAACTCAGCCCCTGAGACCAGTTCCCTGGGTGTGGGAGGCGACACCTTCCCCTACTCCAATGCCCCGCCGCTCTCCCCCTCGGGGGGGGGCGCCCGCCGACGCAAGTGCGGGCGTAGTGCCTGGGCCGGCCTGCTGGAGGTGCGGAGACCCGAGCCACTTCCGAGATCAGTGCCCTCTGATGGAGCTGGGGACGGTGGTGCGGGTCTCTGACCTCCCACAGGCTGCCCCCGACCGGGCCGGAGCGTACCGGATACCGGTAAGTGTCAAGGAGGGTACTCACCAAGCGTTGGTGGATACCGGGTGTAATCAAACCACTATCCACCAACGCCTGGTTCAACCTGAGGCATTGGTCACAACCAAAACGGTGAAGGTGAAGTGTGTACACGGGGATATTCACAAGTATCCGGTGGTGACCCTGACAATTAAATTTCGGGGGAAAAAGCATAGAGTGGAGGCTGCGGTTAGTTCCCGCCTCACCCATCCGCTGATTTTGGGGACTGATTGGCCTGATTTTAGAGTTTTATTAAAGGGAATTTGCGCGGATGGGTCCTGTGTGAAAATAGGGAGATGTGTGATGTGCGATGCTCTGGCAGGGGAGGCGGAGCCGGGGCCATCCTCGACAGCTCCACGTCATGATGACGAGAGAGGGGGAGAGGCTGCAGCCCCTCCCCTTCTCAGGGAATTCCCTGAGGGGGATTTCCCTTTGGAGCAGTCGCGAGACGAAACCCTCAAACACGCCTTTGACCAAGTGAGAGTCATCGATGGTCAACGACTCCAGCCCGACATCGCACTTTCATACCCCTATTTTGCAATTATAAATGAGCGGTTGTATCGAGTGACACAGGACACTCGGACTAAAGAGGATACAACCCAACTTTTGATTCCAAGGAGCCGTCGGGAAATAGTATTCCAGGCAGCTCATTATAATCCCATGGCAGATCATCTAGGAGAAAGGAAAACACTGAACCGTCTAATAGCCCGTTTCTATTGGCCGGGCATTGGCAGCGATGTCCGCAGGTGGTGTGCGGCATGCCGCGAATGCCAGCTGGTTAACCCACCGGCCACCCCAAAAGCGCCATTGCGCCCTCTCCCTCTGATCGAGGTCCCCTTTGAGAGAATTGGAATGGACCTCGGTCAGCATGCGGACATCGCTTTGTATTGGTCCTAGTGGACTATGCAACGCGATATCCGGAAGCCGTGCCTCTTCGCAACATCTCAGCACGCAGTGTTGCGGAGGCACTCTTCAAAATAATCTCACGGGTGGGGATTCCGAAAGAAATCCTCACCGATCAGGGCACAACATTTATGTCACGAACACTACGCGAACTGTACGAATTATTAAATATTAAATCGATTCGCACCAGTGTATACCATCCTCAAACGGATGGCCTGGTGGAACGATTTAATAAAACCCTCAAAAACATGATTCGTAAGTTCGTGCACGATGATTCTAGAAATTGGGATAAATGGCTCGACCCCCTGTTATTTGCAGTACAAGAGGTCCCGCAAGCCTCCACTGGCTTCTCCCCATTCGAGCTGCTATATGGGCGACGCCCACGCGGCGTGCTTGATGTAATGCGAGAGGCCTGGGAGGAAGGACCTTCAAACAGTAAAAATGAAATTCAGTACGTTCTTGATCTTAGAGCAAAACTCCACACCTTGGGGCAACTAACACAGGAGAATTTGCTCCAAGCTCAAGAACGACAGCGCCGACTGTATGACAGGGGAACTCAGCTAAGGGAATTTGCACCGGGAGATAAAGTGCTTGTATTGCTTCCCACATCGAGCTATAAATTACTCGCCAAGTGGCAAGGACCCTTTGAGGTCACACGACGAGTGGGAGATCTCGATTATGAGGTTAAACGAACCGATAGAGGGGACGCACGTCAAATATACCACCCCAATCTCCTAAAATTGTGGAGGGAGGCGGTCTCCGTGATGTTGGCTACGGTGGTTCCCGAGAAGGCGGAGCTCGGACCGGAGATGAGTTCAAAACATAAACAGTTCACCCCGGTCACTTGCGGAGACCACCTCTCACCGAGCCAACTCGCGGAGGTTGCCAAGTTGCAACAGGAGTTTGCAGATGTGTTCTCCCCTCTACCGGGACGTACAAACCTCATCCATCATCACATCGAGACCGAGCCGGGGGTGGTGGTACGTAGCCGCCCCTATCGACTACCCGAACACAAAAAGAAAATTGTTCGGAAAGAATTGGATGCGATGCTTGATATGGGGGTAATAGAAGAATCCCACAGCGATTGGTCCATCCCAGTTGTTCTAGTGCCTAAGAGCGACGGGTCTGTGTGATTCTGTGTGGATTACAGGAAAGTCAACGCGGTGTCTAAATTTGATGCGTATCCACTGCCTCGCGTTGATGAGTTGCTCGATCAGTTGGGCACTGCTCGGTTTTATTCGACATTGGATTTGACGAAGGGTTATTGGCAGATCCCCTTGACACCAATTTCCCGTGAGAAAACCGCCTTCTCCACACCGTTTGGATTACACCAATTTGTGACACTTCCGTTCGGTTTGTTTGGAGCCCCGGCTACATTTCAGCGTCTCATGGACCGAATCCTCAGGCCGCATTCAGCTTACGCCGCTGCCTATTTAGATGACATCATCATTTACAGCAATGATTGGCAGCGGCATATGCAACATCTGAGGGCGGTTCTGAGATCGCTGCGCCGAGCGGGACTCACAGCGAACCCAAAGAAGTGTGCGATTGGACGGGTGGAGGTACGGTATCTGGGGTTCCACTTGGGCCACGGGCAGGTGCGTCCCCAAATTGACAAGACAGCGGCGATTGCGACCTGCCTGAGACCCAAGACCAAAAAGGGGGTGAGACAGTTGCTGGGGCTGGCTGGCTATTATAGAAGGTTTGTGCCTAATTATTCGGACGTCACCAGCCCGCTGACTGATCTCACTAAAAAGGGAGCTCCAGATCCGGTCCAGTGGACAGAGCAGTGTCAACGGGCGTTCATGCAAGTTAAAGCCGCACTTTGCGGGGGGCCGCTGTTACATTCACCTGACTTCTCTCTCCCTTTTGTTTTACAGACAGATGCTTCAGACAGGGGGCTGGGGGCCGTACTCTCGCAGGTGGTGGAGGGGAGGAGCGCCCGGTGCTGTACATTAGCCGTAAGCTCACGTTAAGGGAAACTAAGTACAGCACCGTGGAAAAGGAGTGTCTCGCCATCAAGTGGTCGGTCCTCACTCTCCGATACTACCTGCTGGGGTGGGCCTTCACCCTCTGCTCGGATCACGCCCCACTCCAGTGGCTCCACCGCATGAAAGATACTAACGCCCGGATCACCCGTTGGTATCTGGCTCTTCAGCCGTTTAAGTTCAAGGTGGTCCACAGACCGGGGGCACACATGGCTGTCGCCGACTTCCTTTCCAGGAATGGGGGGGAGTGGTAGGCAGGCCGGATGTCGCCCCGGCCTGAGTCGGGCGATGGGGATATGTGGCAGCGGGGGCGTGGTCAAGCATCTCTCCGGAGTGAGAAAGTGGTAAGGGCGCTTACACCTGAGCTAAATTATGTCTAACACCTGTCTCTAATTTCAGTGAGCACGGGGAGAGCGGCATAAAGAGAGCGACACAACACTCAGTGCGGAGAGACTGGATACGACAGAGCCGAGCAAAGATTTTTCTAGTAGTAAAAGTTTATTTATGAAAGCTGTGTGTGTTAGTTTAGTGTGTGAAGGTAAGCTGTAAATTGGTGTCGCCAAGAGGGGAAAATAAAGCCTGACCTGAAGAAGGAAAAACTGCTCCTCGCTTCATTTTTTACAGTGACTGAGGCTAACATTCTGCATAACATCTATGTCTTACAGGTTTAGAACAACATGAGGTTGAGTAAACAATGAGAGAATTTTCATTTTTGGTTGAACTATCCTTAAAAGAAACAGTTCACCCAAAAATAAAAATTCTCTCATCATTTACTCATCCTCATGCTATCCCAGATCTGTATGACTTTCTTTCTTCTGCTGAACACAAATGAAGATTTTTAGAAGAATATTTCAGCTCAGTAGGTCCATACAATACAAGTGAATGGTGACTAGACCTTTCAAGCTCCAAAAATCACATTTAGCCAACATAAAAGTACATTTAGATGACACTTTTATCCAAAGCAACTTACAATGCATTCAAGGTATATATTCTATCAGTTTGTGTGTTCCCTGGGAATTGATCCCATGATCTTGGCATTGGTAGTGCCATGCACTACCAGTTGAGCTACAGATCTATGTCTTTAGAATCGATATAAGTGTGGGTGAGAAAGATAAATATTGATGTCCTTTTTTTTACTATAAATCTCTACTTTTACTTTCACTTCCATATTCTTGTTCTTTTCATTCTGAAAGTGAAAGTGGAGATTTATAGTAAAAAATGGTTTAAATATTGATCTTTTCTTACCCAGAGTGATTGCATCGGTTCAGAAGATATATATTAAACCAATGGAATCGTATGGATTATTTTTACTATAACTGTCTGTGCTTTTTGTAGTTTAAAGTGCTGATCACCATTCACTTACATTGTGAGGACCTACAGAGCTGAGATATTCTTCTAAAATATTTCACCCAAAAATGAAAATTCTCTCATCATTTACTCACCCTCTTGACATCCCAGATGCGTATAACTTTCTTTCTTCTGCAGAACACAAAGATTTTAGAAGAATATCTCAGCTGTCACATTCTTCACATTCACATTCTTTCACATTTTGAAAGAGAAAGTGGAGATTTGCAATTGCAATAAACTATGTATTTGTAGCAACATCTCCTAATTTAATTAATTTAGTAGACTAACACTTTGGCAATGTCACCATCAAAGTCAAGTGAAGAAGTGGTGACAAAAAAGACAGTTGTCGCACCGGCACAAATAGTAAAACAAACCTGAAGTTAGCTCACCAACAGTTTTCAAGAAGTTAGCTGTTACTTTTAAATTGTCTGGTTAAGCTAAATGCAATGTCGTGCTGTGCTGTTGGCTGTAAAAAATCACAATGACAAAAACCGAGGGCTTCACTTTTATCGGATTCCGTCAACAGAGCTGACTGGACTGTGATCATTTCCAACTCATGGCTTTTCGGCAAACATTTTATTACAGTTATGTTATTAACTCATATCATTATAATAATAGTATAGCGAATGATGTTTCTGTATTTATGATGGCTCATGATATTGTACCCAAACCTAGCTAAATTTGAACCTGAAGGCTAATTTTATTCTAATTATCTTTTAACGAAATTTTGAGGAGCTAGCTAGCGCTAGCTGTCTAATCTGTCAAATCTAACACAACAGTTTGCCGGCTTTCTTTCACCACTAACTTACGCTGAAATGTTTGTAAACAATGGGATCGGTCTAAAAGACATATTAATACATTTTGTCTTGCACTATTTAGCATAACACCCATTTCTCCTCTATTTTGGCTTCTAGCAGGTAAGGAGACTTTTTTTTATTCCTGGCCAGACAGAAAGCTGCAGGTGTGAGAGGAGGCGGGGGCAGGGAAGTTGCGCAGGGAGCTGCTTGGAGAAAGTTACCTCAATGAAATTGCTGTGAGCGATTTCGTTTTTCTCATGTCAGAAAAACCATGAAACAGAGCTTTAAAACGCTTCTTTAAAGCAATCAAACAATTTGCAAGACTAATTATTGGGACAAAAGTCTTCCCGACTGTAAGTTCATCGGGATACGGGACACGGCTTGTAAAATCATGCCTGTCCTGGTTTTATCGGGACGTCTGGTCACCCTATGCCTGAAACATGGTCACATATATTTCACATGATACTCTCTCTCTCTCTTTCATTCCTAATGTATTGTAGAGGTCAAACTACTCTCCCTGTTCCTCAGTGGGAAGCTGCTGTCCATCCTCATGCTCTATATGCTTTGCCATAATAAAGACATCCAAGCAGCAGGCAGACAGAAGAAAAGTGTTCAGTAGAAATTCAGGATAGGATGCGGTCGGTCAGGAAGTTTATGGTGAATTGGTGAGTTGTGCCATTGTGTCAGAGGAGCCCCTTTTTTGTCCACCTCTAGAAGCATCCTCTTTAAAGAGCACAATCTGATAATCAATAGAGAGTAGAAAAAAAGAGGGAAAGACTAGGCTGAGAGAAAATGAATACATTTCATGTGTTTTTTTTCATGGGGGGCTGGACAGCCTCTTTATCATGACTTGCATCCCACCTCTCACTTCTGTCATTGAGCGCTTTAGAAGAACTCTGTGACCTTTGGCCTTTAGGACAATAGGGACTGGGATGTTTCCCAGTCTGCGCAAACCTGACCAACAACAGGAATACAAAGGTGCTCATGGGAAAGCAACTGTTTACTGTGGGACAGGATGAGAAGATCTCTCTTTTACACACACACACACACACACACACACACACACACACACACACCATTCTAATAATCACAGTCCTATATCAAAATACACTTTTACATATAAATTGTCTAACATAAAAAGGGTCACATGTTACTTATACTTGCAATTTGCTCATAAATGAAAGGAACATTTCACCCAAACAATGAAAGTTATGACATTATTAACCCATGTTGTCCCAAACCCATGGTATTATACACAAAAATAGAAACTTTTGGGCTGTCGAGCTCCTAAAAGGACAAATAAATAAATAGAATAAAACCTGTGCACAACATTCTCTGAAGCCATATGACAGCTTTGTGTGAGGAACACACATGGGCTAGCTTCCTCGATGGCATGATTGCTAGTTAATAATGCCACAAACTTATCATATGACCTCAGAAGACTTGGAATATAGTGTATATGTTGTATGGATTTGGGGTGTATTTAGGAGCTTAACAGCCATGGTCACTATTGTTGTTTAGTAAACAACTATCATTGTATGGCAAGAGCATTTCTTAATGAATCTCTAATTTAGGTTCCACAAAAAAAAATAACAGCATATGGGTTTGGAACATGCGCATGCATAGACTTCTCACGCTTTCTTCTCTGTTTCAGTCGTCTGAAAACATTTTGCAAGAATAGTGTTGTCAATGAGAATGCTGCAAATGATCACAGACCATCTCAGGAGGTTCTCCAAGTTTAGTTCACTTTATTTCCACGGAGCAGTTTGTGTTTTACACGCATTGTGAACGCAAAGTTGTGCAGGTTCACTTTATTTTGACATTACTTAATTCCAAATATTTGTGGCTGTATACATAACCATACATAGCAAATGACATACAACGACACTAGGCGAATTGTCATGTGTGTCATCCTAATTCAGTACAGCCTCAGAAATGGTGCTTGAACAAGAAGTTTCTCTTCTGTGCTTGTCTACCTCCTATGATAATATGGTATTATCTTCCTAAAACCTGAGCATGACTGCTATGTGCATTTTCCATTTCCCTTTTTGATTTGTAAATAGTAGCACCTAATTAAACTTGCACCTAAATAAAAATTTGTCTAGAGCAAATAGTTTTCCTAAAACTTGATGTCCACATATGTGAACAGCAGGACAAAGTTGTGAAATTTTTAATAATACCAAGCTATAGAAAATCAGATTTTTTTTAATCACATTGTTTATTATGTTTCCAGGAGTGTTGGTTATTCATGTTTTTGAGATGTTACAGACATTACAGCTGATTTTCTGTAAAGCTGCTTTGGAACAATGAGCATTGGGAAAAGCACAAATAAAAAGAAAACCGATACAAATAAAAATTATTTTACATGTTTGACTTTTATGTTACAATGTTTTTTTCTACTTTGGCAACAAAATCTCAATATTCTCTCTTTGCACTGTCAAACAAACAAGTGACAGTCAGTGCTGAAGCATTTTACCAATCAGAAGTGAGCATAATTAATTATGATTCAAAGTAATGGCCAACACCGTCCAATCACTGCCAGCCATGTTAAAATAAAGTTATACATTATAAATTCTGAATCTATGTACATTGATTAACATTGTCCCATGTATGCCAAACATGTTGAGAGATCCAAACATCATCTGCAGCCTGAAACAGAACTTTTGGTCGTATTTTAGGAGTGAATGCACTTAGCCGCATAGAGAGCTATAGGATGACCCCTTGCCCCCTATTTAGTGAATGTCTTAAAGGGATAGTACCCCCAACATTTACTCACCCTCATGCCATCCCAGATGTGTATGACTTTCTTTCTTCATCAGAACACATTTCAAGAAAAACAGAAAAATATCTCAGCTCAGTAGGTCCTTTAAATGCAAGTGGATGGTGATACAACCTTTGAAGCTCCAAAAAGAACAGACAGTCAGCATAATATGTCATCAATATGACTCCGCTGGTTAAAATAATGTCTTCTAAAGCAAAACGATCGCTTTTGCTGCGAAAAAGATCAATATTTAAGTACATTTTCTGGTCAGCAGCCCTATGCGCATTCACGAGAGGGCGGAGTTCACATGGTCTCATGTGACGTATTAGCGTTGGCATGTTATGGATGCAATCCTTCGTTTTTCTCTTGGTTGAGACATTTAGTATGAGCACACAAATGCACCATTGTGAGTAAACAAACAGATACAAATACAGATCTAAACCAAAACCAACAAAGCTTCTGTACAGCATTCCTCCTACTCGGTTGTAAACAGCGCCGCTCTTCCGGGTGTGTCGCACATGCATTTGTTCTCACATGAACACGCCAACGCGATTGCATCACACGCAGGTACTTCTGCTGACTTGTAGCGAAGATTTATAGTGTATAGTATTCTGCTGAAGAAAGAAAGTCATACACACCTGGGATGGCATGAGCGTGAGTAAATGATGAGAGAATTTTCATTTATGAACTAACCTTTTAACCTCCAGTGTGCTGTTTGTCTGCACTGGTCTCAGAACAGTTCGAAATGCACCGTATTTTTATCCTAACTCCATATAAAGCCTCTGAAAGCAAAAATGTGAAAATGCACATTAAATATAAGATTTCTAATGAAAACCTTGTGCTTTTGTACACACTAGTGTACATTGTGTTTAGCAAAGTGGCTTTTCGCTCCAATTTTCAAAATGGCATATCGGATGAAACAAGAGACTAATCTTTTGACTCAAATAGGTTTCACTGTAAAAATGTATTATTAGAAAGTTATTTTTTCATGGAAAAGTATTAACTCCCAGAAAGATATTGATGAAATAAGTGTCATGAGATATCTCACCGGTCTCTGGGACAGCTCTAGACTCTGTAAACAGCAAACAAAAATGTGTCCGCTGGCACATTATAATTCTGCTGCTTTGTTGTCCTTTTTTTTTTTTTTTTTTTTTTTTTTTGTTAATTTGATGAGTAAAAAGTCTCTCTCTCTCTCTCTCTCTCTCTCTCTCTCTCTCTCTCTCTCACACACACACACACACAGACACACTCTTTTGTTGGCTATATCTAATAAAGCACAAAAAAGTCTCTCTCCATCCGTTCTGGGTTTCAAGGGCACAGTCAAAAGGGCAGTCATGTCTTTTATCCATGCATAAAGCTTGTTTTTGTACAGATCCCCTCTTCCCTCGGATGAAACGAACAGTGTACAACCCTTTCAGAATACAGAGTACCTCATAAATGCTGGCTTTCACTACAGTACAGTTCCAAATATACCCATGCGTTTAGAGCATGGGGCCAGTTGGAGTTTATTACATTAGAGAGTTATTGCATTTCAGAGTTATTTCAAGGCAAGCATCACTCATACTTAGGGTTAGGGATCTGAATAAACCCTTTACCCCAAGTATTAATCTCAAACTCATCATCGTTTTAGGTATGAATGAGGTATCATTTATGGCTGTGACAAGAATGATGCCTCAAATCATGTGCCTTGTTGAGGAGAGGTGAGCTATTACCTTTCTAAGTGATCAGGCCAGTGAGAAACCACTTTAGTTGATGCACATAAACTTGACTGAATTAACATAAGCACACATTATGAATTCGTGCTAGTGAAGGGCCATGCAAACTTTACATATTCCAATAAAACATTCCACAACAATAAGTTAAGTTATGATTTGTGCTTTATCTTGGGTGTTTGTATGAGTCTGATTGTTAAATGTCCATTGCCCAAAGTGTGTGGTTCTGTCAATGTTTGTGTGCTAAGAAGGATATCCTCCTTTTGTTTCTTAAGGAAGCTCACAGATTGTAAGAACTCTCTGGATGACCTGTCACTCAAACAGCTGAAGGGCAGAAATGCTAATGCTAGTGTTGCTAGCTTAGTAAAAATAAAGCTGTAATTAGAACTAATGTTGAGAAGTCAGATTCATTTTTAGTGTTTTGTTTCATTCGGAAACAACTTAATTTGAGTAATCACGCAGCATTTATAGTAACGTTCTTTTTGTTGTAATTTAAACATTGAAATGCTGTTTATCTCTGTGTCTTCAATTATGATATATAGCTTGTGTCAAATATTGCCCTGTTTATGGTTTCAAACTTATCACCCACTATCACAGTTTCAGTGTAAATGAATCATTAAAAAGAACCGGCTTAAAAGAAGATTTGTTTACAAATGAGACATCACTAATGAGAAAGAAATAGGAGCTACATTAGATTTGGATAGTCATGACTGTAACAGTGGCTGCCAAAACTGAAAACTACTGATTTGAAATGATGCTACATCCAAGCCACTAGATGTCAGTGTAAGTCCAAGATGACACAAAGACAAAAGTTACTGAGTGCACATTTAAAGTGGCAACCTGCAATTGTTACCTTAAAGCAGAAGTATATAATTAGCAGAACTGAACAGAATTGCAAAAATATACAATGTCTCCAAAACAGCTCACCGAATACACCCCTTGTCTGCTGTTGTTCAAAGCATCAGATAGTCCCGCCCCCCAAACTCACACCATTGGTTGAGTAACATTGTTGAGTGGGGTCTAAGTGGGTCACTCAAAACAAACAGAGGAATTTTTATAGCATCACAGAGACAGTGTTTACAGTTTTCGAGAAAATTAACCTATGAATGGCTTACTTATAGTTGTTGTAACACATAAAGGACGGGTAAGGAGGAGGCAGGAACTGGCTGAACAGTAAACCTAAAGTTTAATGGTAAACTTAAAATCAACATAAACAAACATGCAGTGCAGCCGCGTGCGTCTCTCTCTCTTGAACCGGCGTCTCCGGCCGCCCCTTTATCTCATTCTCCCACTTATCAGCTGATTCAGCGCCAGCCATGCTCCATCACGGCCCGGCCATGACCTCCTCCTCGTCACACTCCTCCCCTACCCAATTCAGGCCGGGGCACCACAGGTCTGACTAACTCCCCCCCAGCCGGTGGCCCACCCTGCCTCCTGTGAACCTGGTGGGAGAGACGAGGGGAGAGGGAAAGCACAAGCGGAGACACACAGAGAGAGAGAGGAGAGAGAGAGAAGAACTTACTCGTGCTGTCACCCGGTCCTCAACGGCTCCTCCGCTCTCTGGCAGATGCCAGCTCGCTCCACCCCCGGCAGATGGCAGGGAGTCCTCCGGCCCCTGTTGGACGGAACCGCTCCTCCCCTGCTCGGCAGACGGCCGCAGTTCCTCTGGCTCTCGGTGGCTGGCAGCGACCCCTCCGTCCCCAGGCAGACGGCCACGGCAAGGACTCCACGACAGCGCATCCTTCCTCCCTCCCAGGTTTCGGCACCACTGTAACACATAAAGGACGGGCAAGGAGGAGGTGGGAACCGGCTGAACAGTAAACATAAAGTTTAATGGTAAACTTAAAACCAACATAAACAAGCATGCAGCGCGGCCGCATGTGTGTCTCTCTCTCTCTCGAACCGGCATCTCCGGCCACCCTTTATCTCACTCTCCCACTGATCAGCTGATTCAGCACCAGCCATGCTCCATCACGGCCCGGCCATGCCCTCCTCCTCGTCACAGTTGTCTCTGCATATTATGCTGGTATATGAGAAAGTATTTAACACTGAAAAAGTTACATACTTCAGCTTTAAGGAGATATTTTTAAATGATGAAACCCTTTAAAGGTGCACTCAGTAATTTTTTTCACTAAAAACGTTTTACTATTAAAGAAATAAATTGAATTTTAAAATATATTTATAAAATCATGAGCACTCACATGAGATGAAGGTTCCAGTCATATCTGTAACGTTATAAAAGCTGTTTTATTCTACATGGAGAGGGTCCGCACATGTTAGAATCACATGACCAGCCGAATACTTCTCGCTTAATCTCAGTAACCGTCCTATTATTTGACACTTTCACTCACTGATTAAAGTAATCATGGCTGACTGTGAATATTACTTTTCTACAATTGCATCTGAAACTGAAAACTATTGATTTTAAATGAAACTGCATCCAAGCCGCTAGGTGTCAGTGTAAGTCCAAGATGACACAAAGACAAAAGTTACAGAGTGCACCTTTAAAATGAGCTTTGTCTGTGTTACCTACTGTATTCAGGTTGATTCAGTCATTAAATTATATTTTTGACCAGTTAATTTAGATGTTACCACATGAAGCACATTTTAAGGATCCCTGACTAAACATTTTTTACTGTATATTGTAGTTTGGTGGAAATTATGGCTACCATGGTAAGTTTTTGTAAGGGTGTACAAGGAACGAGCTTGAACAAATTTTCTACTAAACTAACAGCTAAATAAACAATAACACGTCCTCCCTTAAAGCACATACCATTAGATACAATGTAATAAAGCTTATGCTAGAGGGTTTCCTTTTCACATGTTCATACCTGCTCTTCAGTTTAAGCAAAAAACAAAATGATCAGCCTTCTCTAAAAAAGAGTGGGTCACACAGTTCATAAGTCATTGAGTAAATGAGGTAATGAACAAATTAATGAGTGAAGTGTGTGCAAGAAAGAATATTATAATCTCTTCTGATGATGTCAATGATTGTGCAACACTTTGCAAGAGAATAGGGTTCTGTATGAGTCAGTAAGGTGTTAAAAGTGTCCTTATAGCACTGTTTGCACTGGCATCCACACTGAACTTCAATTTTTCTTTACAGTTTCACAGTCATCAGTGGTGTCTCATATTTATTCAATCCAAAATGCAAACTCCAAAAGTACAGGGACCCCTGAAATGATTTGAACACTTAAGCCACCATTCAGAAAAGAACCCAGCTAAAACCAGCCTACACTGGTTTAAGTTGGTCTCCCAGCCTCGCCAAGCTGGTTCTCAGCTGTTTTAGCTGGTCGGCAAGCTGGTCTGCCAGCCTGACCAGTTAAAAAGTGCCCAAAACCCCTCTAAATCAATCTAACTAACCAGCCTGTCCTGGCTCGTAGACCAGCTAACAAATTTTATTAAAAAAATAAGTTTGTTAGGTTTTAAATGACAAAGAATAAGCTACACAGTTCAAAATGAAGATAAAAGTATTAAGACACTTTCTGTTTGTCAAACATAGTGGAACATGTTCATAGTTAATGTGATGAACTACACCTGTTGTACTATTGTACCTGACTTTACATACCCACTAAAAATCAACTAGTTGAAAGCAATTACAAAAATGAAGCTGGTTCTGAGAAAAAGTCTATTTGTTTGCAGATGCCACTTAATTTAATCATTTATTATCTAATGTAATGATTGCATGAGGTATTCATTCATTTTTAAGTGTGACAGCATGTTGAAATATCTTTTGCAACAGCTGTATACAGGAGCTTGTTATCACATTTGTAAATAATCACTATGAATGTTGGTGACTGCAATCAACCAGTGAGTGTGTGTATAACTGTGTATTGGAATTTCCTCCACATTGCTAATATGCTGTTTGAGATAAACCACTATGCAAAATTTTATTTGAAGGTTTTTGTGGCTTACTCATATCAACATTAGTGCATGTTAAAACTATGCTTAATTATTCCCTGTTTATTTTGACTGTGATTCAGATTCAGAAGATTTCACATCAGAACATATCCTAATCTCTTCTAAACAATCTAAGACACTTTAATAAGGGTTATTGATGGCCGATCATCTGTGACAATACAACCTTTATTAAGCACAAAGGCGCTGCTTCACTGCACATTAAATCACATGCATGTCGGAAACTATGACGCATGATCAAGTAGTACGCAATTATCATTAGCAGTCACTAAGTATTATATGAAACACAAGGGTCAGCTTCTTGGCCAAGGCTCTCTACCATAGTGCTGACATTCATAAAAGACCGGCCATCTACATTGCCTCCTTAGAAAGCACATAACTCGTGTTAATTGTGTAAAATGAAGGAAATGAGGAGTTATTAAGTGAAGACCCCCTGCTGCTAAATCAGCTCTCTCTCTCAGCGATAAACTACTTAAGACAATTAAGCACTGGGCAAAATTGGTTCTGATTGTTGTTAAAGCTAAACAATGTCGTTTTAGTGAGCAGTGCTGCCCTGGGCTACATGCGTTTAACTGGCTTGACTCATCTGAATGCTGTGAGAGGGCTGCTGAATCTAATTCGCAATAGCACAGCAATACAGGACTACAATTCCCAGCATGCCTCTGGGCACCAATGCTCTCAATGAAGAAGAAAAATCTGTTGAAATCTAATTCACCAATCTGTTCACGACTTCAACAGACGACTTCTGAAACTACATAAGATTTACAGTACATACATAAGATAAGGCTATAGTTAGTTTAATCTCTTGAGGTTTTTCCATTTATTTTAGTAATTTCCTGTTGGGCCATGACAGAGCAGTCTGTCTGAGATTTAAATCAAGACTGACAAATCTGTTGGGTCTTGAAACTTAAAGTCTTGGTCCGGATCTGGGTCTTGGAACTTTAAGTCTTGGTCTGGATCAGGGTCTCAAAACTTAATGTTTTGGTATGGATCAGGGTCTCAAAACATAATGTTTTGGTCTGGATCTGGGTCTCAAAACTTAAAGACTTGGTTTGGATCAGGGTCTCATTACTTGGTGTCTTTATCTAGATCTGTGTCTCAAAACATACTGTCTTGATCTGGATCCGGCTCTCAAAACTTAAAGTCTTGGTCTTGATCAGGATCTTAAAATTTCATGTCTTGGTCTGGATCAGGATATCAAAACCTAAAGTCTTGGTCTGGATCAGGATCTTAAAATTTCATGTCTTGGTCTGGATCAGGATATCAAAACCTAAAGTCTTGTTCTGGATCAGGTTCTCAAAACCTAAAGTCTTGGTCTGGATCAGGGTCTCATTACTTGGTGTCTTGGTCTGGATCAAGGTCTCAAATGTTAAAGTCTTGGTCTGGATCAGGGTCTCATTACTTGGTGTCTTGGTCCGGATCATGGTCTCAAAACTTACAGTCTTGGTCTGGAACAGGGTTTCACTACTTGGTGTCTTGGTCTGAATCATGGTCTCAAAACTTACAGACTTGGTCTGGATCAGGGTCTCATTACTTGGTGTCTTGGTCTGAATCATGGTCTCAAAACCTAAAGTCTTGGTGTGGATAAGGGTCTCAAAACTTTAAGTCTTGGTCTGGATCATGGTCTCTTTACTTGGTGTCTTGATCTGGATGATGGTCTCAAAACTTAAAGTTTTGGTCTGGATATTTACATTTATGCATTTGGCAGACACCTTTATCCAAAGTGACTTACAGTGCCTTATTACAGGGACAATCCCCCTGGAGCAACCTGGAGTTAAGTGCCTTGCTCAAGGACACAATGGTGGTGGCTGTGGGGATTGAACCAACAACCTTTTGCTTACCAGTTCATTGCTTTAGTCCACTATGCCACCACCACACCATATCAGTTTCAACCCCAAAATCTTGGTTTGGATCATGGTCTCATTACTTGGTATCTTGGTCTGGATCATGAGCTCAAGACTTAATGTCTTGGCCTGGATATGGGTCTCAAAGCTTAAATCTTAGTCTGAAACAGGGTCTCAAAACTTCAAGACTTGGTCTAGATCAGGGTCTCATTACTTGATTTCTTTGTTTGGATCATGGTCTCAAACTAAAGTCTTGGTCTGGATCTGGGTCTCAAAGCCTACATCTTGGTCTGGATCAGGGTCTCAAAACTTAAAGTTTTGGTCAGGATCATGGTCACATTACTTAGTGTCTAGGTCTGGATTTAAGTCTCAAATCCAAAATCTTGGTCTGGATCAGGGTCTTAAAATATCATGTCTTGGTCTGGATCAGGGTCTTAAAATGTCAAGACTTGGTCTGGATCAGGGTCTCATTACTTGGTGTCTGGATCTGGGTCTCAAAGCCTAAATCATGGACTAGATCATGGTCTCAAAACTTTAATTCTGGTCTGGATCAGGGTCTCATTACTTGGTGTTCATGTCTGGATAAGGGTCTCAAAACAAAGTATTTGTCTGGATCTAAGTCTCAAGACCAAAATCTTGGTCTGGATCAGGGTCTCAAAATGTAAAGTCTTGTTTTGTATTTGAGTCTCAGAACCAAAATCTTGGTCTGGATCATGGCTGGGTTTCCTGATAACGTTGCAACTTAAGCTTTTACTATCATCTTAACGAACGTCGCTCGTTATTTTACGATGGAGTAATGCCTGTTTCCCAAACCAGCACGTAGATTGCTCGTTATAAAGTAGAAATTAAGTGCTTCGTTACGGGAGCCGTCCAGTCCAAAATTACTGATCACTTTGGCAAATATGTCCAGAGTTTGTCTTCTCAACATGAAAATAATGTGAAAATACTGACAAACATGAAAGTTGTTTGTAACCTTGTCAAGGTGCCGAAATTTATGAACTATTACAGAATTTAATTATAGAAATAATGATGGCTTTAGTAAGATGGAGTTTCAGATGTATTGATGCTCAATCATAGAGATTAATGAAAGTGACGCAATAAATGCATGTAACGTGAATGTACGCGATGTGAATCATAAGCAACTCTCACGTAGCCTAAAGTTTTTGACTGGAAACTGAACAAATGTACAAAGAACAGGATTAAAATGACGGGCATCAGTATTGAACTACTCATTGACCTACATTATCGTATCTAAATATAAATAGATCATCTGGTTAGAGTTCAAGGCACCGTGTACTTGTAGCCTTACTGCCATTACGCATCATGCAATTTGTTACTGCCTTGTAAAAAGACTATAGGTGAGCTGATTTGAAACATCCATTGGAGAGAGGAAGAGAGAGCGGGAATCTCTCATTGCATACTCATTGCATGCTACTCTCTGCGATCCACGCACAAATTACCATGCACCCCATTGAGAGTGAGAACCGCTAATCACGACCATGAGGAGGTTACCCCATGTGACTCTACCCTCCCTAGCAACCAGGCCAATTTGGTTGCTTAAGAGACCTGGCTGGAGTCACTCAGCACACCCTGGATTCAAACTCGCAACTCCAGCGGTGGTAGTCAGCGTCAATACTCGCTGAGCTACCCAGGCCCCTTATTGCTCATGTCTACTTAAATAGTCTGTTTAATAAGAACATATCTTCATTCTATTGCCATTACAATTATGCTTATCAAAGAAGGCTATTATAATGTTGTACCGTATTACGTGTCTTATAATTTAGACCTATCACTTCACATGCGCAGACAGCGGAGACTGCCTATTGATTTCATAGTGATTTTTTCAACACTTTTTTATAAATAGTTTACAATGGCTTTCCAATGATCAAAATATATTAATAGAATTTATCAAATGTCCCATTGTCTTTGATCATCTGTGAAAGATGCCAGAAGGATATGTTTAAGTTGCACTTAATGGACTTAAGAGCGGTTCAAAGCTCTTGTTAAATTACTTGAAAGTTTTTACGAACTAATTAGATAACAATGCTTTTGGGAAATGCGCCTTAGAGATTAAGAACTACTTAAGCACTACTAACATTCTACTTAGTGCTTTGGGAAACCCAGCCCAGAGCATGTGAGTGGAGCGGAGCGGTGATAATTTCATCTGAGCAGAAAGCGCCTTTTTGAAGATTCTACTCCGCTCTCTCAGGCCTCTCAGCGCCGCTCGCTCAACCCAGAATGCACGACATGATATGCTGGTTAATAAGCAATAGGCCTGAGGTTATGGAGTTTAAACATTGTTTAGTGAAGTTGCAAACCTTATAGCCTAAATAACTGCAAAGTATAAATGAAAGTTAAGAACAATGAAATCGAAAGGGAGTGTGGAGAGACAGTGAAAATTAGCAAATATTCCTTTTGGAATTGTATGTGTCACATTGCCAGAGAGCATGAGTATGTGCTACATGAACATGGTAGTGCATCAATAGGTGAGCTAGTAGGCTACACTACTATTCGATAAAAAATTAATAGATAAATAGATATTAAGGTATCTTGTAATTTTGCAATCATGTCAGTGCAGCTGCCAGCTAGACCCCCGGTTCTGCGGGGTTGCGAATGTTAGAGCACCCTCAATTGAATATGTAAGCTTAATTATACTGTATATTGGCAAAGCATATTTCCTTTAATCCCAATGAACACACACAAAAAAATCCCAGCATCAAAAGCAATAAATATGTATGATCTTGCAGATCAGTGTTTCCTAATTTGCAGCCGGTGCATTCTGCTTTCATGGCTTCATTGTACAATTGAGCATTTCATTGGTAAAGATTTCCACTCTCGCAAAGAGAATTTCATAGCGGAATTCTCTCACTTAATCGACCGCCAAATCCACACCTTAACGATAAGTGAAACATAAAAAACTGACTCTAGATTAGTGGTTGTGGATAACATTGCCCTGAACTCCCCGCTCTAAATCTAAATCAGTAGCCTATTAATGTATCAAATCTACAGTAGCCTAATAATCATTCTGTGGAGACAACTGAAGAACTAGTATGAATTTCACTTTTACCTGTATTTCCTGGTACCAGTCCATGTTTTCATTATTGCCATAAATGACTCAAACAAACTTTAAAGTTGAAAAGATTGTGGTTTTCTGGATCAGTTGTGTCACTCAGATCCAGTTTAAACTGAAAAGCGCGAATTTGCGTGTATACGAGTTTCCGAGCCAATGCACATGCAGTATGTTTTATCACTTGTAGAGGCATGTTTGATGACTTGTTTAAAGTAAATAAAGGTAATTTAGAACTGGAGAAAAAAATGTAAGGCATTATTTGAAGATGTTCATTGGCATATGTACTAACAGAGAAATATTTGACTGATTACAAATGATAATGAAGGTCTGGTAGACCCGATTATCTAACAGTTGTTGTAAACCATTACAAAATAAATAGCAAGGTTTTATATACTAAAACACAACAATTCAATCACATAATTTCAGATATGTACGTTACTAAGCATTTGATCATTTAATAAATGTCGGCCTATAGCCTAGCCTATATTTCACCCAGAGGGGTACCTCAGCCCATGTGGGCAAAGGGGCAGTTGCTCGAGCCACTGGATGGAAACAAGTATACTACAGAGACATTTCATGTCGGAGCAGGATTAGAGCAAACTTTTTTTACTGGTGAGCATTACTTGAGCGGAGTGTCCGCTTGGGCCGTGAGCGGTTGAGCGAAGCACACACAAATGGAGCAGGTTATTGAGTGTCATACCGCTCCACTTCGCTCACATGCTCTGGTCTGGATCAGGGTCTCAAAACATAAAGTCTTGGTCTGGATCTGAGACAAGATCATAGTCTACCTCCATCATACATAAGGTCATAATAACCTCAACCACAGGCTGGTGCAGAATTAATGATCATTTCACATAATTCACAAGAATGGCTTTGAAAAGCTACTTAGCCATTGTACAAAGTGGCTTAGTGTGGCTTCAGCGTTTATTTCTGTATTTCTGTTCGTTAAAGTGTCTGGTCCTTAGACCAATTGGTTTTGGCCTAAGTCTGGGTTTTGGGTCTTAATCTGAATCTAGGCCTCACAGGGTCTATAGTCTTGCTCTGTGTCTTGTAGGGCCAAGTCTTGACTCAGACTCTTACAAAACTACATACTATATGACAAATTGCAAGCTGCACAAATATTTTTCATGAAAATGATAACTACAGTACCTTTGTTCACAGCATCACGTTTCTGAGTTGCTCATATTTCTGTCTTTACAAACAATACTCAGTGATACGCTTGTTCTCACTTGAGGGAACAGATTGAGAGAGAGAGAAAGAGTCATGCTACAGTCATGCTACACCAGTCAGCTTTTCAGCCAGCTTGTGATCGATCAGTTTGAATCTCTACGTGCATGGGGATAAGGAGAATTGCTTGGTTTCCACATCAGTTAATTCCCTGTAAGTACAGGAATGCCTGCTTTCTCACTATAAAAGAGCTCCACTTTGGTACAAGACTAGAAGACAAGAAACTAAACGTATACACTGACACTATTTAAATGGTTGATGAGGAAGAGCCATCTTCAAAAATATTTTGATCTTTAGATTAGATTGTCTTATGTTTGAATGAATTTCCTGGTGAACTGATACTGCACCTCTACTTCCACTGATGGTTCTACTAATTATGAAACTATGAGACCGCATTTGCCGCACAATCTACAGTATGTGTTTGCAAATACAGGACCGCTACTGGTTTAAAGGAATATTAAAAATAAAAAATGGGTTTGCATCAGAATCCATGTGCATTTGTAAACGACATCAGTTCCGTTTTAGATGGGACAAAGGTCTAGACACAGCTCCAGCAAACACAATTAAATCTCAGATAAAGGAAATAGGTTGTGCAGGCATGACTGCAGTTCAGACACTGGTCCCTCTTCATTAATACTCCCGCAGACAGTCTGACATTGTGCTGTGGGTTGCTGAGCACACCATAAACATGGGAACTGCTCTTGCTCTTATGAGGTTATAATCAAATCAGTCTCATTGATAAGAGCTGTGGACAAACCTCTCAGTGTGGACACAGAACAAAGGGCCTGTAGCTGCTCTTCTCCGCTGGCATGACAATAGTCCCAATTTAATCAAACTGCCATTAGAAAGCCCATGAAAATAAACTCACAACATGCCAACCAAAATATGATTTCCCACAGTTTTTTCTTGCTTACAAAGGAGCCATAGAATTAATGGGACAGACTGCAGGAAGGCGTAAATATGAGCAGAGATTGATTTACTAAAAGGAACATTTGTCACCACAGAGCTCTTTAACAAGATCATTTAGGCTCAATTCAAGAACATTTCGATGATTGTGAACATGTGCTCTCTGTTTAAAGTGATGTGGAAACTAAAGGCAGTGTAACAGGTAGTGTTGTGTGTTAAAGGAATTGTTTTAAGCTTAAGTTCTATCATCATTTACACACCTTTGCCCTTTGTTTTAAACTTGTTTGGCTTCTTCCATGGAACACAAAAGAATGGAATGTTCACGCTGGTGACCAATGACTGTCCAAAGTGATCACACTCTGAATTCGATGACAGTATGTCGAAAGGTTTTTAGCTGAAATCGGTATGTGCATACTGAAATTCAAAGCACTGTCCAATTGTGAGCTCCAGTTTTCTGGTGAAATGTCCACAGAGTGGCACCAAATGCAAGTTGTAAAGCGACTTGTTTTTAGTTTTTAAATGATGTTATACATTCCTCCGGGATGCATATTTTATTAACCCAAACCCCAACCCTAGACCTAACAATCAGTGGAGTAAAAATTTATTCTTAAAGGGAAAATGCAACCTCTGAATCGTGCTCATCATTGATTATGTGAACATGATTACTTCCTGGTTTCCATTGGCAGAATTTCCAAAAGTGGGTTACTCCAAAAGGGGTTTGTGCCAACTCCAAAAGTGGGCGTCACTTCCACACACGGATAAGGATAGGGAAAGTTTTAGGTTCTGGGCTTCCTATTTGTTTGCTGGTGGTTTGGAGCTCCCGCCCCTTTTTGGAGCCTTGCCTGCAGATATATCCTTCTCCATTCACAACCAGAACAAGTCTAATTATCCTTAACTAATATTTGCGTGTCTACAATTCTAATAAGAAACTTCAGCACTGAGTGTTTAAGCATCATAAGCATTTCCCCACAATTGACAACAAATCATCTCTATCATGCTGTGAACTGCTCAGCTCAACTTTTTATCAACCTATACAAAAAAAGACAACAATACTAGCCTACAAAATATTTATGAGTTTCAATAACATTTGTATGTCATTGTAATGTGTGGTCATCCCTCACTTTTATTCATAATTCATCCAGCCCCTTTTCTTGTTGAACAAGATTAGTGGCCTGAATGAATGACATGCAGCTCCTCCTCTCGTTCAGTCGAACAGCAGATCCTCGTTCATGATGATTGATTCATTAATCTCGTTAGCGAACCAGATGACCAACTGGTTCAGTGAGGGGCGTTTTCATGTAGTGGATCAAATCAATGATATGCTCCTTCACAGCCAGCAAGCAAATACTACTGACTTTTTTTTTTGAAGCAACACAAATGGAATTTGCATGTCTACAAATGTACGAAGACATTTAAAAAAAAAATGTTTAAACACAATAACTGTTTTCACATAAATGGCAGGTCCTATTTTCCTATATTATGTCAAATGCTGGGCTTAACTTTTACCAAGACATAGAAAAAGTTCAAGAAAATCCTAAATATATTACACTGTGCACTAAAGCATTTCCATTTGTAATTCATGACATTTTTACTGTATTCCCTTTAGTAATTTTTGCACATACATAAATTGGGGATAATGTTTAGTGCAAACTTTTAAACTTGTTTTAGTGCATTTCACCCCTTTCTCTCCTTGTTGAATGCGACTGACTCACATGCCGAACTGAACGAAGATATGCCTCCTCTCGTTCAGTTGGCCAGCAGATCCTCATTCAGGAACGAGATTACTGAGTCATTCATTTAGTTCGCAAACGAGTTTACCATTACAATCAGTTCCTTCATGAATGATGTCTCATCTCGTTCAGACTCAATTGACCTACTCGACTGGTACAGTAAGGGGCGTATTCGTTCAGTGTGTGAAACCATTAATATGCTCCTTCATAGCCTGCACTCGAATGCTATTGGCTCGTGCTATAGTCAGTCTTTACAGGCATGAAAAGCAGTAGAGCTCGTTGGCTTCGAAAGGGAGAGACGTCAGTGAACGAGAAATATGAGTCAATGTATGGAGGTGAACGAGAACAATTTGTTCACTTAAAAGATTTGTTCAAAAAGATAGATTCGTTCACGAACAAAACAGCTATGGCAAAGGGAAGATTATCAGTTAATAATATCTTAAATTTCGGTCTGTTCCTCATTCAAATCTATCATACAGCTAATGTATGCTTAGAATATATTGCACCAGTAATGTGGACTTCTTTTATGATGCGTTTTGTCTTGACAGCCCTCGGTCACTATATACTTTTCTTGTATTGAAAAGAGCAATGTGAACATTTTTCATATTTTATAATTAATGACAGAATTGTCATTTATGGGTGAATTGTTCCTTTAAGGTGTTCAGATTTTCTTTTTTTCTTTGATTTTGGATGAAATGCATTCTCTGACATAGTAAGAATAGTAAATACTTAAATAAATACTTGTAAATAGTCTCATTACAAGTATTTGACAGATCTTTAAACAAGACATTCCATTAGAAATAAACATATTAGTCTCAGGTTGTCTGGTCTCACACACACACACACAAACACACATATATACACACAAATATGACGTTGAGTGTTGAAGTTGAAGGTCTCTGTGTTATAAAAGGGGTTTTCTCTCTCAGAATTAGCCACTGGGCCAAGATCACCCACAGGCCCTTCTGCTCACATTACAGTGCCACTTTCAATTGTGTTCAGTGTGAGAGAGGTCAGGACACTCCTATAACACACACACACACACACGCAGCACCCCAGGACCTAGGGGCATCCATCATTACTAGGGTGGTGAAAGTAGATACTCTGAAATACTGCAACGTGTTTGGTCTACAGTAACCCAACACTGGGAGAGAGAGTGTGTGATACTCTCTAATTTTATGAGCACTCACACACATACTCACTCATATCTCTTGCCCCCCTTCCAATGACTGCAGCTCTGCTGAAATCAGCCACAAGTGCAAAAAAAAAAAAAAAAAAGACACTGTCCTGTTTAATACAAGCCTGGCAAGTTGTGTAGTCTATCCGCTTCGATTACATAATCTTATCAACACTATTGTTTGCCGTCTGTGCTAGCCAAAAGCAAAAAAGAGGAAACTGTTATTCAGAGGATACAATAAGATTTGTGTTCTTGCTAACACTAAGCAGAGTTCAGAGTTCATGTTTGTTACAAGTCAAACTAGGGTCTTTTTATCAGGAGAAAAACCCGAGAAGCAGGAGACTTAAGCAAAAGTCTCCATTTGTTCTCCATTTAAACCCACTGCTGTCTAGGATAAGCAATCAAGATATTCAAGAGATACAATTTGTGATTTTGTGAATCAAGGCATGATTTTTAGTGAGTAACAACTTAAGGCCGATTTATACTTCTTGCTTTTTGCTTTTAAGTTGCTTAAATAATAATAAATAAATATTGTGGCACAAATTTGATGCTCCGTGCTTACAAAAATAATCAAATTACTAAATAACAGCTTGCTTGACAGACACACAATGTGTGATATTTTAATGCTTAGAATCTTTACAATGCATTTAGGCAAAATAACCAACATTTAACAGGTGCTTTTTTAATCTGCTGACAAAAGTGTTCTGTTTTGATAACTTATGAAATATGATTATTGTACACCATCAAAACATCATACAGATTGGAAAGGTCTGGATTAGAATACGACGAGTATTGTTTCACTCACACACCAGATATACAGTATAGAGTAAAAGACCTGAGTAAAAAGCACAGAGTTTATAAGTTGTTTTTTCTTTTACCTTTTCGCTTGTTCATGAAATAAACAGAATATAAAAACAGCAGATGCTCAAAAAAGTAAAAAAAATACAAATACAAAACACAATATGACACGATCACTGATCAATGGATACATACAATGCGCAGATAAAATAATCTTGGAGAAAATGCGACTCTACCACAGGTAAGTTGTCATGCTGTGGTCGGTCCCAGGTAACACAGCGCACCAATCACAGCTCTTGTGGTCTGCATCAGCGCAGAGAGGTGCGTGTCAGGCTACGGCGTGGTTCGATGCAGAAGTATAAATCGGCCTTTAAATTTCAGTCTAATCCTTTCATAATGGTATGTCATGTCTTCAGATGACTTGGAATATAGTGCACAAGTCATACGGAGTACTTTTATGATGCTTTAACCCTTAAATGCATACCTCGGGTCTTTAGTGACCCGGGACCTCATTCCATCTCCTGTACCTCCTTCATTGTTTGGAGTTATGCCCACACCTCTTTAGTATTCCTCAACCTTTCTCTTCTGAATACTGTTACAAAAAAAAAAAAGAAAGGCAAAATTGCAAAAAAATATATTTTTTATAACCACTTAATTACTAAAAGTGCATGTATAGGGTCATTATAGACCCGAGATATGTTATAGTGTCACTTCATGATTAATTAATATCTTTATAACATTACTATCACAGGATATCTATTTCTTTGTTTATTACAAGAGAAATGAGTACTATATTCACAAAAATGACAACTAAATCATGTTGATTTTCTATGTGACATTGGGGAATTAACAGTATTTCATATGTGTGTACATGTACATAATAAACATGCTATGTCTTACTCAAGGTGTCGCTGATGTGTACATGATTGACTTGATTTATATTTGACATTGCTTTTTGATGAATAAACAACATGGAAGAAAACTATAGCAAGTTTAACACATGAACAGTATAATATGACTTTTGTCATTTGGGTGTACTAATGAAATTATGAAAGTTGTGCGCCTATTTAGAAAAAGTGCCTGAGAAAATGCATACAGTATGTGTAGCTTATGTGTAGATTATGTATAGATTGTGTGTTATGGGTAGCTCAATATGTGTTTGACAGCCAGTTGCGTCTCGTGAAATTTCAATTTGTTGCATCTTCTCTTTGATATATGAAAAATAAAACATCAAAGTATATTCTGTTCTATTCTAATTGTCTAAAAACAAATTTTGAAAATTTGACAATATCTGGGCATTTTGTAGATCCATTTATGATAAATATACATGTCAGGTTGGTAAAGACCCAAGGTATGAAATAATGTTTGGCAAAACACCAGTGCATTTAAGGGTTAATGGTGTTTATTTTCCTTTTTGAAGCTTGACAGCCCCTGATCTCCACCACTTTTATTGCATGTAATGGAAGAGAGTAGCATTAACATTCTTCAAAAAAATCTCCTTTTTTGTTCCACAGAAGAAAGAAAGTCGTACAGTTTTGGAACGTCATAAAGGTCAGTAAATTATAACAAGCTGTCCATTTTTGGATCAACTATCCCTTTAAGTGGGCCTCCTGCACCTCGTAACTGAGTATTAAAAAGTCTTCTTGTTTGGGTGCTCTCCCCAGGCAAACCCCCTGCTTCCAGGCCTGGCCTTTCCTCTCCTCTTTTCTACAGCCCTGCATTTGACTCCTGCAGGACAGTGGCCTTATTCAAAGAGCTGGGATGAGCTCTGACAATGGTATATTATCAGTAGGAATCTCTAGGTCTGCAAAAGGAAAATACTCCTTCTCAGTGTCACATTGAAGAGAGGATCCCTAAACCTGACACTGAGGCGAGCCATTTAAGAGCAGTGAACAGTGCCAGCTATTCATGTGGGGCTGTGAAGAGAATGGCCACTCTTCTGTCCTCGTATTGTTTCAAACACAGAGAGGGAAGCTCATGAGGGTCCGAGAGACAAGGCAGCGCAGAAACTGGAGCAGCCAGCTGACTCACACATGAATAGAGGCAGCACAATGATAAAGTAATCATCTTCACAATCCGCTGGTTTATCTGCACGCTGCCCCGCTAGGCTAAACAGATAATGAAATGAAGCACAGGGTGCAGAGAGAGACCTTACTAATAGACGACAGGCTATTATATGTGCTAGACAAGAGCTGACACTCTCTTCTGTGTGAATACTCGAAAAACCTCAAATCTAAAAAACCTGATTCAGATATGCACTGATGTAATTTGCAAATGTATAAATTGAATTGTCAGTGGTGGCGGAATTTGCAGCTGCATCTTATTGACTCTGACACGCCAAAGGCAAACAATAAATGGATGCTAAACAATAAATAAGTGGCGAGAAATTCAGCTAACGCTGTAATCAGTTGGTTTGGTCGGCGATATAAGACCCGTATTCACAGATAATGTGGCTTTTTTTTTATGTAACATGAGACATTTGGACATGCAAAGTGTGGTTTCAGTGGCCATTGGGCCTGATCTGTACTTTGATCAAGAAATAAGAACCTGATTTTGCTCATCATACCAAATCTTACCATATAGGTCAGAGAGACTGGGGCTATAATTACTAGTAACTATAAGGTTTTGAGTCAAAAGTCAAATTACACAAATGTGTGTTTTCTCTAGCAGTGGTTTTGTATGTTGGTGCAACATAATCTCACAGGAAGTCTCCATGTTGTTTCCGAGAGTTCCGTTAACCTAGGATCAGCCACATTATGCCGACTCACTGACAAGTGCCTTTTCCCATCTGACATTTTTGAATTGGCTGAAGTGTGTTTACCTTCCTCTGTGGCATGACCGGAAGCACATTGTGTCAGCAGCATGGAAGACCCGGGTTCGGATTCGGCATTGAAGCCTGGTAGTAATCGTGTTCGCATAATTGATTCGCGTGATTCGGAGGTTGCATTTTTCCATCTAACATGACATTTTTACTCCACTTATGTTTAGGCTTGGGTTGGGGGGTTATAAAAAAATAAAGTTTATAAAATACACATTTCTCTTCACTGTATTACAGCCTGTACAGCTCAGTGGATATTTCACCTGCAAAATGGAGCTCACATGTACCCATACGCCCAACAACACTTCCCGCTTTGGCCAATGGGGGCAGAGTTTTGAATTTCAGTAAGTACAGACCGACTTTAGCTAAAGAACAGTCAACCTACTGTTTTTGATTCTAATACTTAGTTCAAATCTGTCTTAACCCATACAAAATATTAATGCTAATAATTTTTCATAATTTTATTTATATAGCACATTTTAGCGATTAAGCACAAAGTGCTTCACAAAACATAAAATCAAAAACACACACAGTAAAAGACAACACATTCACATAGTAATTAAAGCAAGTCTATACAAATGAGTTTTTAAACAAGACTTAAAAACAGACACAGGTTCAGCAGATCTAATATATGCCCATACATAATTACAGTTCCGATATTTAAGCATATAGCCTATATGTACATATTTAAATTGGTATTTGGGATTTTTAGTCATTGAAACACACACTCACTGACCAATTTATTAGGTACACCTGTACACCTACTTATTCATGCGGTTATCTAATCAGCCGATCGTGTGGCAGCAGTGTAATACATAAAATCATGCAGATACGGGTCAGGAGCTTCAGTTAATGTTCACATCAACCATCAGAATGGGGAAAAATTGTGATTTCAGTGATTTCAACCGTGGCATGTTTGTTGGTGCCAGATGAGCTGGTTTGAGTATTTCTGTAACTGCTGATCTCCTGGGATTTTCACACACAACAGTCTCTAGTATTTACTGCGAATGGTGCCAAAAACAAAAAACATCCAGTGAGCAGCAGTTCTGCAGATGGAAATGCCTTGTAGATGAGAGAGGTCAACAGAGAATGGCCAGACTGGTTCGAGCTGACAGAAAGGCTATGGTAACTCAGATAACCACTCTGTACAATTGTAGTGAGCAGAATAGCATCTCAGAATGCACAACATGTCAAACCTTGAGGTGGATGAGCTACAACAGCAGAAGACCACGTCGGGCACTTTAGAAAGACCATAGTGTGTGTATGTTGCATATATATATATATATATTTTGTACCTTTTCTTTGGGGAAAGACAACGTTTTGTGTGGGGAGGAGGAATATTAATTTAAATTTTAATTGCTTAACGTGCAAAATGTGTGTATAATATATTACATTTCAAGAAATTGTTTTTTGCTTCATAATTGTTGCAGGCTATTATTTAAATATGTCTGTAAAAGCCATGAAATATGCTATAATATGCTATTTACTGGTAGGTTTCCTGTTATATGGGTATGTTGTCACAAGAGGTCAATGTGTGTTAAATGAACTGTATTTTTTCCTAGGCAATAACAGTGGTAATGTTCGATAGGTTTTTATGTAGAAACTGACTTTCAGAAATTAATCTACCCTGAAAAATATACACTGGAGTGAAAAGTGTGACATCTAGCCCAGGTCTCTCATGTTAAAAACTTAGAACAGCCAAATAATGAAATGTTTCTGAGGTAATGCCAGCCGTTTCGTTACTGACCTAACAATATATCGTTTCATTTAAGAAGACTCTCATGTATATTAAAGTGCCAATAAAACTTTCTTTAACCACACAATAGTGAACACATTTACTGAAGAGGAGCAGTCAAAGTTAAACAGCTGGAATAAAATTCACTCAGAGAGATCCTGCCTCAGGCTCTGACAGAGAAGCCAGTAGTGTCACAGATATATTGGATCAACCTGAGATGAAATGAAGCCTTTTACTATACATTACTACATCTGAAACCAGATTCACAAGGCCATTTGATATCCATATATGTGGCCAAGAAATTGATCACTGAGTAGCAGTTTGATTTTTTTTCTTTATTATTATTTATCTATTATATACATTTTTACAAGTTTTTGATGATAAAATAAAATGTATTGTTAATTTCTTTGTGAAGCACCGTAGTTAAATAATTTGCCAAAATGCAAAAATGTTCCCCACAACAACATGCCATCTAAATTTGGTACCGTACGTAAATTATTGTAGACTGACAATGTTTCTATAAATGGGTATTTATAATGTATCAAACAGGAGAGTTGAATGAATGAATGTTACATTTATATAGCACTTTTCTGACACTACACTCAAAGTGCTTTACATAGTATAGGTGGTCTCTCCTCAACCACCACCAGTGTGCAGCATCCACCTGGATGATGCAACAGCAGCCATAGTGCACCAGTACACTCACCAGCTATTGGTAGAGAGTAGAGTTATAGTGCCAATTTATGGAAGGGGATTATAGGAGGCAATGACTGAGAAGGGCCAATGGGGGAAATTTGGCCAGGACACCAAGGTTACACCCCTACTCTTTTTGAGAATTGTTCTGGGATTTTTAATGACCACAGAGAGTCAGGACCTCGGTTTAATGTCTCATCTGAAGGATAGTGCCTTTTTAATGTATAATGTCCCTGTCACTATACTGGGGCATTAGGACCCATACAGACAGCAGGGTGAGCACCCTCTGCTGGCCTCCCTAATACATCTTCCAACAGCAACCTTTGTTTTCCCCACGAGGTCTCCCATCCAGGTACTGTCCAGGCTCAACCTTGCTTAGCTTCAAGTTGGCAAACGGTCTTGAACTACAGGGTGATATGGCTGCTACTATAGTTCAATGAGTCTTAACAGTCTGACTATTATTTTAATTAAATATTTATTTAAATATTATTTCAACACTTTTTGTTGACATGGGCTGCACGTCACATGATTGAATTGTAACGATATATTTTAAGGGTCGCTTAAATTGTCAAATATCGCCATCTTGCGGATAGAGATATCACCAACTTTCATGTTTTATCCCCAATATCACTATGCTGAATTAGACATTTCATGCACTATGCTTTTGCAGATTTACAGTGTTTCTTTAAATACATATTCGCAACGTATCACATAAGACAATTTAAATGTTTTCAGTCTGACGTTTGAATTAGGCCCTGTGTATTTGCTCTCTGTTACCATAGAGCGCAACAGTCTGGTTCTGTAAGTAAAAATCCCATTCATTTATCCCATAGACGAATTGATTTTCAGCGATAACTTATACAGCTTTAGAGACAGACCTACAGTGAGCTCCGATGTTGTTCATCGATGGTATATGTTTCCGTTGTAGCCATCAGTCCGTGTTATTTCAACTTCATTGTTTAAAAATCGTGTTTGATAGCGGAATTCGTGGTGAACAACTACATTACCCATGATACATCAGCGAAATATCCACCAATCAGAGAATCGCGGCCAACGAAAACCGCGAAACGTGGCTCGGAGCGACCGCTCACTCCCATGACGCACTGTGAATGACGTAATCGAGTTGGTGTCTCTTCACCATGAAACTACTTATCTATTTGTACATATCGAGATATTTAGCAATAGGCATAAAATATGTTGTTTCTATACTTATAAAAAACAACCTAAAATAAATAGTTTTATATTTTTCCATAATTTTATATTCAAAGAAGTCATTCACAATGCTTTATGGGATTGTAGTTTGTGCCTTCATGAAATACGGTAAATACACAGCATTGTACCTTTGTCTTTATGTCTGATTTTCAAATACATTTTTTTGCCTCACAACAAAGTTCGTGATGTTGTGATTCACCTCGGAGCTGGTTGGTTCGGTTCGGTTCGGTTCGGTTCGGTTCATGGTTCACAACACTTTTATGAAGGACTTTATTAAAAGTCTATGGAAGAAATGAATGGGGAAAATACTTCCGGAACCGGCCGGAATTTAGGAAAAAGTGGGCGGTCACTGCTGCGCTCTATTGTTCCTTTCAAGGCAAGTCAGTCCACTCGGCGGCCATCTTTTGGGACGCTTCCGGGCAGGCTGGGCAGCTATTTTTCGATGTGAAAAAGCGGCATAAAAGTACATCTCCGATCTACCTGAATGGGGAAAGACCGGAATTTCGGTTGGTC